>NC_139559.1:69680178-70317678 GCF_965112155.1 Podarcis liolepis | reverse complement strand
ATTGGGGGAAAAACCACCAGAGACATCCAGAATAGGCAGTGCTTTTTTGTGACAGTAGTCACTGTCAGCACCTCTAGTTTGGTCGCCCCATGGCAGCCATTTTGGGCTGGCACCCACAGCAGTTTTATCAATATACGAGTAGTGGCATCATAAAAAAAAAAAATCCCCGATGAGAATTAGAATTTGGACCAAACACCATTGGATGTAGTGCAGGCATTGTGCCTGTTGTTTATCAGATGTTGCTTCTGCCTGGCAACTGGTGACTGTATCACCAAAACTCACATTGAGGAAGTTGTAGCTCCATGGAAAGCTAGTGTTGCCTCAGTGCCAGTTGCTGCTCAAATTACTGCTAAGAATCTGTAGGTCTCGACATACTGATTCAGGGTGCCGAACACTTTTTAATCACCCCTGTTCTTCCAATTGTAATAATATGTAGAGACTTAATGGTGTAGTATTATTCAGATTTACTTATTGTGTTCAATGGAGCCTACTTCCTTGCAACTGTGTTTGGGATTGCAGCCACAGAACCATTTTGCATGCCTATTCAACAACTATGACGAAATGTGTGTTTCAGATAATTTCTGGTACAGTGGTACCCCGCAAGACGAACGCCTCGCAAAACGGAAAACCCGCTAGACGAAAGTTTTTTTCCGTTTTGGAGGTGCTTCGCAAAACGAATTTCCCTATGGGCTTGCTTCGCAAGACGAAAGCCCATAGGGAAATCTCTCCCAGGTGACGCGCGCCTATGGCAGGAGCCTCCATAGCCGAGCGTCACCTCTCCAACCGGGAGAGCGCGCGCGGGGCTAAAGAAGCCATAGCCCCGCGGCCCTCTCCCAGGTGACGCGCGCCTATGGCAGGAGCCTCCATAGCCGAGCGTCACCTCTCCAGCTGGGAGAGCGCGCGCGTGGGGCTAAAGCAGCCCCCCCGCGACACTCTCCCGGGTGATGCGCGCCTATGGCAGGAGCCTCCATAGGTGCGCGTCACCTCTCCAACCGGGAGAGCGCGCGCGGGGCTAAAGAAACCCCCCGCGACCCTCTCCCGGCTGGAGATGTGACGCGCGCCTATGGCAGGAACCTCCATAGGCGCCCGTCACCTCTCCAGCCGGGAGAGCGCGCGCGGGGCTAAACCAGCCCCCCGCGACCCTCTCCCGGCTGGAGAAGTGACGCGCGCCTATGGCAGGAGCCTCCATAGGCGCCCGTCACCTCTCCAGCCGGGAGAGCGCGCGCGGGGCTAAACCAGCCCCCCGCGACCCTCTCCCGGCTGGAGAGGTGACGCGCGCCTATGGCAGGAGCCTCCATAGGCGCCCGTCACCTCTCCAGCCGGGAGAGCGCGCGCGGGGCTAAACCAGCCCCCCACGACCCTCTCCCGGCTGGAGAAGTGACGCACGCCTATGGCAGGAGCCTCCATAGGCGCGCGTCACTTCTCCAGCCGGGAGAGGGTCGCGGGGGGTTTCTTTAGCCCCGCGCGCGCTCTCCCGGCTGGAGAGGTGACGGGCGCCTATGGAGGTTCCTGCCATAGGCGCGCGTCACTTCTCCAGCTGGGAGAGGGTCGCGGGGGGTTTCTTTAGCCCCGCGCGCGCTCTCCCGGCTGGAGAGGTGACGGGCGCCTATGGCAGGAGCCTCCATAGGCGCCCGTCACCTCTCCTGCCGGGAGAGCGCGCGCGGGGCTAAAGAAGCCCCCCGCGACCCTCTCCCAGGTGACGCGCGCCTATGGCAGGAGCCTCCATAGGCGCCCGTCACCTCTCCAGCCGGGAGAGCGCGCGCGGGGCTAAAGAAGCCATAGCCCCGCGACCCTCTCCCAGCTGGAGAAGTGACGCGTGACTATGGCAGCAGCCTCTGAAGGATGCACCGAAGCCTGGCGTGGGGGGGGGCGGAGAGACCTTCTCCCCGCGCCAGCCTTCGGATGGCTGTCCTGAAGACTTGGGGTGGGAGAAGGGTTTTCCTTCCCACCGCCAACATTCAGAATGCTGTTCTGAATGTTGGCGGTGGGGAGGAAAAACCCTCCTCCCACGCAAGCCCCGGGAACAGAGGGAAAGCGCTGCGCGCCTTCCCCTCTGTTCCCGTACCTGTGCTGAAGGCTTGCGGTGGGGAGAAAAGCCCTTCTCCGCACCGCCAGCCTGGCAAGCGGTTTCCCTAGGAACGCATTAATTGATTTTCAATGCATTCCTATGGGAAACCGTGCTTCGCAAGACGAAAAACTCGCAAGAAGAAAAAACTTGCGGAACGAATTAATTTCGTCTTGCGAGGCACCACTGTACTATATTGGTTAAGTTTAAACTAGTTTGCAGAGGCCAGAAATATATACCGTATTTTTCGCTCTATAAGACGCACCAGACCACAAGACGCACCTAGTTTTTGGAGGAGGAAAACAAGAAAAAAAATATTCTGAATCTCAGAAGCCAGAACAGCAAGAGGGATTGCTGCGCAGTGAAAGCAGCAATCCCTCTTGCTGTTCTGGCTTCTGGGATAGCTGCGCAGCCTGCATTTGCTCCATAAGACGCACACGCATTTCCCCTTACTTTTTAGGAGGGAAAAAGTGAGTCTTATAGAGCAGAAAATACGGTACTTTGCTGCATTCTTGTAGATGTGAAACCCAAGTCATCCATTTAAAAAAAAACTCCAGAGGTTCTGACATGGTAAATGCAGGTGTAAAACCATTGATGTATGGCATTAATTTTGGGACACAATGGCCTACTTTATTAGTTGATTTCCATTATACCATTTTTTTAAAAAAAATATCTTAATTTTATTAATCTAGATTTTCAAGGTATCTTACAAAAGAGAACATGAAACAAATATAAAACAGATCAAAAACATCAGAAACAAAAACAATTATTGTAGCAACAGTAAACATACAAAAAAAGTAGATATAAATTCAGTTAAAATCCTGGGCACGTTTTAGACATTATACCATGTTGAAGCAAATTATCTGTATCTCCTAAGTAATGATAGCAATCATATGTTGTTGTGGTGGTGTTGTGGTTAAGAGCGGTAGTCTCGTAATCTGGGGAACCGGGTTCGTGTCTCCGCTCCTCCACATGCAGCTGCTGGGTGACCTTGGGCTAGTCACACTTCTCTGAAGTCTCTCAGCCCCACTCACCTCACAGAGTGTTTGTTGGTGGGGGAGGAAGGGAAAGGAGAATGTTAGCCGCTTTGAGACTCCTTAAAGGGAGTGAAAGGCAGGATATCAAACCCAAACCTCCTCCTCCTCCTCCTCTTCTTCTTCTTCTTCGTCTTCTTCTTCTTGTTTTTAACTCTTTATTTAATTTCTCAACCACAGGGTCCCAAAGGTGATCCAGGATTCTCCCCAGGACAAGCAAAACGTGGGGAAAAGGTAACTAGTTTAATTTTTTGAGAGCCATCTCCACAAACGTTTGAAATCTTGCCGATATTCTTGTACTCATGACATAAAATTTAAGTCTCTCCTGAATGTTTTCAGTAATAAACTACAGGTAGCTTGTTTATACTGGGGGATTTGCAGATTGGAGGAAAACATTTATATTTTATTGTTAGATACAAATCAGAACTAGTGCCAAAGTCAGAGTTGTGTTAAAGCAGACATCAAAAGCAAGTGTGGAAATACCCTTTCTTGCCTTGAAGCTCCATCTGAATCTGTATCTGGAAAACCTAATAACCCTAGCTACATTGTTCAGAAAATGGTGCTAGATCAGCACAAATCTCGTTTCAATATATTCAACGGCGCTCATGTAAATCAGAGTTCTGGGGAAATAAGGTGGGATGGTGGGCAACCTAGCTAAGTCATAGAATGCTCCAGGTTCAATTGGTAGTCTCTTGCTTGAAAAAGTATCCAGGTAGCAATAGAAAAGAATTTTTCCTCACTGGGAATGCCAAGGATTGAACCCTGAACCTTCTGCATGCAAGGCATGTACTGTGCCATGGAGATATGGCTCCTGTATTGTCTTTTGGAGATATTGCTGATGATTTAGTCCGGTTCTGTGCATTCTGTGAATGGTGTTGTGTGGGTTTGCTTGTGTTGAACAGGCTGGGGAGGTGGGAGACTCCTATGGTGACTCATTGGCTCTATCTTTAGGGAGGGGAACATAGTGGCCTTTATCATGTCTTCCAGCCTTAGACATGCTATGATTTCATCCCTCCCCAATATTGTGACAGGTTACAATAATTGTTTGAATTCTGAAATTACAGGGCGATACAGGACTAATAGGCTTGCCAGGCCTTGTAGGCATCAAAGGTGAAAAGGTAAGGTGTTTTGTTATTATTATTATTATTATTAACTTTCAGTTCTATTACTGGAAGTCTACAAACAGAATGCTCGAGGCTTATGTACACACAGAGTTTCAGTGTGTGGAAGGGTTTCCTTACAGACTGGTGCAAAGCTGCCCATGAATAAGATTGTTAGTGAGCAAACAGAGCTTTGGATCAGAGCTCTAGTTACAGGTAGGTCTGCCATAGTTGAAACAAAATTTAAAAATTCATTCCAGTAGCACCTTAGAGACCAGCTAAGTTTGTTATTGATGTGTATCTGAAGAAGTGTGCATGCACACAAAAGCTCATACCAATAACTAACTTAGTTGGTCTCTAAGGTGCTACTGGAGGGAATTTTAAAATTTTGGATCAGAGCGTAATTGTTCGGTGACGATTGTGGCTCTCAAATCTTGATCAATATCTTTTTCCAGAAGCCTTTTAAAAAATAATTTGCCACAAAACCCAATCTACAGAAATGTCAGTTTTTTGAATGCGCCAACTTTGGAAAACATGAGATTGTGGGAATTCAACAAGTGGAATTTTGTTCCAATATTTGATTTTGCGGGGATCTAATGTCCCTTCTGTGACTGATTGCCATGGGATCCTCAAGCTTGTTCTGTTTTAGTTTTTGTCACAGAGGTTAGGTAAATGAACGCTTATGGAAGGCATTTTCTCCACTGTACGCGGCAGCAAACAAGAAATGGAATTGCAGTTGTTTTAATTTCTCAGCACTGAAATTTAGTGCTATAGTCATTTACTTCGTGCCACAGTTGACATGCTTTCTAGGCTGGCAGTGTAGAGATCTTTGCCACATCTGTGTGCTAATTTAGCAAATGATATCAATTAACCTTGCTATGAGGAGCTGCTTGTAAAAAGTGAAGCATTTTGAACTGAACAAAACTATAGTTCTGTCCTTTCCCATTTCCTCTACCATCTGAGTAGAAAATAGCAGGGCTGCCTGTAGATTTACTGGAAGTACGTGCTGCAGTGGTCCTTTAAAAGTTCCAATGTAAGTTATGTTCTAAAACCACAGGGGTGATGCATGTTTATCCATCGAAATAGCTTTCATACATCACAAGAACCAAAATCTTTTAAATGTGCTTTTATTCACTTTACCATAGAGTTTGAGCAGTAATTTCTGTAGTAAAATTCTTTCATGGTGCCTTGGCTACTGTAGAAAAAAATTATGAAGTTCAAATATGAGGGGTGATGGGAAGATGAGGAAAAAGTTATTGGCTAAACCAAGCATGTCCAAAATCTGTTTCAGGGGCCAAATCTGACTGGATTTATCCGGGTCTTGTGGCAGTTTATTTATTGGTGTCAAATCCTAAAAAAGCTCAACAACTTTGGTCGGCCCTCACACATGTTCACTTCTGGCCCTTTTTGAAAAAGGTTTGGGCACCCCTGGGCTAAACAATAATAACGTGTCGAACAAGGAAATATGTTCTTATTGTTAGGCTTAATGAATCCAATTAAAACATGTTGGTGACCATGCTTTTGTCTCAAGATCTGTTAGTCTGCTTTTTATTTGGAGACATAATTTCAAAACTTCCTCACTTCCAAAAACGACGCATGTAGATTATCCCAAAATGGTGTGCGCTCTTTAAGTGATCTTAAAGAGAAATTTTATATCATCTCTGCCAGATTGAGGTACAGACTGCAATAGTCACAAATGTGATTTTATGTGAACACTTCTCTATAGTGTCGTCCTATCCTTCAGTCAGTTTCAGAACCTAAAAATGTACTCCACATGGACAGATTTTTTTCCTCCAAAATCCTAACATGCCCATTTCTAGATGCAAATGGAAAATGTGGATGAGCTGTTGATGACATGTTGATGAAATGTATATACATAAATAGCGTTCATTTTCCATTCAGAGTAATGCAAGAAAATGCACACAGACAAAAGTATCTTTCAATGCTTCTTTATATTGTTTAAGCCAATACATCTGGTCTATATTTTGGCAAAAACCGACCTACTTTTTCATGATTACAGCTGCAGTAAACTGTGAAATTAATTAACCATGTTGCAATTAGTTTGTTTTAAAGGTTGCAGACATAATGCAAATTGATATGATCATATTTGTCAGCACGTGCTCCTTTCTTTGCTGACCAAAATAGTTCTCTTAAAGAACCTAAAGTAAATTTAAAATCTGCCTCCTCAAAGCAGCTTTCCCTTGCCTCTCCAAAAGCTAGCCGTGAGAGTCATAGAGGAGACGTTCCCAGAGAGGAATTCAATGCTGCGTTAAGGGCTGCAGCTGAAGTTCTACAGTATATGTGGAAGGCATGCATTTGGGGTTCTTTGGGTGTAATTTGGGTGCACTTTTCCTCATGCTGGATGTGAAGTCTGGACTCTATAGACAAAGTTGGGCTGGTTTGACTGTAAAAAGCATCTGAATCAATTTTTTGGAAGCAGCAATTAAACGTACTGCTCCTCACTGTTGCTTCTAGAATCTATTCCAGACACAGAACAAATATAATATGCTTAATTAAGCAGAACTGTAAGCAAGAGATGAGTTAACAACTTGAAATATTACAAGACGGAAGCTTAATGTGCAATTGTTACATGGTGGGGGAAATGTTCAATTTGTACATTATCTTGTAAGTAAAACGTTTTAATGTAATTTAGATTTTTTTTTACATAAAATAATCATGAAATAGAAATAAAATGTTCACGATCAGTTGTATGCATAGAGGTGTTTCGTTATGTGTGTCTTTTTAAAGTTCAGAAAATTACGGCCCAGATTATCTAGTTTCAGGGTCACTTCTGTGCCTGAATAGAATAGAAAAGTTCAGGGGATGTGCAAAATATACCTCATTTTACGTAATCCGCTTTGCAGTTCACACTTATTTGCATGTCCTTGGGGGGACTCCAATGAGAAGGAGCTGAAACCTAGCCCACTCACTTTTTTTTTTAACCTATTGCGCTAAAAAAGAAACTAGCCTTTTTTATAGTGTGGCTGGCTTCATGTTTCCTCACTTCATGTGTGTGTGTAAGGACTGGTTGTTAGTACCTGGAATCCTTGGGTGTCTGTCAAGGCACCAGTACCCTGGCAGGTCCCACGCCTGATGCCTGCCATGGGCCCCTTGCTACATTTTTTCAAGGAGCACTGGGCAGCTGCCATTTTGATTTTCCACAGTGTCTCCCAATGTAGCATGTAGCTCCAGGGCATCATGAGACATGAAAGTGGCCCAGCCCCAGCGAGATGGTGCTGTTTCTGCTGCCTACCAGTGCTGCCAGGTATGCTTGCTAGGGTCACCAGTAGAGGGGGGAGGGGTACATCCAACAGCCATTTTGCCCACCATCCCAAAGCTACCCGTGTGTGTGCGTGCACATGTGTGCGCGCATAACACAAGGTAATTTTTCTACCCATGGTTTGAAAGGTGCTTACAAACGGAATGCCAAGGATTTTGTGCTTTTTTGGGTACAACTGCCGCAACATACCTTGGGCTCTTTTGTATGGAAGAAGAGGGAAATTGGTGAGATGAGCAGGTGGACCCTACAATGGAATGAATTCCTCGCCCCTTATAAGAATAGAAATAGCAAAGTATTGATCAGAGTGTAATTTTGGTTTTTTTGGTGATCATAAACTTTCTCAACTCGCATTATTTTCCCAAAGCCAGACAGTAAAATTTACAGGTTTAGTTCACTTTCTTAAACAGCAGTAATTCTCTATAATACAGTTTAGGACAATGCTATTTAAGTAGTGAGACAACAGCTTGCTTAAGCTGGCTTGTTGAATATTCCAAATTTATCGGAATATTGATGTTTTCTTTTATGTGTGAAAAATTATCTTAATTAATCTTTTTTCCTAGATAGCTTCTTGGAGCTGTCTGTGAAAAACTTCTTTATAGCTACCTCACAGTATTACTCAGAGTGTTGCGAAAAGGATTTGGAATGGGGGGAAACTGCCTGGACCGGATCCAGCATTCAGTAATTACAAGCAGATTGCTCCTGGAGGTCTTTTTCATCTACGTGTTACTTAATGCAAACCTCTGCTTGATTTCAGGTTGGCATATCAAGAAGTTGATAAAGAGTATGGAGATACAAGTGTCTCCCCATTTCTCACCAGTAGACTTGTCTTTTCAGACGCCAGCTGTTAAAACTAAGCTATATTGATATCAGATGAAAATAGGCTTGGCAAAATTTTCTTTGCTTAAGGGTGCGGAGGAGAGGGGGAAGCAGAGTGCCGATACCTGATGTGTGTGTATGATCATTTCAGCATTCATTGAAACATTTATCTTTCATACCTGTAGGGTCCCATGGGGTATCCAGGACCACCGGGGCCACGTGGGGAGCAAGTAAGTAGTCCAGTCACAATCTGATGCATCTCTTATAATGCATCTCTCATTTAATAAGCACTTTGTGCCAGAGTTTGGGAAAGTGAGGCTGATACCATAGGCAATTTTTGGAGGAACCAAAGTTCAGTGGTAGAGCATCCTTTGCATGAGTAAGGGACTAGTTTCAATCTCTGGCAATGCCAGCTAGAAGGATTTCAGAAAAACGGGACTGGGGAAGATTCTGGCATCTGAGCACCACTGCTAGTCACAGTAGATAATTTTGAGCTAGTTGGACCAACCTTCAGATACTTCAGAGACATTTTAGGAATACATGATGTAGCACAGTGGTGGCCAAACTTGGCCCTCCAGCTCTTTTTGGACTACAACTCCCATCATCCCTAGATAACAGGAACAGTGGTCAGGGATGATGGGAACTGTAGTCCCAAAACAGCTGGAGGGCCAAGTTTGGCCACCATTGATGTAGCAGATGATGTATTGTTGGGTGGTAACTAGAATACCATGAAATGCCACTCAATGTGAAAGGCTGTACCGGTGAAGAGTAAGGCCTTACTTGGATTGGAGACAGGAATTAGTTATGGTGTTGTTTATTTGTTGCTGTTTTGTCCTCAATTGGGGGGTGGGGAACATTTTTTTTGGCCGTCAGGACAGGGCTGCCCACCTGTCACATATCTGATGTGACTGGGTGCTTTGAAATCCCAAATTTGGGATGTGCACTCACTTCATCAGGTTTTGTCTCTGCTGCCCATCAGATGGTTTCCCTAGCCACTGCTCCATTGGGAGCACACTTTAAGCCTCCCAAGTTTGCCTTGTCAGACATGCCTCTTCCTGTGCCAGATCTGATGTCATGTACGATGGCAAATGTGGTTAGTTGGGGAAAAGCCGCCTGGTGGGCCAAATTTGCCTGTGGACCAGAGATTAATTAGCCCTGCCCTGGATGGAGGTGGCGAATGAGCTGGTTGTAAATTATGCTTAATTCTGCCAGGGTGGGCTATTATTATTATTATTTGTAGACCAGACATTCTTTTTACAACAAATGGTTGCCTGAGAATCAGCTGTGTTATCTGTATGAGAATAAGGTTCATATGTGGAAAATTGGTAAGGATGTATCTGGGAGACATCACTACCTAGGTTCCCTTCGCAGTGCTAGACTGGATGCAGGGAGCATCTATCTAACAGGCAGCTTCTATCCCCAGTTAGTCAAGTTAGAATATTTTCCTGTCTTTAAGCATTTTATAATCTTCTGAAACAGCATTTTCATCAGTGGCAGACAGTGTGATGTGGCTGCACCATTCACCTGGCCTGCATCCAGGTGAGTCACTGCAGTATAGCAGGACAGAGGAAAGGGCCTCAGCAAAGTCAGCAAACTATTATGGTGTAATCGCTGTGTCTCTCCCGCTCTTGGTCCCAGGATGCTGCAGTGACTCACCTGGATGCAGGCCAGGTGAATGGAAAAAATGCAGACTCTGAACTGTGACGGGCGGTGGTGGTACTTTTGCCAGAATCTATTGCAGGTTCATTTCCCTACTTCCCTGACATCCTTGTCCGCTTAGCTGCTCCCATGCAGAAATCTTCTCAGATCACCTCAAATCCTACCACCTAGTGGGGTTTTGAGCCGCAAAACAGCCATTTAACTTGGCTTCTGAACTATTGCACCGGGGTACCTGACAGCAGACAGCATTGAGTAAATGCTTATGTAGATATTGAAAACCTTCTCACATGGTTCCCCCCACCCCATGTAAATAGCAATCGTATGACCAAGCTCAGGCTCAGTTTCTGTAATCTGCATTATAAATCACTGTCCCCCGAGGGAATCTTCCATGTTTCACTTTTTCCGAAAAGTGGTCTAACAGTTTCCCTCATGAATCAGCCTGTGTCTCGCATTTCACCACTGAATGTCACGGCCCTCCTCTTCTGCCCACTAACTGTTGAGATACATGTTCCATTGCTTGGTTGAGTTATCATGTTGATGCACAGGATTGACATTTTCTGTAAGTTACGTGAAAGGCAGCCTTGAATTGAACGTTTAGGCCTTACCTACAAGTGAGAAAATGCATTAATTCTTCTTCCCCCCACCCCTTTTCTTCAATTCAGGGAATTCTAGGAATGGCTGGCAACCCTGGGGCTCCAGGTTACCCTGGCAGGCAGGTGCAGTAACTATACTTCAAACCTAAACTATCACATTATTTTTTTACTACATACCCAAATAATCAGATTTTCTTCTTTTTAAAAAATAAAATAAAAATACAGTCACGATTACAATCCCACAATAATTTGTCTATTGCTCTATTCTGTTTAAGTTTGTTGGTTTCTTTGCACGGTTTATTCACAGCAGTTATAAAAGAATGACCGCTCACCTGGTCCTGGGGTGGACAGTGGTTGTGGCCCATCACCCCCTAGCTCCCTGGGGTGAAACGCTCCCAACATGGCTGCCAGCTGTTGGGGAATTTTCCTGGCTGTCTGCAAGGCATGGTGGGAAATCCTGCCCCTCTCAAATTTAAGCTGCCCAATTATGGGCAGTTGTGCGTGGAGTCTGAGCAATTGTGTGTGGAGTTTGCCACCTGGGGATATAAGCCGTCTGCACCTGAGTATTGTCTAAGTTTGTTCCATAAGTGGAGATTAAAGGCAACATGCAATATAGGAATTAAGACCCCACCAAAGTATGACTGGTGTGTCATTTGTTCACTATGGCGGCAGGGACACATCATGGTAAAATCACAGTTAATTGTTTAATCATGCACAAGGTGATTGCACTCTCTTTCAGTTAGTCCAGCTTGCCCCTGGTAGAAACAAACCATGATCCCAGGATTAGCAATATGCCCAAACCAGGGATCACAAGACACAGTCAATTAACCAATAACAAATCTTGGCATATCACCATGTTTTGCAAGGAGCAAAACAAACTATGATTCTGACTTTGGTGTATTGCAAAGATATTTGAAAGAGATGTTATACTAGGTAAAGTGTATATTGAAGAGATGTGGAATTTTGTGTCAGGATATAGTGTGTGCATTTGTCCTTACGCATCTAGAAGTTTTGTGTTATGGTAAAGTTTATTGATATAAATTAGGCTGGTCACTCTGTTTTTTGTTTTAATCTTTTGGTTTGTCCTATGCAACATTTGTCTTAAAACCTCTATGCATAAAGAAATACGTAGATGATAGGTTTTGATATATTTCCCCCATTGGAGCAACAACCATGTTAATATTTGTTTCCTGCTCTCCTTTTCTTTTGTTTACAGCTCTTTCTTGTGTTCCTTTTATGTTTTTGTTTCTGTGTTATTCTGAGACACACCTGCCTTTCATCAGAAATGTTAGAAACCAAATAACCAGCTCAGTAGACACTCTGAAGTTACAAAAACTCATTCTCTCCCACTTTCCCCAACATCTGTCTTGATTCTTGTGGAGGAATAATTATGTGATAAGCCACTTTAGGACAGTAAGAAGCACCTGCTGGTTTTCAACCCCAGTTCTGATGGGAGTATATTTATCAGCACCAGAGTCTATCCAGAATCTGAATCTGGGAGTATGATATTAACAGCTGCCACTAGCGTAGTTTTATTTATATAAAAGAGGCAAAACTTGAGTCAGATTCTCAATTCTGGCCAAGCTGAAAGCCTGAAACAAGCATGAACCAAAAACTTTTTTGTTAGGTTCTGTGCCACCCCTGTCAACTTCTTCCCCCAGGCTCTGTGGGTTTAATTCCAAGAAAGCATAAAAGCCTATTTTTAAACTGTAAGGGAGTCTTGGTTCTCACTGACTGAATCTTCTCTCAAAAAGGAGTTTCATGATTAAAAGAGAGCAAAAGACATTACATGGCAAGAACATCTGGCAAAATAACGGCTTACTTTTTTAAGCTGGCCTGTTGCGCTGCTGACTTAAAATTGGCTCCAGGCCTTCTTTGGCAAATCCAGTTATTGTGTGCACACTGAAGGTGTACCAAATATGTAACATGTGCAGAAAATAAGTGCCCTGTGGATGACATACCCAAATCCTTAAGCACATCTGAGAATACTGACGTCCAAGCCCATGAACACCCTTTGTAAAACACGAGATTAAGGCATCGACAGTGTCGGTGTTCCCTGTGGGAAACATCAGTTGTGTTTGTCATGCGAAGTGCCCAGATTGGAGAAAATAAGCAAAGTAGTTACAGCATACAGTTATGTTATCTGTCTTCAGTTCAAGCCATGGTCCAAAATATCCAAGATGGATGCTTCTGCATTACATTTTCCACAACTCTTTGCTTGGGGCCAGTTCCTATAAAAGACAAACAGGTTCTGCTGATTCTTAAAACCTAAACCACCTCAACAACCAGCTCAGTCCTCCACACGCCACTGCTATTGGCCAGCTGAAATCCAGTGACTCGTTATCAGGTGTTAGAGCCAGCTAACCATGCATCCTCCATGTTGTTAACATCTTAATTACAGGTGTCAACAGGAAGAACCAAGATTGGGGCTGTACTTTTCAGAAGCACAGTCATTAACTGCAAAGGAAGCTGAATTAAATGAATAATATGATAGAGCATATCAGTTGCAACTGTCTTTGCAGGCTCATGGGGTGTGTGCAGGAAATAGATCT
This sequence comes from Podarcis liolepis, assembly GCF_965112155.1. Taxonomy (NCBI): domain Eukaryota; kingdom Metazoa; phylum Chordata; class Lepidosauria; order Squamata; family Lacertidae; genus Podarcis; species Podarcis liolepis. Next base: position 70,304,579 of record NC_139559.1, on the reverse strand, counting down.
GGATCCACTTGTAGATCTCTGGGTAGTTTTCAATGAATCCACAAGGCTCTCTGACTTCCAATAAGAAAAAGGATTTCCTTGCCACAAAAATAATAATGAATAAGAGACTGCTGAGATGAAGAAAGCTTTGGGGGATGGTGTGGTTCAGGACTGGGTTTTTGTGTGAACTTTGTTCTGGTATCGAAAACAAATTCCTAGGCTGAGGGTATAAAAGTTAAAGGGACCCCTGACCATTAGGTCCAGTTGTGGCCAACTCTGGGGTTGCGGCGCTCATCTCGCTTTATTGGCCGAGGGAGCCGGCGTACAGCTTCCGGGTCATGTGGCCAGCATGACTAAGCCGCTTCTGGTGAATCAGAGCAGCGCACAGAAACGCTGTTTGCCTTCCCACCGGAGCGGTACCTATTTATCTACTTGCACTTTGACATGCTTTTGAACTGCTAGTTTGGCAGGAGCAGGGACTGAGCAACGGGAGCTCACCATCGCGGGGATTGAAACCGCCGACCTTCTGATCGGCAAGTCCTAGGCTCTGTGGTTTAACCCACAGCGCCACCCGCGCCCCACCAGGCTGAGGGTATGCTCAACTGTTAAATGCGCCCACCCTCTTGAGTTGCTACTTTGCTCCTGGTTTCTTTTGGTGAATCTCAGAATTCGATCAGAAAACAAAAGTTCACCCAACGAGCTTGAATTCTGTCCACCTAAGAAGGTGGTATGTACTTTTTCAAGTATTGGTCATTCAGGTCAAGGAGGTTAAATATTAATCACCATGAATAGCACAGACTGAGGTCCCTCACGGTGGTCCTCGGAGTTTAGGAGAGAGGCACAAAGTGGCTCACCAACAAGATATGAAGAGTTAATGGTTGGTGATGGTTGGTATCCTCACAGTTGGGCTACTGCCAAAAGTTAGCAGTAGGGAACAAAGGGTTATAAATATGGAACAAGTCAAGAACTGAAGAGCCTGCTGAGAACCAGCCCTGGAACAACAAGAAAAAATACTACTTCAAATGCACTGTACTTTCCCTTCAATATTTGTGTTGGTTTCTTAATTGTTTTTAACCACTGGAACTTTCATAAGCTCGTTAATATGTTAAACGACTCTTTCCATTAAGTCAGTACATACAGAGAGAGAACCAACTAAAACATCCATCGTCATAGACACAGGATTTCCTTAATACACTTAATATCAGGAACAAAGTTGAATTCCAATGTACACATACAAAGGGGTCAGTTTTATCCCTTAATTTTGGCTTTTGCAGTGATTCTGTGTCTGCTAATTGGTTTCTAATAACTCACAGTCATGAATAGGGGTTATAGCAACAGGATAATAGCCTGACAGCTCTTCCCAACTATCAAGCACTTTGAATGACTGGAATCAGCATGTTGTTCTGGGAAATGTCTGGAATTGCATCCGATCTTAAAAGTTTATTAAAAAATGGTTGTGAAGTCATATTAAGCCAAGTCTCTAATTGAAAGGGGGTGAGGTGCAATCCCTGCAAATAATTAACTGAAAGAAAAAGAAAGTAAGTTGCACCCATCCCAAGGGAACTATATGTTGTTGTTTTAAAAAAAAACCCTTTGCAAATTTGATCACATATAGAGAGTTCTGACTTACACAGTCATAATTTTTGAAAAAGCATTTTGCCAGTTTTGCAAATGAATAGCTATGGCATTTTAAAATATAGTATCTCTGTGTATTAAAAATGAAGTAAAAGGCATTTCTTCTTGTGCTAGGGTTTAGCAGGACCAGAAGGTAACCCAGGCCCTAAAGGTGTAAGAGTAAGTAAGCATTTTTAAAGGATTATGACATGCATGACTTTATTTTATTTTTTCCCCATTCACAATGTAGCATGGAACTGCAGATACTTCATCCAGATTTACTATTTTTTCCGCTCACGGGGTCACTCTGTGAGTTATTCACAAACTGTGTTTCATTGACGTTCATGGAAGGGTTTGTTTCATTGTGCTCACAGTCTACAGTCTATCCATGCAAGTGCTCCATCTTTGATTGGAATACAAAGAGAAAGAGACAGACCCTGGAGGGAAATAGCATTGTGTGGATGTGCATGTATGGATGCTGGGTATTTTGTGCCTGAAACAATAGATTTTGTGTTGTTAAGAAGACAGGATGGAAGAATAAAACAGACTTTCCCCACAGTTATCAGGTTTGCAAAACTAAAGGTGTGTTTGGACGATACTTTCCTGATTCCTCCTCTGAACGCAGTAAGGTTGTGAGGAGGTCTTGGGCTTGTGTGCTTCCACCCAGTCCCTCTGTAACTGACCCAGAAGAATGTGAAATCTCCTTTGACCTTGGGTATTAAACTTGCTAAGCAGAAAAGGTCTAAAAGAGTTACGTGTGTGCCATCGAAAAGCAAAGCAATCCATTGTTCTATTTAGAATAGCAATTTTAGCAGAAAGGTGTAACAGTGCGGGGACATGATCAGCGTTCAGTCTCTTACCATAAGGCAGTGGTGGCTAATCTGTGTCCCTCAAGCATTGCTGAACCACAACTCCCATTGGGCCCAGCCAGCATGGCTGGTGATGAGGGATGATGGGAGCTGTAGTTCAGTACCTTAAGGGCCATGGGTTAGCTACGCCTGCCACTTGATCTAGGAACTAATTTGCTCATTTCTTTTACATGGAAGAGGTTACTTCAGATTCTAACGAGTCACTACTGAACTACTTGAACAGCTAGTCAAGCTAGGACAACAAGCTCTGTAAAGTTAAAGGACTTAAGTGCTGTTTTACACTAAATTTAAGTCAGTGGCCCAACTTACTCAGCATTATCCATTCTGTATTTTGGGTTCCCAGCATCGTTTTCTGGTGTGCATGAAGTTTATTTTTAACTGGAGATGCTGGGAATAGAACGTGGGATCCTTCTACCACTAAGTCTATTCATTTTAATTGCCGATTAGTGGAATATTTTGTGGCAACATCTGAGAAATACGACTCTTTTTCTCAATAAACATTTGCTTGTCACCTTGGTTACTACTGCACAGATTTTGTTTTCCTTTGTGGGTTTTCTTTGTGTGTGTGTGTATCATGTGCACAATTGAGAACAGTTGTCTTTAGTTAGAGTTTTCTGTATTTTGACACTATAAGTATAGACTACTTGGACATACAGATTCAGTTCCTGTTCTGATGCCCTGTTTGAAAAATGCATCAGAATTGATACAATTGGCTGTTAAATTGGTGGGGGAAATTTGGTTATCTTTAAAAGACAATAGGCTGATTGGAAAAAAAAAAGTTTGGAAGAACAATTCACAAAGTTAAAATTATGCAATTAAAGCTAGGTATTTCTTCAATATTTGAATTAAAATAACTTTATTCGATCATTCAGCCTTGGAAATAAGTATACAAAAGTTACTAGCCAATGACAGATTTTAAGATCAAGCTCTCCTCATATTAGTCACTCAGTTGTGTCTTAATTTTCTTTTTTAAACAACCCCAGTTCTTGAATCTTTCTTGCCATGGGCAACCAGACAAGTGACTGTTTATTCTTTTGATCAGTTCATTTAATTGCAACAATAGGGTTTTCTCTGCAACATGTTTTCCTCCTTAGTTAAATTGCATGTAGCATTTGGTGCTGGTCATCTATGAGCATAGCAAATCGTAAGTGACTTTGTGCTGGAAAAACAATTTCTGACCTGCTTATTTCTTTTGTTTATAAAGGGTTTCATTGGGCCCCCTGGTGTGGCAGGACTGCCTGGACCCGAGGGAGAAAGAGTAGGTTTTATGGAATTTTTGCGCATTCATGATAAGAAAGTGCCATGAAATCTAAATGTGACATGCATTTCATAGGACTCTGCCTCACATACACCAAACAGAGGGCCAAACTAGACATGGCATTAAATGGGTCATTTCTCTTAATGTGCACATTTCATAAATTGTAAACAGCTGCTGCAAGGGAACTCAGTTCTCCAGGAAGTGTAATTTGTCATGTCCTCTCCTTCCTTAATTTAACAACAACAACAACAAAATCAATGTGTTTATTCTTATGGCTTTTGGGGTCTATTCTAATGCTATTGACCGAAACAACTGAGAAATGAATGTGAGGTGCTTTGGTTCAAGTAATCCCTTTGGAAGCTGTTTAAATTTATTACTGCCTGCACACTGCCCACGCTTGTGCCCCAGAAAGGTCACTTCAGTGCTGCTAATGCAGCAAAAACAGTAACACAGGAGGCAGTACTTATGAGTTACCAGTCTCTGTAACCATAGTGGGTGCTGTGATTCTCCAGAAGTTTGACTCCACCTCTAGAGGCGAACTCCATCGTCTTTCGGGACAGACAGATGCCAACATGTCTACATATACTTAGATATCTGGTCTTTCATTGTCCCTTGAGCACAGAGGCAAGACTTTGTCTATTTTTACAATAGACACATTACTCAATTTCTTTTTGACGTCAATACAAATAGAGTCAATTAGCCAATAGTACCCACAGGTGTATATCTCCACCCCTACGCCACCCCACCCCCAAAAGATAGATATCATTTTGTGCACAGTTTACTAATTTGGCTTTTGGATCAGTATTTGCCAGCAGCCTCATGGTCTAAATCTGTGTGGAGTCATTCTTTCAGTGGGTCAGGACCTATGCTTTGAAACTGCTTGCCTATTAACATTAGGTAGGCCCCTTTTAATATTTAGATGTCTACTAAAAAAACTTTATTTCAGCAGGACGTATAGTTTAGTTACTCATACTTGTTTTTAAATATTGCTAATTTTAGCTGCATATTATTGAAAATTATTATACTGTTTCATATATGCCACTTAGATTTTGTTAAAAAATAAATAAGCAGGCTATAAACATTATGGAATTAATTGATTTATTAATTAAAGATTGTAAACAAATAACAAGAACAGTAATAGAAACAAACTGCATTATCAAGAGCCTGCAACTTTAATTCAAGGATTCTATTCTGTGACTTTTATGTTTCAGGGCATCCCTGGTTTACCTGGAAAAAGAGGTCCTAAAGGGAGACAGGTAAAGTGCCTCAATGTTTCATTAATTAATTCATTCAGTCTTTATTGGCATAACGGGCCAATGTATTATTCACTTAGTTTGCTGCTTGTTTAGTTTGATTGGTTGTTCCCTTTTATATTCTGAGGCTGTTTTCCTCAGCTTTTTTTTTTAGTTTTGTCCTGGAGGAAAGGTTTCTTATTAAAAGGATGTTCTGTACAAAGGCCTGAAAAAGAAAAGCGGGGGGGGGGGGGAGTAGAGGACCATATCAAAGAGCAGAAGGGTGCAGACAGCATGGAAGGGACCTCAGTAGGATTTTGAAAAGAGCAAATAACGTTTAACCTCCCCACTTTAGTTGTAAAACCTTGCTTTGAGAACAACTTAGCTTTATCAGAGTAGTGCTTCTTGCCGTCTCATAGACCTATGCAGTGAGAGACAGCATGAGAGGTAGCACTCTGTGAAAGAATAAGTAGGGGTGCTCCTAAAGAAAGATTTGGCATTTGAAATGTATCAGGCTAATTTAAATGATGGGGAGAGCCATTCCCATGCACCTTTCTCCATGTGTGAATTAGGCAAAGGTAAAGGGACCCCTGACCATTAGGTCCAGTCATGGCCGGCTCTGGGGTTGCGACGCTCATCTCGCTTTATTGGCCGAGGGAGCCGGCGTACAGCTTCTGGGTCATGTGGCCAGCATGACTAAGCCGCTTCTGGTGAACCAGAGCAGCGCACAGAAATGCCGTTTACCTTCCCGCCAGAGCGGTACCTATTTATCTACTTGCACTTTGACGTGCTTTCAAACTGCTAGGTTGGCAGGAGCAGGGACCGAGCAACGGGAGCTCACCCCGTTGCGGGGATTTGAACAGCCAACCTTCTGATTGGCAAGTCCTAGGCCATCCGTGTCCCTCTATGTGTGAATTACACTCCTTGAAATCCAAAAAGCAGCTGTAGTAGTTTTGTGGTGCCTGGCTTGCCCACCTGGGCCTTAATAGCTCCTGAGATACGGTAGATCTGATTTCCACTCCTCGCCATTATACAGGTTGATGTACTGCTTTCAAAATGGTCTTGGCTCCATCTTGGTTACTCTTTTGCTACCGTTTCATAGGCAGTAGCATTAGAACATCAGACTTTAGGAGAGAGAAAAGGGATTTTGCTAAGAGAGCAGTTGTGATTAGTACTTCAAATATTCTTGGCATACGTGAAGTGGAACAAAATATTAAACTGGTTAGCTTTATTATTAAGAAAATTATAGGGTCTGGGCTACAAGCGTTTTTAATATTCTGAATGTATAGTATGTTTAAATAAGAAACACTCTGTTATTCAAAACATATGTATCAAGTTTCTTTTCCACATTATGTATATTATATGAAAACTGGCATGTTTTACTGTATTTGAAAGTTATTGCCAATCGTATTATATTTGATACACAGAATCTTTGCAAACGTTATATTTGGTCGGGAGAATAAATTATATGAGGGCTTTCTTATACATGGAATTATTCTGTACAGCTAGAAGTCAATCTGATGTAGGACACTTCATAAATTGAATTTACAGTTTTCCAGTTTAACTCACTGTAGCTGCAAGAACAATCAATCATAGTTCCTAGTAAAATATTAATAGACTTCCTCCTAGGGATGTTCTACAGAAGCCCAGCAACTGGTACTATTTAATGCTAAAGAACAGTGTAATACCTGAATTGTTACAGGGATATTTAAAATGTAATGGGAGATAACACTTTTAAAAAAGACAAATCCTGACAGTGGCTTATGGGAGATTTAGGCTGGCATCTGAAGAGTTATTTTTGTATCTCCAAAAGTTTTTGGACTGTTACTGTAATAATTTTTTAGCAGAGGACTGTCTCTTTGCTGCCATGCCTTATCAGATACTGCTTTTGAAAGCAGCCTCAGGTGTCAAAAGAGAATGGCTATAGTAGAGTATCGTTCAAGGAACACAACTTGAAAGCACCCCTGGGAACGCAGAGCTAGCAATGTAATTCTTTGGATCCTGATTTTTAGGACTTCTCAGTTTTCTGAACAGTGTTGGATTTAAAACAACACCGACCGATATTTGAGAATTAAAGAATTGCCTTGCTGTAGCAGTTCATAGCAGTATGAATAGAATCATGCTCTGTTCTGTTCTTAGCTTTGTTTTGTCTTGCTTTTTTATATATAATGCTGACTTGTTTTAAATTGGCATGGCGTGGAGTTGCAGTGGTTGACTGATTGCTGTCACGGTAAAAGTTGATTCCCAGGGGGTCATTAACACAATAAGGATACAGATATTTATCCAGAGAAACACTCAAAAAGGAGTTCCTACTTCACCACTTGCTTCCAGTAGCAAATGCTGTGGTTTGGCACTCACCTGACCTCTAGTTGGTTGTGTCACTACTGGTTACCAGGAGGTAGAGGGGAAGGGGTGAGGCAGTGGTGAGGTCAGTGTGGCACAAACGGATATAATATGCATGGGTTGCTTGTTCATGCATGCGTGTGGGTTGTTTGATTACTCTTGAAGACTATACACTTGAGGAGGATTCATGCAACCCCCTCAATGCACCGAAATAAGGTTTGTGCATTCAAGTTACATCAGAAGGAGAACCACTCATGTAGTGCTCCTCCACATGAGGAGGAACCCCATTCCAATTTTGAACATGTGGGTGTGGGGGCACTGGCGGAGGAAGAGGGGTGCAGGGGGAGCGCACCGCCCCCGGCAGCATGATCCTGGTGGGGTGCCATTATGGCTGCCCCCCCCTGCCCATGCTGGGTGCCACGCCCTTGCGGGCGGTACACCACACCCCCAGGACACGCGCCATGCCTCTGCGGGCGGTGCGCCATGCCCCCAGAATGCGTGTCACACCCCTGCAGGTGGCACGCCACACCCCCAGGACTCGTGCCAGCCCCGTCCCCACCTGCTCTCCACCCCCCCAGTGCCGGAGCATGAGGCTCCACCACTGCGAGGCAGAAAATGTGGTAGCAGTCCATGCAAGTCATCACTGGAAGCTGGCAGCCTGATGGTGTTGACTCAGTGTGCAGCAGCTGTGAAAAAAGATTAATTCGACATTGGGGGTCGTTAGGAAAAGGTTTTTTTGTGGGGGGAAATGCCTATATCATAATGCTGTTGTTCAAATCTGTGGTGCAACCCTACTTGCGTATAGTTCTGGTTTTCCTCACCTCAAAAATGATACAGCAGAGCTGGAAAAAGTTTGTCAAAGGGCAACCCAAACGATCAACGTTTAGGGGTTTAAAGTCTAGAAAAACGGTGAGCACGAGGGAGCAGAGGGATATAAAATTATGCTTCATGTGGAAGAAGTGGCTAGGGAGAATGTTGAAAGGTTCAAGCCAGATGGCAGAAAGTACTTATTCACATAGTGCATAGTTAAAACTATGGAATTTACTCTCACAAAAAGTGGTGGTAGCCACAAATCTGTACAGCTTTAGAAGAGTGTTAGCCAAACTCATGGGGGATAAGGCAATCAGAGGTGTCGTAGGCTGCATGCTTCTGAATAGCAGTGGCTGGAAACCACAGGAGAGGAGAGTCCTGTTGCATTCAGGTCTTGCTCGCAGGTCTACCACAGGCATCAGATTGGCTACTGTGAGAACAGGATTAGACAAGATGGCCTGATATGCTGGGGCTCTTACGTTCTTTATGTGGGAATCAGGCTGTTAGAGCTGGAAAGCCGATAAGAGACTAAATTAGTAAATCAATAAATAACCCCCAAACACTATTCGGTTTGAAGATTCCTAAGAGCAAGTCTCCCCCCCCCCAAGCTTACTCTCAACATATAATATTAAATATGCACTCATATATGCTGTGACTCCTAACAAAACTATTGGTGATGTTTTAACCAGGGATTACCAGGTGATATTGGAAATAGAGGCCCCCCTGGTCCTGATGGAAGTCCTGTAAGTATGATGTCATGCGACAGAAAACAATAATGGAATTTTCGAGGTTATTCAGTCTCTGACAACCTGTAAGAGGCGTTGCTCCAGGATTATAACACATTCCTATCTATAAGAGGTTCCATTTACCTAATATGAGGTTAACCTCTCTCAGTATCTGGGTTGGAGAGATTGAGCATCCTAGGTCCCTATGTTTCAGAGCGACATTTTAAGGTCAAGCTAAATGCCAAGTTGAATGCATGATTGTGTTTGTGTATCTTTAACCTAATAACAGCCTTGGAGCAATTGGCATGCAATATGGGAGGAGAAAGGGAACTTCACCTCACTCCTCTTTCTTTTCTTTTTCTTTTTTTGCTATGTGCCTTGTGACAGGGACATGGGTGAGCTACTGGGGATGCAAATAGCAGAACCCCCCCCCCCAATGCCAGGGGCATTGTTCAGGAATGGTCCAGAAGGCCCAAGGTGTTTTGTTTTGTGCCCCACATCTCATGTCTTTCCCCCTGCTCAATAACAACAACCAACAACAACTTTGCATACATGCACACTGCAAAGAGCAGTGCTAGTGTGATCCCAGCCACCCATCATCTTAATTTACCCAGAGTCGCTTATTTCCGCTTTAATATGTACGTGAGCAGCAGTTCTTAGGGGTCCAGAAATTACTAGGAAGGTCCAATTCACATACACAGTGTACCAGGCTCAGAAAATCCTGCTAGCATTGCATAGCTCGGAGATAGCCCTGGTAGCCAGAGTTCATCCTAAATTTCCACATATGTGCAAATTTGTGTCATGAGTCTGTGTGCAGAGTATTTTAAGCATCTGAAAGCTACACAACTGCTGAAGGTGAATGGCAGTGTTTTTCTTCAGGAGAAGAATATTATGTGGATGTATTCGTCCCTTTTCTCTTATGTTGCAGTCCCAGTCCAAATCAGGGCCTCCCATGACTGTTGCATTAATAATAATAATAATAATACAGATAGACAGATTAGGTCAAACATTTTACTTCTTAGGGATGTCATCAGAAAGAAGGCAAGTGATTCCTTGGTTGTATTCATGATAGACCCTTATAACAGTAGCTGCTGTTGTGGAGCTGTGGACCCACGCTCCTGATCGTGGCATCATTGCAGAGCCAATCCGCCACTCCTGCCACTGCCTGACCTCAGTGTTGCCCCACTTCGGTCCCACCCAGGGAAGGTGCAGCAGTGCTGATATTGGGAGGGCATCTCTGTCACTCAGCTCCACCAAACCAGCCACTGCAGCTCTGTAGCAGCTGAACACTTGAACTAGGACTTATGAAGAATGTCGTCCTGGATGGCTAGGAATTCACAGCAATCTGAGTTTGTAGTCTGGGATGCTGCAAGCGCTGGACACCGTCAGAGCATTTTATGGGGGCTTCTTAATAATTGCTTATATCAGAATTAGTTTGTTGTGGGGTTCGTTTTGATAAGTAAAGAAAATACCTTGGACCTTTGGCCCTGTAAGAAGCCTGAGCTAACTGCTAGCAGCTGCTTCTTTATAAATGCTCAGATAAAATATTTTGCAAATGCTGCTGCAGAATAAACAGTTTAATTATAGAATCAAACTTGGCAGAACCTGGATTCCAAGAAAGAGAGAGAGACACACAAAAACTATTCAGTGCAACTGAGAACGTTTATATAGAAGAAGAAGAAGAAAAGTCAATAAATCCGTTTGCAAAGGAGTTCCTTCTAATTGTCTGTGACAGCTGCTGCTCTCGAACAACCAGTCCAGCCTGCCCCGTAGGGTTGGTTCAGGCAAGCTGCCAAACCTGCAGCTGCTGCGGTGGGGAGGGTTGCAGATGCTCTTGCACCTACTGTAGGAAAAATGTGCGATGGCTCAGAAGCTAATGCAGGCTTCCTCCAAACTCTGACATTAGAACTTGAGCAGCTGGTAATGAAGAGAAACCTATGTTTAAAACATACCTAGATGTCATACGTATAACCAGCACTTTGGATAAGACACAGATAAAGGCAACTACAGATCTCTCCTTGTACAGTGGTACCTCGGGTTACAGACGCTTCAGGTTACAGACTCCGCTAACCCAGAAATAGTGCCTCAGGTTAAGAACTTTGCTTCAGGATGTGAACAGAAATCGTGCTCTGGCAGCACGGTGGCAGCAGGAGGCCCCATTAGCGAAAGTGGTGCTTCAGGTTAAGAACAGTTTCAGGTTAAGAATGGACCTCCAGAACGAATTAAGTACTTAACCCAAGGTACCACTGTACCATTTGCAAATGTGCCCACAGGCCCCAAACATTGGCAACCCTTGCCATATGCTCTCCTCTGCCCCACGTGTTCTGCTATAATAGAGCAAATGCTTGTCTAAAGAATAGTTTTAGGTATAGTTGCCTTTCTCATCACCATTTTAAAAATAGGAACTGGAAAGAGGGTATACCGACTCCATGATACAGATTTGGCCACCTGAGTAGTTGTTTAAAGTGCCAATGAATGGAGGAAACAAACAAAACAAAACAAAAATCCTCTCTGTGGTTCTTTGTGGCTTAATAGCACGTGAGACTGCAAATCAAGAAGTCCCTGGTTCGAATCACGCTTCAACTTTTGATGTCACTTAATCCTTTTGGATCTTATTAAGTCCCCCTCTAAAACACGCCCCCACGTCAATCATCTGCCATGTGGGAATAATACTATTGGTTTTTCCTGCAGGGTGGTGGAAGGGTGTGTGTGGAATGCTTTGATCACTTACAGTGAATGTGAACTATCATCATTATTTGAAAAATAATGTTGATTGTGAGGTAGAAATTATTGTAACTGTGCAGCAGAATTGTCAGCCCCCCTACAGGTAAACCTCCACCACCATCACAGATCCTTGAGTGCAGCAGTGTGGTCTGCATGACAATAAATAAATAAAAAATGTATATTTCACACGTTGAGGGGTGTTGCAATCAACAGCGGATCCTCAGAGCTGCAAAATGGAAATGTGTGAATCAATAACCTCGATTCCGTTGCATACTGAACAGATAAAGCAGCATATAAATGGAAAGACCGAGCAAAGCACCTTTTTGCGCAGAGTGTGGAATTTGCTGCCACAAAAATCACATGCCCAGAAGCATGAAAGGTGGGGTGTCAGAGCAAGAAATGGCACGGAGACAAGGCCACCATTTTTATTTTGGGTTACAACTTTGGGTACAAGGCAGGTCCCATTCATGCAGCTCACTTGTAGTCCAAGGCCCTTGCCCATGTGCTGGGGTCTGTCCACAGGGTGTTGGCCTGAACTTACAAGCCTACTTACAAGCATGGACCAGTCCCAGTGGGCTCCTTAGGAAACCTATGAGCATTGCCAAGCAGCAGCCCCCCCGAAGTTGGGTCGGCTGTTAGAAGGCAGACTCTCTTAATCCCTTATTATGGGAGATCCCCATTGGGGGGCTGGGAGCTAACCCTCTGCTTTGCATGGTAATTACACAGATTCATGGAGAATCAGCTGCTTGTGATCATGAGTGCTCTCTGTCACCTGCAGGAACAGAGGCAACATGCCTCTGGATGTTGTGAGCATCTTGTAGCCATCTGGCCACAGTTCTGATCCAACGGGGCTCTTACATTCTTTTTCCCTATGCCGAACTCATATCCTGCAACCTGTGCCCTGTGTTTGTCACCATCTGAACTTTTGCTTGGAAACATGCAATTCTAATTGTTTTACGCCCATTTTTTCCCCCAAAGGGAATTGTTGGTGGTGTTGGTCCTCCTGGATTTCCTGGACTTCGAGTGAGTAGATATGCTTCATCCCATAGACCTTTTTTCAAAAGTTCAATTAATTACTCATGGGTGCTGTGCCATGCATTCACAGAAGTTTCTGCTAAATATTGAGGGGATTTTAGGGATAGTGATTTGCACAAACCTTCTGTAGTTCACTAATGTACATGCAATTTGTACATGGCTGCCTTGATCTGTGGTCATTTTAACTTTGTTGTGATCTTAGGACTGTTGTGATTGAATTGTGGCAACCTGTGCTGTAACACCAGGGCTTGTGCTTGAGTGTTAGTGCTTCCTGCTGAAACCGTACACAATGGCAGATTTGGCTGAATGGGAACTGGGGCAAGACGGAAATGGAACAGAAAGCAAAAGGTTGTGGGGTGGGGGAGGTTTGCAGCCAGGATGAATGAACTTGAAATAAAGAGCAAAGTAGGCCATGCTGCAACACAAACTATGCATGTTTATTAGAGAAGCTTTATTTATTTTTTAATTCCGGGGAAAAAGTGCTTAAATGGGTTGGAATAGAGAAAACATGGCTTGGAGATATATGCCCATATGCTATTTACTGAATAGGAAGACGTGAGCTGCAGTCTTTTAGCATGTAACTGAAAACATGAACCGCCTACACAGATGCATGGCAATGCTAATTTTCTCCAGAGGAAACATGCATCAAGGAATCAGTAAGGAGGGAGGGGATTGTGTTGTGGCCAACCACCCCGTCTTCTGTGCCACAACCACCCAGGCAGATGCATGATAGGAGTATGTGCTTATCAGAGTGCGAGGCTATAGCACATGTGTAGCATCTGGCAGTGCTGGTTCACTGCCAAACTTATGTGCTCTGTCTCTGGCCCCCGGACAAAATTAACTGCTCTGCCATTAGAAGCAGCTTTTAAAATTTGATTCTTGATCGCAAAAGTCTTTTTGCATCTAAATGCATTTGAGAAAGACAGTGGAAAGCTCCACTGCATGTTTAGTTATGTGAAAAGATGCTCTCTCAGACAGAAACTCTTTTGTGCACGAGATCCGTAGCCATTTCACATCAGTGGCAAAAGTAGCTGCGCATTTGTTGCAAATTTGTTCATGTATGCTGTTTGGTCATCCATCCTGAAACATACGCGGCGACACAAAAATGATAGGATGTTGATTCAAGTATATTGTTTACGTTTGAGTTCATAAAGCCTGCTCAGACTTTTGACAAAGCTCCTTACAAATTAAAAGTAGTCTCTTTTCTTACTTTCTAAGTAGCAAAATGAGTTCTTATGCACAGCCACGCTTGTATTCTTTAGTCATCATGTTACATGATCTGCCTTTCAGTGCCATAATTTTGATTCTTCACAGCATTCTTTTATTTTGCTTCCTAAAACAGATTTTTTAAAATGTGTTTTTCTTGGATGTTGCTAAGGAGCAAGTAGCACAAGTATTTCTTCCCTTCAGTGGAAACATATTCCCATTCTGTGCTTGTAGAAAGCCTTCGTTTCCATCCAAGCTCACATGTGAGTCTACTCTAGATCAACACACCGGGCCCAAGTTATTTTCTCTTTCTTATAGCTGGAATAGTTTCAGCTGGCTTTCAAGTCGGCGCAGGACTTTGCCATATGGATATTTCCATAACATCAACATTGGCTTGGCTGTTTCTAGACAAAAGTACATTTAGCCATTGCCAGATCAAGGCTTCCAGGCTATGGCTGAGATCCTAAGCACACTTGCTTGGAAGCAAGTCCCAGTGAAATCAGTGATGAAATCAGTTCCAAGTTGTGGTTAAAATAAGGTCCCAATATTCTACTGTTTAAAAAAAGACCCAAACAAACTCCAAAAAAAAAAACTATAACTGGAAACGAAACCAAGGTGGACTTTGCCAGAAAATACTAAGACTAATGGTATGGTGGCTGCTTTTGATTTCTAGGAATAAATGATGTGACAGAACATGTATGCACATTTAAATGAAAGGGTCAATTACACATCAGAGCAATCTAGTCCAAATGTCTGCTTCAAAACCTGAAGTAAAAAAGGCTTTTAAAAAAAGTTATCTACACTCATTTTCAGGGGAATATTTACTTACTTTACTGTTAGTTTACTTAGTCCATTTCTATTTTGAAAAATACACAATCCATTTAAGTGGCATTCTTCCCTTTGCCTGTGCTGAGACACAACCCACTCTTAAGAGGAGTTTTGGCCCGGGTGATTACTCAGAGTTGATCTACACCCTCATAATAATCACGAGGTATGAGTTATTCAGAAGTGACCCGCTTTGAGTTGTTCTAAAAGTTCTATATGTTCCCAGGGTTCCCTATGAATGCCTTGTATTTAGAAAGCTAGCCCTCCAAAACATTCAGATCCTGAAGTGATGTATGAAATCAGATGTAGGAGAGCAAGCTGAGACTGAGACAAGACAGAAATGCTCTTGTTGGTAGGATGGTTGATGTATCATAGAGATAGAGCCTATTTTAGACAGGGTTGCAGTGCCATTGAAGAATCAGGTTCATAACCTATGAGTACCTCTGGAAAAACCGTATTTTGGCTGTGCTAGGAGAGCTTTGGTATAACATAAGCTTGTGTCCCAGCGGCCACTGCAGAAAGAGGACATGGCCTGGGTCACTCATACTTTAATTTTATCAAGGCTAGTTTGCTGTTACAGGCTGTACTTGGGGCTCTCTTTGAAGTGTGTTCAGAAATTTCAGCTAGTACATTTAAAAAAGAAAGAAAGAAATGAAATGAAAACATTCAACTGGGTCCTTTTTTTTTTACCAACTTCACTAACTCCATGTCATATTTTGAGCTTAGTTCAAAGTGTTGGTCATTATTTATTTATTTTGTAATTGTTTTCACTTTCTGATACACAAAAAGCAAAAATAACAACAATAAAGAGAAACTGCCAAAGCAAGATGAGGGGAAGAAGGGAAGGCTGAGAGAAGAGAGGAGGAAGTAGTACTATTCTAAAAAGCAGCGTTATAGTTCCAGACAATTGTCCTTTATTGGCATATTATCCCAGAATTGTTTTTTTTTTATGAGAAGAAGGCTTTTCCTTTACTTTAATACATTCTGTAAATGGATGCCAAACTTTAGAAAAGTTGTCTTTCGTTTTCGGATGCCGTACCAATAGTCTTACATGTCCCCTGTAGCTGACTTCCATTGTCTGGCCGCTATAAGCTTGGCAGCTACGAACCAAAGGAATCAAAGTAGTTCTTTATTGGAAAACTCTGCTTCTGAATTATCAAATAAGGGGGGGGGGGAAGGACCATCACTGGGTCCATAGATTATGTTTGGAATGTAAGATAGGCTTATTTAATAAAGCCTTGAAAGACTGAATAACAGGGCAAGGCCACTGCATATGGTTGTATGTACCCATCCCCTCCCACTCCTCCAGCAAACTGAGCTGCTTGTTTTAGTAATTCTGCTCAGGGCATGGGGGGATAGGTACCACCTGCAGATAACCTTATGTGCATTCTCCCAAATGCACGCTAATAGGGTGTGAAATCGGTTAACGTGACCTTCCACACTTGCGAGCAAATGAGTGGCGCTTCCTGATACTTCATTTTTCATCCCGTCATTCAGCATAGACATTTCCCCATCTGGAAAGAGCAGAAAAGTTCTACCTGGCTGTATTGTTCAGCCCTTTTCCAGTCTATCAGGCAGGCAGGATATCCTTGCAATGTATTTTCCAGCTGAGGAAAGAGAACGGTAATATCGTGATTACACGCACATCTTGGATGTTTTATTGTTGTTTAATTAGCTCTCAGACAGGTTAGCTTGGATGGGTCAGAAGAAAACCAGCACTCAAGGAGCAAATACACTATATTGTCTTATGACAGAGGTGGCCAACATGTTGTTTTCCAGGTGTTGTTGGACTACAACCCACATCTTGCCTGGTTATTAGCCGTGCTGACTGGGGCTGACAGGATTTGTAGGCCAAATGCATATGTTGGATACTCCTATTATACAGGCTCTCTGTATGACTTAGTTCCCTTTTAAGAGTAAACACACAGAGCAGTCATGTTCTTTATTGTCTTTTAGGGTGTTGTAGGACCAGCCGGATCATCTGGCGCACCTGGGATTCCTGGACCTCTGGTACAGTGTTTCATAGCTCATACCCAAGTGTTTTGCTGAAAGCCCTTTTCTGCCAGACAGTTGAACAATTGTGTTTTGTAATTTCTTTTATCTTTCTTCTGCATAGGGTCTTCCGGGGAGTATGGGGCAACCTGGATTGAAAGGTGATAAGGTGATCTAAATAGTTTCATTATCGGTGCTCTTTTAACTTTGAACCTTATCTACACCTCCTAATGTGATTCTACAAAGAACCCTTTCTTACGTTTCTTTTTTTGGAGGGGGGGAAAGCACCTGCAATAAGGTTCTACATTTTACCCGCCGCTTTGTTTTGTACAAGCTACTCGGGGCTAAGAATCTCTGCCAACACACACTGCTGCTGTAGCTATTACTACTGTGAATAATCTCATCAAATGCTGAGACCTGTTTTAGCCATTAGAGGCTCTGAAATCATACCCATTTGTGCAGCAGTGCAATGCACTTGGGCTGTGAATAACAAGCCATACTGACACATTTCTATGTCTGTTGGACTTCATAAAACTTTCTATTAAAGTGTCCCTTCTCTCTCTCTCTCTCTCTCTCTCTCTCTCTCTCTCTCTCTCTCCCCCCCCCAATGTTTCTGAATATGCTAATACATTGTTTAGGGCGAACAAGGCACTTCAGGAGAGATGGGGGAGCTGGGATACCCAGGAGACAAGGTAACTCATAACAGCTCTGTTTTGACCAACAAGTCTTAGTCTTCTTGGAAATGTGCTACACTTTATACAGAGTGGTCTTATGTTCTGCACTGTTGTGTTTATCAGTCGTGGGTGGTATCCAAATAACTCATTCTCAGCTCTGCTGATGTCACTTCCTCTTCATCCGGCTGCACTGACTGCTGGGGCTCGCTCATGGTTTCATTCAATCGTAGGCGAGCTTGGGGGCATGACCTGGGGGGCAGACCAGAGGGAAGACTTCATCTCTGACTTCCCTCTGATCCTCTCCCTGGCTGTATAAGCCACCCACGCCCAGGCACTGGTCTAAATTGGTGTTTGGTAGCCCCACCCACTCGGCACTCTGTGTTCAGGACTGCCCGTGGACATGCCATGCATAAGACCTTGCTATGGACGCCTTCAATCACTGTATTCGGGGCCAGGGAGAATTTTGCCTGTGATATTTTTTGAGGCAGATTGATTCCAAAGGGTATATTGCTGCCTTCCGGAAAACAACATCCTCAGCGGAATTCAACATAGTGCTAAGGCTAACATTATTAGTGCAAGGATTTTTCCTTGCTCAACAGAACATTCTCCCCTTTCCCTATGTCCTCTAGATAAGCGCCCTGCAAACTTTGTGCAAACGAATCAGGATGGTTGCTCAATTAACAGGTTGTCTGGAAGCAACCTACGGTATGTTTCTCTGACAGAATGGGGAAGGATAAGCACAGGAGGGAAGCAAGAGGTTTTGTTTTGCTTTAAAACCCATCTAGGTGGATTGGTTTTCAAAGAAAAATGTTTCGTAGCAGTGGCAAAAAGAAAGAAAGAAAAAGAATTAAATATAAATGTCTCTCTTTTATTCTTGTCAGCCCCCACGTAGCTTTGTAATGCAAAATATCTATGGGCTCAGGCAAAATAATCATTATTTTAGCTGAGCTGCAGAGTTAAGCTGTATCTGGATAGGATTTTCCTATATTTCTATGGGAATGCTTTATCCCCCAAATGGAAGCATAACAAGTCCTGTGACAGATAATTTATAAAACCATCTCCTCCCTCCTTCTATTTTTAATGGGAATGTGCTGCCATAATTTTCACTTAAATTCTAGCCACTCTTAACTGTATTTCTCAAAGGGTACAGCTGGTTTGCCGGGACCACCAGGAATCAGAGGAAAACCAGGACCCCCGGTATGCCTTAACACTTAACTTCATTTGCACTTCAACAGTAGCAGCATTTATTTGAGTTTGGTATTTAATAATATCTAAAAGGGTTGCTGACCAAATCTTATCCGGCACATTGCCATACAATGCATGTTATTTATAAGAAGTAAGGAACTAAATCATTGGGCAATATATTTGGGGTGTGTATGTGGTTGGGGAGCATTTTCAGATGTTCAGCTTTCATAATCTAAAGTCCTGATACTGGTTATGCATGTTTCTTATTTCAAGCAAACAAGGATTGTTTATAAATTTGAAGAATGTAAATGGGGAAAAAAATTCTTTCTGACCAAATTAATAACAACAAGAAACTAGGGAGAAAGAGAAACACCTACAGAATCTGATTATTGGATATGAAACCATTAACCTATTTGATTCATATAAGAGAAAGGACAGTCCAAAAATGGGGGGGGGGGGTGTCATGTGACAGGAACTGAACTGTTTTTCGAATTGCAGGGATACGATGCATCCTAGTTGTATTTTCCAATATGCGTGCATTGACATTATTTTAAACACAAAAAATAAATTAATAACCAGTACAGAGTGAACATTGGTAATATCCAAATTGATAATAGGAAACTTTATATTCCTTGGACCGTCTGTTGGTGAAAATATAACAAATGGTATATTAAAAATCACTCCAGATAGATAATAGATAAAGGGGTTGTATCCAAGACTAGTCATACTTAGAGTAGAGCCTTTAGGTAAAGGTAAAGGGACCCCTGACCATTAGGTCCAGTCGCAAACGACTCTGGGGTTGAGGAGCTCATCTCGCTTTATTGGCCAAGGGAGCCGGCGTACAGCTTCCAGGTCATGTGACCAGCATGACTAAGCCTCTTCTGCCGAACCAGAGCAGCGCATGGAAACGCCATTTACCTTCCCTCCGGAGCAGTACCTATTTATCTACTTGTACTTTGACGCGCTTTCGAACTGCTAGGTTGGCAGGAGCAGGGACCAAGCAATGGGAGCTCACCCCGTTGTGGGGATTCGAACCGCTGACGTTCTGATCGGCAAGTCCTAGGCTCTGTGGTTTAACCCACTGCGCCACCCGCGTCCCTCAGTAGAGCCTTTAATACACCCCTATTTTGGAATTAAAAATTTACCAAAAACGGGAGCCATTTCACCATGAAACCCTTAAAACCAAGATAGATAGATATAAACTTTTCTTTTGGTAATTGTTCAGATGTACGTTTTTGTGAAGAAATAGGAAATGTCTTATGCAGAACTAATCAGAAAAACCTGGATTTATAATGGATGCTCTAATTTTAGGGTAAAACAGGAGATCCAGGACCCCGGGGACCACCGGGACCTCTTGGACCTGAGGTAAGGAACTATTTAAAGAAGTAAATAATGCATCCTACTTTGCACTGAAAACAGCACAATTGGGCTAAGCTTTCGCTGCTCATGCATGAAGGGTGGCTGATTTGGCTCATGACGCAGTAACCGTACTGAATTTGGTCAGTGCCTGAATGGGAGACCACTTGGGAACTTTGGATGCCCCAGAAGAAAGGAGGTGTATACATGTAATAAATAAATAGCCATTTCTGATTCTTCGTTTAATGCAGATGTTATTCAGTACTTGCTTGGAAAGCAGGATATACAGTTTGCACTGACCCGGTTAGCTGGGATCCTTTTAAGATCCTCAATAAGAATCTACATCCATGTTTTGCAATACATAAATATATTTAACTTAGGAACGTAATTGCTTAAGAGCCAGTAAGTTGTTTAGAAGAAGAAAACCCTTTAAAACTGGTTTATTTGCCTTAACCAGGTGTCATATTTGGTTAATACATTGCTGCATTACAACCTCAGTTCTCAAACGTCTCTGTTGACGAATGATTCGGAACCCAAAATCCAAAAACCCAGAAGTACCGTTTCCCCCTGTGTATAAGACTATATATTTTTCCTAAATTTTTGAGGTTTAAAATAAGGGGTCATCTTATACACGGATAGTGTATAGTGCATTTTCTTAATTTTGAGTCCCCCAAAATAGGGGGCGTCTTATACATGAGGGTGTCTTATACACAGAAAAAGACGGTAATTGCTTCCATTTTTGAACAAGCCTCAAAAGTTGAATGGCTTCCACTGCATGTTTTTCCATTTTTTCAATGGATTTTGCGACTACCCATTGCTCCTTGGTTTTTGAACATTTCGGAAGTCGAGCCATCTTCCAGAACGGATTACATTCGAAAACTGAGCTTCCACTGTATTGCAGAAATACGTTCAAAAGTTCATAACTATAATCTAAGGCTCATAAATATAATCTAAGGCTTGTGTTGCATGGCAAACTGCAGTGTGCTTCCACAAGCATTTTCTCATGTAGCTTGTGTTCGGTGGTGAGTAATGAGGGTCAGCTGACCGAAAACAGGGAGAGGGAGAAGTAAAAATAATAATCCCAACAGGCGCACCCATTCTCTTGGGCCTAGCTACAGTATATTTTTGAATATGAGTTTAAAGACTTTATTTTTATTTTTGCTGTGAAAATGGAATTTCATGAGAACAGGAGCATTGTTACTATTATCTGCATTGGAAAGCCATCTGATTAAAACCACTATCCTGTGTATGGAAAAAGGATTCCTTGCCAACTCCGGCAGACTGAGCTTCTCTGTGTCTTCGTGGGGTTCTTCCCCCTTCGGTGGGGAAGTCCCTGCATTGCATCCCACAAACTTCTTTCAAAGCAGAATTTATTGTTTCCTCAAGGGGCTTTACTCCAGACTGCATCTGGAGTAAAGAAAACATAAGTCATTTCTTTCAATAGATACTTCATTGTATCCATAAATTGTTTTGATCTGAAATTGCGCACTTAATTTTTTTCAGGACGGTCAGCCATATGGGAGTCGACTGCCATATGTTTTGTGCACAGAGCTTGGGAATTACAAAGGAAAAGGGGCACGTTTGATTTGAATCATGCTTTGGTGGCAGCAAAATGCAAGTTTCTTACGCACGAATCCCTGATCGTGCTCCCAAAAGTCTACTTTCAAGCCATGTTTCATCTCAAACTGTGACGTTTTGAGGTTCTGCAGACAATGCTGTAAGCACTGGGGTATCCAATAACTTCTGTTTACTATTACTTACATTAAAAAAAACCCCAACCTCCTAACAGCTGGTAGTTAGCTATCAGTGCTTCTGCATAATTTCCTGCAACATGAGAGTGCTTTGAATCTCTTGATTCTCAAGTGCCTTTGGCCAAGAGTAATTTAATTAATTAAGGTGCTTCGACCTATATTTCCAAAGCAAGGCTTGTTATTTCAGGGTTGCCAGGTGGAAATTCCAATCACAAGAGACACCAAAGGAGCTATGGAGCAGTTCAGTTTCAGTTATCTGAAATTAGATACATACTCTTAAAATAAGAGACATCTGGCCACTATACAGTCATTCCTCAGGTTGCGAACGCTGCGGGTTGTGCATTTTCAGGCTGTGGACTGCGCCAAACCCGGAAGTACCGGAACGGGTTACATCCAGTTTTCAGCGCATGCGCAGAAGCACCAAATCGCATCATGTGCAGATGTAGTGCTGCAGGTTGCGAACGCTGCGGGTTGAGAATGTGCGTGATAATATACCACTGTATATTATTTCCTCCATGCAGCTACAGTGACAGAACTGCATAGCATGGGGGATTTTGAATATATGAACCATTATTGGATATACAGTGGTACCTCAGGTTAGATACGCTTCAGGTTACATATGCTTCAGGTTACAGACTCCGCTAACCCAGAAATAGTACCTCGGGTTAAGAACTTTGCTTCAGGATGAGAACAGAAATTGTGTTCTGGCAGTGCAGCGGCAGCGGGAGGCCCCATTAGCTAAAGTGGTGCTTCAGCTTAAGAACAGTTTCAGGTTAAGAACAGACCTCTAGAACGAATTAAGTTCTTAACCCGAGGTACCACTGTATGAACTTTTCATTAATTCCAGACCTGTTCACAAGAAACACAACGTGTTCCGGGGCTTTCATATTTCCAACAGAAATGTGCTAGCATCGCTTAAGTTTTGTGTTTGACATTCAGAACACCTGAAAGTGTGAAATTAGGATTATAACAATTATACACATACACTTGGAGGCTTTAGATTTGTTTTTCCTCAAACAGTACCTTCCTCTGTCCTTTTAAATGCCACAGTACGAACCACTTTTAAAACAAGCATCTTGTTATGACATAAGAGGCCTGCTGTTCAAAGAAAAGCAAACACTCAGCTAGGCTAACATGTGAGCCTAAACAGCTCTCTGGATTATTTCAAGCAATGGTTTTTAGGCTGTGTGTGTGTGAAGCTTTATTTAGTTAATGGGGAAATTAGCTGATGTTTGTTTAGACACAAAGCAGTTGCGTTACCATTCTGAAATTTCACTGATTCTTCTGTGGTTTGGAACTCCTAGAATGTTGAGATATTTTGTATTTATCCAAAACGGCCATAGCGCTGTATTAGGGCACATACTCTTGGTTCTGCTTCAGAATGTATAAATCTGTCACCTTTTACTAAAGTAACAGGGCACGTGATTTGTCTGCAGAAGTTCCTAGGTTCAATCCAAGTAGAACTAAGAAAAATATCCATCTGAAACGTTTGTTTCCAGTCACTGCTGCTGACCTATAGAACACCAGTGGTCTCACCCAAGGTCGAAGAAGGCATTCCATGTTTCCTATAACAGAGCTGTTGGTTCTGCAAAGGAAGATAGTTGATGATGAACTTGAGGTAGCTTCTGAACAAAAAGGAAAAGGATGTAGATAACCAGGGCCTTTTTTTCAGTCGGAACTCGCCAGAACTCAGTTCCGGCACCTCTCAGGTGGGCGTCATTGCCATTTTCAGAGAACAAGGGGGGTGTTCATGGTGAGTTCTGGCACCACTTTTTCTAGAAAAACAGCATTGGAGACAACTTTGTTCCTCGAAGTAGTTCCTTCCTTTTACTTGTGCCTAACCTGCCACAGGGGACGCGTGTGGCCCTGTGGGTTAAACCACAGAGCCTAGGACTTGCCGATCAGAAGGTCGGCAGTTCGAATCGCCGTGACGGGGTGAGCTCCCATTGCTCGGTCCCTGCTCCTGCCAACCTAGCAGTTCGAAAGCACGTCAAAGTGCAAGTAGATAAATAGGTACCGCTCCAGCGGGAAGGTAAATGGCATTTCTGTGCGCTGCTCTGGTTCGCCAGAAGCGGCTTAGTCATGCTGGCCACATGACCCGGAAGCTGTACGCCGGCTCCCTCGGTCAGTAAAGCGAGATGAGCGCCGCAACCCCAGATTCGGCCATGACTGGACCTAATGGTCAGGGGTCCCTTTACCTTTAACCTGCCACAGAACTTTACAAACTACTAAAAATGCAAAATCTACAGATTCTTTGGAGGAATATTTTCATTTCCAAAATTGTTATTTTCAATAGCTTTGCATATGGCTTGCATAACGTGGCAGAGCTGTTAAGCGTATAGCATCGTTTTGAGTCTTTTGAGGTAGGTTGCTCTTGTAGCAAAATAGAAAAAACCATTACAATTTGGGCTGGGGAACAGAATGTGAAAATATTTCCAGGGTTACTTTTACATTTCATAGGTATTTATGTCTAAGAGTGAATGGTTTGATATAAATTAAGTTATTATTAGTTATATAAATAATATAATAAATTATTGTATTAACTTGATCTAGAAAATGTGAAATTAGTAAAGTCTTACTCAAACGCATCACCCACACCGACATTTTCTCCATACAACTGTTGGATTTTAGAACTGAATAAGCAGAATAAAAATGTTATTTATTTATTTCTTGCTTTCTAGGGTTTTCCAGGGGATATTGGTCTTCCTGGTTTGAATGGCCCTGAAGGCCCAAAGGTAAGCATATGTGAAGTACTCTTTGTAAGCTCTTTCAGAGTGCAGGATAATATCAGTATTCCTTGCTAAGAAAAGGTGTAACTTTTTTTTTTACTTTGAAGTCACTATCCATTTGCTTTTAATAACTTTTATACAGAGGTCGGTCTGTGAGAAATCTTTTAGATCTTGACGTAGGTAAACTTGCTGCTCTTTAAAATCCAGTTGTATAGTTCTCTCTCAGAAGCACAGTAGGAGAAGAAAATGGAAGAAAAATAGGCACAGCTGTTGGATCCTACCAGTTGGATGTATGAAGGAAGCAAGGGTAAAAAGATAGGCAGGAGTTTGTAGAAACAGATCCTTCCTCAGTTGTTTTCACAC
Organism: Podarcis liolepis; assembly: GCF_965112155.1. NCBI lineage: Eukaryota > Metazoa > Chordata > Lepidosauria > Squamata > Lacertidae > Podarcis > Podarcis liolepis. The sequence goes on along the minus strand of NC_139559.1, from coordinate 70,279,909 downwards.
TTCCCTTATCAAGGGATCCCTGAAGCCAGAAGGGAGACTCCATAGACTTTGCATGGTCAATGTTCAGCTTACAACTGAGACTGTGAGTCTTTGGCTACCTAGTCATAGGCAGGGCTAGATCTCTTAATCATTCATGGATGATGAAGACAGCAGTAAGATGATTGTGCAAGGGAGCTATAAGCCTGAATCCTAAATTCTCTGATGCAGCTATTAGCATTTCCTAATCCACTGTTACCAATAATTTTGGACTCTAATTAAAACAGGCTGTCTAGAACAAGGGCAAGAATTTGGTTTCCCCAGCCATGATCTAGTACCCTTGCTTTGTGGCTGAATGACTAACACATTGAATCATAAACAGACAGTGCTATCAGAATTGTGACAGAGTTGGGTTCAGGTGACAAAACGCCTTGTTCTCAGCAGCTTCTTCCTGCTTCTTCTTGGATAGGCTTCTGGAACACTGGATCCAGTGTGGATAGGGAAACCAAGGTAATGCTAGGTCAGATAAATAAATAAAGGTCAGTTGGGAGGGTCCAGTGGCACAGAATCCACTGAATTTTGAGGGTACTCTCTGAAGCTGCCTCACAGGGACTTTGAATTTTCAAGTGGTTACAATCAAATGCCCAAAGATGAACTGAACGTATGGTGTCAGCATGCATGTGGACCACCTAGGCCATGGTGAAGAACAAGCTTTGCTGAAACAGAGTCAGCATGGATTATGCAAGGGCAAGTCCTGTCTCACGAACCCATGAGAGTTCTTCAAGAGCGTCAGCAAGCATATAGAGAAAGGTGATCCGGTTGACATAGTGTACTTGGAGTTTCAGGTACCTCACCAAAGACACCTAAGTAAGCTTAGCAGCCATGTAGTAAGAGGACAGGTCCTCTTGTGGATCAGGAATTACTTAAGTAGCAGGAAGCAAACCATAGGAATACTGTAAATGGACAGTTCTCTGAAGGGAAGGATGGAAGAAAGTGGAGTACCCCAAAGACCAGTGCTGTAGCCTGTATTTTTTAACGATCTAGAGTTAGGGATGAGCAGTGACATGGCTACATTTGTTCATCATACTAAATTGTTCAGGATCATTCAGACAAAAAGAGATTGTGAAGAGATCCAAAAGGACCACTCCAAACTGAGTGGGCGGTCAAATGGCAAATGCAGTTCAGTATAAACAAGTGTGTAGTGATGTATGTTGGACCAAAAATTTATTAACTTCACGTATATGTTAATGGGGTCTGAACTGGTGGTGACTTACCAGGAACAAGACTTTGGGGTCAAAGTGGACAGCTCAATGAAGATGTCGACTTAGTGTTCCACAACTGTGAAAAATGCAAATTTCATGCTGGGGATCATTAGGAAAGGAATCAAAAATAAAACTGCCAGTATCATAATGCTGTTAGGCAAAGCTATTGGTGTGACTGCATTTGGAATACTGTGTGGAGTTCTTGTCACTTCATGTTCAAACTGATACTGTAGAGCTGGAGAAGATTCAGAAAAGGGCAACCCAAATGATTAAGAGGTTGGAGTGACTCAATCCATGAAGAAAGGTTGCGTTATTTGGGACTTTTTAAATTTTTCACTAAAGCTCATTGATATCCAATAAAGTTGAATGCTGGAAGATTTCATGACAGATTTTAAAAAAGGGACTTCTTCATGCAGTGCATAGTTAAACTATGGAGCTTGCTCCCACAGAAGGCAGTGATGTCCATCAACTTGGATGGCTTTAAAAGAGGTTTAGAGGAGAAGAGGAAAAGAGGAGAAGACTATCAGTGGCTACTACGTATGACAGCTATAGTCTGCCTCCATGATTTGCAGCTGTATGCTTCTGAATACCATTTGCTGGAAACCTCAGGAGAGAAGAGTGCTGCTCTTCTGCTGAGGTCTTGCTTGCAGGTTTCCCACAGGCATCTAGTTGGCCACTGTGAGAACAAGATACTGGACTAGATGGGTCATTGGCTTGTTCCAACAGGCTGGTCCTTATGACTTGTTTAGAAGTTGGCAGGTGCTGCTTTAAAACACGGTCGCCATTGGTTGAAATTTTTGTATGACTACGTCCCAAGTTTCTGCTAGAACGCCTATCAACTCTAAATACACCTTGTGTGGACTATGACTTTCTCCCAAGCCTAAGACCTAGAAAAAGCACCTCTCCTGCAGCAACAACTTTGATTGCAATCATTGTCCAAGTCCAATGACACATGTTGATATTAATGTTGATGTTATGTCAACATTTCAGCCATTTATTTGGGTACAAATATCTGCGATCGGGAAGTATGTTCACATTTCTCCCTAGTAAAATATACTGTCACAACCCTCGCTGCTCTAGTTTATTGCTATTCACTCAGATCCCTGCCAAAATGCTGATTAGTTAGTTGGAAACTTCAAATGTTGTTTGCTATAATAATAACTTTTACGAAGAGACTTTATGGTCTCCATAGATTTTTTTGGCTCTTGTACATGGAGAGCTCAAACAGCCATCTCTAATCAGAGAAAATTGGTGTCTTACATTTGAGATGAGCGTTAGACAAAATGGAAAAGCTTTTACACAGTCTATAAGACCAAGAGTCGAGGCCTACATGACACTGGAAATGTTCAGCTTTAGCTCTCCCAGCTGCTTTGTGCTGACTGCGGTTTTGAGGAGTTCCCTCTTTCTTTTATTTTTGGAAGAAAGCTTTGCTAAGCCTCTCTTTTCCTCATTCTTCTGTTTTTATGCTTCCACAGAAGTTAAATGTATGCTAACTGCCAAGAAAGCATTACAGAACTTTTGTGTTAACACTAGTTTAAGATATCCATGTTTCATACTGTCTGCAAACGCTAGACTGGCTGGTTCATTATTATTTTTTCTATTTCTTTTCCCAAATCCCTACAGTAATCAACAAATGTAATTCCCTGGTATATTTGAATTGTATAATTATGTACCATGATCTGAACATACAGTTCAGCTTGTAAACAACATTTTTCTTTTGACCTTTGGATGTGATCAACATCCAAACATTGTTGGAAGTATTTTCATTTCATTAGTTTTAGAAGAACCTATTGGTGGTTGATTTTGGTATGAGTTCTTTCCCTTGAGTTGTGTTTGCTAATGATATCTCTGGCCTTTCCATCACAAGAGCAGCTGACGTAAGGATGCTAATTGGTTAGATGAATCAATTAAAAACATTTTGAATATAAAGGCGCCTCCACAATTAACAGATTTAAGCAGATTTTATCTCAAGTGATTTTTTGATAATTAATATTAATTACTATACTTAAAAAAGCCTACAGGTAGCAAATGCTATCTTCGAAGAGGCATTTTGCCCTATGTGTACTAAAAGTGGCAATGTGTCGTCTAAGGATCAAACTGTGCAACTTTAGCTGCATCCTCATCACAGCTAGTTTGGCCTTGGATGCCGCAACCCTCAGAACAAAGAGAGAATGTTTCCCCCCCTGTCTGAAGATTTATGCAAATTTAGTAGACTGATAAATCAATTAATCGGCTCATACTGATATGATTAATGGACTACAAATTGTCTATTCCCATTTGAACCTGCACAATAACTTGGCTCAGGTTCTGAAGCCCTTCCTGTTGACTCTGACAAAAATGCACTTGGTGGGGATGTGGGAAACAGCATTTGCCATTATGGGCATCCAGTCCCATTTAACCATACACCCAAAAGCAGAGTTTGTGATGAGGCAGAGCACCAGAGCCACCCTTTCTGACGTTGGCATCTCTGTGGCCAACCTGGACCGGAATGGGCAAGGCCATGGTGAGCTTGGGGCCACGTAGGTGTGCCAACAGCAGTACCAGATTGTTAGTCCTACTGGTGCAATTGTATGTCCCCGACCTTGCTGCCATCCTACTCCTGTCCTGTAAAGCAGTGTTGGGAAGGCAACTCCATGGCTGTGCCCACTGCATGCATTGCCACTGCGCTTTGCACAAGCTGCTGAAAGGCAAGGCTGTCTTATTTGCAATGTAAACCTGGAAAGATGTTTTTCTTTTCCACCCAAAAAGTGTATTGTAAGAGTAAGAACCGCCTCTCCTCAGAGGAGGCTGCCACTCAGGTTTCTACATGTCAGCGATCTGGACATAATAATAATATAATTTATTATTTATACCACTACTTAGAAGGCCCTCTGCCTGGTTCCCTGTAACCTGGCTTCTCACAGCGACGGACCTCAGTGTCCGGGCAGAACAATGGGGGTGGAGACGCTCCTGCAGGTATACTGGACCGAGGCTGTTTAGGACATGCCTCCTGATTGAAAATGGTCAGATCCAGAGCAGTGACTCAGGCCAATGATGCAACATGAAGCCCCCTCTGGAGATATGTAATTTTATGATTGAATGATCCAAGTATGCCCAGTGCAGTGGTATCTACCTTCTAGCAGAGTTGGATTTAGAAGGGAGCAAGCCTATATCAATATACATTTGGATAATCAGAGCAGGGCCTTTCATCCGTGGCTCACGGGAACCTTTAATTATTTAATTCATTTATGTCTTTCAGCGCACTTATTTGAGAATTAACTGCCACGCATGCTGTAAAATGGAAATAGCTGGTAGCTTCTTTCCATTACTTTCTGGTGTTTTGTTTGGACTGCTTACATGATATTAAGAACTTCACTAATCCTGTAAGAGAAAGCTAATGGGGAAGTTACATAGCAATGTGAAGTATATATGACTCTTTGTAGACTCTCTAGATTCTTTCCTGGCATGTTTGATAAATCTCTGAAAGACCTTCACTTTCTTTTTTTAGTTGAAACTCCTGTAAGGAATGGAAACTTCAGTTAATTATCCTGATAGTGTCTGGAAACACTTTTTGCAAACTGGATAAGTCATGTCTAAAGATCCGCAGTAGCAAAGAAAGTTCCTGCCCATCTGCATCACATTAATTAATTAATAGTGAAAAGTATATCGTGTTCGTTGACAGGCATGCGGGAAAGAAAACCAACAGCCGTTTAGTAATATTTATATTTCCCCGGTACAACGTCAATGTTTGAATGTGTTCTTTGGCCCTTTCCAAGAATTTTGGATCCGGTATGTGCCATTTCTGGCCCTCTTCAAGCCATTCAGAAATAATTTTAAAATTATGCTGAATGTAGAAGCAGAGGCTGCATTGTACAAACCACAGTCTAGCAGATCTCATTGGCAATGTGGTTCATTAACTCAAAGGGTCATGTAGGACCTGAGGATCTGTTTATCCTTTTACCTACACCTTGCATGATTGGGTTTAATGTATGTTTGCAGGATCATTTGGTCCAAGAGGAATAAACTGGTAATCCACTAGACGGGTGGTTTAGCTGGGTCAGCAGGATAAAACATAGTCCAAGACCAGGAAGTGTGGAAGCTTGGCTTGAGAGTGGTTCCAAGGAGAGAGGATGAAGTGGCAACAGAGGCAGGGCAGCCAAACTCCACTAGGCTGGAAACTGGAGATGTGTTCAATTAGAAAAAGAAGAAGTACCGGTATATGCTGGCACCCATCTGTCTCAACAGACAGTTGAGGGCGCCTCCGGGGGAGAAGTTCACACTGCTGGAGAATCACAGCACTGTGGGCTGCAGAGACTGGTAACTTGTGACTGCTGCATCCCCTGTTGTTTTGGCTGCGTTAGCAACACCGAATAGACCTCTCTGGGGCGCAAGCCTGGGTGTGTCTGGAAGTCTTGTGCTGCCCAGACAATAAGCCCTCCCTCTGGGCCTAGCTGATGTGGTCCAAAGGAAAGTAGAGCAATACATTTTGCACCAAATTGGCTGCAGGAGTTGCCAGAAGGAGACGCCATCCAGCTGTCTTAGGGACTCGACTCGGGATTCATCTAGGGTTTACTCCTTAGCCTTTTCTCTGCAAGGGAGTGAGTATGGATTCCTCAGGGTTTACTCCTGAAGCCTTTCTTATGATTGAGTATAGGTGCAAGGCAGTTTAGGATCAGAATTTTCACAGCTGTTATAACAGTGGTTGTTGTTCCTAGATAATAGCCCTGCCTATGAAGAGAAGGACTGTGTCTCAGTGGCAGAGCAGCTGCTGGTTCAATCTGTGGCATCTCCATGTAGGGATGGGATGTTCTCTGTCTGAAACTCTGGAGAGCCTCTGCCAATCAAGGTAGACAATACAGAACTAGACGGGCCAGCTCATGCCATCGTTGTGTTTCTCAGTGAACATTCCTGGGTTTGGGGTGTTTCACACAACCTACTTTGCACAAGGGAGCAAGCAACGTGGCGAGCTAACGATTGGTTGAATTCAGTTCTAGCCTCATAAACGCTTCTTGAAATCACACGATTTCCTATTGTGAGAAATTTTTGGAAATGTAGCTTGATGAAGGAGGTTGTAAGCCAGTTACCATACTGAAAAATCACGTGAAAAGCTGATTGTAGTAATTACTGTTAGTGGTTTTAAAGTAGACTTCTCCTGTGGTGAATGCAGTTGACCACTTACTGAGTAGTAACTTAGTACAGTTATAGTTGTGCGTGTAATTATCTGAGCAGTTTTGTAACACCTGAACCCAATCAGAAATGTGTGAGGGTGGGACTTACCTCTGAATATATCCCTGAATATTAGGGTAGCCCTGCAGAACAGTGGTGAAAGTGGCCAAGCTAAACATCTGGCCTCCATCTACAGCTTGGTTATGGTGTAATATGAAATGGCAAAGCTGTTGCCATTTACTGTACAAGCAGTAGTGCTTCACTAGATCCAGACATCCTCACAGTGCTGAACTTGTTCCTCAACCCTTGTTTTCTATCCTGAAGTACCCCGGAAGAATATAACAATTTCCCCTTAAGAAGTCACAGTATTGGCTATGCTATATTGCGATGCTGGATTATATAAAACAGCAGTTTCCAAATTGTACACAGGGGCACATTGGTCTACTCTGAGAGAACTGATATGAAGAACATTAATTAAGTAAGGCACCTGCAAGTACCCATCCCTGGAGGAGGAGGAGATTTGCATTTTTGCATGATTCAGTGCTCAGGGCTTTCCTGCTTCCTGTCAGTTGGCAGACGTGCCACATATCTATGTTTGGTGAGATCAGGCATCCAACTCAATTACTTCTAATGCATCAAAAGAGGTTTCTCCTTGTGTCTCTGTATGATTAACTGCTCCAGCCTTGCCTCATCCCTATACGTTTCTGCTGTAGCAGTACTTCTATGTCTCCGGCAAGTATTACTGGATCATTCAGCAGTTTGCAATGCACAAATGCAGCGTAATTATCCAGGTCTAGAGGTAGCTGTCTCTTGCATCTCTGGACTTGTCTCCTTTTGATCAGGACTTATGCTCCGAGCAGTTGCTTGCAGAAAACAACATGGAACAGGGTTTCTCTGGTGGTGGGTAACCCTAGAGGGTGGGTTGTTTGTGTATTATTTAAGTAGCGTTTTAATAACTGAATGCATACAGAATATATAGCAAAGGCTATTTTATGATTCTTAAATCAGACACACAACTGGATAGTTTATGGATGAGTTATGGTTGAGTAAGGCCAACTTTAAATAAATTGTGCAATGTACTCCTCTCATTCCAGGCTGTTAGTGAATTGATACTTCAGTCCTGTGGAGTTATCAATTTGATTGTTACAGCAAAACTGTTGGAGACCCTTACCATGGAGCTATGTTGTGTCCGAAACTCCTTTCCCCAGTTTCTTTCTCACCTAAAATAGGAAAATATGGATTCATTCAGATCAGTGCCATTAGCAGGAAATGGTTATCAGCTTTCCCTCGCTATAACCAGATAGTTTCCCATTGTAAGCTTCCTTGTTCTGCGCAACTGAAATGCATATGCAGATAATTGTATACATATTGTAGTTTTACTAAGAAATTCAAATGGTCACAAGTGTGCTTCCTAAGGAAACACTTAAAAGAATAAAATAGAGTGAAGTGTCTTAGCTTTTATAGCATCACTCTTTCTAGGTTGTCTAGACTAACATGCTCATTCATTAATCTAAATATTTTGTGTGTGTGTTACTTAGGGATTTCTAGGTGACAGAGGACCTCCAGGACCACCAGGCCCCAAAGGTGTTGAGGTAAGAAAGCTACATTGTTCCCTTAATTTCACACCATTTTTTACTTGAAATTGGACTCCATTTTCACTAACGTGGTTGCTTTTGTTTGCAAAGATATCGACCTTCTGTTTTGGCAGGTGTTGAATAGAAATGGTTACACATCGCTGTGCTATTTATTTCTTTTGATTCCTATGCACTGTTTAAATGAGCTGAATCTGGCAGCTTGCAGATATACTGAAGAATTAAGTTTCACATTCTGAAGAAGAATGATCTGGATGCCTAAATAAATTGAATGAAGTTGTTGAGCGCATACATTTTTTTTTCTTTGTAAGGTTAGTTTTAAGAGGTATTAACGTTAAAAGATATTTCACTTGCTGCGGAGACAGTGGAGATATCTTAACATTGTGACCATCAGAAACATAAGTAGCATCAACATAGGGTTTAATGAATATCTGTTTACCTTGGGAATTTCAGTAAATACAGCCAATCAAATACTTGGTATGTGAATTCTAGATGGTGGGTGAGATAGAGATGGAGAACCTATTGCCTTCTAAATGTTGTTTGACTACAACTTCCATCAACCCTAACAATCGGCCACTCTGGCTGGGAATAATGGGAGTTGTAGTCCAACAACAATTGGAAGGCCACAGGCTTCCATCCATTTTGTTTCTAAATCTCTGACTGCTGGTTATTAATTATTATTTTTAACTCTTTCATGTTTAACTGCACACAGACCCCTTTGGGTATTTAAGAGAATAGTACACCATGTGCTTAAAATAAACACAGCATTCAAGAATGGAGAAGAATGGCTAACCTGTTTTTATTTCAGGGAGAAGAAGGACCTGCTGGACCTATTGGGGGAGCTGGACCAAGGGTAAGTAACTTCATATTTTAGAACTGCAGTAGAAGACCTGCTGAAAGTGAAATTCTCCAACTATTTGCCATTGTGGGCTAATGGACATGAGTTGGGTTTGTATTTCTGCCACTGACTTTTTAGAGAGGTCACCCTGTGGCTAAGTGAATCAGTAGGGCATAGAAAACCCTTCCTCAGATTCCTGCTTGGTTGTGATACTTGCTAGGTAGTCTTGGGCATGAAACTCTCTCTTGATGTCCCTGCCTCATAGGGCTCTGAGAGGTTTAGATGAAGCTGGGATGGAAACATAGTCAGTGTTGTCCAGTTTTCTGCTTCCATCAGTGACCTGCCAGGTGCCTCAGGGTCAAACTGTGTGATGCACTTACTGCACCACATGCAGCTGTCTCTTTGTCTTTCTTAGATTAGTTACAGCCATGTCCCCCATTGTTACTGGATTGCAGTGTGCAGGGAGGGGAGGGTTATCCCTTTGCTGCTCAGCTGCGATCCTTCTGAAAACCACCCCTTCACACACCCTGTTTTATTTATATACTTCCATCTCATGAAACATCAGGGTGCCGTTCAACAACAGGCAAAGAGTAAAACATGAAAAAGCTTTTAAAACAATATTACGCCAAGAGGCCTAGAGAAGAGAAGAGGAAAAGAGAAGAAAGAGAAGAGAAGCTCTTATTGGCATCAAAGGTTACTTCCTTTTCTTCTTTTTTATAAAGACTCATCACCACTTTGGAGAGGCAATTTTAGGAGGTTGTAGTTGGGAAGAAGGGATAATCGTACCTTCTATGTGTATTTTGATCCCAACACATCAAGCATGACATGTAGTTTGACCCTCAGAGAAGCTCAGAGAAGTTGGGGATAATGGAAGCAGCCATCACTTGATGTTTGTTGCCACCATCTGGTCATCAAAGGTGTACTGCATCTGGATATGAAAGTTGCATTGAAATGGGAATGGTATTATTGCAAGCAGCAGTGGTTCATGTTTTCTGCTGTTCGCTTTCGTGCCTCTTATCTGAGGGCCAAAGTTGACAGGACAGTGTTCACATAACTTATAAATTGGTAGGTCCAGTTTAGATCTGCGACATGTGTAGGGTTTTATTCCTTTTCAGCTCTCTGTGGTCCAGGCCAACACACATCAAATTTCTGTTTACCTTTAGACAACTCATTGCATAGTTGTTAACTGCATGAATGGTGTCACTTCTGGTTTGGCTCTGACAAGGCACCAGATGGAAAACAGTATGTAAAATGTCAAGGTTTATGAAAGCTGAATGATATCACTCTGTCTTCGTTCATCTGTTTTTATTTATTTGCTTTTTATTATTTTTTGAAAATATATGCTCTACCGAAATGTATACATACTTAATTAATTAAACAAGTTTTATATTCAAAATACAGTGCTTGTTTGCTTTTTCCTCTGAAAACCCAGGATAGATGTGGAGTTAAAAAAAAGAAGAGGCCCAAGCAAATGCTTTCACCAATAATATAAAAGAATATATCCCCAGTTTAATCTCTTCTGCACATACAGCTTGCCGCAATCTCATAACACTTTTTGCATCTGCTGATTAGACGTTCTTCTAGAGCTTGACAAGAAGACACCTTTATAATATTTTTGGAACCTTGCTTGATGAGGACGCTAAACATGTTCCTCTGTTATCTAATGAGTTGGTATTAATGATGCAAATGCTGGAAATTCATTCTCTTAAAATTTGTCTGTGCACTTTTGATGGCAACAGATTTCCCATATTCCATTTCTTGTCTTTCACTGTAAGAACATCCCAGAATTCAGTATGATTTTAAGAAATAAATTCAATGAATTTTAAGGAATAAATTCAAGTTTTTATTATGTTTATTAATTTTTAATCCATTAAAATACTCTGCTAATACGACCTTTTTGTAAAAGTAATATTTGAGGTCCTTCTGCACGTTACTTGTTCTGTTCCCAAACCTGGCACACATCAAATTGCCCAGGTTGTTACTGTGTGCAATACAGCATATTCTGTGTTAGTTTAAGCTTCTTTTGTTCATATAAATACAACAGCCTCTATATGTTCAATTTTCAATTCTAGCTAATCAGCAGTGGCAAAGTTTAGCTAAGCATTGCTTTTACTGTGTCAGCGTAACTCAGCTCAGTCTATTGAAGCATGGACAGGTATTTTGTGTCAGGCATGATACAACTCTGGTGCATTTCATGATTCCAAAGCCATTCAAAAGCAGAGGTTTTTCTTTATTTGAATGCAGGGAAAGCCTGGTCGAAAAGGTTATGCAGGTGAACCGGGACCAGAAGGCCTGAAGGTAGGGTTGACTTTTTTCTGAATTTACTGTTGTAAATATATATATGTATATAAAGTATTTATTGTATAGCTAATACTAGGTTCACAGATGAAAACTGAAAGCTAGTAAAAATATATCAATTTTTATTTTAATTTATTGTTCCTTTTTTCAAAAAAAGCGACTTACAAAAATGAGCTTTCAGAACACAAGGATAAATCAACCAAAAATTCTTTCTCTCTCTTCCCGGTCTCTCTGATTCAACTTCACCCCAACATACCCAAGGATGAGCAGAAGATCCCCACCTTCTCTTCTCCATCAGCCTTTCCTCTTTCCACCAACATTTTCAGTATGTCCCTTGATCCACCCGAGAGGCTTTTTGGAATGTTATGGGCACCTGAGGGAGAAGGTGATAGGAAATTTCCCTTCTGTGGCTCCAAGCCATAATCTCCAAGTGTGTAGGACTCTGTGCACATGTTGGCCACCCCTTCCCTGCCCATAAAACACACAGCAGTGTCTACTTTTATAAAGAAAGTCCAAATGGTGAAGCCACCCATAATTAAGAGACCCTAGTCAGCAGGAACAAATCATATAATGGTAGAATTGTTGAGTTGGAAGGGACCCCCAGGGTCATCACCCATGGCAATGCAGGAATCCTGCCCACAGATGTCCTTTTGCGTCACTCTAGCCCAGCCCAGGAAGCTTTGGGTTGAGGGTTAATATGATGAAATGTTTAAGGCAGGGGATTGCTTGTATTGCTTTGGCTGTCCCCAACCCAGGACTTCAAGGCAGGCAACCATTTGCCAATTATTCTACCCTATGCAGACCAGCAAACCACTATCTAGACCACTTTGAGTAAAAAGAACTTACACCGCTTCTCAAAAATATACAGGCTTCGGCTGTGGCAGGTGTCTAAGAGAAGAACATATCGATGCCCACAAGAGATGCCATTGTAGATCTGACCTGGTGCATTGATGGTGTACTTTTTTATTTTAAAAAAAGGTGTCCCTAGACATGGCGGAACATAGAAGTAGGGGAAAATCTGCCCAAAATGCTTGGTTTTTTAGTGGTTTGTGGGTCATCAAAATTACCTCTGCTTGAACCTGGAATGTAGTTGGGAGTCAGGTTGGGAATGTTGGTGCAGTCCTTATGACCCACTCCTTCAGGAAGCAAGTCATTTTGTGCCAGTTGAAGCCTCTGGATGTCTCTGAAAGCTTCCCCGCAAATGACCTTACAGTTTTACCTGCAATAGGTATATTGAAGGTGCACATAGGCCTGTTTGTGAGTAGCATCTGGTGTGGCACAGTGTGCGTTCGTTCACCTGTGGGCCAAGGAAGATGGAGTGAAAAGGTCTCCTGCCAAGTGCACAATTGCATCAGTTTTTGAGTAACGTGTATGCATTACTTCTTCCTGAACTAATCAGCCTCATCCGACAATTAATCAATGAATATATCGTGCTTTTAAAAAGGGGCTCTGGCCAAGTAACATTATTATAAAATGCAAAATATAGCCGATTTATTTTAGCATGGCAAATTTGTAAAGATGAGTAGTACTGGAAAGGAAATATTTTTATTCTGTGCATTGATAAACTGCCTCAGGGAGAGGAAATGCACTAAGCTGTTTGAGGTAAGTAAGGATTGAAAACTTCCTCTCTGTTCAGATGAAATTGTGTGCTAAATTACTAAATCAATTTTTAAATTCACAGGGAGAAACAGGAGATCAAGGAATTATTGGGAAAACTGGTGAAACAGTAAGGATAAATTTATGTTTTATTCATAGTATGGTATATTTTGTAATGATAGCCAGTGATTTGGAATGGGAAAACTTACAACTTATGGTAAATAGTGGTGCTGGGGGCAGGGGAAGAACTTGGCATGGGTCTGCAGTTTTCAGTGGCATCCCAACGCCAAGTATATTGTTCCACCCTCAGCAAAAAATTAAACTTTATCCATAGATTAATATTAATAATTTTATTATTTATATCCCACCCATCTGGCTGGATTTCCCCAGCCACTCTGGACAGCTTACAGCATATAGAATAACATAATAAAACATCAAACATTAAAAACTTCCCGATACAGGGCTGCCTTCAGATATCTTCTAAATAATACACTCAACCTTCAGCACAGCTGCTTCTGTTGAGATGCTCATTTATCTTTGGGCTGCTCCAAAGTTTGAGCAGGCTGGGTTCCAAATGAAGAAGAAAAAAGGAATTAACTTGTGTCTATATTTTAGCATAGAATATCTAATTAACTATCTCAAATAGGTTTGCATATAGCCTATCAGATAAGCATTCACTTACATTGGTTGCTTTGACTGCAATGCAAATAGCAACTTGGGAAGAGCAATTTTCTTCTGTTTTCTTCAGAAGTATTACACTCCTGCTCCCAATCTGCCGCAGTCTCAGTAATTATCTGTCCCACTCAGGAGCTGCTATTTGCGTTTTTAAAAGCCTGCATGTTACATGCAAAGATGCATACAATATCACATTAATTTGGTTTGTATAAAATGCTACAAAGGTGCTCACTGTTGTTATTAAGACCCCCTTGACATCTTTTCACAGAATCTATAGGATCACTTTCTTTCAATAGTTGACCTACAAACCTAACTTTGTTGTAGACATGCTTTAATTCTCCTTTATGGTATCCATAAACAATATGAGTTTTCTTGTTCCCAACAACTCCTACTAAGGGCCCTCAGATCCCCGTAACGGTTTCTTACTTCAGATTCTTCCTGGTTTAGCCAAGGGCTGAAGTTTGAAAGGAACCAGGGACGTCTTAGCTATAGGCACTAGGGGTGCGGGGCGCCTGGCTCTCAGGGACACCAGGCTGAGAGTTGAGTCCGGGGAAGAGCCCGCCCATCGGTTGGAGAGCCGCAACAGGCTCTTCTGCTGCGGGTGGCTGCACTGCTAGTTCAGGGGCGACCAAGCCAGTGAGACGCTGAGGCAGCCGGCTGGCTCCGCCCTCCTGCATGCTTGGGACTCGGTAACCGGGGGGGGGGCGCCGGGCGGATCTTTGCACCACTGCGCCGCATATTCCCTGGAAGCAACACAAAACTGAATAATTAGTACTAACTATGTGTAAGGTGCCTCTGCTCCACTGAGGGGAAGGAGCTTGTATTTCTCTGGGGACACAAAAAGAATACAAAAGAAAGAAAGAAAGAAAGAAAGAAAGAAAGAAAGAAAGAAAGAAAGAAAGTCTTGATTAATTTAAGATTGGGTGGGTATGCTGATTATAGATGCTATATGTTGGTGCTTATGTTTTTCCCCAAATTATTTTTAGGGTAATGCCTATTTTTCATATGCAATAAAGAGGAGATCTAGTTATAAACTCCAAAAATATTAACACAAGACACTACTAAACATGTTCATCTGCTGGGGCACAAATTTTGCATTGGAGCTAATAAAATATGGAGAACAGTATTTTAGATGGCATGCCTTGCAATACTTTGAAACAGATGTTGGAGAATATCACCACAAGTGAAATAAATTTTGGAATAGTGGTTACACACACACACACACACACACTCTTTATCATTTCATTCTTCAAAATATTGGCAGACATTCATCCCTTCTTCTTGTAAAGACATAGGTAAATATTATTGCCCTTCATTTTACAAATCAAGAATCTGAGGTAGACATTAACCAAGATGAACAGGGGAGGTCCAATCCAAAATACCAGTGTGGCATACTATCTGGAAAGAATTAGGGAGAAATGTTCATGGATTCATTGGTATTCTTTTGTAAGAAACTGTATGCCTTGCAATATAAAGCAAAACGGGGTTAAAGTTTAGCATCTGGTCTGAGCCTTTTTATTGAATCCACTGTAATTAAATTTTACGGATATTTTGTATAGGTAATCCCAAAGTTGTCTCTCGGCCTAGTGGAACTACTGAGCTTTTTTAAAAAAACCAGCTGTCTCTGTGTTGCATCTCACTCAGTTTGTGGCATTTCGGCGTTTCCTTGAGCTATGTTGCCTATGTCGGTGACTGTAGTTTCCTGGAGCTTTAAAAATAATTCTATGGTGGTTGTTCACAAGGTTCTTAAACTGTGATTCCATATATGATTCAGGGACAATCTGGGACCCCGTTTTCCATGTGAGTCACATGACCCATGCGAGATTGTGGCCCTCCAAAAGCACTTTGGTGGGGCACAGTGGCCAAAAGCATTTGTTTTGGGGCACCATGTGAGATCACGGCCCTGAAAAAGTGCTGGGGGATTTTGGCCAGAAATTGTGCAAGAGCACGGCGCCCAAAATGGCTGCCATGCTCTCGCAATAAAAAATGGAATCAGGACAGCTGAGGCATGTGTGATTCATGTGCATGAACTGATTGACAGCTGTCTCCCAGGTGCTGGTGACAAGATTAATCTTGCTAAAATTTGAGAATTTTTCAACAGAATTGAATGTGAAAGTAGAACTAAATGAATTGTTTAGTTGACTCTTAAATGTTTGTGCTCTCCTACGAGAGACAAAATAATAGTCATCCCCTCAGGAACACATAGACACTAATACAGAATATTGGAACAGCAATCTGGAGGATGAAATACAAAGAGAGAGGGATAACTCACTTTAAAATAGAATCCCTGGTTATTTGCTTCCAAACCACAGATATATTTGTGTAACCTTTGTACAGAATGACCGCTCCCCGCTTAAAACGGGGGGCGACCTTTGCGTGGACGCGTGCAGCCCCTAGATCTGGAGCGGCCCCAACAGCATAGGCTTGGCTTTGCCTTCCCTCAGGTGGGATACCTGGAGGTCTCCGCCTACCTC
Organism: Podarcis liolepis; assembly: GCF_965112155.1. NCBI lineage: Eukaryota > Metazoa > Chordata > Lepidosauria > Squamata > Lacertidae > Podarcis > Podarcis liolepis. The sequence goes on along the minus strand of NC_139559.1, from coordinate 70,264,053 downwards.
AGTCAGTTGTCCAATCCCACCTGGGGGAAGCGTTGCCAAGGAGACCAGGCCAGGTAGGGGAGGGATTACCTGCCCACACAATAGAGGGAGGATCTTACCTAGGAATCCTCACTTGGCTCCAGAGCTTCTCCCACCCTACCCACCCTCAGTTAATGTCTTATTTTGCAGGTTAACTTTTCTTCACAGGTTTTGCAGGTTAACCTTTCTTCACAAGTATGCGGGCGCTGCTACGTTAAGGTCGCTGTTAAAGGGCCGGAAAGGAATTTCCCTGCATTGGCAGGTTTCGCCTTTCCCGTAGCAAAACGTCACAACTTTGGCGGTATCAGGCCTTGGGCGGAATCCTTTTGTCCATCTTCCTCTTGCGGCGGCGATACCAGGGTTCCCCGTTAAAGGGGTTTTCTGAAGGGAGGCTTTGGCCGTACACCGAAAGGTCGTCATTGCCCTCTCCTGCGGCGGCGGCGTTACGGGGGCGGCCATCTCTGCTTGAACATATGTTCTCCAGAGCCGGCCCATCCCCTCCCCCACACACTGGATAACCCTGATGCTCCCTAGGTCCCCGGCTGGGGACCGGGGAGGGAGAACGCCCAATGCCTGAGCCAAGGTCTACCCACATTTGAAATTTAATAAAGTTGTGGCCAATTTAATCCCATAGCACGTTGTCTTGAGTCGTTATTCCACATGACGGGGGGACTGTGCAGGATCTGGGGACTCCGCCTGTCCACGCAAACGGCCTTAATTCCCTCTAAAAATATTAACGATATTGTATACAATGTATGTCAAATGTATTGTTTGTTTGGTTTCTTTTCATGAAACAAAGCTGTATTTACACAATCAAATATATAACCAGGCATATATTTATTATAAAAACTCATCTTGCAACTTTACTTCATTAGAAATGATCAAATAAATAAGCAGCACATTTGGCCTATATGGTGCAGTAGCCAAAAAAGAAAAATGCTTTTAAAAAACAAAAGTAGGAGTAGTAGACTATGGTGAGTTGTGTACATAGCACTTAATTGTAAATTTGGACCAAATGTTGCAATTACTGAATTTAAGGAATATTTTTTGAGGTAGATGATAACATAGAATAGTAATGGAAAGAACTTTTTGGCTTTGGTTCAGTATTATCATAAGTGCATAAACTTGACGAATCCATGGACCTGAACAACTGAGCCTCCTCATTCTGTTTACAGCCATCCTGGCCAAATTCTGTACCAGGTGCAGCTTCCAGACCAAGGGTAGACTGAAATAGTATATATGGATTTTGAAATACTTCCTTGGCTTTTATAAGTGATGCATGCATGAATGTGGATGGTATCTATGGTCCCATTGATAATTGGAGATTATTAGGTCATAATTTTCCCACAGTCTGAACATTTTTATCCCACATTCATGTATTGTTGGAAACACAGAGTTCCAAACTTCCCTCCTCTTTATGAAGAAAATACCGCTGCTGGTGGCACCCTAAATAATAATAATAATAATAATAATAATAATAATAATAATAATAATAATATATTATTATTTCTACCCCGCCCATCTGGCTGGATTTCCCCAGCCACTCTGGGCAGCTTCCAACAGAAGGTTAAAAATACATTAAAACATCAGTCATTAAAAACTTCCCTAAACAGGGCTGCCTTCAGATGACTTCTAAATGTCATATAGTTGTCTATTTCTTTGACATTTGATGGGAGGGTGCTCCATAGGGTGGGCGCCACTACCAAGAAGGGCCTCTGCCCGGTTCCCTGTAACTTTGCTTCTTGCAGTGATGGAACTGCCAGAAGGCCCTCTGCGCTGGACCTCAGAGTCCAGGTTGGACGATGGGGTGGAGACGCTCCTTCAGGTATACAGGAATAGTTATACATTTGATTAGAAGATAAATATATTTAATGCTCCTTATTTGGATTTATAAGTATGAGCAATACTCACAAAAGTGATAAAAACTTGATAAAAATCTCAATCAGTTTATTATGGTCATAGACCAGTTTAAATCTGTAACAGTTTTGCCTGTTAAATTATATCTGATTTCTAGATAGTCCTTTTTTTTTAATACTAATTTTTATTAAATTTTTCCTTTTACAAATTTGCCATCTCAAACAGTATTCACAAATTTCAACTTTTTGGACTTCCACCAGCTTCTCCACCAGTCATCCATATTTTCTATTTTTACGCATTCTCTATATTTAATATTGCCATTTAATATTATCCTTTCCATTCTATTTATTTTTTACAATACATCTTTAACTTTTACAAAGCCTCTTTAAATCCCACTAGCGTTGTCTGTTCGTCACATATGCTTTTTAGATAATCTGTAAACTTTCCCCAGTCCTCGATGAACTTGTGATCCCGTTGATATCTGATCTTCCCAGTCAATTTGTCCAATTCTGCATAATCCATAAGTTTCATTCTCCACACTTCAAGGGTCAGTAACTCCTCTTGATTCCATTTTTGGGCCATTAATATTCTTGCCACTGTTACTGCGTGTGAAAAAGTTTGTAGTCCCTTCTGTTTATCTCTCTTCCTTTATTTTCCTAACAAAAAGGCTTCTGGTTTCTTTACAAATGTATATTTAAACATCTTCTTCAACTCATTGTATATCATTTCCCATATATTATAACCAAAGTCTCTGGCCCAATGTATCATGACCGACTTTACCTCCTCATCCATCGTTTGCCATTCCAACAACATTTTATGCATTTTTGACATTATCTTATAATCATTATTTATTATCTCTGTTTGAAATTTCGATTCTTTTTCTGTATATCCACTCTCTTTAAAGTCCTTTTTAAACATTTCATTTACCTGAAAATAATGCAACCAATCAAACACATGTTCTTTTACTTGTTCATATGGCTTCATTTTCCATTTCCCCCCTTCTTTAATTATTAAATCTCCGTAGGTAATCCAATTCCCTCTCATATTAATTTTCTTTATACTCATAACCTCTAATGGAGACAACCAGTGTGGAACTTTGGGTTCTAATATATTTTTATACCTGTCCCATATTTCTGTTATGGAACTCCTGAAGATATGATTCTCAAAGCCCTTGTGACTTTTCTTCTTCTCCAACCATAAATACGCGTGCCATCCAAATCTGTTATCAAATCCTTCTAAATCTAAGAGTTTATTGTTTTTTAATTTTATCCATTCCTTTAACCAACAGAGACAAGACGCTTCATAGTATAATTTCAGATCTGGCAGGGCAAAGCCTCCTCTTTCCTTCGCATCTGTTAATAACTTAAATTGTATTCTTGGCTTTTTACCCTGCCAGATATATCTTGAAATTACTCTTTGCCACTCTTTGAAAGTCGTTGTCCCCTTAATTATAGGAATCATTTGAAACAAAAATAACATCTTTGGAAATACACTCATTTTGATCGTTGAAATTCTACCCCAAAAAGAAAGTTTCATCCTTCCCCAAACTTCCAGGTCTTTTTTTGATTCCGTTCCACACCGGTATATAGTTGTTTTGAAATAAATCAATATTTTTTGAAGTTAACCATATTCCCAAATATTTTACCTTCTTTGCCACTTCAATCCCTGTTTCTCATTGCATTGCTTCTATTACACTCTGGTCCAATAGATAGTCCATTGTTGATGACACTTTTTAAACAAGCTATATCCATCTCCCTGGACTTGTTTAGAAGTTCTAGCAGGGATGTGTAGAAACACACATATATGGTAATAAAAGTTCCTGAAGCAATCTAGACAATATGCTCTAAAGCTGTCCAACAATGTCCTCAGTACAGGTGGGGAGAATGATTAGATTGATAGCTCTAATGTCTGGGGTTTTCCCCCCGTTACTTGTACAATTCTTTGTTATGCGGGATCTCCATGTGCCCTTGGCAAACATCAGTTTATTTATACTCCACATTTCCACAGTGGTGGCTTACAACATACCAAATGAACAATAATGAACAACAACAACAACAAAAAACACACATTAAGAACAATTAGAAATAATCATAATGTCAATGAATACAGAAAATCCACACAGAAACAATGGAAATAAGCTAACCAAATTTAACATCTTAAAACTCAACAAGAGAGAGAACAATAGCCAACAAGGAAATAAAATTAGCACATACAAAATAGATGTTGGTTACTGGGGAAACCCAGCCAGATGGGCGGGGTATAAATAACATTATTATTATTATTATTATTATTATAATTAATTAATTAATTAATTAATTAATTAATTTCTAAAGGAATAGCATTAAATGTGTGCACAGTTACCTCTCTCTGGTTTTTCCAGAGTGAAAGGGCATCAAGGAAGCTTTATAAAATCTGATGTGCTGAAAATCATGACACTTTTGAAACAGCAGAGAAAAGTTGTGGAAAGTTCTACAGGAATAATGGGAATGCCTTGCTATAATGAGATTTTAACAGGCACAGCTGGCCGTAGTTCTTTCCTGTTTGAAGGGTACCCATGTAAGTTGTGTTTGCCACAGTTATTGCTTACAGTGAGTCTGTAGACACTTCCAAGCAAGCCAGTATCTTGGTTCCTCCCTCCCTTCATTGTTGTTGTGAGCCTTGGAATGCAACAGGCTTTTTTTTATATAAGGGGAAGCTAATTTGTTTAAGATCCTTATTAGATCCATGACTTTGACAGAATAGAATTTAAAACCTGAAGTGGAATTCTGCAGCTTTCCCTGGCTGGTAAGATTAGCCACCTCTTACAGAATCAGCAGATCCCTTTAGACAGCATTTGATTAATTTAATGAGAACTAAAGGAGTTCAGCCAGAGCAGATTTACAATGCTGATGAGACAAAGTGTTTTTTGGGTTGGTTTTTTTGTGTGTGTTTTTTTGGAAAGCGATGCCAAGAAAAACATTGGCTTCAGCTACTGAGAAAATTGCCCCTGGATTAGAGGGAGAAAAGTCTCAACTGTGCTGGCATGCACAGTTGAGTTTCAGATTTTTAAATTACTAGCTGGCAGAACTTTGAAACCACATTGTATTACGCACAGACGCATGTAACCTGTCTTGTCCATCGCTGAGCATAATCCACTGCATGAAAGGCTTTAGACGTTTGAAAAAGATGATTGAAAGATGACATTCTTTCACACATGAAAACTAATGTGACCTACAAAAGCGTTATGTTTCTTGGCTGCCATTATTACTTGGAAACATAACTGATTGCCAAGGGGCGGAGGAAACACCCTCTGAATATTTGATTTATATGGATGTGGGTTCCTCGTAGAGAAGGCCAATATAAAATTCAGTCTGTAGACAGTCAGACCAAGATAGAAAATGTCAGCAGCAGACCAAAGGACCATAAACAGTGCCAGAATGATGAGTTGTTGTCAGAAGGGCAAATAAGAATGTCATGTGAGCATATGAAGCTTCCTATTGGTCTATCCAGCCCAGTACTGCCTGTTCTGATTTGCTCTTTCAAGCCTGAAGCAGTGGCCCTTGCTAACCCAGTGAGTTCTTTAAACTGGAGATAAAACCCAGGATCAACCCTGGGATCTTTTGCTTCAAAGCATGTGGTCCAATGTTATAGTATGGGATACCACCAATCAAATGCCTGCAAAACTGTATTTAAATACATATGTCTGTTGGTAGACAGGTATTCATTACAAGTATCGGTATATGTATTCTGTTCTAGCAACAAACACACAGAGGGTAACTAAAACAATGTATGGGAATTCTGCTATAAATGATATGCCTGGTTGAGCTATTACAGGCTCACATTTAAGAAAAAGCATAGCCAATATTTTTTGTATAGACCTGCCTGCTTGGAAGCTTTGCACTTAGCTGCCTCGTTGCTAAACTTGTTTTAGGCCTTGAGGATACCTAATTTATCTAGGAGAGGAAATCATAATTGCCTATGCCCAAAATTAAAGGGAAAATTGAAATTGCTTTAAATGATTGAGAACTTGAAGATGCTGAGTAGAACAAATTCTTCAAACTTTGTAGAAATGCCTCAGGTTTGGCGATAAGGAGCCAAAAAATAGAAGACAAGGCAATAAATCTGCAATATGATCGCAGAAGAACTGGACTGCTAATGTTTCATTAGCACACGATGTAACTATCTCAGCCAGTTTTCAAAATTAACATCTGTGTTGCAAGAGCTGTGAGTTTGTAGCATCACAAGAGTCATAAGTCTCTGAGCCATGCTTTCCAAGGTAACTCACAACAGGAAAAAAGAATTGTAACAAAACACATAGGTGCAGTTCAAATGTGCGGCCTTGTGGTTGAGCACATACCCGTCTATTTGCATCATCTGGAGGAGGAGACAGGAAGCATCTGTTTCCTGGTTTAAACTAACCACAGTTTGTTATGTCTGAACCGGGATCTGTGGTTAGTTTAAACTACAGTTTATTTGAACTAGCCAGTGTCACAGACCACAGTGTATCTTGATTTGTTTAAAGAACCAGGTTAAACCCAGAAGCCAATGCTGGTGATGTCTACCAGAGAAATGGGGTGATTGCTTGACCTAAAGCTTGATCCTGTCCATTTGTCATATTTCAGTGTTCTGTCCAAACAACATTACATCAGAAACTGGCCTTAACAAATTAAATTTGCAATTAAAGCAGCAGGAGCAAATCCAATTTAAAACAGAAGGCATTTTTTTAATTTTTTTAAATCTCATTAAATGGCTGGAAAAGCAACTGCATTTTTAGCTGACCTTTAAATGCCATCAAAGAGCGTTCTAATGACGCGGACAAGAGAAAGGCGTTCCTCAGACTTGGAACAACTAAGTAGGCCTTGGCTTCACCGTCACCTCGCCTCAGAACACCAACAAAGAACGGGGCAAGTTTGGGTGAGAACAGGCAGTCCTTCAGGTGCCCTGAGCCCAAGCCATTTAAGATTTATAGGTAAAAATCAGCACTTTGATCCGTGCCTGAAAAGTAAGTGGTAGTCTGTGATGATTTTTTTCAATACTGAAGGTGGCGGGAGAAACTGGAGGAAATGACACTGAGGGAATTAAGCCTAGAGAGCTATATGATTTCTATGTATTAAGTGCCATGTGTTAATTCCTATGGTTGTTCCAGAAATTCAGCCACTCCTCACTTGGAGTGCCTTTCAGGGCTCCTAAAACACTTCCTTGCAAGCTTTTATGAACTCCCCTGAGCAACTCACAGCCTTTTTTGGACCAGAGCAATACCTGGATTAGAGATGGGTGCATTGCTTCCACAAACCCCTTTCTTCTCTCTGCCAGCCCCCAAAGCACCCTTTCCTTCTTTTCCCTTCCTTTAGCTGTTTCCAGGGATTGTGGCAGCAACAGCAGAAAAGGAGACAAAGAAGTTCTTTTTTCCTTCCTCCTCCCAGCTCTCAACTATTGCTACTACCAAACAAGAACAAAATAAACCAGGAACCCCCACTCTTCCCCCCCCCAAAAAAAATCTTAGTTGTTTGCGTTTGGGGAGACTTGAACCATCTTTTCATTTGCTTAGGTTGGCTCTGGAACAAAATGAGAATCCCTTCTTGAGAATCCTTGGCTAATCCCATATTATTTCAAATGCACATTTGAAATGTGGACGCCGCGTGGTTCATCTTGCAAAATGTACTTAACCCAGCGGTGGGTTAATGACACAGGTTTTTACCCTGACTCACACACCTTTGATTTGCTACCCGGTTAAGATTTCACAAGTCAGAACTGTTAACACAAACATCAACCAGACTCAATTCTTTGGGAACTTTTAGAAGGAAAACACACCTTTATAATCATATTCCCAACATGAGTGAGTTTCTGTGGATCCTGGTGCTCCTGCCATAACATTCTTAGTTCTTCAGCTAAGTGGCAGGAAATTGAGTTTGAAGTATGAAGGTGAGGCATCAACCCAAAGACCACACACAAAAATTCCGGCTTGCTAGTCTGATAGAGTGAAGCAGCTCTTACTCTGTGAATTGAGTATGGGTTTGGTTATAACTCCGTGCCAGATGAACTGTGTTCCATCCTGGTTTTGTTAGGTCTGGAAAACTCTACTATCTTAAGATGAAATGCTTGTGGCAAATAGCTACTGTGGCAAATACTACAGAGGTACGACCTGTAGTTTGCTTACTCTCTAGAAATTCTGTATATGACTGCTACCATAATGGGGTTTGTTGGGGTGGGCACTCACATGCATGTGCATTCTTGTGTATTTAAATTTAAAGCAGCCCAATGAGGACTGAGCATGACCAGGAGCCATGAAATGTACCATGGAGTGTTGGAAAAGGAAAAATGGAATGGGGCAACAGCATGAGATGATTGGAATGCCCTACTTGGAGAGAATGGGTGACCAGAATAGGACCTGAATAGGAGGAAAGATATACTGCAGTATTTTGTTACAGGCCTCACTAGTCGTTTCATAGGTAGCAATTACAAAAGACTTCAGCTCTTCTTTTGAAAACAATAGGCTGGACAACAGATAAGGAGACTCAAATTACCGTATTTTTCGCTCTATAACACGCACCCGACCATAACACGCACGTAGTTTTTAGAGGAGGAAAATCCGTAGGCATGCCACCCGTAGGCATTCCCTCCATAACACGCACAGACATTTCCCCTTACTTTCTAGGAGGAAAAAAGTGAGTGTTATGGTGCAAAAAATACGGTATATCCAAATAGTACTGTACTATTGTGAGTTTTTATCCATATAGGAAAATCATGGTACATACTACCAATCACCTCTGAAACATCAGTTTCAACAACAATAACAACAACAGCAACAAATTAAAGATCCTATAAACGAACAGTTGTTCCTGATTCATTGATTCCATCTGGAATGATGAAATGCACTAGTCTCTCCAGAATAGTTGTGTGTTGCAATTCTTCAAATTTGATAGATCTCCTTTTATAGGAAAATTACGTCTTGTGCTTCAGTATACAGAACAAGCTGTCTGAAATACTTTTATAACTCCGCTGCCTCAAGGAAATCTGTGTTTCTTTTTCGTTTACCAAAAAAAGGAAAAGAAAAGAAAAGTTATCAGGGTTCTGTTACATATGTCCTTAATTCCATGCCAGTCGTTTTCTCTGGAATTACCATCTGTTCACTTAATTTTTTGCAGAGGATCCATGTAATGTCAAATTGTTGCAGTCTGGTGTTTCATGTGTTGTCCTCTCCCCCCCCTCCAGGCCTGGTGTGTGATGATCCCCACCCCTCCCCACGTTTTGGCAATAAAACACTGTCCAGTGTGGACAGGCAAAGTACTATCAAGGCTTTTCGTGGCCCCTGTGTGTTTAATTAAAGTTTCTTACTTGCAGATCCCATCCATTTAATTGTTTCCTCTTGATAATGTTTCATCTGAATTGTATGCCGCCTTTACAACAAGAAGAATAGTGATACATCTTAGTTGGGGGATTAGTGATTAATAGCTTTACTTGATATATAATAATTTCGTTATTTATATCCCACTCATCTGGCTGGGTTTCCCTAGCCACTCTGAGCGGCTTACAACATATCTAAAAACATTATAAAAACATCAATCCTTAAAAACTTCCCAAAACAGGGCTGTTTAGCCCTGATAGCCCCATCATTACTTTCTATTCATGCTGCGGGTATATATGTTTTTCTTTTTTATATAGTGAAACATTGACATCAAAATGGAAAGAAAACCAATAATTAAAGCTCCTCACCCTTGCAGGAGCAGAAACCAACAATGGTGCCATTAGCAGGCTGATGATTAGTAATCCCCAGCTGTAATAAACATAAATAAGGAAGGAAAAAGCTGAATCGGGAAAGTATGAATTGACTTTGTGAAGGACCTTTGCCCAACAAGCTGTGATTGTAAATAAGCATTATAGAAAAATGTTGGCCACAGGGAAGGGCGTTTCGGGGGACCATGACGGTTCTCTCTCTGGCTGTATGGACTCCCTTGTTTAATTCCACTTCCAGCTAGTTACAGAAAAGTAATGCCTCAGCAACGCTAAGACTTGTTTGGATGCAACATTAGCATAGCAAGATGATGCAACTGAAACACAGGCTTTATTAATTTGGGGATGAAATAGCTAACTACCAGTATGGCTTTCCACCAAAGAGGCAACACTGTCCATCTGCTAGTTCCTAACTCTTCCTATTTTTAGTGCTCCACCCCTGAATTTGAGGTATTTTGTGCCTGTAGGCATTTTCTTCCATTGCTAATCTGTTGGAAGTAACCGTATGTGAAAATTGCACTTTTCTAAACATATCATGCCAGAAAGGAAGGCACAAACTTCAGCCAATGAAGCAGCTTTCTCAAATGAGAAGCGTGCATAGCAGTAGTGGGGAAATGATAAGATAAATGTAGATGAGGTGATTGTTTTGAGCATCCTTTCAGAAACCTGGTTGGAGGTACAGGAAGAAGTAAAGTGTATATAAATATATGTGATAAGTACCTGCTTGTGCAGGGAATTCATGGAGCTACCTAGTTATAATCTTCTTTCTAAAAGGGTCTACTGAAGGATTATTATCATTGCTATTACATGCTCAAGTGTCGTCCCCCCCAAACACTAAGCACATCATGTTTCCAATTATTTTACTGTAGTCCAACTTTTTAACACACAGCAGATGCCCTGGCAGAAGCTTTGCCTGCCTTAAGCATGTGTTAGATGTGGGATCTACCCTCTGATTAATTTTCCAGAAGAACGCATGTGTCAAGGAGGCTTCCAAAAAGTCATCTTTGCCGTTAGAGAGAGACAAACAGAAACCACGGCACAATATTTTCTGTAGTTGTTTTAAAAGCGCATTCAACTTCAGTTTGAGATTGCCATTCGTTTTCGTTTGCATGTACAGTGGTACCTCAGGTTACAGACGCTTCAGGTTACAGACTCCGCTAACCCAGAAATAGTACCTCACGTTAAGAACTTTGCTTCAGGATGAGAACAGAAATCATGCTCCAGCGGCGCGGCAGCAGCAGGAGGCCCCATTAGCAAAAGTGGTGCCTCAGGTTATGAACAGTTTCAGGTTAAGAATGGACCTCCAGAACAAATTAAGTTCTTAACCCAAGATACCACTGTATGCTGTTTAGTGTATTGATGGTGTGACATTTTCTTTAGTATGATATCACACAGAAAATCAGTTGTTTCAGGAGACAGTGACTTTACCAGCATCCAGTAGCTTCTGGTTTTCATCCTGTGCTTAAATTGTGATAGCCTTTGGGAGTGCTGAAATGGTCCCTTTTATCTTTAGGTAGCCCATTGTTTCTGACTCAGATGCTGGCTTGTATATTTTTGTGTTCAAACCCTACAGTTTTGCCTTTTTGTGCTTGTTATTTCTCAGCTTTGTTCCTGGCTCTCTGATCCGTCTGTGCTCCAGTCTTGATTCTATTAAAAAGCCTAATTTCTAGCTTCAAACCTACCTGATATGAATCTCTGCTTGTCCTGGATGGGGTTTCATTAGGGTATTTTGTCAATTGCCTTTTAATTACACATTTTCTGGATACATTTCAGCCTGAACTTTTTAATCCCTTTTCACCCCCTAGTTTAATTTATAGCTTGTCACTTGCCCTGGGGGCTGGACCATGCCAGTCAGTCTTTGGCACTCATGGGCCTTGGGAATATTTTTTCAAGCAGAGGAAAACAACTTGGCTTTTAGCCTTTATAAATATAGAGTGCATAATGCAGTACCAATCTCCAACTTCTCCACTATGGAAGAAAAAAAACCCCTCACCCTCTAATTAAAATGTTCTCAGGAAAACATCTGAGAGTAGCACTTTTTAGAAGTCCAGATAATGAATAAAAAGATTAGGCTTGCTGCGCGTGTTAAGATGGATGTGAAAATATACCCCAATTGGTTTTGTGATGTCTATTAAATGGGCATTAAATGTGCTGAGGCAGGATGGTGCTGCAGGCGTTTATGCCTCCCTGGTTGCCAGGACATGTGTGCAACCAATGCCTTTTCAGCCTGCAAGGCACACCCCCTCCACCCACCAGAAGAGGCCATTCATTGGCCAATTTGAAATGCAGCAGCCGGTGGGAACTCAACGCTAGCTACCCAGGTGGCCAATGAGAATTCCCCCTGTGGCCGCCTGGCCATGTGCGTTCCTTTCTCACTGCCCGGGGATGGCGACTGAGCTCAAGGGTCCGCAACAACTGCCCACCCGGAGGAAGGGATAAGTGTCCATTATGTGCCTTTGATGATAAGCAGGCAGTTGACGGGTTCACCACATGCACACCCTGGCTGTGAGCAAGGAGAATCTGTGGTTACCCCCTTCTCCATCCATGGAAATGCCATATGCCTTCCTGCTACAGCAGTGCCTATTTATCTACTTGCGCTGGCGTGCTTTCGAACTGCTAGGTTGGCAGAAGCTGGGACAGAGCAACGGGAGCTCACCCTGTCGCGCTGACTTGAACCACCTTCCAATCAGCAAGCCCAAGAGACTCAGTGGTTTAGACCACAGTGTCACCCGCTCCCGATAAATATATATCCCAATATATTGGCACCCTGATAATAAAAATCAGTGCCACTACCAACAAAGCTGTGTGTTTTCCATGATTCTGAGATCACCCAAGCATGGTCTTTGACTCCCCAAAATTTCTAATTAGTGAAACTAGAAGATACTTGACTTCCCAAATACCATACATAGCTAATCTCAAATACCAAAACAGCGAAGGGCTTTCACCTTGGCCCGTTGTCAGGCCCTCCCTTCAGCAATTCAGGAAGGCCGTTATAGGAAGATACCATATGAGGAGAGGAAAGCCCATGTGGCTCTGGGCAGCAGGAAACAATGGAACATGCCCTTCTTCATTGCCAGTCTTATATAGACATTCGAGCCAGTTTTATGCAGCCCATCCTATAAAAATTCCCAGGGCATTCAGAACAACACAACATTTCCCTATTACTGCAGGACGAAAGCCCAGAAGTCACATATTCCGTTGCCAGATTCTGCGCTGCCATGATAGATACTTGTTGAAGGATGGTCTATGCTACAAATCAGTCCTAAAATGAAGGCCCATATTGTTAGATCTGTATCATTGAAGCCCCACCCCATATAGCTGTTTTAACTGGTCTTTTTAATTCTTCTTATTGCCTGGGGATTCAGTGTTTGATGGCCAGTGCTTCAATAGTTTGATACTGATGAATCAATAAAGCTAATTTGATATGAGATGAAATTGGTTTGTTCCTATTTTCCAATATACAGAGCCAATAGCCAAGTTATGAGTTTTTTAAAATTAAATATCAACGGTGCTATTTTTCCAGAAAAAGAGGTGCCGGAACTCACCATGAATGCCTCCCTTTTTCTCTTATCATGGCAATGGTGCCCATCTGAGAGGTGCCAGAACTGAGTTCCAGTGAGTTCTGGGTGAAAAAAAAGCCCTGCATATCAGTTTGCTACATTGAACTTCTAATACCTTGTTTTAATCTTTTGAAGATTGTCAGCTTCTGTTAGCGGTATTTGTGATCCCAGGCTCTTAACGCTGTTTCATCAAACACCAATTTTAGAAGCTCTTAGAAAGCCTGGATGTTTCCAATAATACTTGCTTTACAATTACAGCATCTTGAGTCTCCTAAAGTTTGTGTACTGCTATTGTTTGAAGTCTCGAAGGTATTTTCCCAGGGAGGAAAATCTTGCAGCTGAGAGCCATTTATACACAGAAACACATCTGTATCGCAACTACCCTTTATTCTTGGATGAGACTCCCAGTGCCTAAGCAAGAAGCTTCAGAACATGCACTCTTTTTTGCTCTTGTCCTTTCCTTCTGCTCTGAAGATAGCCAGAATTATGACCTCCAGAATACTTATTTGGCAGTTGCTAAACTTCCTCTGTAGAAATATAGCATGCAAACAGTTTATGGGGCAGGCAGAAAGCTCTGTGCTTTCGTTAGCCAAATTAGTCTTGGGTGAGGCTTATAAATAGTTACTTGTGGTTCATAAGGATTGCCTTAAAGGCACCATGCAAATAAGCTTTTTATAATCTTGAGAGTTTGAGACATTTGTATTCTCCCCTTCCAAAGTCTTGAGGCACCTTCCAACAAAATAAACAATAATACAATAATAAGAAAGCACAGTTTAAGGTAGTAAACAGTCTTCACTCACCAAGCTGAATAATTGTCCAGACTGATTGGAGTTATTAGTTATATTAATATAGTGTTGGCAGCCCTAAGTTCCCCACTACTAGGCCAGAAAATCGGATAATGTGTGACAGTTCGGCAAAATGAATTTGGACTAAGCTCCCCCCCACCCCCCACAGGGAACACTAATGAGTTCCATGAGCTCGTTTAAAATAAAGATTGGACCCATTCATTGTAGCGTCATTCCAGTGACACAGTTGTGATGAATTTATGGTAGCTTGACTGGGGCTAGGATTAAAGTGATATTAAAACAGCTGTGCCATTAGGATTCATGCTCTTCCAATATTAATCTCAAAGTTGAAATGTATACGGATGAAATCACTAGAAGACATGAGAAAATAATAATTAGCTCCCACTAAACCCCAGTGGACCAAACTGTATCTTTGGGTGTAGGGAAAAGCACTTACATTGATGATTCTGGTAACACCATTAGCATGAGTTGATGCTCAAATATGAAGATACGAAATTAGAAACCCATCTACTTTTGTTTTCCCTGTAGGGTCCCATCGGCTTACCTGGTGAAACTGGATCATCCGGAGGACCCGGCGAGAAGGTGTATAATGAGATGCTAGTACTGATAATGTAATAATCACTCTGGCACACGTAATGTTCCAAATACAGTAAAATTGCAAAAGCTGCATGTGAGGGTTTTGATCTTGGTTAATCTTGCCAAACTTGACAAGATGATGAAGACCTGTGCTTGGACCTCCCACCTCTTTATCTTTTTCTCTAAAATCAGCTGCTGCCTCCTTCCAGTATGGAGAATAGGAGTTCCCCTTGTGCCATTTCCCCAATTATAAAGAACCTTTCCCCTGGAGCAGTTAATTTTCTTGTTAGGGGAAGCTTACATTTATTTGAAAGTTTTCCTTAATGGGGCAAATAGCACCTTTGAGAGTTGACTTTCATCAAAAATGTGTAGGAGGGAGGGTGGGTTTTGGAGGGCATTGTCCAATGCCCGTGTGACTCCAATTGAGATTAAAAGGCTACAGCAGCTGCTTTCTGCTAACAATTGAAAAATGGAAATCTACACCCTTGATCTTTGCTGTCTTGTCAAGTTTGGTCCTAAGTTACAAACTAGACACCTTTCGAACATGCACACATATTAGTGGTGTTTGCCTATTGTGTCTGTTGAATTGTAAATTCATTATTATTATTATATTTCATTAAAGATTTTTCTTTGGTTACAAGAGTACATACATCATCTCAATTTTCATAAATTCTTTTCTGTAGAACAGTCATACTCAATGTGAGACTTTAATGTTGTATACAGTATAAGGTTGGGGGAGAAGAGAACTGCATGGAAATCAAAGACTGGCAAAGCAAGAAGTTTTATTCAAGAGCATTCGGAATGTCTGGGAGATTAATAGCCTTATCTAATTTTAGAATACACAGTAGGGTTAACTTACATTTCCAAATGTCCTTATTACTACAGCCCTTTAATGTTCTGAAGAATTCTCCATTATTCCTTTTCTTAAAATTGAAAACAGGAAACTATTATTTAAATGGATGTCAGGTTTCATTATGCTAGAAACCTAAATATTTTTCAGTGTGATCTAGCATATTTGTTATTTCTACCCTGAAGGGAAAAATTATTTCAGCCAGTTTAATGTCAGGAATTCAAAAGGAAATTCTAGAGAAAGAGAGGGATTCAGCATAGCGCTTAGTGGGCAATGTATGCAGGGAACGAGGTTTGCTCACACATTGGGGCTGACCCCTATCTCTCCTCCCACCACTCACCCCCTAAATCAGAGCAGATTTGGGAGGAAGAGCGGGGTGGGGGGAGTCCTGTTGTGCAAGTGGACCTTGATTTGTGCACACAACAACTTAGTGGCATCCCACCCCAAAATTTTATTCTATGATGGTATTGTATCTGACATGAAAAATGTGAAAAGTCACTTTCGTTATACGTTAACATCAAAGTAAAATAACTGAAAAATAAACTTATTTCCTCTGTTCAGGATATAACTAAGAGATGGATTTTAATAATGCCAAGCAGTATGACACAGTAATTGCAATTGGTTGCTACTTAAGGATAAACTGACAAGTTTATTTTCAGATAAAATGAAAGTTTTGAATCAAGAGAATAAAGTATTGGGGTAATTAATCAGTTTTCAAATGGAATGAAACCCTTAAGAGGCACTTATCATTATCACACCATTTGCTTATTTCTCTGTAACATATCATTTTACATAGAGTGCTGAAATATTTTTCGCATAAAACCATTTTACACACATGAAAGTAATATTGTAAGGTGTATTTTAATAGTGTAACACTTTTTTTTGGTCTGTTGTTGATAATTGTGCTATTTTAATACACATTCCATTAGGGCTACACAAAGTGTTTGTATGCCAATGTTGTTGTTATTTAGATTGGTGCACCACCCTATACCTGTAGATCTCACGATGTTTCACAACATAAGAGTTTTTCAATACTTGGGGGGCAGTGGTCAGCCAGAAGTATGAAACCATTCCCAAAGACTGAGAGCAGGGTCAGAGGTTTGTTTCCAAGGCAGGAAAATCAGATGATGCAAGGTTATAGTACTTTACTAACCATCCAAGGGCTGTGTTTTTAATTTTGTCCCCCCCCCCTTAACTTTCAAATTAAAATTATTGGTTCAGCAGCAGAGTACACAGCAACAGAGCTGCAGTGCCCTTGGGAAATAGACCTACTAATGATCCGGGAACGATGATACATAATAAGACTGCATCATTAGCAGGAGCAATTTATGGAAAATATGGCTGCCCCATGCTATGTTATCCTTCATAATATTGCCATGTAGATAAATCTGATTGGCGCCTTGTTCCATAAAATCATCACTTCTCTCTTCAAGTAGAGGAAGACAGTTAGTAGGAAAAGGGTCCCTCATCCAAGGCCAAGAAGACAGTTTTCAGTTTGCCTGTTTTGGAGGAGGGAACCCTAGATTCCTTCTTCTCTTCATTGGAGGCAGGCAGAGCTCAGTTTAAGCCAAAAGAAAAGAGAAAAGCAGTAGCAGGAAGAGAACTTCCGCTAGCCAGAAGACCATGCAGCAATAAAGATGTCCCCTCATAGCGGCATTTTTCTTCCAGCCAACAAGCAGGTGGTGCTTTCTTCCAACCAGTTTTCTGAGCCACACAGGAACCAACTCAGGAATATGTTGACAAACTGAACGCTTCAGCTTCAGGACCTATAACTTTCCGTAAGCAAAATTTTCCAGAAAACTAGCAGGAGTCCAACAACATCTGGAGGACCATATGTTCTCCACCCTGGCAGAAGAATTATATGACCAGGCCCCATTCTCCCACAACTAACCTTGTATTTTCTCACAGAGAAAGAAAAATGCAATGACAACCTATCAGAAAGTTTCATTTTTGTTGTTCTTTACCTTTTAGGGAGAGAGGGGTAGTCCGGGCCCAATGGGCCCTCCTGGGGAAAAAGGTATCATGGTAAGTAATTAATGGGAAGCAACTTTATATGCATATTTATTTTATGTTTTTAATGGCATGAACAGTGAGAAACCTAGTACTTAGAAACTTAACTGGAAATTTTCTGCTTTGGAAAGAACTCTTGCAAGAAAAAGAAGGAAAAGCAGTGTTAATCCTTTTTTAAGAAGCGTTTTAGGACCAAGTCACATGTTAACTTCAAGGTGTTAAAGTCATGATTGCTTGGAGAGGCATTTGTGTGAAATAGCCTCTACCTAATACAAAATGAGAAGCTGTCATATCAAAGAAAATAGTAGACACATGTATTTTTGTAAAAACAAAACCTGTTGTGGCCTGATTTTTCAAGAAGCAATTTACAACTTGCCACTTTCACTGGGACAGAGTGTGTTTCTGGAGATAATCGACAGGGCAACACATGAAGTCTCAGAAATGATAAATTAGCCAGGCGTATGAATAAAAATCTAAAGTACCTGAAGCTCTGGGAAAGCCAACTCTCCTACTTCAAAAATAAGCATCTGGCCAGAGCAATTGGCAATAATGGTTTCTGATAATAGCCATTCTTCTCCCTCATGTGAATATTCTCATGTGTTTGTGAAGACCCGAAGGTTAAAGCCTTGAGTCTGTTGGGTTTTCCTGACCTGCAGAATGAACATGGTGCTGGTAAGATGCGAGCAGTCGCAGGTGTTGAATTGTGAGCAGTGGGAGAAAACACATGAGGGCATTTTGGTGGCTGCCATTCAACCAGACTAACCATTTCCTTCCATTTCAGGGATATCCAGGTCCTCCAGGTGGCTCTGGGGGTGTAGGGCCACAAGGATTGCCTGTAAGTGAAACTTATTTTTGTTTGTTGGGTGCAGTGTATTACACATACAAATCACCCCACAATTACATATTAACCCTAGCTTTGTTAGTATACTGTGTATCCTTGCAGAAGGCTGATGAAAATTCACCAGCTGCGATGTGGGGTGGGATGCAGACACAGTGAGATAAAACCAGCCATATTATTCAACCAAAATTAATAATCAGCAAGTGTCAGTTCAGAAGAAGACATTTAAGCGCATGTTTAACAGAAGGGGCTTTGATTTAATAATAATAATAATAATAATAATAATAATAATAATTAAATAATGGGCTGGGCTCAGGGCGGCTGACACCAGATATGAATGAATTACAATAAAACATAATAGGGGAAGGAAAAAAACATACACACAACAACAAATAAACAGTTAATTAAAATACGGCTTAAAATTCAGCCTCGTTTTAGTAGTAGCCCACAAATCAAGACCATAAAGGGAGGAAACATCAGATATTCACACAAGCCAGCTATCCATGCTGGCCCTACATGGGCCAGCAAAAAAGCCAAGGGAAAGTTTGTATACCAAATCCCATATGAGGGGTCAGAGTGAGTCTAAGCCGAAGGCCAGGTGGAACAGCTCTGTCTTGCAGGCCCTGCGGAAAGATGTCAAATACTGCAGGGCCCTAGTCTCTTGTGACAGAGCATTCCACCACATCGGGGCCAGTGCTGAAAAGGCCCTGGCCCTAGTTGAAACCAATCTAACCTCCTTGAGGCTTGGGACCTCCAAAATGTTGTTATTAGGCCCTCCTTGGGGCATACCAGGAGAGGCAGTCCCATAGGTACGTGGATCCTAAGATACATAGGGCTTTAAAGGTCAAAACCAGCACCTTTAACCTGACCCTGTACTCCACCGGGAGCCAGTACAGCTGGTAAAGCACTGGATGAATGTGATCCCATGGCAAGGATCCCATGTAAGGAGTCTCACCACGGCATTCTGCACCCGCTGGAGTTTCTGGGTCAGCTTCAAGGGCAGCCCTGTGTAGAGCAAGTTACAATAATCAAGCCTGGAGTTGATTGTTGCATGGATCACTGTGGCCAGATCAGGGTGAGAAAGGTAAGGGACCAACTGCTTAATACGGCAGGAATGGAAAAATGCCACCTTTGCTGTGGCTGCAACCTGTGCCTCCATAGAAAGGGAGGCATCAAAGATTACACCCAAACTCTTGACAGAAGGCGCTGGCACTAATTGAGCCCCCGCGAGAGATGGGAGTTGGCCCCCCAACTCCATGTCGTCCCAAACCAGCCAGAGGACCTCTGTCTTCGAAGGATTCAACTTCAAATGGCTCTCACGCAGCCATCCAGCCACAGCTTCCAAGCATCTGGTCAGTGTGTTCGGGGCCAAGTCAGGGTGGCCGTCCATCAACAGATAAAGCTGGGTGTCATCAGCATATTCATCAGCGGGAACAGTGATATTTTATTATTCCCCCTGCGCTTTTCCTCTCAAGCACTGGGGGATGCCCTGGAACAGTGTGAGAGGTTTGTGGGATGGGCTGAAGGGGGAATTGGCCAAAATCACTTCCCCCATTTCTGTTATATGAAAGTTTCATTTGAATTGGAGCTTCTTCCATGAAATGAAGGGCACCATTACATCCAGCCCGACAGATTTTATCCTTTGCCATGATGACCTGATAGTGACTTGGAAATGTATGTACCTGTTAGTAACTCATTTAAAATTCTTGACCTTTCAGTCAAGTGGGAACAGCACGACTGATATGTTATTGTATTGTGCTTCTTTAAAAAAATGTTAAAGCAAATTCACAGAACATATTAAAATAAGAACAACTTGACTCTCATACAAGAAGTTTTCCATAATCTGCTTGCTCAACCAACATCAACAAATCTTTAGAAGGTGATGGAACTTACATCACTAAAAAGCTGTGTGGTGGATAGATGATTTTCCTTGGGAAATCCGGGGGTGTGTGTATATTTGTTCAGCCATTTTAAAAAATGGGTAGCTTTACATAAGTCTTAACCTAACCTAGAGAGAACCCTCATATCAGGGCTATAAAGTGAGTTTTTTTATAGGAAAGGTTGGAAGAAAATATAATAATAAATGCAGTCTCCTACTCAGTTAACAAGAAATGTCTTTGTCCTTAAGTGACCTAAAGGCAATCTAATCAAATTTCTTTTGTTTAGCAACGTGGTTCTTAAGAACCTGCTGCTTACAATGCTATTTGGATAAAGTTATAAACAACATATTAATGTGTTTACATCATCATCACTTCCCATCTAGGGAAAAATATATATATATAATTAATTGGTTAAGCAACTTGGAATAGGCATGGGAGGATTATTGTTTGTTTGATTGGTTGGTTGGTTGGTTGCCATTGGCTGGTATTGAAGCACTTTGGAATGCACTTATCTATGCTAAAAATTAAATTGTATTCACTAGCTGCCTCAACTGGCCTTCTGAAGTTATTAATGTTGAAAATCTTTTATTTTTATTTTTAGGGTCCTCCAGGGGCAAGAGGACCTCCTGGACTACAGGGCCCCAAAGGTCAAAGAGTGAGTAGTAGGATTTTATTTGTTGTAAGATAGATTTGTAGCCTACAAATATATATATATATATATATATATATATATATATATATATATATATATCAGATCATCTGAAGATATAGTCAGCTGATCATCTGTCAAGGTAAAGGAGAAGAGCTCTGGAATATGATTCCAGTCCCTACAGCTGTAATTGGTATTTTGAAAGGAGCTCAGGCCAGTAATCTAGGTAGGATAATCACACTGGATACTCCTGGGTTCTGAATCCACATTTTTTCTATTACACATAGAATATACTATGCAGGCCAAATCACAGGTGAAGGTCTGTTTCCACATGCAGATTTCCTTCCTGGGTATGGATAAAGGACCAGTAATACAGCTGTGTGAGCTTTTTAAAGAGTATTTAAGTGATTTTAAAGCTTTTATGAGCAAGCCCAAGATAGGTGACACTTCCCTCAAGCTGCCCCGCCCATAGCCGTGTTCCATTAAGCTGCACTCTGCGCATCCAGTTGTCATGTGTTCTGAGATTTTGGTGGGCTGCTCAATGGTTAGATGGGCTATCTGGCTTTGAGAAAATGAAAATGCAAGAAGCTGCCTGAACACAGTTTTCCAAAACTAGAAAAAACTGCAAGAAAGAGGAATTGTTCTTTCCCTTATAAAGAATGATATACTAGCATGTTATCTTTATCTTTGCATGTTCATGCTAAGCCATGACTTGGCTTTGCATTACATGCAAACTAGTTAATACTATCCTCCATATGAGAAAGCCGTGGAGAACGGAACTCATGCAGTCGTTGAGAACTTTTGAAAACAGTAGGAATTTGAGTGAGCCGAAAGATTGTACTATCAAATCCAGTTTTGCAATTCTAGTCGGAAATGTAGCGGAAAAGCTTACATCTGGATGTTGGTTACTCTGAAGTTAAGTAATCTGAACAGGATCAGAAGGAAATAATTTATTATGTAAGTTTCATTTATTTTACAGTGTTATTGCTTCCAAGTCACCGATACTAGTATAGTGCATTCTAATAAGCTTTTGCACACATAGGAGCTGGTGTTAACATTCAGAACTCTTTTGCCAAACTTTAAGAACCACTTGACCTCATTTAGTATACAGAAAAGATAGAGAGATGATACAGAGAGGATACTGTTAACCTAATATTCTGTATTTCAGTTGTTGTCATCCATGGAACCATGGTTTGCCTGATTTCTGGTTCCCTTAGACCAGGACTCCTTTGCCATCAGCCTGAGCCATCATGGCCAGGAGTCAAGGATGGTGGAAGTTGCAGTCCAGAAACATCTGGAGCACTAGAAATATGCCTATTCCTTCTTTAGACCCCTGCTGACCCACTTGACTTTCAGTATTCTCAATTGCCACCAAGAGTATAAGCTCACAAGTGTTTGTCGGGCCATCCTGAAGTGGGGTTTTATGTTTTAATTTACAATTCTATATATTCATTTAGTATACTGAATGTAGACAAAAATAATAGATTTGGTGTAAATATGCATAGATGGGGCTTGCACAAAGATACAGCTGTTAATTCAAATGATTTGCTTTTCTGCAAAAAGCATAAATAAATGAAATAACCGTCATTGTGCTTCAGGTATATGTTTCCACATAGCTTGAGGGTCCTCTGAGCACGTAGAAAACACAGTCTTGTTTTTAGTGGCTCTGTTTCCCTTTTAAACTGAAAGGCATTCGGACGTCCTAGTTCTCTTTATTAGAGTGGGCTACCCTTAGTGGCCAAAATACATTGAGCAACTGTTTCGTGGAGGTGGGGAGGAAATGGAAAAATGGGACGGGGGGGAAGGTGGTGTTGGACTCACTAAGTCAACTTTAGGTAGCGTGTATCTCTCAGCCCCTCACTTGCAATATGGGAACAGTGAAGTCAACCTACCCTAGAAGATTGTTGCAACATTTCTGGATATTAGATATGTGAATTCTTCTTACAACTCCATATAAACACTACATTTAAGTGTGTGATATCCTGTTAACTTTTCTTCGAAACAAAGCTGACTCAATGGCACTGGGGCGGGGCAAGCAGTAGCTGCCGTTTGGCAAAGTTACGCTTTTGACTTCTTTGTTTATATGGAATCGTACAGCAGACAGCCCAGCAGAAGTGACCACAGCCAAGTAGCTTAGTGCATCCATTGTGCACTCCCTGAAAATGCAGGATGCCAGCAGTGAGTCACACTGTGCTATTTATAGAAATACTACAACTCTGCTTTTTGCTTTTTTTTTTTAGGGAAGTCCAAGAGTCCACTCCAAATATAGGCCTATTATTATTTTGGTCTGTTATAGCAAAGGAGTTTATACTCCGTTTCAAACTCCTGGTATCTCCTGGTGTTCATAACCAGCTTGTTTGTTTTAGAACAAATATGTGGGGCCTCTTCCCATTGCACCTGAAAGGTTCAGAAATACTATCCGTGATTGTGGCTCCTGAGAACTGATTTGGAGTGACTCGCCCCACTCTCTGTAGACAATTCCCAGGCAGCGGTGATGGCTGATGGTTTATATCTTCAGGATGTTTCCTCTATAATGTTATGGAAGAGCATCATTGGTTGTTCCTGACTTGGCAAGACTCGCTTGATAACAGCAAGAAACAGTCTTCAGCATTATCATCCCAGTACAGTCGTACCTTGGAAGTCGAACGGAATCCGTTCTGGAAGTCCGTTCAACTTCCAAAACATTTGGAAACCAAAGTGCGGCTTCTGGTTGGCTGCAGGAAGCTCCTGCAGCCAATTGGAAGCCACGCCGGACATTTGGCTTCCAAAAACTGTTCAAAAGCCTTAACACTCACATCCGGGTTTTGATAGTTTGGAAGCCAATTTGTTTGGGAGCCAAGGCGTTCAAGAACCAAGGTACAACTGTATTGTGGAACACTTTGTCTACAGAGATTCAGCAGGCTCCTTCTATTTCAACTTTTAAACGCTTGCTGAAAACCTTTCCATTCTGCCAAGCTTATGCAGGCAATTAAGAATACATTTTTTCCAATACAATAGTTAATTGATATCTGATTTTACCTATTTGTGGGGTGTTTATTGTATGGTTTCTCTATACTGTTGTAAACCACTTTGATATTTTGAAATGAAATAGCGATATATAAATATTTTTATGAGTAAATATCTCTTTGCTACCTTTCTTTTTAAATATGAATATTTTATAGAACCTCTGGGAGAAAGTATGCTGAAACCTGGGAGGTGCAGCCAGTGTGTTGCTGCCATCTTGCATTTTCTCTCTGCCCTTTTCATCCACCCAATGTGAAAAGGATCTAGGAGTCTTGGTTGACCACAAACTTGACATGAGCCAACAGTGTGATGCGGCAGCTAAAAAAGCCAATGCAATTCTGGGCTGCATCAATAGGAGTATAGCATCTAGATCAAGGGAAGTAATAGTGCCACTGTATTCTGCTCTGGTCAGACCTCACCTGGAGTACTGTGTCCAGTTCTGGGCACCACAGTTCAAGAAGGACACTGACAAACTGGAACGTGTCCAGAGGAGGGCAACCAAAATGGTCAAAGGCCTGGAAACGATGCCTTATGAGGAACGGCTAAGGGAGCTGGGCATGTTTAGCCTGGAGAAGAGGAGGTTAAGGGGTGATATGATAGCCATGTTCAAATATATAAAAGGATATCATATAGAGGAGGGAGAAATGTTGTTTTCTGCTGCTCCAGAGAAGCGGACACGGAGCAATGGATCCAAACTACAAAAAAGAAGATTCCACCTAAACATTAGGAAGAACTTCCTGACAGTAAGAGCTGTTCGACAGTGGAATTTGCTGCCAAGGAGTGTGGTGGAGTCTCCTACTTTGGAGGTCTTTAAGCAAAGGCTTGACAACCATATGTCAGGAGTGCTCTGATGGTGTTTCCTGCTTGGCAGGGGGTTGGACTCGATGGCCCTTGTGGTCTATTCCAACTCTATGATTCTATTCTATGATTCTAATAATCTCCTATCCTTGGGCCTTTCCAAATAAACAGGTTTTTGTTTTTCTCACAATACATGTTTCTGATCTAGTATAACGCATTGTCCGCGTGTTCCCTCAAGGCTGTATTTTTGTGGGTGTTAGATCACTTCCCCCACCCCACCCCCCAATTATATAAAAAATAATGTTTTGGACCAGGGAAAATACTGTGCTTACTACATAGTGCAATCATTACAGTTATGGCTACTGTTTTTAATGTGGTTACAGAAGTATTTCTGACCCATGATGGAATTTGTGTTTTTTGTTAATTTTTTGTTTTTGGAGGATGTACACTTCATGGCTATACAGCTCCTGTACAGAAACGCTTCGCTTTTTTAAAAGTGAAAAGCAGCTGTGCCATGCCATTTTGTGAGCCTTTTATTTATATTAAATTCTTTGTGAGTATGTGGATGTAGTTTTAGCCACATTGCAGTTGCTTTGAAGGGGGGGGGGGCAGAAGGATGCTATCCATCTGCATGTACAAAAAATGGTACTGTGGCATTGATTGTTCTTGTTTTCTTTGTCCATATACATTGTATAATTAATTGCATTATCTTCTGCCTTGCTTTTGACATTTCCCTTCCATGTAAATGAATTGAAATTTGGGCCATAGCAAATAACAAGAGGGATAATGTAATTGCAATGGAGCTCCTTACCCTTTGCTGCATATTCCTATCCACATTTCCACATTAATTTGCTATTTTTTTATTTTAAAAAAGTCATTATGAAAACTCATCAGCCTATTAGTGTTGATTTGTTGTCTGATATACACATTTTTGAGGGACGCGGGTGGCGCTGTGGGTTAAACCACCTTGCTGATCAGAAGGTTGGCGGTTCAAATCCCCGCAACGGGGTGAGCTCCTGTTGCTCGGTCCCTGCTCCTGCCCACCTAGCAGTTCGAAAGCACATCAAAGTGCAAGTAGATAAATAAGTACCACTCCAGTGGGAAGGTAAACGGCGTTTCTGTGTGCTGCTCTGGTTCGCCAGAAGCGGCTTAGTCATGCTGGCCACATGACCCCGAAGCTGTACGCCGGCTCCCTTGCCCAATAAAGCGAGATGAGCACCGCAACCCCAGAGTCGGTCACGACTGGACCTAATGGTCCAGTCCCTTTGCACTATACACATTTTTACAAAACGCTTTCCCCCAATATAATGCATTTTTATAAGTTATTTTCATGAATATTTGCATTTTATGCATACTTTCCCTACTATATAATTTTTGTATGCATTACTCGGTTACAGAACTGCATTGCAAAATTCAAAGATGTGTGAATTTCATTTCACGTATTGTTTCAGAAAGTGCACATTAGGCAGGTTCGTTTTCAGTTTCTCACCCCTCTCTATTCAGGACCACTTCCTCTGATTTCAGTGGGCCTTGCATAGGATTAAGCCTTTGGGTTATTCTTAAAATGCCAGCAGCCATACAACTTGTTTTCATGAAAACAATAAGAGAGCTATTGCTGGAAATGCTGCCAACTTGAGAGAAGCTTTTCTCCCTAACACACACACACACACACACACACACACACACACACACACACACACACTATTGCACCAGTACTGAAATGCCCCTTTTATATACCAGAAATTTGTTTCTTAATTTGTAGGGACCAAGAGGCCAGGATGGTCCTCTGGGAGAGCAAGGGACACAAGGTATTAAGGTAATACTAACTTGTTCTTTTTTGCTCTTCAGAAAGTTTGTCATCATGTTGCTAGAAGGTGAATGAAAGCAAAGGCTGTTGAGATGTTGTTGCTTTCAGCTCTGTGTGGTTCCTGTGATAAGCATTCTTGTCAGCTGCTCGTGTGAACTGGCATGGAAGTGATGTATACATTTTGAAATAAATAATGGGGTACTTGGTGGAATTCAGCATAGCACTAAGGTGAACATTTCAGCAGTGCAAGGATTTTTCTTTGTGCACAAGAACGTTTTCCCATTACCTCCCCCCCCACTCCCCTAAATCTGTTCTGGGCTTCCCACATACAAAAGCAGAAGAGAGAAGGTCTGATGGCTCAAGCAGAATTCCTTGTGCTGATGGCACTTATTAGTTGAATATTGATCTCTGCATTTCTCTGTCTATGTACATGGTGACAAAAGGCCCATGGTTTGGGACAGGCATAGGCAGATTTCCGGCACTCCAGATGTTTGGGACTACAATTCTCATCATCCCTAGCTAACAGGACCAGTGGTCAGGGATGAAGGGAATTGTAGTCCCAAACATTGGCAGGCTGGAGTTTGCCTGTGCCTGGTTTGGGATTTAAAAGATGAACTGAAGAAACTGTCAACTTCTGATTGTAAATTTACAATAAATTGGCTTTCTATTGCCTTTTTTCCCCCCAGGGAGAGAGTGGTGACACAGGGAAGAAAGGCATCCCTGGACTCATTGTACGTGCCAGAGAAGTAGTGTTCTTTCAGCATTTATATTTACAGTTGCAATTGTAGCAAGATGCTTTTTAGAATTTTTTTTTTAATTACCATTCTCTTAATTTTGTCTGAGCAGGGCAAAGCTGGAAACCCTGGAGAAAGAGGTAGCCCAGGAACAGCAGTAAGTTCTTCATACTTAGGCAGAATAATTCTTTATATTGCCATTGTGCCCAAAACCTAATTACATGTGCCTGTATTATTTTGCATTTTTCATCTGAAGGACTTCAGTTGATCAGTTATGATCTAACTAAGCTTCCCTTCTATATTACTATCTGCTACTGAGGACAGAATAAGTGTTCCTTTTTGGGATGTGTGTGTGGCTGGTGGCTTCAGATTGAGCAGAGACTTGACAGGAGGGTAGGGGACTATTTAACGCTTTCATTGACATCAGTTAATCCCCTTCAGACTTCCAGCAACACTTTCCCCAATACTGTGGTACCTCGGGTTAAGAACTTAATTCGTTCTGGAGGTCCGTTCTTAACCTGAAACTGTTCTTAACCTGAAGCACCACTTTACCTAATGGGGCCTCCCGCTGCTGCTGCTGCTGCACGGTTTCTATTCTCATCCTGAAGCAAAGTTCTTAACCCGAGGTACTGTTTCTGGGTTATGTAACCCAAAGCGTCCATAACCTGAAGTGTCTGTAACCCGAGGTACCACTGTATGGCAAGAGCATTGGAGCAGCATATTCTTGTCTCCCCCCCCCCCCCGCCGGGGGGCGGCAGGTTTGAGCAAATAAGCATTTGGCAAAGAAAGAGTTGAACAACCTCTTTGCCTCTCCTGCCAATCTTCTGCTCACACTGAAGCCATCAAATTCTGCTTTGCACTGTGAAACAAAACCTTGGGAACAGAAGGGGACAGTTGTGACGTTGCACTTTAACAGAGTTCAAGTGGTTTGCTCAAAATAATAATAAAAAGGCATATAAATTTATTTTCCCAAGAGATTTGATTTTGAAATGTTATAAAAGTGGCAGAAGGAGCAGACAGGGGAAATAATTTGTCGCTGATTGAAAGGGTGACAGAATGGCAAACAAGAGGCAAAGTTAGCAGAAGCAGCTGTTATTCCGGCAGGGGGGAGGTCACTGTTGCTGACTAGAAGGAGAGCTTCAGGGAGGTAGGCATGGTGCAAACACACAGATGCAGCCAATCTTGCACTCCTTCCAGCGCATTTGCACTGTACTGACCTCCTCCTGGTCAGCAACAGGGGCCTACTAGCAGAGAAGCTTGCGTAGCAAATCCACCCTATCTGAAGAGCCAGTTCTGCCGTGTAGGATCTAAACTGGCTGTTGAGAACCCTATGGATAGGAACTCCACCGTTCTACGCTTGTGAATATCTGTGGCTGATTATCGTTGTACGGAGAATGCTGGACCTTGGCTTGATCGAGCAAAGTAGCTTGTATTTTTTTTGACCAATTGTCTTTCTTAAGAGAGTATGGCAAAGTCACACATGGAAACATGGGTTTTCTTGGAGAATCATTTTAAAAAG
This sequence comes from Podarcis liolepis, assembly GCF_965112155.1. Classification (NCBI taxonomy): domain Eukaryota; kingdom Metazoa; phylum Chordata; class Lepidosauria; order Squamata; family Lacertidae; genus Podarcis; species Podarcis liolepis. Next base: position 70,235,438 of record NC_139559.1, on the reverse strand, counting down.
ATGAGAGAACTTCCAGAGAATATAGTTTTTTTTTAAAGGGGGAAATAAAAATCTAGAGAAACCCAAAATTTATTGGGGAAAGCCTGTGTGTTTGCAATGCACTGTGATACTTCAGTCATCCTGATTAACATTGCCATTGATCTACTTGACATGTTTGCCTGCTGTTTTGTTGTTGTTGTTTAATTTGGAAATCTGCTGCCCCCTTCCTGCTGCTTTCTAAAGTGCCACAAGCGTAGTCTTTATTGTATTCATTTGAAGAACATTTGAAATACACACTTTACTAGAAAGTAAGAAAACCTACAGAGAAGAAACACCTGAGAAGAAACACTTCATCAGGATAAAAGAGGTGCATTGTTTTGCCTTCTAAACTCGTTGCTGTGCCCACCTGCTTTAGGATATTATTGCTTTGATTTTGAACTTTTAATGCGATGTAAAATCAAACAAGGGACGCGGGTGGCGCTGTGGGTTAAACCACAGAGCCTAGGGCTTGCCGATCAGAAGGTTGGCAGTTCGAATCCCTGCGACGGGGTGAGCGCCCGTTGCTCAGTCCCTGCTCCTGCCAACCTAGCAGTTTGAAAGTACGTCAAAGTGCAAGTAGATAAATAGGAACTGCTCCGGCGGGAAGGTAAACGGCGTTTCCGTGCGCTGCTCTGGTTCACCAGAAGCGGCTTAGTCATGCTGGCCACATGACCTGGAATATGTACGCCGGCTCCCTCGGCCAGTAAAGTGAGATGAGCGCTGCAATCCCAGAGTCGGTCACGACTGGACCTAATGGTCAGGGGTCCCTTTACCTTTTTAAAATCAAGCTACAGCAGGCATAACCAGGTTTGATTTGGCAAAAAATGTCATTTTATTATCAGTTATCATGGATAGTATTTGACTCAGAATAGACCCGTTGAACTTAACGGACCAACTTAGTTTTTGTGTACATTCATTTCTCCAAATACTATTAAGGATCCAGCTTTTTTCTGTTTTTAATTGGCAAAGCAGCTAACCAATTAACCACAAGAGTTAATTTGGCAAGAGCTGGGAAGAAAACCATAAATGTCACTGAAGGGATTTTGTGAGCAGTGTTTTGATTGTGTAGGCCAAGGAATGTAATGCCTTTTAAATGGAATTTGAAACAACCTTTTTTTTTCTCTGTTGGCTTTCTGCTTTTAGGGTTTGCCTGGTCCTCCAGGAAACACAGGAGACAGTGGTCCTATGGGTGAACCAGTAAGTTGATTTCTATGATTTCTCCTATAACATTTTCCCATGCCATGCCGAATTCCTTGGAAAACACTGCATTTTGCACTGTAATTAAGTAGAACTTGTAAAAGGAGCTATACTAAGGCTTCAGCCCTTTAGAGTAAGTCTCATTGTATTCAATAGGACTTGCTTCTGAGTAAGCATGTATAGGCTTGTGCTGCTAAACTAATTACTAATTTGTACTTGCAGTCTGTTTACATGATTATTTTAGCCTGTAGTAGTGCATGAGAAAAATCTGCTCATGCTGGTGCTTAGCTACTTGAGCGTGTAGTAGTCTAATCATTTGCACCCACCACCAGATGAAGCAGTCTGCTTTTTCTGGCACTCCCACATATAACTTTGCAGTGCCTGCAGTAATGTTACAGACACCTAATGTTGCTTGTGGTTGGAAGATGCAGACAACTCAGGCAAATGGAAGAGCAATACATTCAAGGATTTTCACGTCACTGCTGTGCATCCCTGCTCATGCCCTCTGTTTCTCCAACTCTACCTTTCTCATGCTCCCCAAATTCCATGGTATCTTTAAATGACTGCATCTCTATTCCAGGAGTGCCCCTTATGGGAACTCTCTCCTAGAACACTTAGATCACCAATAGGGAAACTGTGACCTTCCATATATGGCTGGACTGCAGATCCCATAATCTCTGGCAATTGGCCATATTGGCTGGGGGTGATGGGAATTAGAGGGCTACAGCTTCCTCCTCCCTGAAGTAGGTGATATCAGTGTTCTCTCCTCCTCCCTTCCTCCCCGCTCGCCTGTCATATGTTTGTGCGCATTGATGCTGCTGTATGTTCACCCACATTGTTGTGTGAAGTTGTCAGCATGCATAAGCAGTTGTTCTGAGTTTAAGAGCATCGCTTTGGCAAAACATATCCAACAATAGTTAGGTTGGTATAATCGTATTTCTTATGCAGCTCCGTGTTGCTTGGAGGTAGACAAATCTACATTACATGTTCATATAAATAGTTTTTTTAATACTAATGTTAGCGGCTTCTGTGTTTCTCTCTGCCTCTAGACATTCTGTAATGTTAGAGCTGCATGCAATTTCCCTGTTGGTACTTTATCAAAAAGTACCGTGCTGTAAACACCAGACATTCTTTTGCTGGAGAATGTCTCCTTGTTCTCATCTCTATACGGATCTTATTTATGTTTAAAACTACTGAAAATGCAATATAATGTAGAATCAATTGAAAGGTGTAAACACAATGAAATCCAGAAAAAACGAACATATGATTGATTGAAGCAGCACTGGAGCTATTATTTCACATGTCAAAAAGTCAACATTACTTCTGGGATTTCATTGTTATGAAAAAGTACTCTTCCCAGTAAGTGATGTAAAAATATACTGCAATGTTTCTTTACATCAGCAATATAGTTCTAAGATTTACACCACTGTCAATTTTTCAAGGTCTGGCTTTGCGCCTACTTATCTCAGAAGTGTGCCTGCAGGCATTAGTTGCATAACATTTTTTTTGCTAGAAATACAATATAAATCTAGCAGGCAGAGGGTGAGAAAAATCATATCTCACAGCACAGTGGGGGGAAAGTCAGATAAATGTGTTTGAGTGAGTGTGTTATCTATATATCATGTGGGACAATCCCTCACGCATATTTTCACTGCATGAGCTCAGGAGGAAAATGTGAGCAGCTAAAGGGATGAGGACTGTGAGGCCTTCCAGATGAATGTTGGACTCCAACTCCCATCATCCCTGACCATTGGCTATGCTGGCCTGGGGCTGATGGGAATTGCAGTCCAGCAGCAACTGGGGAGCTACAGGTTCCCTATCCCAGTGTCAGAAGGTTGAAATGGCTTTGCTAGGGAAATTGCATGTTGCAGGTGGACACAAAAAGCAAAGAGGTGCTTGTTCTGTGTTCTTAAAAACTTGGAGAAGATGCTCTAAGCCAGTGTTCTAGACTTAGCTCTTTACCTGTTATTGGACTGCGGCTCCCATCATCCCTAGCTAGCAGCACCAGTGACCAGGGATGATGGGAATTGTAGTCCAACAACAATTGGAGACCCAAGTTAGAGAAACCCAGCGTCTAAGCAACCAATCATCGAATCATAGAATTGTGGAGTTGGAAGGGACCCTGAGGATCATCTAGTCAAACTCCCTGCAATGCTGGAATCTCAACTAGATCATACGTGACCGATGGGCATTTGCTTTGGAATTCTCTGCTTTGCTTTGGAATTCTCTTTTTAGTGCATAACAAAGATCCTTCCATTGAGGTTGCAAGGTAGTACTGGCTATACTTTGAAAGGGATTTCACCTCAGTGTCACACCGCCTCATTAAAATCTGTGCTGGTGGCCACTTGTGTTCTTGGTTGCACCTGAGCTTTCCAGTATTGTTCACTTACATGCTTTGACTTCTGGTTTTCCACTGGAGTCATGAGAAAAAGGTGTCTGTGCCAAGCCTGTCTGAGCTCCGTGGGAATAGTATGGAAAAAAACATTCGCCTGTTCGATCAAACCGTAATCTTCATGACACCCGAATCAGCAGAATACAGCGGAGGTGCTCAAAGCGCTTAGGTTGCCATATGGATTTCTGCTTAATGGTGAAATTCCAGTTCCTTGAAGTAACTTGGACCTTGTTTTAAAATTCAGGAAGGCACCTGTTGATAAGTTCTCAGCAGTATCCTGTTTACTGTGGTGCTAGGGGAGAGGAATTTCCTCCCCCACCACTTCAACTTTGTCTGTGATTGCTGCCCTGCCTGTCTCTCTGCCTTCTGTCAGCTTTTCCATGGGTTCATTTGCTTTCCCCACATTGCAACATAGGCTTTCCTTCTCCTCCTGCTCCAATGTGGCCTAGTGGTTAGACTAGAACAGACGTGCCAACTCCTAGGGGCCAAAGCAGTTTCGGAGTTTCAGAAGGTGTTCGGCTCTGCCCTCTGGCTCCTTGTGACATCGGGATATAGTGTTGGGCCCCCTCAATTGTCCTGAGACGATGGCGCCTCTGGACTAGAATCTGGGAGACCACAGTTCACATCAATCAGGATGCTCACTAGGTAATCTTGGGGTAGTCACAGCCTGTCAGGGAACTGCCATCGGCTCAGGGGTGAGAGGGAAAAGCCAGATGGATTACAGAGAGACCCCAAAGATTGTGGGAAGCAGCACCTCCTCAGCGGAGGAGAGTAACCACGCCTCCAGTGGAGAGGAGCTTCAGGGCTCGGAGGAGGCGAGGCGGTGCCAGGACACCTTGCCTGGGCAAAGTGGGGAGGAGAGAGGTCCTCCGTTACCCACACCCTCCCTGCGCAGTAGGCTTCCGCGCTGAGAGGGGAGGCGCAGACTGGGCGTCAAGAAACTACTCTGCTGGGGAAGGTTTAAGGACTGCCCACTCACAGATTCTGCCAGTGAATGAGCCAGCCACAGGAGAGTGGCACTCTGCACAGAGAAAGTTTATTTTGGCATCAAAAGCAAGCCTTCACAGCCGCGTGGGGAGGCATTTGCCTACTTGCTCTCGAGCAACCCCTTGGTAACCTAACATAGCCTTTTAAGCTAACTTACTTCACAGGGTTATTATGGGGATAAAATGAGAGGAGGGGAGAACCATAAAATGCCACCCTGATCCCTTGGGAGGAAAGGTGGGGTAAAATTGTAAATAACAATTAATAAATAAGATACAGGGTTTCATTCACCCTTGGTGGTTTGCATCATTTTTGTTTTTTGTATATATGCAGATAAAACTGATAAGGGTCCCCTTCCCCATCTTGTATGTTTTACTGGGAATCAGAGAGGAGGGATGGTGAAGAGAATAATGGGGGGAAGTATGCAGATGACAGGGAAAGGCAGGGGTTCTTCCACAAAATCACCCTCCCATGTTATTAAAAAAAAAGAAAAAGCTTCCGAACTCAGGTGAAAGACTAGCACTAGTCAATTTGCATGTAAAAGTTTCCAAACTCCCACTAGGCTAACATGTATTTGTTTTGCAGCATAAAGGGAGCCCCACTTTTTTTTGTAAACTGCTTTGAGGTTTGTTTGTTTTTACAGTCAGCAGTATATAAAATAATAATAATAATAATAATAATAATAATAATAATAATAATAATAATAGCAGCCAGTGTGGTGTAGTGGTTAAGAGCGGTAGATTCGTAATCTGGGGAACCGGGTTCGCGTCTCCGCTCCTCCACATGCAGCTGCTGGGTGACCTTGGGCCAGTCACACTTCTCTGAAGTCTCTCAGACTCATTCACCTCACAGAGTGTTTGTTGTGGGGGAGGAAGGGAAAGGAGAATGTTAGCTGATTTGAGATTCCTTCAGGTTGTGATAAAGCGGGATATCAAATCCAAACTCTAATAATAATAATAATGCAATAATAAATGCTCACTCTTTTCTTTGAGCTAACAACTAACAAGGCTGTTATTCGTAGTTAGGTAAAGGTAAAAGGACCCCTGACTGTTAGGTCCAGTCGTGACTGACTGTGGGGTTGCGGTGCTCATCTCGCTCTATGGGCCGAGGGAGCCGGTGTTTGTCCGCAGACAGCTTCCGGGTCATGTGGCCAGCATGACTAAGCTGCTTCTGGTGAACCAGAGCAGCACACGGAAACGCCGTTTACCTTCCCGCCGGAGCGGTTCCTATTTATCTACTTGCACTTTGACGTGCTTTCGAACTGCTAGGTTGGCAGAAGCTGGGACCGAGCAACGGGAACTCACCCCATCGTGGGGATTCGAACCGCCAACCTTCTGATCGGCAAGTCCTAGGTTCTGTGGTTTAACCCACAGCGCCAACTGCGTAGTTACTTTCACTTAATTAAATTCCAGACTGCCTTAACAAAACAAAGCAGAAAACAAATTACATCCTATCTAAACAAAGTCTATATTAGTCAAAAGGAGGATAGGGTAACAGAGACAGAAAGCTTATTTCTGGCCCAAGTTGGAAGAGAATAATCCTTAGACGGAGCAGACTGAATCTCGTATATATTCTGACATGCGCTAATACTACAGGTATAGGTCTATAAAAGCAATCCTTCCATTCATTTCTTATGAGAAGAGCTGCTGTAGTAAATAATTGTACTAGTTTCTACAAAAAGATAGCTGAATGGCATTCATACATAAACTTTTGTTTAATACTAGGGACCAAGGGGACAACAAGGTGATGCTGGTCCTGTAGGAGAACCAGGCTTTGAAGTGAGTATTGCACAGGAACACCTTGTTTTATTGCACTTCGAGTTATTGCGCTCTGCAGATATTGCTCCTTACAAAGACATGGGTGTGGCTGGCTGCAAGCTGCCCAGTCACTCACTGCCCCTCTTCTGGCCCTGGGAGGGGAGCTGGCTAGCGTTATCGTACACTTCATAATGTGTGCATTCTGTATATGTGTTTAAAAATAAAGAAAAAAAGCTGGGTCGAATTTGCCCCAACGGTCTAAGGACAAAGTCCTAGAAGTCTGGCGTGAGTTTATTGGGGGGAAAGGGAGGGGATGCATACAATTTTAAGATAGCCACCTTCAGCAAAACTGAGCGTTCCAAGGTGACAGGTGTGTGAATTAGGATGGTGCCGATTAAGTGTGCCCATTGGCTATCACACAGGGAAATAGTTTTTCTTGGAAAGAGGTTGGAAGTGTGTTATCAGATGTTCAGCTATGCAGCCCAAGCAGGATGCAACACATAGGGAAGGATGTTGGGATGTGAACAGGACACATGTCTGGAAGGAAAGCAGGTGCAAGGGGTCATCAGTGGCCATTGTTGACCTGGACAAGGTAAGAAGCACCAAGACCTGTAGAAGAGATGGCATTCAAGCACCTTAGAAAGGGTTTTATGGGACCCTGTTAACGCACAAACCTGTTGGGAGAAGTGTACCTCCTATTTTAATCCCTCCCCCTCTAGTTGTATAATCCTCTTTGTGTGCTCCATCTTGCTTTTATGGTGGGAAGCATTTAGTGGTGGGAAGTGAATAAGCTTGCTTATGTTTTCAATTCAGGGACCACCTGGCCCAGAGGGGGACCCAGGGCCACAAGGAGAACCAGGCACAAAGGTAATTGTTTGCATGCTGTTTCGGGGAGACCTTCTGGGATATGGGGAGAAAGAGGTGGGGAGTTGCCTCTCAGGCCACATTTGATTAGATCTCAGGCACACCTGAGTATGGCATGTTCTTGCTGAGCTGAATGGCTGTTGTTAAAAATAAAATGGGCCTGTGTGCTTGGTATGCATGCCAGGAGCCCAAATCCCTGTGGTTCAAAGAAAGATGAAAGGCTGCCAGCTTCTCTATTGATATAATTGATTGAGTGAGTTATAAATAAGACAAACAAATAGAGATGCTTGCAAAATTCTAAAGTACTTGTTGCAAATCTACCTGCTTGTCTTGCTGCAAAATAATTTTTCTTTCTTTATTTATCACCTTTTCTCAATAAGAGCCCAGGGCAATGTAAATCATACATACGAACAAAATGCAATAAACCAGCACTAAACACACACACACAGAGAGAGAGAGAGAGAGAGAGCATTTGTAATAGTTTCATTTAAAAAGAAATATGTACATTATTGATGTACAGTGGTACCCCGCAAGACGAACGCCTCGGAAGACGAAAAACTCGCTAGACGAAGGAGTTTTTCGTTTTCTTAGCCGCTTCGCAAGACGCATTTCCCTATGGGCTTGCTTTGCAAAACGAAGCTTGCCCCGCAAGCTCCGGGGATAGCGGGGAAGCGCAGCGCGTCTTCCCCGCTGTCCCCGGACCTCTTTTGAAGCAAGGGGCAACGGGGAGAAGATCGCTTCTCCCCGTTGCCAGCCCCGCAATCTCCGGGGACAGAGGGGAAGGTGCGCACGCCTTCCCCTCTCTCCCCAGACTCCTTTTGAACCAAGGGGCGGCAACAGGGAGAAGCGATTCTCCCCGCTGCCCCTTCCCTTGCTTTAAAACAGGTCCGGGGACAGAGGGGAAGGCGCGTGCGCCTTCCCTTCTGTCCCCAGAGATTGCGGGGCAGGCAACGGGGAGAAGCAATCTTCTCCCCGTCGCCCCTTGCTTTAAGCAGGTCCGGGGACAGAGGGGAAGGCGTGTAGCGCTTCCCCTCTGTCCCCGGACGGTCTCCATAGGAACGCATTGATTGATTTTCAATGCATTCCTATGGGAAACCGTGCTTCGCAAGACGAAAAACTCGCAAGAAGAAAAAACTTGCGGAACGAATTAATTTCGTCTTGTGAGGCACCACTGTACCCCTTATTAATTTGTGAAAGCGTGGGCAAATTTAAAACATTTCGAATTGATGTCTGAAGCCCAGCAATGTGGGATACAGATGCACTTCTAAGTAGGGATGAAGGATAAAATTGATTTGTTACCATTTTAATAAAATGCTGCCTGATTTTCACTTCTTGAACCAACAAACTGAAACACTTCAAAGTTCAGTTCTCCAGTTTTTGCAATTTAGTTCTCCAACCAAACAATATACGTTTACTGTTTGCATGCAAAACAAAATGTTGTTGTTGCTTGAGTTTATTTTGTTACAAGACTTCTGCCATGTTAGATAAAATGTTTTGTTCTGTTGCTCCTGTTATGTAGTCCATCGGCTTCATGTATTTGTGTTTTATGTCACAGGGAGATGCTGGACCTGTTGGCAATGCTGGAGAATCAGGAGAACAAGGTTTAAGAGTAAGTGGTAAATATGAAACATATTTTGGAACTAAAGAGAGTCCTGAATTTTAGAAATGCAAAGCTGTATGCAAATTATGAAACCAGAGAAGGGATGAAGGAGACTCTTGGATTCCTATGCCTGGAAAATTCTCAGCATCATCATAAGCAGAGGCTTAAATATGACTAGTGTAGATATCTTATTTTTGAAAAAGACAATAAACATGTTAATAGGACTACAGTAGGTATAAGAAGGCTTTAGGTCAGCCTTATCTAAACTTCTCATAACCAAGACATGTTTCTTTCTGGAATGAAAAATGGAAACACCATTCTTACGTCTGAATAGGATTACTTTTTAGAGCATTCTTGAGTAAGATTTGCCTCCTTCCCCCATCAGTTTTTACATCAGTGATCTGGGTGTGCCTCTTTATTGGAAGAAGGTAAGCCCTTAGCAATGGATGGCAAGATCCAGTCACACCTGGTGATATAAAAATAACTTGTTCCCAGTAGAGATGCATTGGAAGCAAGGAAGGCTAGAGCAGTAAATCCTGCAGAGAAACAGGTTCACAAGAAACCTTAATTAATCGTATTTCTTTTTCCTTGTAGCATACTTATGCCATTGTGGCCTTGAATACAGTTTTGGGAATAACTGCAATAGGCATTGTAATTAATATCAGAGTTTGTTTTATTTTCAGTCTTGGCTAATGTGAGTCAAAGAGCATAGTTGGGCCTTGTTCCTCATGGAAAAAAATATTAATATTGGTCCAAGAAACCTGAACACAATGGTTCACTTGTCAAACTTAGTGTTACATGAATTAGATTTGCATGTTTGTTTCCTCCCCTCCCTCCTATCCTTGTGTACTGTAATTCCATTCACATCTGCCTGTTTAGGGCAAACCATAGTTCATAATTACAGCAAACTATTGTTTGTGCTTGCCTCCAAACCAGAATTGGAAATCACAGTCAAAATATTGGCTTTCACTTATGGTTTGGAGGTCAAGTGCAAAACATAGTTTGATGATTTGTATGCAATGGAAACTGTGGATTAGATAAAGTTGGGTTGTGTAAGAGGAAGAGACATAAATCTAAGGCAACAGTGGCTAACCTTTTTCTGTATAAGGACCCCTTTGGTTAACCCTTCAAGGGCTGCATGTAAAAATGAGTGTGGCCAAAGTATCAAAGTTCACATTTGGATGGGTTTTGATGGGGTTACAAAGACATTTTGTCATTTAAAATAGCTTTTAAAATAATGTAAATATTTTGTGGGGCACAAAAACTTTTTGGAATCATGACATCACAGCAAGAGAACCATAGATAGAGTATAAAAAGGACAAAGAGGAGGGAAACCTAATGGCCAGGTGTGGCGATCGCTGCCTTGTGGTGTGGCGTGGTATGTTTATTATAGCTCATTTTCAACTATGTAGGCATTTCACAGTTTTGCTGCATTCTAGACTTCTATAATTCTGATTTCTCTTCAATATGAAGGCAACAAAAATACATTGTCATCAGTGGAGACACTAAAATAATGTTGTTATTCAATCCAAGCAAAAACAATGAACTCATCTTCAGGTTAGAAAAAGACATTTCTGGTAGAAGACATGATAGAATAAAGAACTATTTTACTTTTAAAAGACAACTGAAGACGGCCCTGTTTAGGGAAGTTTTTAATGTCTGTCGCTATATTGTTTTTAATATTCGGTTGGAAGCCGCCTAGAGTGGCTGAGGAAACCCAGCCAGATGGGCGGGGTATAAATAATAAATTATTATTATTATTATTATTATTATTATTATTATTATTATTACTACTACTACTACTACTACTACTACTACTACTACTACTATTATTATTGAAACCCAACTACAATCTTAGAATGATAATGAAAGCATTGCTTTGCTGATTAATGGGCCCGATTTTATATATATCTTAACAATCTCAGGTTGCACCAGGGCATTCTGTGAAAAAGAGGCAAATACCAATCGCGCTTTCGAAAATACGAAAGCCAGCAGTCTGTTGTCATCAACCTAAAACCATTTCTTCCAGAATGTTAAGTTGTTTTGAATAAGTGAAAGGAATATGCTGCTTGCCAATAAACACATTAGCCCTTTCGGTTCAGACGTATTTCAAATTATGATGTAAGCCCATAGAAATTTCCCATTTTGCGGAGGGTGCTAAGCCTTGCTTTAAAAGTTCAGACCCCTGTAACCCCCTCCTTCCCTCCTGCTCACTTCCTCCAGCTACACACATCTCAGGTATAGGGAGCTGAAATCCCTATTGAACGGTCATTCACAACTCACTCTGCCAAGATATGCTCAGGACGTTTGTCCCTGTTTATCCCCTCTCCTTTTCAGGCAGGTCTTGTTGTTGTGGGAAGACAAGACAAGACAGTGGCAACCCCCCTCAATATGCTGTTTGTCCCAACCCCTCACATGGTGTTCCTTCTACTGTTGTTCCCCGGGGTAACGTACCTCGATTTTAGGTATTTGTACACCACAGTTTTTGGAAGTAACAACATTTGGATTTATTTCTTCTGAAAAATAGGGTGTACCAGGACCACCGGGGGAAGATGGTGTCCAAGGGAAAGATGGACCAAAGGTACATTTTAACAACTGAACAGCCCCAGCGTTGTCTTTGTACGGTGTTTCTTTAAACAAAATATATAACAAAATACAGCATTGCCGCATTTGTGTACATAGAAGTTGTCCAGCAATGTCACCCTGATGCTGCATCCTCATTAAGAAATCACAGAGACAAAAGGCACAGAGAATTTGCATCTTCGCACAATGCCTGTCCAAAAGAGCTATATTTACTGTGTTGTGGAATGTATTTCAAGCTGGTTTCTTGTGATTGGCAAAGCAGGCTTCATGCAGACATTGCAACAAAATGGAAGGATTCAGATGGTGATTTAGAGGGGTAGGAGAGTTGAAAAAAATAATTCACATCTGGTAACTGATTCGACCCTTTGGTTTCAGATAGTACATGGGTAGATGAGTCTGAAAAGCCTGGGGCACAAATTTTCATGGCCCTCTAGCAGCTATGGTGGCTCATGTACCAGAAGTAGTGTAGTTAGCGTTAGCTCTGGAAGTGGATTCTGACCAAACTAAGCCTCCTATGTATATTTTGCTTTAGGGGGCTTAGTTTGGTCAGAATCATGTAAACACTTCCAAGGTGGTTGAACTTGATAAACAGATCCCATCCCCTCTTGACCTTTGCTTATGCATGTGACTGTTTTAGGGCAGTGTAGGAGACCGAGGACTTCCTGGAGAAGATGGTGAAAAAGGAGAGACCGGAATCCCAGGAATCCCAGGCCCTTCAGGTGCACCCGGCATAAGGGGCATTCCAGTAAGTAATCTCAGAATTATAGTGCAAATAACAGCAATGTGACCTATTCACTCCAAGGGAACTTGGCAGATAAGTATGCTATATGAGTAGACTCTTGTGCGAGTGGTATATTAGCCGAATAAAGAGTTAAATACAAGACCCATGAAACAGGTTGGGGGGGAGGAGTTATATTCCTTATCGCCTTTGATCCCACTAGGTGCCTCCCATGACACTGGGGATGGTGGATTGCATTTTCCCAGGAACAAAATGTTGTGGTTTGAGTGCTAGAAAATATGACTTCCTACACATCAGAAACACTGCCTTAGGGGGAAATGTTGGGATCCTCTCCAATGACTACCCCATCAGAACTACACATTTAGTGTACAGAAATTGTTGATATAGGCCTTGGAAGTCATGGCCAAAGTTGAAACAGCTGAGTGGCTCATATGGGGGGGGGGGGGAGTTGTTGATTCCAGTCCAGCTCAATTTGGATAGGTTTCTGTCTCACAGCTAGCACTAATTATCACTTCTGCTGGCAAGCACAGTAATGGGACCACCACTGTGGATGGTTGCGGAGAATTAACTGTGTCTCAGATTGACTTCACGTAATAAGCAGTGGCACTTATCCTCCCAGTTTTCATTTCTACACATCTGTGCTCCCGCTTCAGACATTACACAGAAGCATGAAAACAGAAAGCGCGTGTTCACTTCTGCTTCCTGTTTCCATTGCTTGTTGAATGTTCAAAGCCCCACCTAATCCTATGGGATGACTCTGGTCTCAAAACAGACTTTCATCCCAATGGTTTAATCCAGCAGAACATTACTCATTGCACAGAGTTGTTTGTCTTAGAATGAAATGAAGTGTGGAAATCCTGCTCAGAATCAGAGCTTTCCACATGTTGACATCTTTAAAAAAATATATGCTTCAGAGATGTAGATCTTTAAGAGACAACGCATAAAATCAGAAGATTTGGGACTGCAATTCTATACATATTTACTTGGGATTAAGTCTCACTTAATTAAGTCATGTTCACTTCTGAGTAAGACGTGTAGCTTACATTATAAGCGTCTCTTCCTTGCAGTATGATTATTGTTTTGCTGTAAAATGTTCTGGTGCTATTTCTCCCTGATTTAACTCTTCCTTTTATTATGTAGCATGTATCTTCAAGGTTTGTTAAAAACAAATGTTTGATGTTGGTGTCAGCCCCGCTATTCATTCTTTGCATATATCTAGGTAAAATGTAGTAAATCATATCTACTTCCTTCACATTATTATTATTCACACATTATCACATAGTAACTTCATACTTGAATAGTAGGTTTAGAGACCCTGCTGATAGCTACCCTGGACATTACCAGAATTTTCCGGTTCATATGGCAACCCTATCTTGGTTACTCAGAGTTTCATTTTAAGTAGATCCTAACAGATATTGATTCCAGTATTTTTCATTGGACCATGGGATAGATTTAGCATGTCACATACCATTTCACTGTATATTTTTATATAATAAGAAGGCACAATGTATTCCAAAGATGCTCCATGCAGCCCCTATTCTGTCTCAAATATTGCAGGACATTTCAATAACATGATATAATCAGAACACTTGTTTGCTACTATCCATTTAAGATGCAATTTATAATATAGATTTCCCCTAAGCACTGGAACATATGCACGGGCCATTTTGTCTATGGACCAAACTAAATGAGATTGTTGCTGTTGTTAAATTTCTGTTCCGTCCTTCCTCCTGAAGGAAACCTGGCTGATAAAAACGAGGTGCATGCTGTTCATTCAGCTAGCAATTATTGCATGAGCGGCTTTTGAAAAGTAAATAGTGGGCACAGGGAGGGAGCAGCAATCTTAATTGGGACTCTGGCATGGTCTGTGAGGTCACAGATGTTATTCAGGAGCTGCTAATTGCATGATTGGCATCTCGTCTAGCTTGGCCTTCAAGGCTGCTGATCTTTCAAGATAACCACACGGTTTGGAACAAACCAGAAATGCTTTTGCTTTGCATAATGCATTAGCTAGAAAAGCCAAGAATGAGACAAACAAAATCTGGCCAACTGCAACACGTTGTCCTCTAGTTATTTTTCTTAGTCACCAAGCATATACAAAGTGTTATCAGTTAATGAGTCTAATCCGGAAGTCAGCTGTTGATGAAAATGCCTGCTGAAATCTTCATACTTTGGATGTGTTGTTTGTTTTTTTTGTAGTGTGGCAATCAACAGCTTTCCTCCATTCCTAAATTACTGTTTCTTGTAGCCATAAAAACATTGATGATGGGGCTGGGAAATTAAACAGAGTGATGAAACATCCACTTAACGTATGCGAAGAAAATCAATGAGACAAAACAATAACAAAATTGTTAGAAACATAGGAAAGAAAACTGTCTTCTACTGAGTCAGACACAATGGTCTTTCTTGCTCAATAATATCAACACTGTGTAGCAGTGACTTCCTTGGATTTTAGAAGCAAAGCAGCTACTCTACTGCTGAGCTATGACTCCTCCACCAAGTCCTGCTGTGCATTTGAGAACAGGTACACAATACTGTTCATGCCTAGGCCAGGAGCTGTGGCTTCCAGTTTAAAGGTGTAGTTTGTCAGTGATAACTGGGCTATAATTTCGAGGATGAGAGAACAATCTTGCTAGAACTGTTTTAGGGCTGTCATACGTCTAGCATTTCCTGGGCATATCTGGGATTTTTTAGGCAAATTTCCTAAGAGAACTTTATTTTTTTCGAAGATTTTGCAAAAAAAAAAGCTGAACAACTTGCTCCTCCCTCCAAAAATACCTCAACAACTTCTTGAAATATGGCAAGCCTAATTTCCTCCTACATTTAATATAGGTGCATATTGGTGCCATAGAAGGTGTTTGAAAGCACTGGGTAGGACAAAGAGAAGGAGAGTTTTCAGGACCAGAGGGCAAAGTTCTCTTTCCATTGTGCCAAGTGGTAGTTGGGGCTTCTATCCCTGACTGCCACATAAAAGGGGAGCACTAACTTGCTCAATGAGAGGACACTTGTTGACCTCTGTGCTCTTCCAAAACACTGGGAATATGGGGACGGTGGCTACATAATAAATTTAGTATTAGTGGACTACATATTGCTTCAGTTGTGGTGGTTCCTGAGCCTTTGATTTGCACCATGCCAATGCAAATCCATAATCTTTCCCAATCAAGTACATGTAGGGATGATTGAACATGTCCTGTATTGCTTAAGAGGAAAACTTGAAGCCTGGACATGTGTCTGCCCCAGTGGGCTTGATCCCTAGCTTAGTGAGTAACTGGCTACTATCTCCCTTGTCGAAGCCTAGTCAGGAACCGTAGTAATGCAAATACATCTACTTTCACTGGAGATACTTCTCTGGCCTGAATCTGACATTCTTTAGTCCTTCCCTGACTGAATATAGATCCCTACTAAATGAAGTGTTTGGCTTGAGCACAAAATTTATTTTAGTCTCCAGCTGTTGTTTTCTGTTCAGACATGTTAGATTTTTGTGGCATTTTCACTGGCTTGATAAAAATCACCAGCATTATATCACTCTTCTCCAAAACAGAACAGTCATACTAATGTTTAATAAGAGTTTCCCATAACCCTCATGCTGAATGTTATAAGACCTTGCTAAGATTATGCAGTTCACACCAAAGTTTAAACATGTTCTCAAAGCTCTCTTCCTTCATAACACATATTTCAGGGGCCCGAAGGAGCTCCAGGAACTCTAGGTCAAAGGGGCCGCCCAGGAAAAAAGGTAATTCATCTTGGTTCTTCTGTCATGTATTTTTATTAATTGAGGGCCTAGCATTTATTTATTAATAATGGACAGGTCGTAAACAAACGGTTTTGAAACAGAATGTTCACAGGATGTTGGGACTCTTGTTTGGCTCTCCAGTGCAGTTTGCATTTGGAATAACATCTTGTATTGTCTTATCTTTGACTCTTAACCTCCCCAAAAGGGGGCAAAGGGACAGCATGGCCCCCCAGGAGAGATTGGCGCCACAGGTGACCGCGGGCAGCCTGGAGAAATTGGTCCAAAGGGTTCAAGAGGAACTAGAGGCCCAATGGTTGGTATACAGTTGTTCTCCCTATTACCTTCATGACAACCCTGTAAAATACCGTATTTTTCGCTCTATAAGACGCACCAGACCACAAGACGCACCTAGTTTTTGGAGGAGGAAAACAAGAAAAAAAATATTCTGAATCTCAGAAGCCAGAACAGCAAGAGGGATCGCTACGCAGTGAAAGCAGCAATCCCTCTTGCTGTTCTGGCTTCTGGGATAGCTGCGCAGCCTGCATTCGCTCCATAAGACGCACACACATTTCCCCTTACTTTTTAGGAGGGGAAAAGTGAGTCTTATAGAGCAAAAAATACGGTTACACAGAGAGAGAGAGAGACAGAGAATGTTATTGGCTGAAGGACCCCCAGTTGGTTTAATGGCTGAGTGGGAATTTGAACCTTGATCTTCCTGCTCCACGATGCCACACTGACTCTCTGTTCATTTGTTTATCTAAACTCTTATAGAACTTGTTTGCCTATATTTTTAGTTCACTAGGGTATAGGTTTTGGGTGGGGTTTTTTTTTTTAATGCATGTGCCTTTTTTAAACAACAACAACATTGTGTTGTACCTATTTGCAGAGATATATTCTGAAATGGTGCATTCAAAGAAGCAATTTGCATCTACTTTCACCAATTACTTATACCTATATTATATGTGTTTTCATTATTTTTATTTTATTTTATAAACATATTTTTATTAAAGATTTTGTCGTTTACAAAAATACATGCATTGTCTCTTTTTCAAGTTGTGTTTTCTACAGATCAGTTTCATTTGTTGTGAGAGATTAGTGTTGCTCACAGCATTATTTTTATGTAAAATATCTATTTCTGGTTCAAATATGCTGAAGGTAGACTTTTTAATCTAAGCTGCGTTTATTCTGGTTCCCTTCTAGGCTGTTAAAAAAAAAAGTCGTTAGGAGAATCTGCATGCTTATACCTTTTTAGGTGCTTTTCAGGAGAGAACACCATCAAACCTTGTGCTTGCATTTTTTAAATCATATGAATTATTAACTTTTTAAATGTATATCCTACATGGGTTCCCGGAGCATTTGGTTATATAAATATTACTACATTAAAAGGAAAAAAAATCCTTGGGCATGAGCCAGCCACTATGAACATATGTTATGTTGACTGTATGTGTTTGACTCTCGCAATTTGAAATCAATGGGATTTATATCTGCTTAACTTGGATGAGGGTTATGCTCTTTGTGTTTTTCCGATCAGAAGGTCGATTGAGAGCTTAACTAATTAGAAATTAAAATGTGTTTACTGCTGTTTATACATACAGGGACATTTAGGGTCAATGGGATCTGCAGGAGAGCCAGGAATTCCAGGTTACGGGGTAGGATGCACTTCCTGAATGTCTGTCTGTACACTCTGTTGAGTATGTTGACTGTGTATCGTCTTTGTACATTGCGCTACATTTGTTATGGCCCATTGACTTGTGCAAAAAAAAAATTATACACCCTCCCCCACCATTTGGGTGCTGGCGGGGGCCACTCGCCCACCCATTCATTAGTCAGAAAGGGGAGGTTGGTTACAATTGGCAGGAGGCCAGCTTAGCCAGGAGAGCTGGACAGAGCTACACCGCCACATAAGTCACCCACGCAGCCTGGTATCAAGACATGTGTGTGGATTGCTCTGCCCATTTGTCCCTTGTCTGCTTCAAGATGGCCATTCTGAATGAAGCCTATTGAAAGCTGCCATTCTTCCCACAGCTATACTTAACTCTCTCTTTTTTAAAAATAAGTTATGCAGTTTGAATTAACCATCGAATTTTCATTATTCAAGACAATTATATTTTAAAAAATCAAACTGATACACACGCATTAGATAGCTCCACTTTATTTGTTTATTTATTGTTGGGAAACTTTCATTTTTCAAGAAAATTATCAAAAAGGCAAACTGACAAACACATGTTAGATTTTATTTATAGTACTTATTGGGATTTATTTATTTTTACACATATATATATATATATTACCTTTCTTCTGTCACGGATCAAAAGGCATCCTCCATCAATCCCAACAAGACCAGAAAACACATGTGGTAACTAAAACTGAATCTGGGCCTGTTGAAAACTGGTGGTTTCTGTTCCCAAATGTTGTGGTCTATTGTCTTCAATTGTCCAACTATCCTGTTTGCCCAGCATGTCACCTTTGACAGCATATTGACTACATAACAATGCAAACAGATTGCTCACATGGCATGGCGTTTATGTTTAATTGTTTCTTTTCCTAGGGTCACCAGGGTCAGCCAGGCGCTCCTGGCCCACCAGGAGCCAAAGGAGAGAAGGTATGAAGAGTGGTAGCAAATACTGTAGTTGACAGAGGTGGTTGCTGTTGGCTAGAAGTCTCGGCGGCTCACAAAATAAGCATATATTTTACACAAACCCCTCTATCCACTTAGAATTGTAGAGTTGGAAAGCACCTTGAGAGTCGTTTTGTCCAACCTTCTGCAATGCAGAAATCTTTTGCCCAATGTGGAGCTCGAACCCACAGCCTTGAGATTAAGAGTCTCATGCTCTACTGACTGAGCCATCCCTGATTTTTACAGATTCTTATTTTAAAGCTCTGAGGGAACAATATTGTGTGAAGAAAAACCTCTGAATATTATGAATGAAATAACTTGGGTTGGGTTGCACACATTTATGCCAAAGCATAAATCCTCAGGTTCATTTTACAGCATAGATGCACTGATGCTCAGCCATTCTGCGTGACTGATGACATTGTGCTGGGAGCAGGGCATGTGCTGATTTTTCTAATCCGTGTTGTCCCTGATGTAGCATATGCTGTGTGAGCTTTGATTCTTCCTGTCACATCATACTGCGATGCGATTTCCAGTACGCACAACACACACAGCTCTCCAACACACAACAGCTTTTCCATTAATTTTGGTGGATACTGATGACACTTGCAAATAAAGTGTAACATACATCTTTCAATACATGGGCGGCTTATTGGGTCCAAAATATGTACTTTCAGACATGTCTCTCTACACTGCAGTTGGTGGGAAAGTCTTAATTCTGAAATTCTCCCAGGTGTTCCATTTGTGCATTGGAGAGCACATGGAACTGTGGCTCAAATAGATGATTTTCTGTATGCAAATCTACTTCTTTTTTTCTTTTTTTGGTACACTCACAGGATAGCAACCAACTGATGCTGAAAATATCTAATTTCACCTGTTTGTGTTTAGTGATTGTGCCCTTACAAAATATACTTAAACTTTTAATTTTAATAAATTAATGTGCTATGCAATGTAGCTTGCGTAATGGCAACTGATTTTATTATTAAATTGTGCTTCAGATATTAGCTGTTTTACTTTGCTGTGCCTGATATAATTAGATTGCATGTCTGTTTGTAATGGTAGTAATTTGTACATTTTGGTTTATATCTGTTTATGGAAAGAGAAAGAATGGAAAAGCAATTTATGCAATACTAAGAATGGATACACAATCTAATACTCATCTACCTGGGAGTGGTACTTATTTCTGGGGAGCTGTCTGTTTGGAAACTGAACTTACTACTGGTCAGCCAATAGATTTGCTGTGAAGCAGCAAGTACAGTCGTACCTTGGATCTCAAACGCCTTGGCTCCCAAACAAATCGGTTCCTGAGCGATCGAAACCTGGAAATGAGTGTTCCAGTTTCCGAACGCTTTTTGGAAGCTGAATGTCCAATGCGACTTCTGTGGCTTCTGATTGGCTGCAGGAGCTTCCTGCAGCCAATCAGAAGCCGCGCTTTGGTTTCCGAACATTTTAGAAGTCGAACGGACTTCCGGAACGGATTCCGTCCGACTTCCAAGGTACGGCTGTATATGGTTCTTCAGAATAGTTATAAAATCTGTTTGCTGAGAGGATGCTACAGGTATAACTATCACAAACTACTAAGTCTTTTACATAAATGGCTCAGTACCTCTTTGCGTACGTATGGCCTGCATAGGGAATATATTTCAATTTTTCATGCATAGTTTACTAACAATACCCTGAGGCTTCATAGCCAATAAACCATTGATATGTCTCTATTACAGGGTTACCCGGGGGAAGACAGCACAGTGCTGGGACCACCTGGGCCCATAGGTGAACCAGTAGGTCTTTCTTTATCCAGAAAACTATATACGTGATTCAGAATTGAAAGTCTTACCAAAAATTATACAGTTGCCTCCAGAGACTACACTCATGTTGTGCAAAGACGTGTGGAATTGTTGTAGTTGCTTTGAAATACGTTATGTTTAGATTTGTACAGGTTCCAGCTTTTTCATTGCTACCAGCAATTGCAGGGGTTTTTTGGGAAAGCAGCAAACATAAGGGGTATCAAGGGGCTAAACTAGAAATGGCGCTAAATGTGTAATTAGAAACAGTGTCAGGGTTTGTAAGACATTTAATAATAGGAGTGTGAGGGCAGGGGTAGGGGTTCACAGAGACAGCAGGACACAGGGAGATGAGGTTTAATGTTTTCCTCCGCAGTCACAGTTCTGATGAGAATTGGACCTATTTTCAAAGTCAAACAAACAAACAAACCCAAAACCCTGTCATAGTTTTTAACACTTTTAGTATCTCATCTAGTTTGACCCAAAGTTAATGTTAAATGTAGCATTTTAGAGGGTTCGAACTGCTGTATAAATGCTAAGTCCGACAAAGATTTTTAGTGTTAGTAGCACCAGTAATTTAAAACATTGTTGCTATAGAAATCAGGCAGGTACCTACAATTCTATTTCATCACTTGCTCAAAACGATTTTGTTTTGCCTTTGTTTTTAGACAATTAATCTGGTTCCATGATGATAATCGGTTTTGCATTTTGTTATTTCCTAATTTTGTGGCACTTTGATAATTTATTGTACACAGAATGTTATTTTCTAATGAGTTTGCAGTTTTAAAATATTCTTATCAATAACTAAAGTATGATTAGTGCTAATTTCTTGAAATTTTCTGCCATATGAGGAAGAGTAAACCTACATTTTCAGTTTGTTTGTTTTTGGTTTAACATATATGTGATTCAAAACCTCAACTAGCCATAGTACAAATAATTTTAGACGTCATTTATTGTATTGACTATGTTTGCTTTGCTTTGCTTTGCTTTGCTTTTCCTTTCTTTCTCTCCCTTCTCTCCCTTCCCGCTTCCCCGGCCTGCCCAAAGTTTCTTTTGAATATAAGTTCCCTTTTCTTTTTTTATTCTAAAGCAGCCATATTTCAAAGAAATTTTAAACCATCTGGACTTCTTGTGGTTATTTCTCTAGGGCCCTATTGGTGAACGTGGAGAGAGAGGAGAACCTGGTGATTTTGGTTACAAGGTAGAATTCTGCTTCCATTTGTATTTATATGGGGCGTACTCTGTAGTTTATTCTAAAACAGCAATAGAAAAAAACACTCTTTCGTACATCTGAGTGCATGTTAAGTACAATATCACTAACATTATACTAACTTACTGGGGAGTAAATTCCGTTAAACTCAATGAATCTTTGTTCTGTCTAGACAGGGCTGTAGCTAGGGGGTGGCGAGGTGGGTCCTCGCCAGGGGTGCAGGCGATTGGGGGGCGCAAAATCGGCTAAGAAATATGTCCATAAATATTGATTATTTAATGGTTTTAAATAGAGGGTGAATTGAATGGAGGGGTTGGAGGAGAGGCGGAAAGAAGAGCTAATTTGTCTGTGGCTAGGGGCACAGTCTGGACAGTTCTGCCAGGGGTGCAAGATCACATAACTATGGCTCTGTGTCTAGATATGAACAGAATTTCAGTGTAAGTGATACTGCAAAGGACAGGGCTAGAGTTGACTACTGCCAAAGAAATTATGGACAGGATCTGATACTAGAAGCTCATCAGAATTCAGGTTCAGCTGTATCAGGGTCGCCACTGGAAAACTGGGTAAAGATTTGGGAACTGGCTGGATGAACAGGGTTAAAACTTGTTGGGACATCTGTGTTGCTTCTAACTGCCTTGCCCTGATCCTGAACTGCTTTGTTTGCTGCTGACCCTGTACTGCTACTTGTCTGAATAGAGATTCCTTTCTTACAGGTTAGAGCCTCTGCCTGTATGTGTTGGGCAGGAGCCAGGGCAGATGAATAGGATCAAAGCCTAGGCCAAATGCTATCTGACAACAACACCTCGGGATTGTGGGCAGTAGCATGACTTTAAGACTTGGATACAGTGTAGGGGTAGTGCAGATACAGACCAGAAATAAGGACGCATAAAGGCATATGAGCATTTTTCCACTGGCAAAAGCCAGATG
The DNA here is from genome assembly GCF_965112155.1 of Podarcis liolepis. Taxonomy (NCBI): domain Eukaryota; kingdom Metazoa; phylum Chordata; class Lepidosauria; order Squamata; family Lacertidae; genus Podarcis; species Podarcis liolepis. Next base: position 70,213,039 of record NC_139559.1, on the reverse strand, counting down.
GATGAACAGGTGGTTGTACAGAAGGCAAGGGCAAGATTTACCAGGCTATGAGCCAATAGGTGGAGCAAAGGATTAACAGATTAATGCAATATGTTGCAATAGATGCTTTAGGACGAAACAGGTTGAATGGAGTGTATCTGGGGTACCTAATTTGGGATACCTAATGCTATGAGCAACAGCTCACATCATCCCCAGCCAGCATGGCTGGTGATCAGGGATTCTGGGAGTAGTAGTCCACAACACCTGGGGAGATGGAAAATATCTTGAAGACTAAGTTCCAATAAGGTGATTAATATACTGAAATATATTGAAACAAACATGTTGGAGTACACCTTGGCTCCTCTCAGGCTTGTCCTCTCACCAGAAACGGATAGTATTAGTTGCCTGCCCAATAATATATTGCACTTCCTATTTCTAGGGTCACATGGGGCTTCCAGGACTTAGAGGTGCTGTTGGACAACAAGGGCCACCAGTAAGTCTCTTGTGAAGTAGGTTGACTTTGTGCTTTGATAAATATAATAAAACAAATGGTACTTCTATATTTGTTACCAGGTGGGAAATCCCTGTTCCTTTGCCATGATGTCTCCTAGGCTTTATTCATATTACTTTTTTTTGCTTTTTCCAAAGGGTGAGCCAGGTGAACGTGGTGAACCAGGACTAAAAGGAGAGAAAGGATCTCAAGTAGGTAGAAAAGAGCAAGACACATTTTTTTGTCATATTTGAAATTAGAGCTCTTCAACACTAGACAGACCAGCAGTTTCATTTATAAGCTTGCTTGTTTTGTTAGCTTGTTTCTGTCTCCAGAACCCGTTAACTCTAAAAGGAATATATTTCTGAAGCTGCTCTGAAAGTGTGATATGTATTCATAAGGAGGGTGCCATTTGCTGGAAAGTCCTTCGCCTTAACCCCATCTGTCTAATTTTACATAAAAAGGGCATTTTGAAAGCAGTACCTGTGAGTTTTCAGAGGCAACTCTTCGGCCACTGTTGGTGAAAAAGCCTTGGGCAAGATGATGCAACAAGGCAGTTCTTATTAACCCCATTAGCTTTGCATATCTCATTATGTCTGGGATGAGGAACCTGTGGTCATCAAGACTCCAGCTTTTCCCATTAGGTGGTACCTGCTGCACTTTTCAGCAGACAGTGGCAACCTGCAGAGGTCTAGGGTTGGGTGCTGGAACAAGAACTCCAGGTGTTGATCTCAAGTGCAGCGAGCTTAATTTTCATAGTGCTGTGATAACTTGAGAGGCAGTTCCTAGAACGAAGCTGTTAGAAAATAAGCAGATGAAGATCTTACGTGCTGGCATCAATGATACAAAGGGCAGCAGCATTTATGAAGAGTTGCCTTTCTGGCTTCATCTCTGCTGATATTTTTAACCATTCTTTTTTGTTGTGAAAATATGCTTCCTCCCGGGGGGGGGGGAGTCCTTTTATTTTGTGACTTTAAAAGTAAGCTCAGGAAGCCAGATCTGAATGAGCATTTGGGCTGATAAAGGCCATCATCAAAAGAATCACACAACAAACTCTGCATACCTTGCAGAACTTTTGCCTTGTCCAGTTTTTACCAGCAGTTCCCCCCTCCTCTGCCCTCCAGCACATTTGGAAATAAGGTTAATTTCAAGAGCAGTGATGTGGCATTTGGGGGCTGCTACTCTTGGGCATGGAGAGTTTGCTATCCCACTGAGCATGCACGAGATCCATAGGAGCTCTTTGGATTCTGGCCATGGTACAAATCCATTTGAACTCATTTGTAAAGAAGATACAGCACATACATGTTTGGCGTAATGTGTATTGGGCAAGTCCCAGAGTTCCACTTCTGAATAATACTTTGAATTGAGGCTACAGTGAAAGCTGCCAAAGGAATGCTATGCTCTGCCACAGAGTGACTTTTAATATGTTTTTAAAGGATTACACAAGGAACGGCTTTTAATATCCCCATTGCACCTTCATACTTCCACTTTCCACCAAGTCTTGCTGCAATAAAGTTGTTTTCTGAAGGGTATGTGATAATCTGTGACTCAAAGCAAAACCACATTTTATTAACTTGCATATCTCAGTAGTTCTGTAAAGCCTACACTGTGATCACAAGCCGCTTTGGCAGGGTGTGCGTAATATAGAACCCCAAATCCACAGCCTCTTTGGGCTTCTTTCAAACTTTCTATGATGTCCCTTAGGCTGAAATTTTATATCAGAGTTTTATTCCTAAAAATAGTTTTAACAACCAGAAGCCTAGTGAAAAATGCACATCTTAAGACGGCAGTTAAACCTGTGTCCATAACTTGAACCATACTGTGCTGCTAAGTTCTGCAAAATGCATCACGTAGAACAGGAATCCAAATAATAAATGAACCGCTTTTCTTTCACATGGACTCCAAATGTAAAATTGTGTAGGAAGGTTCATATCCAGTGTTCATAAGAGCCTACTTGATCTGGTTAGTAGCCCATCTAGTCCAGCATCCTGTTCTCACAGTGGCCTATGGGAAACCTGCAAGCGAGAGCACAAGAGCACTCTCCAGTAACTGGTATTCAGAAACATTAGTTCCTCCAACTATGGCTCACGGCCATGGATAGACTTCTCCTCCATGAATTTATCTAATCCTTTTTTAAAGCCGTCTAGGTTGGTTGACATCCCTGCCTCCTGTGGGAGCAAGTTCCATAGTTTATAAACTATTGGTTCAGCAAACCTTGCAGATTCCTCCCTCCTCTCATCAGAGCAGCCATGAAGAAGAGATAGGAGCATTTGCTTCTTTAAAAAAAAAAAAAGACTGTAGATTTGCGTTTAACCTAAAGTTAACCATCGCAGTGTTTTATTGAAACAAATCATTTTCTTAAACTCTGGTTTTAAAGTTGGCTTGTTCCATCAAACCCTAGTTAATATTAACCACAGTTTGTTGGGTTCAGATGACCCTGCAAACTGTGGCCAGTCAAAAATGGAAGCAGAAGCTTGCAAACAGAATCTGTGAGGCTCACATAGGTTTGTACTTAGAATGCACTGGGGTTTAGCATTACCTCCAAAGCAGGGAGGGACATGTGTATAATCCTGTCGAACCCCCACCCCCAAACATACACACAGATACAGAAATGAGATTGTGTGACCTAGCCCAGCATGCTTTATCTTCTGTTTATGGATATTGCATTTTTAACTTCGGGCGGGCAGCAGCTGTGATTCAAAAGACAGTGATGCATAATAATATAGCTTACATTTATAACAAAGAAGCTGCTGTAGAAATTAATGATCATTAAGTGAAATGACATTGTCCTGGTTCAGACTGAATGAACTATGGTTTCTGCCCTGGTTTAGTAAGCAGATATTAAACCAGTTTTCCTGGCTTGGATGACACAGGACTCTTATTTTACGCAGTCTTAAGCACTGAAGCAGTATGTATTCTGGCAGGGGCACAATCTGTTCTTGGGCTAATATAGAGCAGTTAAAACGTAAAAGTACTCCAGTGATGTTTAATTTATTAATAGGAAATACCACAAATCCTATAAATAGGGGACATTTTTTAAAAACAAAAACAAAATCCATTCTGACCTGTGAGCAACGTGGATGCAATTCTGTCTGGCCCATTCATTCTCTCTCATAAATGACATGTTGCTGAAACGGAATAACCTCGGGGAAATGATAATGTGCTTTTGTGAATGAATGCGGTCCTTTGACAGATTTTGTACTCAAGTAGAAAGAATATCCAGCCCGTTTATGATCTTAGATTCCCCTGAAACTGAAGTGATTCTTGTGTTCTTTGACCCCAGTGCTAGATAATAAACATGCTCCTAGCTTCTATTCTGCTTTTATGTTTCATTGGCTTTGTCAGTGAACACATGTTTTGAAATTTCTAGGGTCCCACTGGGAAAAAAGGAATGAGTGGTCAAGCTGGGAAACCTGGGATGTCTGTAAGTAAGCAAAATGTTTTATTAATCACACACTAGGTTTCAGGTATCAGGAACCCACCACAAATACAATTATCCCTGTATTGGGAAGTTTTAAACGTTTGACATTTTATTATGTTTTTATATGTGCTGGAAGTCGCCCAGAGTGGCTGGGGAAACTCAGTCAGATAGGTGGGGTATAAAAAGAAGAAGAGGAAGAGGAGGAGGAGGAGGAGGAGGAAGAAGAAGAAGAAGAAGAAGAAGAAGAAGAAGAAGAAGAAGAAGAAGAAGAAGAAGAAGAAGAAGAAAGCAGTGACATGTAGCGATGAAAAACAGCTAATCAGATGGAATTATATTCACTAACATGCAAAGTAGAAAAATTAGTTTAAATTGTACCATGTGTATATTTCACCTTTATATCTCAGTTCTATGCATGTTTACTTGGACTGTGCTTAATGGAGATTTCTGCCTAGTTAGTGTGTTTGGGATTGCAGTCTAATAGAGCATTATAAAGCCACACTTCATAAAGTCTCTGTTGTAGTCCTAGACATGCCTCCAAAGGGCTGGTCACTTTTTCTCCTGCCCCTGGGATTTCTCCTGCGAAAGCCCACTCTTTATCACTAAATCAGAACAAATGGCAGTTAGGGTTTTCTGCAAATTGCCATTTGCTCTGATTCAGTGGTAAAGTGCAGGGAAAACACTAGGGCCCAAAACTTTTTTAGCATGCTTGGACACAGTGCTTTAAAGCATGAACCTGTTCCTAGATACAAAAGGAAGCCCTAAGATTTCAGTGGTAATTTGTAATGAAACCCACAAGTGGGGCGGGGTGGGGGGATCTCCCTGGCACATTTTCAAGTGTTCCCCCCCCCCCCGGAAAGTTCTCTAATATAGATATTTCCTCTTTTCTGATCTTTTCCATTGCATAGTTGTGAACAACATGTTTGTTCTTCTGCTACAGAAGCTGAATGGCCTGGACGGAAAGAATGTTTGTAGTTGATGTTGCTAGGTGTTGTACTTTAGCAGTCCTACTAATTAAAAAAAAAGGCATTAGCCAGTATTATTTCCCAAAAACAAAAGAAGGAAAATCCATAATATAAAGTGTCTCCAGCCAGAGAGGAAGCATACCTAAAAACAAATTAAAGTTGTCTGCTCTCAAACTTAAGTAACTTTCTCGAGGTATATAACTGTACTTTTTTTAAATTGTGTAAAATCATGTTTAGCATAGCTTAGTTACAAATAGTCTGCTGTTCAGGGCTGTTGTAATACATCTCAAATTTATTTCAGGGTATACCTGGTCCTTTGGGTCAGAAAGGTGTACAAGGCTATCCTGGACCAGAGGGCATTCCTGGGAATCCTGGAAAGGCTGGCTTACCTGGACAACAGGGCCTTCCTGTGAGTCGTACTTGCATGGTTGTTTTCCACTTGAAAAAGTCTTTAAATATTCTCAGTGCATCATAAACACCTGTAAGCAAGAACCATATGGAAGAAGGGAATTCCATAATTTCCTCCTGCCCTATTGCCACCTCTCCCTTGAGGGCCAGCAGCATTTGTTTGAGAAGTAGCTACATCATTTGTTTGCCAGTATGATTCTTGTTCCATGCCATTGTGGTGTAGGCCCAACTATGTCTCCACCCCCATTGTTCTGTCCGGACACTGAGGTCCAGTGCCAAGGGCCTTCTGGCGGTTCCCTCGCTGCGAGAGCAAAGGGCCTTCTCGGTAGTGGCACCCGCCCTGTGGAACGCCCTCCCTCCAGATGTCAAAGAGAAAAACAACTACCAGACTTTTAGAAGACATCTGAAGGCAGCCTTGTTAATAATAATAATAATAATAATAATAATAATAATAATAATAATAATAATTTATTTATACCCCACCCATCTGGCTGAGTTTCCCCAGCCACTCTGGGCGGCTTCCAATCGAGTGTTAAAAACAATACAGCATTAAATATTAAAAACTTCCCTAAACAGGGCTGCCTTCAGATGTCTTTTAAAGATGAGATAGCTACTTATTTCCTTCACATCTGAAGGGAGGGCGTTCCACAGGGCGGGCACCACTACCAAGAAGGCCCTCTGTCTGGTTCCCTGTAACCTCACTTCTCACAATGAGGGAACCGCCAGAAGGCCCTCGGCGCTGGACCTCAGTGTCCGGGCTGAACGATGGGAGTGCAGATGCTCCTTCTGGTATACAGGGAAGCTTTTATTGTTTAATAGGTTATTGTATTTTAACATTCTGTTGGAAGCCACCCAGAGTGGCTGGGGAAACCCAGTCAGATGGGCGAGGTAGAAATAATAAATTATTATTATATTATATTATTATGCAGAAGCATCTCACATCCTGCAGTGGGAACTTATTAATCAGATTTGGCCACCTTTCTGCACAACCTTAGTGGCTTTTTTTCCTGCAATAGTAAATCGGTTCCAGGAGCCCCAGTCTGTTTTAGAGCGGTCAGGTGCAAAAGACACAGAGCTTCTGTAGCTTCACAACATCTGGATAGCTCAGCTGGTTAGAGCATGGTGCTGATAATGTCAGGGTTGCAGGTTTAATCCCCGTACGGGACAGCTGCATATTCCTGCATATCTGCAACCCACTTTTCATCAACAGAGATACCAGGGCGGGATACAACTGCTGAAACACCACTTTCTATGTATGCAGGAACCCTGGCCAGTTTTACACCCTAGTCTGCTTTGAGCTAGGGCCTTATTTCTCCAAGTCATTCGGGGTTGCGAACTTAGTGCTTAATTATGAAATGTTAAAAGTTAATTTCTAAGTAACAATGTTTTTCAATAGACAGCATGTCCTCATTTTAAATAGTATTGTTAGTATCACCATCATTTAATCACGTTTCTGAGCACAATTCAAAGTGTTGGTGCTGAAGGAGCATCTCCACCCCCATTGTTTAGCCCGGACACTGAGGCCCAGCTCTGGGGGCCTTCTGGTGGTACCCTCCCTGTGAGGTTACAGGGAACCAGGCAGAGGGCCTTCTTGGTAGTGGCGCCCAACCTGTGGAATGCCCTCCCATTAGGTGTCAAAGAAATATCTGACTTTTAGAAGACATCCGAAGGCACCCCTGTTTAGGGAAGTTTTTAATGTTTGATGTTTTATTATGTTTTTAATGTTCTGTTGGGAGCTGCCCAGAGTGGCTGGAGAAACCCAGCCAGATGGGCAGGGTAATATAATAATAATAAATACCATATTTTTTTTAGATAACAATTTATAGGATGCCATCATTGTACTGATGTTGTGTAAGAGTGTGCATGCAGATAGATGTACAGAGGTGTGTGTAACGAGCATGGCTACTTTGAAGAAACAAAAGCATGTGTTTGGCATATTGCTCAAAAAAAAAATGGAACCAGTGGTTGATGTGACTATGTATAACTTGCTTGTCAAGGGTAACAGAGGAAGCGTGGGACTAGCTGGACTGGCAGGATATCCTGGAACTCAGGGACCAAAGGGGTTACCAGGTATGCCAGGAAACACTGGACCACCAGGACTAAAGGTACTTCGAATGGGGAGCTTCTCAAGCCGGCTGGCACTGTGTTTGAAATCTTTCTGCCCGCTCATTCGGAAGTAATATCAAAGGCAGAACTGCAGCTTCCACCAAAGCTTATGCACCTGGCATTGTGGAAGTATGCTCCTTCCCTCTCTGAAAATGCATGTATGTGAGCTGCCTTAAAACAAAAGGGTTTTTCTTATAGGGCTTCCCATTTATTTATTTTTAGGCTCTTTACAAACCTCCGCAGTTCACACTAGCATTTTATAGGATCACAAGGGCAACCTGTGAAATCTGAAAGCCCTAATTAGTCTAGGAGTGGTACAGGCATTTCTTCAGCCCCAGTGCAAATTGAGCTATCTCTCTGAATTTACTTCAGGAGCAAGACAAGGCTTTTTGAAAGGGGGGGGAAAGGGGGGGGAGAGCATTTAATTTCCCAGCGGTTTGGAAAGAAAGATAGGCACAGCCTGCTCTCTGTACCGAAGGGAAGGCCAATTAGTTTGTACTAATTGCCTTGAAAGAGACTGCTTTCTGTGTTTATGATAAGTGAATCAAACTTAAAGCGAACTACCAGAGAGGGGAGGGGGTAATTATAACTGCCATTATAATTTCATTTGTTAATACTGTGGAGGAATGTGGGGTTGTCAGTTTATTGGTTGCTATATTGCCAGCTAGGAACACATTAAAACAGCAGAGTAACCCCAACTCCCTGCTTAGGGGATCCATGGAACTTTGGATCCTTTGGACTGAATGGCACCACTGCTCCCCACCCTGAAACGCCCCATATCAGGGTTCTTTGCTGGCTTCCATCAGTGGCAGAAGACCCAACAGTGTTTGTTTCCCATCTGGCTGGGCATAATAAGGGTCTCTGCAGCAGTGAAGCCCACACAGTTCCCCAGGCCAGAGGCATGTCTATTCCACCACATCCCAACCCCCTCCAGCAGTAAAGATCAAGCTGGGGTTGGTGGGAAGGAATATTCCTACTGAGTTTACATGCCTGGTGGACTGGTTATTAGGGTGTTCTTCTTTCAGGTTTGAAAGAAGGAGTTTTTATTTTATTTCAGCAGCGTTAGCTTTGCTTCTATGAACACGCAATGCAAGAAGTCTCAGCATTCAGTCCAAATTAGCTGATAATTTTTTGCTTTTTTTCAAAATTCACCAACAGAAAACGAGGGGCCAAAATTAATGACATCACACAAGCAACAACAATTGTCCACCAACATTACCAAGATCAGGCTGATAAGCTGATAACTTATTCAGATCCTAAGCACAGTTTTGAAATAATCCTTTAATCGCTGAACCTCAGAATCAGGGTGAATTCCTGTCAGGAGTAAGCATGGACCAATGGTACCAAATAGTATGGGAAACAGCCTTACTAGAAAAATTAACCAATAAACTGAAACTAACATGGGGACAAATAGAAGAAGACGCCTTCACCCTGGTATGGCTCCCCTTTATCACATACACAGCCCAACAAGACAATGACAAAAATCCACCAACAGCATACAAATCAATATGGCTAACCTGATCCAAAACACCCACCCACCCCACTCATGCATGAAAACAAAGACCACCACAGCCAACCACAAATGAACAGCCACACCCTAGGCCAACCCCAACCTCTCTCACCACCAAAGGAACACAAGTGAACAGCAGAGAACCTGCACAAGCAACGCTGACACAAAACCTCACATTTATTAAATAATATAGAAACATCACCACCCAACCCCACCCACACTCACCTTTCTCCCCTCCACCTCTTTCCCCCTATTCTTCCTAATGTCTCAACAAATGAAACCGATTTGTTGTTCTTGTTTTTAAAAAAGTGTTACATGGGAAAAAATACGAGAGAGAGAGACATTGCACATGCCTTTGTAAATCAAGAAAATCTTTAATAGAAATACATTTTTTTTAAAAAAAAGAATCAGGGTGAATTCTGCATCAGCAAACATTATCTATGATTTCTTCATGAAGAAATTCCGAGGCACCGTATGCTTCTCCTGTATAAGAATAATAATGAATGCATACTTTCCGTCTTGTTGCAGGGTGAACAAGGGCTTCGGGGTCATCCAGGAAAGCAAGGTAAAAGAGGTCATCCTGGGACCCAAGGCGATCAAGGCCCCCCGGGAGATCCTGGCCTCAAGGGTCATGCTGTATGTACCACCTGTTGTATGTAAAACAGTCCTTAGTACCATTCAGGTGCCATTTCATATATTAATCTTCCTATCTGCTAATATTCCAGGGACAAACTGGAGATCATGGTTTGATGGGATTCCAGGGATTCCCAGGTCCCAAGGTATGTGCTCGCTCTGAGCCCAGTCCCAAAGCTAAGCATCTTTACATCCCATTAAATGGGAAATAGTTAAGCATGCCCTTAACCCTCGCATTGGAGTGAATGGAACTAACACGTTCTTAAACTTTGTGTGGCTGGATCATGTCCTTTTTAAAAGCTGAACTGTAAGTCATCTGTCGTGTATGAAAGATCTTCAGCGAGCACTTCTTAATTGCCCTGAGATTGGAGAGCAAAAGAAATAATACAGTGGTGCCTCGCAAGACGAAAAGAATCCGTTCTGCGAGTCTCTTCGTCTTGCGGTTTTTTCGTCTTGCGAAGCAAGCCCATTAGCGGCTTAGCGGATTAGCGCTATTAGCGGCTTAGCGGGCTTAGCAGATCAGCTGATTAGCGGCTTAGCGGATCATCTGATAAGCGGCTTAGCGGCTTGAGAAAAAGGGGGGGAGGGAGGGGAAAAACCCCGCAGGAACTCGCAAGACATTTTCGTCTTGCGAAGCAAGCCCATAGGAAATTCGTTTTGCGAAGCACCTCCAAAATGGAAAACCCTTTCGTCTAGTGGGTTTTCCGTCTTGCGAGGCATTCGTCTTGCGGGGCACCACTGTATTTCACTTTATGAAACAGCTACAGTAATTTGACTGGAAGTGCATTTTCTGTTGAGGCTTTTTCACTGTATCAGAGATCTAAAGAAGAAGATTGCAGTACATAACATTTCATATTTTATATTAGTTTCACTTTCATTTACTTTAGCTTTTTCTTTTTTTTAGACAAATGCTTTTTTAAAAAGTGTATCAGATGTACTATAACTACGCTTTTACTTTTCATTTTTTAGGGTCCCGAAGGTGACCTTGGTTTAATTGGAATTTTGGGACCTAAAGGCCCGGTAGGACAAATAGTAAGTGATTCGGTCTATTAATAAACTCACTGTTCACTGTACAATCTAACTGACATCTCTGCAGTTCCCATGGGTTTATAGTGAAAACTCAGACCACTTTCCTCCTATGCCAGCAGATAAATAGGAACAACTGAATTTGAGGACAGGTGACCCAAAACAGAATTTGTGAGAGTTACTTACACCTTGGTTGACCCTGGTTGAGGCAGGGTCAGGTGACCTGCTTCTGACAGCAAATTTGGGGGTTACCAAGGGAGGGTAGCACATTGCCAGTTATATACTTTAATTCTAATCACCATGGAGGCAAAATTTGCTTTTCTGCAAGATTTACTGACTTAATTAGCACCATTGAAGCTTTAACCATAGATAAACCTGTTCCCCCACACAATCCCCAGCAATTAACTAGCCATAACATTTCAGAACTTGCCAAATGGATCACTGTGCAATCTGCACAAGCATACCAGTTAAGGATCACTTTTATCTTATTACTTATTACAGGTAATGGTATTGTTTGTCTGTTAAGCTGAAAAATATGTCACATATAGATAGGGCTCTTAGATAAACAGCAGAGGTCAAGTTCCTTTCAGTATTCAGGTGTTCAGAATGCATGTTCAGAAATACAATTGATTTGGTGTGCAAATGAAAGGGATGCAAACTTAACTTGTCTATTTGCCCTTCTTATATCCAGAAACGGAACTGGCCTTCTTTGAACATGAATTTTGAAATATCATTTCACTATTGTTTAATTTTCACCGGGCACGGAATTGTATGTTCTTTAAATAGTCAAATGTCGCGCAGTACTGTCGTTCATTTATTGCTCCGAAAATTTATTTGCATTTTGTTTTTAGGGAAACATTGGCCCTGTTGGTAATGAAGGCATCATAGGTCCAGCAGGCAAACCTGTAAGTGCTTAGTCTTTCCCAGGATTGCTTTCCATCGCATGAAGGTTTCCACACTTTGAACAACAAATAGACGAGAACTCTTTTGCACTGTAACATGCATGCAAGATAAAAGACTTGTTTTGTAGACAAGAACACGAGAGCACTGAATTCCCTTAATAATCCAACCTGGTGTCCTCTGGACATCCATCAGCCCCAGCCTAAATGGGCAATAGCAAGGGATGATGGGAGCTGTAGTCCAAAACATCTGGAGGGTGCACCAGGTTGGCAAAGGCTGCTATAATCCATAAGTACTGCTGCTCGGTTCATTCAGGTGGTGTTTAGCCATTCCAATATATCTGCACAAATGTTATGCATAAGTGAAGTAAAGTTAGATATCCTTCTGTTCTGTAGAAATGAATGGTTTGTTCACTGTGTAAAACACATTGTAATAAATGGTTTCTGGAGTTACTATAATTCACTGTATTTGGGGGGTTTTAAGATGACATGTATTTCTTTTAATTTCAGGGACCCAGGGGTGAAAAGGGATCCAGAGGCGAAATGGTACGTGAAAATAAAGTTTGTAATGTTAAAAATAGGGTAGGATGCACAATATATGGGACACAGCATGTTTGGGGTGATTTCTGCTCCACCCACATCCTGCAAAAGTACCAAGTTGGGGGGAGGGATCATAACTTCCTTACTAATTCCTTGTTTTCAAGAAGTTGTGGGCTGTGTTTATCTGCATCTTTCCAGCTGCTCAGGTGAACGAAATCTATGCACTTACAGTGAGTCAGATCACTAGCCTGTCTGGTTCAGTATTCTCCACACTGATCGGCCACAGCTTTCTAGGGTTTTAGGCAGGGCTCTTACCTGGATGCCAGGAATTGAACCTGGGAATTTTGCATGCAAAGGATATACAGTGGTACCTCTGGTTGTGAACGGGATCTGTTCCGGAGCCCCGTTCGCAACATGAGCAGAACGCAACCCACGTCTGCGTGTGTGCGGGTTGCGATTTGCTGCTTCTGTGTATGCGCGAGTGGCGAAACCCGGAAGTAACTCTTTCCGGTACTTCCGGGATGCAACCTAAAAAGACGTAACCTGAACCGAACGTAACAAGAGGGATGACTGTACTCTACCACTCACCTACAGTGCTTCCTGCGACATCATGATTACATAGCTTCTGGGGACAGAAGTGCAAGTGGTAGATAGATGTGCCTCTGCATAACTAGAAATTGTAGAATGTCACCAGAAACATTAGTTATGCTTGCAGCTGCAGTGTAGTGATATGGGCTTTTTGTTGAGAGCATCTTTAGGTGACGCTTGTTAATACGTTCACAGAATGGTAGCTAAGTCCAGCAGCCAGCAGCACTCAGACTAATCCTGAACTCTGTTGTCACTGCAGTGACTTGAGTGAAGATCAGGACCAGCCCAACTTTAAAGCAACCCGTGAAATTCAATATTTGTTCAGGGGTCTTGAGACGATGACTGGAACAGCAAAGGGTCTTGGGCCAACCCTGGTAAAGTGACCTTATTGAGATTTAGTACTAAGGGATGGAGCAACATAGGCCAGAGATTACAGACTTTTTCCTTTCTCAGAAATGTCATCTTCAATGCCAAATCCTTGCAGCTCAATCTTACTTGAGCGCAAAGCAATTATCAGAGACCTTTTGGAACCATGGTACATCCCAATGTCTTTCCCATATAAGAACCCACAGTAGTCTGGTCCTAATAACTTTCAGATTCGTGGCTAACCTTCAAAACAATCACTGGTTTCTGTGATCGTTATTGTTTGTGTTTTCGGCAGCAGGCATGTTCCATGCATGGTTACCAGAAGTAAATTCTTCTGTGTTCTTGATATTTTTATGGCTGTTCAGTGTCCGAAGATGCTCCTCCTCCTCCTCCTCTTATTTTTTGCCTGATAGACTACTTTGCTGTCACATAAACACATCTTCCTGTTAATGGATCTTTCCAGGGCGTTTCAGTGGAAAATAGGCGTCTCTGTGTCATTTAAGTACTCTTCTTTTCCTTTGAAATTGTGCACCGCTGGCAATTAGCAATTTCCTTCCATCACAAATTCATTGCGTGAGCCACTTGTCAGAGAAGGGGAATGCGACTGTTGGCAGCACAAAGCAATTAGCTTTGCCTTTACAGCCAGGGTGAAAGTTCTATTTCCATGTATTTTCACAGACATCAAATAATTTTCATTCAGCTCTGTACTGAGTCTGAACACATTCCTTTGAAGCAAAGAAAACCGTTGGCATCCTTCCTAGATGCCCGATTACTTTTAACACGGAATGGTATTAGGATTTCTGAGCAGAGCAATTAAAAACAATAAATAAGAAAGGGGTAGCCTTCTTTTTCTATGAATAAACAAGAAGTCAAAAGTATACTGTGTTTCCTGGAAACAATATTTTTTGTCAGTACTGACAAGGAGAGTGTACAGCAAAAAATATGCAGTGCAGAAACAGCAAGATCATGCTTCTCTGAGTTTCAGGATTATAGTCTTCTGCTCACATTGGGGGGGGGGGGACCAAGTACATCAATAGTCAGAAAATGGTAACTGATTCTGAAACGGCTGGATACAAGGACGAGGGGAACAAACTATAATGGAGGTCCCAAGAGTACTATAAGAGGTATAATATATCTCAAACCTATCTCTCTTCTTCTCAGAAAGTCAGGCTGCATACACAATATACATTTAAAACATACATTTGACTTCCTCCAAAGAATCTTGGGAAATATAGTTAACTCCCTTGCGTTCCCAGCACCCTTAACAAGCTACAATTCCCATGATTCTTTAGGGGAAAGCCATGTTCTTTAAATTTATGGCACATACCGGTACTCAGCATCACATAGCTATCCTGTTCTGGACCTGTGGAAGAGCCTGCAAAGCAGAGCTATGGCAAAGTTATTCTTCTCTTGAGTTCAATGGCATTGCAAGGCCAGAGGAAAGGCCCTATTGCTGCCACCTACTGACCTGTAGTGTTGTGGTTTTATTGTTTTAATTTTATTAAATATTTTCTGTGGCTTTTGTTTTATGGTTTGTATCTATGTCTGGAGAGCACAGAGACTGCAGCCAACTGTCATGCTGCATCCTGGGTGGTCCTATCCCATAAAAAGGTTGGACAGACCAGAAATGAGACCGCAGAGTGACACTAAGGCTTCTGAAGCCTTGCGATGCTTGTACAGACAATCATTTTTGGGTTTCTGTGACGTAAACAGGGAGGCAGAGCAGATAAGGGAAGCTGGTGTAGCAGAGAAGGCGATAGATAAACAGAGGGAATAAGACTGACAGATGAGAAAAGGGGGGGACTTGAGGGGAAGGATCAAAGAATTGTAGAATTGGACAGGACCCCAAGAGTCATCTAGTTTAACCCCCTGCTATGCAAGAATTTCAGCTAAAGTATCCAGGGGTCTTAGTATGGACCACAAGTGTAACATTAGAGCGTGGTGCTGATTACGCCAAGGTTTCAGGTTTGGGACAGGTATGGAACAGCTGTATATTTCTGCATTGCAGAAGATTGAATTAGATGATTCTCAGGGTCCCTTCCAACTCTACAATTCTATGGTTTTATGAGCCAACAGTGTAATACAGCAGCAGAAACAAAACAAAACAAATAATGCTATTCCAGACTCCATCAATGGACATATAGTGTCCCAAACAAGGGAAGTCATAGTCCTGTTCAATTCTGAGTTGGTCTGATCACACTTGGAATACTGTGTCCAATTCTGGGCACCACAGTCTAAAAAGGATATTGACAAGCTGGAATGTGTGCAGAGGAGGGCGGCCAAGATGATCAAGGGTCTGGAAACCAAGCCTTATGAGGAACGGTTGAAGGAATTGGGTATGTTTAGCCTGGAAAACTGGTTGGACAGTGTTCTCGAAGCTACCAGCATGAGTTTGACCAAACTGCAGGAGGCAGTGGAAGACAGGAGTGCCTGGTGTGCTCTGGTCCATGGGGTCACAATGCGTCGGACACGACTAAACAACAATGGCCTGGAAAACAGGAGAGTGAGACGAGATATGACAGCCATCTTCCAATATCTGTCTCCGGGAAGATGGAGCAAGCTGGTTTTCTCCTGCACTGGAGGCTAGAACCCAAACCAATGGATTCAACCCATCCCATGGCACAGCATGTAGACATTATATGGGGAGGTGTTGCTTCTCCATATGGCATGCTTATTTAATTTTCTGGAAAACACACACAGTGTACATTACACATGACTAATAAATTAATAACACAAATTTTAATAAATGACATTTTTTTTACTAATGGGTTGGCTGGTCGAAAAATACGCAGAATTGCTTGCTCGTGGCATGCTTTAAATCCTTTATTAAACCATTTTAAAATGCTAAATGCACCCACAGTATTCACAGGGGGTAGGACTGGATAAACAGAGAACTTCAGTAATTGAGTCGTATTGGGCTGACACCTTTGACAGAAAGCTTACTCAGTTTTTTAAAAGTACACAGACTCGCTTTAAAAAGTACACAGCAACTCAGGCAAATGGTCTACAGTGCACTAAGAAATCTTTGTGTAGGTCATAGCTAGTAGAGAATAGCCTTTGTCGTCCTGGTCCATTTTAATATATGCATTAAACATGTCAGTCTTCTTTAATATATGCATTAAACATGTCAGTCTTCTTTGTAAACTGCATTTCATTCCAAGGTGGTATATAGAGATTTATTTTACTTTTTTTGAAAAATAAAAACTATATTTCATGCATTTTTATCATCTCTTTTTACTCAGGGACCTCAAGGGTCACAGGGCCATCCAGGTCCACCTGTAAGTGAATATACATTATTTTAAAGTTTGCATAACTGCATAATTGTATGAACCACTCTTATATGGTGTCCCCCTCTCTCCTACCTTTTAGGGTCCACCAGGGCCACCTGGTCCAAGAGTAAGTTGGATATGTTTTCTATGATGGTTTCAGCATTGAATACTAAAAGAGCTGGGGCACTATCCTCTAGAGCTTTTGTAGTCACTATTAAGAAAGGGTGGTGGTATTAGTTTTTTGTTGCTGTAAGATTTATATACCGTCCTTCATTAAAAGATCTCAGGGTGGTTGACAAGATAAAAATACAGATAAAATACAAATAGTTTTTTTAAAACACCAATAGCCCCCCCCCTCCCACAAAGGCTGTAGAATATTAATCACCCAAAGGCCTGGTACTGAAAATGCCAGACGAACTTTCCCTGGGGAGAGGGATGTATTTCGTGTTCTCGTTTTTGTATTTTTATGTTGCAAACTGCCTTGTGATCTTCGGATGAAGGGCGGTATACAAATTTAATGAATGGGAGGTAGACAAGAGTAACCATGCCCAGCCGCCATCCCTTTCAGTGGAACATGCCCAGGAGGAGATTCTGGAGGACTCTGCCCACTGAGCAGGGGCAATGCAGTGTAGCTGGCAGTTTGAATTCCCACAACAGAGTGAGTTCCTGTTTCTCTGCCCCAGCTCCTGCCAACCTAGCAGTTCAAAAGCACGTCAGTGTGAGTAGTGTGAGTAGATAAATACCTTTCTGGCAGAAAGGTAAACAGCGTTTCCGTGCACCACTCTGGTTCGCCAGAAGCGGCTTAGTCATGCTGGCCACATGACCCGGAAAGCTGTCTGTGGACAAACGCTGGCTCCCTCGGCCTGAAAGCAGAGATGAGCACCACAACCCCATAGTCGCCTTTGACTGGACTTAACCATCCAGGGTTCCTTTACCTTTTTCCTTCTAGGCATGTTTACTTTCATGGGGCTGCATTTAGGATTGCAGCCTCGAGCTGTATCAGGGCTTAGAGAGGTTTGCCTTTAACTTGATTCATGTTCTGTGTATAAGCAATATATTGAGTCTTTATAAAATATTGCACATCATGCTGTTCCTAGGGATCCTTCCTAAAAGGCAATATCTGACTAAGCCATGCTAAGGATAGATCCATTGAAGCCAATGGATTTACGTGAATCATGGCTGACTTAAGTCCATTGCATCTACTCCGAGTTTGCGGAAGTGTGTCCACCCAAAGTATTTCATGCTTTTAAAAAACCCTCTTCTCCCTTCTTTGCCACGTTTTGCTCTTTTTAACCAGTATCCACCAGTCCTCAGTCACAACTTCACCACAAGCCTTAATGTGTTATTTATGGCAGTTGGAAGGTGCAAACTACCTTGAAGCATAAAAATGGCAATTGTAGGAATTGCAAGCAAGCCTGGAAGATTATAGTAAAATTAGCACATTCTCCTCACCCCCCCCCCCAAAAAGCCATCTCTTTTTTATAATATTTTAAAATTAGTTTTCAATTACAGTCAAATGATAGCCTCATTATAACAATTTCTAATACAATTATTAATACCAATCGTTCAAATACCAAATTATATAATTTAGATAAAGTGGCATGCTAGATTTGCTGGTTTGATGATTTTCTTTATTCCTGCATTCCAAAATCTTTTTAATTTGAATTGCATTCCAGTCATAATAATAATCCCTTTTACAACAACAGCAATATTAATACTCTTTGGCAATAAGTATTTTAATTATGTGGCAGGAGCCAAAGAATGTGCATAATTAATTTCTGGTGTTCTGATGGTTTGTTTGTTATGCTGCTGATATTAAAATGTTTAATTATATACAGAAGCAGATTGACATCAGTGTTGCTATTCAAGCCTTGATTGATTCCAATACTGCATTACAGATGGAGGTAAAAATATTTGCATGTTTAGCTTGTCACATGTATACATGTTCTAAAAGTCACTTCACTGATAAGCTGTATGTCTTCACAAATATTTAATTCATCACACATTTACAAATATCATACTACTTGGCAGGGGTGGGAATAATGAGGGGGAACTGTACATATAAACACCGCAGGATATAGAGAATAAGTTTTGCAGCTGAGTCTTTGAGACCTCTGGCCTAAATGCTCAGAACATTTATGCAATAGCGGTCTGCTTAATTGGAAACACATTATATGAATGAAGTATTGTGTTTTCGTGAGGCTGCAACTTGAGAGAGGTATGCACACAGCGCAAAGCATAATTTATAAAATGTCCTGGTGGCTTTTGTTCGGACCTTAACCACTCCATCAGAAGTTGTTTCGTCGCTGCCGTTCATGTAATAAATGTGCTTGTGGGGTCAGTCATCGCTGTAGGGGGCTGAAATGATGTTCTTCTGCAGAGAGTTCCCAATTTGTCAGAAATCAGACCACAAGGTTCGGTTACTGGGAAACGCTGTTTTTCCAAACAGGCCCACACCATTACGATCGCTGTGTGAAATAGATAAATAAATATCTCAACCCCTGTGCCTGTGCCATTCCTGAGCCATTTGATGATTTTTTAAAAGTTTTTTTTTAATTCAACCTACTTTAAGGGACAAAGCACCCATCTAACCTTTGAAGATGTGGTGGTTTCTTTCCCTTCTTCATTTCACAATTCTTATTGCCCTCTCTAGGATAGGAATGCAAATCTGCATTATTAATGTTATTATTCTTTTCCTTGAAAGGGAAGGCAGTATTCCTATTTATTGCAGCAGCAGCAGCATCATCCAGTCTCTTGTTTCCTTCCATGCGCCATTATGTATGAGAAGGATTGTGGCTTTTGGTTATTAGCCGTGACCCCCGCTAATTGATTTACGAACCTCAATTAGCGATATATGGCTGCCCGGTCCGGCGCGCTTCCCTCAGCTGCGCCACTCAGTCACGGCTCAGCAGAGTTTCACACAGCGGTGTAGAACTGTCACCAGCTTGATTCAGCTTCCAGACAAACACACAGAGTCCAGTTCGTCTATTTACAGCATTTATTCCGACATTCCCCCCAGGGATTTCCTGGGCTCCTCTCCGCCATTACAGGCTACGTCTTTTCCCCATGGAACACAGAGTGGGACTGGCAAACTTTGCCTCAAGCTCCTCCCGAGCTTCCAAAAGTGACGTCAGAATGCTGAGGCATCATGGGAACAACTTAACCAGTTAAGTTCCAACTCCCACACCCCCTCTTGCATCACATTCTGACAAGACCCTCTGAGTTCAACACCTTCCCCTTTGCCTTGTGCCCCTCCCCGGCATCTTTCCCAGGCACCTGTTGAACCCCTTCAACACTCCCAGAATCACACTGTGCGACACTTTTCCACGCACCTGTGACCTGATACCCCCCTGACCCACTTGGGCCAGCAGTTGTGTCTTCTCCGTCAGACTCTTCCCCCTCTGACTTGACAACCCTTCCGTGAGCTTTCTCCATTACCGGAGATGAAGCCTCACACCTGGACACTCCTTTCACAACCCTTGGAGATGCCCAAACCTGCCCTGAACCCTGACCCTGGATCTGGTCCCCATCACCGGGTTCTGAACCCTGATTCTGGACCTTATCCCCATCACTGGGTTCAGCCACAGCCTCCCTTCTCCCTTGAGAAGACTTTGCACCCGTCACCTGGTGACGTATTTCCTTTTCCTTGAAAAATTCCTCCAGAGCAGACCCAGTAAACTGTGACCCTCGGTCGCTCTTGAACCCTTGCACCTTGGTGGAGAACCTTAGTTCCACCTCCGCAACCCAATCCTGGAACAGTTGCGCCACCTCCCCCTGTGATTTGAGAGAGAAACACCAGCCAACCTGGCTGTGGTCACCTGTCAGCGACAGCACATATCTGGCCCCACCCAGACTCTCAGACCTCTTGGGTCCTGACAGATCTGTGTGAACAAGCTCAAAGGGCTCTTTGGTAACCCTCCCAAACCCGGGAAAACCAAGCACCTTTGCACCTTTGCATGCCCTGCACCCTTGGGACCTCCTCCCACATTTCCGGAGCTTGTACCCTTTTGTGCACCTGTGCAACTTTTGCACATGACTGGGAACCCTAGCACACTGCACCTGTGCTTTTTCAGCATTCCCACCACCCTCCATAGGTGACTCCAGAACAAAGACGTTGTTCTTGCTCTGCACCATGTTGACCCGTTGTCGCCCCCCTCTGAAAATGGAACAGGTGTCATTTTCAAAGCACATTTTTGAACCCCTGCTTCGTTAGAGCAGATACAGATAACTGACAACTATTCAGTCCCGGCACAACGTAGACCTCTCGCTCCTCCTGTGAAGGAGAGAAGCTTCGCAGCTTGCCTATCAGGTGCTGCCTGATAGCAGAAACCAAAACACCCAGCGTGTCATCGTGTCCTGGCTGGAGTTGTTTTCACAGTTGCCATAGAAGCAACAAACGTCCCGCTGCCTCAGTCCTTGGCAGCGTCCGAAAACCGCAACATCCTGCGTTGCTCTGAAGACTGGACTTATCTCAGAGTTCCCAGACAACTCTGCAGGCCTTATCTCCCGCTGCAGCAGATGGCTGGCCTTGAAGCCTGGCAATGACGAACTCCAGTGGAAAAATACTGCTCCGGGGCTCCTCCCAGCTGGCCTCCTTCTCCTTCTTCCGGAAAAGCACTCCTTGCCAGCTCCGCCCCCTCTGAACCTCCACTTCATTCCAGCACGTACAGTGGAAAACTTTAAACGTGCCTTTGGAAACCTTCCGCCCCCCCGACCTGCTCAGCAGCACTCCTTGTGGCTAAAGCATCAGGGACAGGGGCTCCAGCCATCTTTAGGCTTTTGTATTCCTTCTCCAGGGCTCTGGCCTCCTGCTGAAGCTTCACAGCAAACACAGCAGTACATTTCCAAGTGCCAATAGTCCCTTTGCCCCCCCTCTGGGGCCCACAGCCTTTCCCGGCTGTGCACCGGCTCTCACGTAGGTGATCAGCGCCATCTTGTCTTTCTGTTCTGATGCAGCCATCTCCCGGCCCTTGCTTTCCGCCTCCAGCCTCACAAACACCCTGGAGCGCTGAACGGCCTCTGGCTTCCTGGCACCCAGAACAGTAGACTTCAGATCAGCAGCCAGGTTGCCCAACTTCTTAAAGTGAGCCTCCCACAGTCCTCCAAGACCTGGCAGCCTGCCATCCTCTTCCGTTCTCCCAAGGGGCCCCAAGCTGTACTTACGATCGCACCAGCTCCTCCGGCTCCTCAGCTTCGTGGAGAAACGATACCCTGCTGTTCTCAGCTCCTTGGCTCCACAGCAGTCCTCTGCGTTTTTCAGCCAGCCGCTTTTTTTTTTTTTTAGCTCCACAGCTCTCCTTGCCTCTTAACACTAGGCAAATACATCCTTCCACCTCCTGCCGGCCCCCTGCTCGACACCGCAGATCAAAGCTCCCGGCAGTATCTTCCGTGACAGTTTTACAAGCGATGATTTATGGATCCATAACCTGTGACTTTTGGTTATTAGCCGTGACCCCCGCTAATTGATTTACGAACCTCAATTAGCGATATATGGCTGCCCGGTCCGGCGCGCTTCCCTCAGCTGCGCCACTCAGTCACGGCTCAGCAGAGTTTCACACAGCGGTGTAGAACTGTCACCAGCTTGATTCAGCTTCCAGACAAACACACAGAGTCCAGTTCGTCTATTTACAGCATTTATTCCGACATTCCCCCCAGGGATTTCCTGGGCTCCTCTCCGCCATTACAGGCTACGTCTTTTCCCCACGGAACACAGAGTGGGACTGGCAAACTTTGCCTCAAGCTCCTCCCGAGCTTCCAAAAGTGACGTCAGAATGCTGAGGCATCATGGGAACAACTTAACCAGTTAAGTTCCAACTCCCACAAGGATCTCATGCTATTGCCTTAGAATAGTGATTAGCTGTTTTGTCTTTCAAAGACAAAAATGTCATTGGGGTATACTTGTTTGGATTTTGGGGGGTTAGCATGTGTAGATTTTCTGCATATATGAATCACTTTCACTTAAAAAATTAAATTCCCTCTTTATTACGTATCTTTTACCTCGGTGTAACTTTCAGTATCTCTTGTGAATACGTTGCCCTTTCAGTTGAAAATCCAGCTTTATGATCCAGTTTGCCATTTGGCCATGTCTCAGTACTAAGCCATTTTTTGTGTGTGATACCATAAAATGTCAAATGTTGTTGTTTTTTTCTCCTTGGCAGAGCTACCAAAACACTGAAGTAACATTACTGGATCACAGTGCCGAGATATTCAAAACATTACATTACCTTAGCAATTTACTGCACAGTATTAAGAACCCTCTGGGAACTCGCGATAACCCAGCACGTATCTGCAGGGATTTGCTTAACTGTGAACGTAAGGTGTCTGATGGTAAGCCCCCCCCCCAATTGTTATTAATTGCTCTGAAATGAGTCCTAATCATATCTGTAGCGACCGTACACAATCTACGGTGCAGTTGATTTTGGGTTTAATTCATCTATCTGGGCATTTTTGGCCAGTTTGAGGTACTGTTTCTAGGTTGGATGGTGACTATGGTTGGAGAGCCAGTGTGGTGTAGTGGTTAAGAGCAGTGGACTCATAATCTGGTGAACTGGGTTTGATTCCCCACTCCTCCACATGCAGCTGCTGGGCGACCTTGGGCTAGTCATACTTCTCTGAAGTCTCTCAGCCTCACTCACCTCACAGAGTGTTTGTTGTGGGGGTGGGGAGGGAAAAGGATTGTTAGCCGCTTTGAGACTCCTTAGGGTAGTGATAAAGCTGGATATCAAATCCAAACTCCTCCTCCTCCTCCTCCTCCTCCTCTTCTTCTTCTTCTTCTTCTTCTTCTTCTTCTTCTTCTTCTTCTTCTTCTTCTTCTTCTCTGCCTCTGCAGCATGGCTCTCACACTCCTTGAGTGTTCTCTTGATTCTCCTATCGCTGCTGTAGGATTCGGCTAGCATAAACATATCACCAAGAGAAAAGTTACTCTCGCTACTCTCACAAGATGATTGTACAGTCCTTTGGCTGTTGTCACTGTGGAGCCAATTTTAAAAAGGAGAGGAAACCTTGTAAAACACTTTGTTACACCTTTTCCCACTTCTGGATTTCTCAGTTGAACATATTTGAGCCTAAACTCGCATCTATTTCCCCCCCTCCCTCTCCATCTTGGAAGCTGGAAACATAAGGCTGGCAAATTATTTCTAATTTTTCTGCCTTCCCCAACTGATAGGAAAATACTGGATTGATCCGAATATTGGATGTCCTTCTGATGCCATTGAGGTTTTCTGCAACTTCAGCGCTGGTGGCCAGACATGCTTATCACCTGTCTCTGTAACTAAGGTATATTGTTCTCTTCTGAAAGACCATCATGACAGTTTTCTGGATTCTACTTACGCCTTTTTCTAACGTAACCTCACCGTATGCGCCTAAGAACAGGAAAATACCCTGAAAGTCTTTGTTAGCACTGGATTAGTTTTCTGAAAATCAGTAAACTTCAACTCCACATTAGGGCTAGTGAATATTTGCAATATATACCATATTTTTTGCACTATAGGATGCACTTTTTCCCCTCCAAAAATTAAGGGGAAATGTGGAGCGAATGCAGGCTCCTTGGCTTCAGCAATAGCAAAAGCCTCTGAAGCGCAGAGGAAGCGCAAAGGAACCTGAAGCCTCCGGAGCGCAGCGGGAACTCGCGCTGCACTCCAAAGGCTTCAGGGATAGCCGCCTGAAGCCTCCGGAGCGCAGCAGACTCCTGGCTTCAGCAGAGAGGGAGAGCTGCACAGCACCCCTTCAGCCAAGCAGGAGGAGAAATGGAAGGGGCTCCGTTTCTCCTGCGGCTTCGCTGAAGGGGCGCTGAGCAGAGAGGGGGAGATATTTTTTCCCTCTTGTTCTCCCCCTCTAAAACAAGGTGCGTCCTATGGTCGGGTGCATCCTATAGAGCGAAAAATATGGTACTTAGGAAGCTGCCGTGCAGAGTCAGACCATTGGTTCCGCTTGCTCAGTATCGTTATTGTCTGCACTGACTGGCAGGCAGCTTTCCAGGGGTTCAGGCAGTATGTCTTCCTCACCCCTATCAAGAGATCCTAGGAATTGAACTTGGGCTCTTCTGCGTTCAAGGCAGATGCTGTACCACTGAGCTACAGCCCGTCCCCAAAAGAGGGTGCTTTGCAGCAGAGAAGGGGAGGAGAAATGTGTGCTTAATCAGCTACTTTTCTCCATGCAGGGTTGCAGGCTCATGTTTGCAAGATAAATCGGGTTCAGAACCCTGGCAAAGGGAGGAGGGAGAAGTTGGTGGGGAGTAACCTTTGCAATCAGCAGTGAACTCTTAGGCTAATGTTATACGTAGCTGCAGTGAAATGTTAGTTCAGTCATCAATTACAGGCTTGTTCCTTAGGCTGGATGTCCAAAAATAAAAGAAAAAAATAGGTATTTCTGAGTGACTGCATGATACTAAGCTCCACTTACTGTCGTCTCCAGCAGTCGTAACATTGAAATGCAAGTGGTTAGTTTGAGTTCTCAAGTTACACAGAAGACAAAACTCTTTACTTACTGATAAAATGACAGTTATCACTCAGTAATTTCTGTTGTTCGATGTGGCACTGTACCCTGGCTCCCAGAACGTTTGGTAGATTTAATGGAAAATTTGAAAAAAAAAAACAAGAACAGGAGTGTCTTAAAATGCTGTTACACCCTGGGACATAGACTAATGTAAAAGACCATCTTGTACACAGCTGAAGAAACATTGGAAAACACTAGCAAAGTGTCATATGGGAGTGACATATGGAAGAGCAGGCATTGCTTCAAAGAATGTCGTCTTCTTTCCCCATTAACATTATAAACTGCCCACTGTCATCTTCCTGCTCATATTTATGTAGTGCAAGTTTTCTGTAAGGAGGACATATTTCTGTGGAGAGCGGTATGCATGTTTTGTCTAAATAGTTTACATTAGCAGATTAAATGTCAATAGTTTGTTATACCAGTGGAAAGAAATGTTTATGAAGCCTTTGTAAAGGTATGTCTAAATTGCATGGGATGACTGTGCGTCTGTGGCTATAAAGTGCAATCTGACTTTCCACACTAACGTGTGTTTTTGTTAAAACAGTTGGAGTTTGGCACTGGAAAAGTGCAGATGAACTTTCTTCATTTACTGAGTTCAGAAGCAACCCATACCATCACAGTCCACTGTCTAAACACCCCGGTGTGGGGAACCAATGACCTACGTGCTCAGAGGCCCTCCATCAGCTTCAAAGGATGGAATGGCCAAATGTTTGAAGCAAATGCTCCGCTTGAACCAAAAGTGCTTCTAGATGAATGCATGGTAAGCCATCTGCTTGCATTGTTAAAATTTGCAGTGAAAGTAGTGTTTAGTTTGAATTAATACAGATGAGAGTCGAAATTCTGGACATTTACTTTACCCGCTACTGTTAACATTTAAGGTTGTGCTTCAGTGATTCTTATTTCTTAAGGATACCAACACAGAGACACACCTAGCACTCATGCAAAATCCAAACGTGCCTCTGTCCAAAAGTTGCAAGCAGCTGTAGTGCTTTCTTTCCCCATCACTTAGCATCAGACTCCATTTAACCACAGAGTTGTTAGCCTTGGTGTTCTTAATTACTGACTGGGCAAGTTACAACATTTCTATCAAACTGTATTTAGAAGCCTCTGTTTGGGAGAAACCAATAGTGCTTCTTAGGATGATAAAGAGGGACAGGGACGCCGTGAGCCCTTCTGCAACAGTGCACAAGTGTCACACATCCCTCTGTGCACTACTGGTACCCATGCCAAAGATGGGTCACCCATGTCCTAAATCAGTTTTCCAAACTTGGGTTTCCAGCTGTTTTTGGGCTACAATTCCCATCATCCTTGACCACTGGTTCTGTTCGCTAGGGATGATGGGAGTTGTAGTCCAAAAACACTTGGGAGACTCAAGTTTGGGAAACACTGTCCTAAACGAATGACAGAACTCAAAAAGTCAGAATGTTTTGGACTATTTGATGAAAACTTGAAAGAGCTCCTTTCCCCTCCCAATCGCTATTGAATCGCCTCTGGTTTATAAACAAGATGTTGCAATCCAAATACTTCATGTTTTTTTATTTGAGAAAGCCAAGAAGTATCCATTTACACATGATCTGGTCTTGTCATCATTTGCTCTCCCTGACCTCAGAGAGCAGAATAAATGTCAGCATGACAAGCCCTTAAAGAACTGGAAGCTGTGCAAAGTAGGTGCTAAAATGCTATCAAATCAGCATTTTCCATTTGGTTAGTTTTCTAGCTCTTTCCACTCACAGCTATTAAACATATTATGTACTAAATTTTTTGATCCTACCCTTCCGCCAAACAGCTCAGGTTAGTATACAGAAGGACATCCCATTTTATTCTCATAATAGTCCTGTGAGATGGGACTGAATGATAATGTGTTAGTCCAGTGTCAATAAATTTAGTAAGTACAAAGGAATCTGAAAACAGATTTCTGCAATTCCCCAAACTATCCACTAAAACACACTGGCTCCTTATGAAACTGTGGTGAATGCAGGCTGGAAATATAATATATGATAAAGGTAGTGCTGTGAAGTTACTGAAAAGTGCAGTTTTTCTGTGAGATTCTCTGAGATCTTTATCTCTTTCTGCAGAAAAGAGATTCCTACACAATTTCACAGATGCCTGTCTGCAGGGATTTCACTTTTCAGTGGCTTCCACTGTGCTCACATCTTTGACTGGCTGGGCAAATACAGAAATTGCAAGCTTCCAAAGCCCTCGTCAACTGTTGTTGTTGTTTTGATATATTTATAGATTGCACAAAGTTTTGATTCAAACGTTATCAATCCTGAAGTGTGTACTAAGATGTAGCTTTTAATTTATTCATAACTTTTTTTTTAAAGAGCATTTTTAGAACTGAGGATGTTACACAAAAATCTCACTTTCCAAATCCTTCCTGGATTTTCTCCATGGTGCTGTTTTCCACACAACATTAAGAAAGCATAAAACAGGGGTCAGCAAACTTTTTCAGCAGGGGGCCGGTCCGCTGTCCCTCAGACCTTGGGGGGGACTATATTTTGGAGGGGGGGGGGAATGAACGATGCCCCACAAATAACCCAGAGATGCATTTAAAATAAAAGGACACATTCTACTCATGTAAAAACACGCTGATTCCCGGACCATCCGCAGGCCGGATTTAGAAAGCGATTGGGCCGGATCCAGCCCCCCGGGCCTTAGTTTGCCTACCCATGGCATAAAATAATGTACCAAATCCTGAACACATTAATATACAAGACCAAGTGTAATGAATAAATAATTGTCCTTCGTTATTGTTTTTCTCTCAGAGGTCTAGGAAATATTAAAATAAAAAAGCATAGTGGCTGATTGTTAATGTGTGTTAATTAACACTCTTGTTATATGCATTGCAGATTCAAGATGGCAGCTGGCATAAAACCCAGTTCCTTTTTCACACTCAAGACACCACTCAGCTTCCAGTTGTTCAAGTGCAGAAATTTCCTCATCTCAAACAAGGACAACAGCGTTACATAGAAAGTGGCCCGGTGTGTTTTCTCTAGACTTCTGAATGGAGTGGAGTTTCTCACATGGAATTGCTGCAAGTAGTGGTTTTTTAAAAAAAAAAAAAACTGCAGAAGAAATATAAAGAAAAATGTTGGTGCTTTCTAAATGAATCTCAGGAAGAAAAAGACTTCCTCCTAAGAAGGAGATATTGCTCTTAAATAAAGAAGAAGAGAGAGACCTTGACAACCTTAATAAAGTATTTAATTTTCCATTGGTGCTTTTTATATTATTCGCTGGAACTGAAAACACTACATATATCTGGAAATTCTTCAGAAAACCCAGTGTTTTTTAACCTTCGTAACAGCATTGTCCCGGGACACCTTAAGGAAAGATAGAGGCATGCAGTGCTAGGAGCAACTCTGGCTAACGCTCCCAAATGTGCAATAGCTTGTATTATAATTGTATGACAATGAGTTATGCCACCGTAAAACAAATGGTTCCCTTAAACACTTAAGTTGTATTACAGTCCTTTGTGGACACAGACATCTTAACAGATGATACACTACCTCTTATGTGTTTCCTGTTTGTGTTGCCTGGTGCTCTCTGTACAACTCAAAAGTCTTTGTGGCCTTGGTCAAGATTATTTGGCTCATTTTTTTATTACTTTTTTTTGTTAGACTGTATGTGCTGGTTGCATTCATTGTAAAATTGTGTCTTTAAAAAAATATTTGGTCACATACTTCATTATGAGTGAAAACATTATTTATGTGAAAACCTTGTTTAAAATGTTTAAAATGTCTGTAGACATGGAAATGGTACACGAGGCAGAACAGTATCTGGTGCTTATAAGAAGAACAGGATTTTGTAGTTGTAGGACGGCTACACACAGTAGTCTTTTAAGAAGTTTTTGGACTGCAGTTAAAGATTTTATCTATCAAAGGCCATCTACAATGATGTATTGTGTAAATATTTTGTAACTTGTTGAAAATGTTAATACAGCATATATTTAAATGGCTGCTATTAAATTATAATAATCTTAATTACTTCAGCCTCAGGGGCATTCTATCCCAGTAATATTATACTGTTTCACATATATATTTATTTCAGACCAAATATTTTGCGGCTCAGGACCGCAATACCTCAAGGACCACCTCTTCCCATATGAACTGACCCAGACTTGTGGTCATCATCTGAGGCCCTCCTTCGTGTGCCTCCTCCTCGAGAGGTCCGGAGGGTGGCAACATGAGAATAGGTCTTCTCTGCAGTGGCCCCCTGTCTGTGGAATGCTCTCCCCAGGGAAGTTCACCAGGCGCCTTCATTATACACCTTTATGCACCAGGGAAAAACGTTCCTTTTTAACCAGGCCTTTGGGTTACATCCTTTGCCCTTTTAAAAATGTATTTTTTTGGGGGGGGGGAGCTGTTGGGTTGTTGTTATTATCTTTATTAGCTATTTTGTGGTTTTATATCTTGATTTTATTTTGTGAACTGCCCTGAGACCCCCGGGTACAAGGTGGTATATAAATTCTAATCATAATCATAATTATAATCATAATATATTTTATGCATCAAACTGTCAGAAACAGTCTAGCAACTTTAAAAGTTCCTTTCTGTTGTCAACAAGGTTCAATCCAATATTATCTGCACCTCCTTGTATTTGGGGAGGGAAAGTAGTTGTTTTTAAACAGTTTATCAGTTCCAGTCCTTTCCTCTGGAGCAAAGAGAACAAGTCTGTGCCATCTTTTGCATAATAGGCTTATGCAAGCCTTCTCCAGGCTTAAATGTACCAATCTCTTTCAACCATTCCTCGTAGATCTTACTTTATTGACTCCTCACCATCTAGTTTTTCTCCACTAGGTGCACACATTTGTCAATTACCTTCTTAAAAATCTCCTCAACATGACCATTAAAACCTGATGGATGCTTTTTGGACAGGCATTAAAACAATTTATGCAGTTCTTCCAGATTACAAGATGTCCTGCCCTGCAACTGTTAGATCCTATGAAGTCTAAGATTTGACGTCTAGTTTCATGAATCAGAATGGTAAAACCTACGAAGCATATACCTCGAGTCTGCCCACCAGCAGCAGAAAGCCTTTGCTTGGTGTTCTGCAAGCTTGTTAACTCATTAATGTAGCCCTACTCCCATAGCTTCAATTGTAAGATCTGACATCTATAAAAGGAGATGTAAAGGTGAGAAAAAGTCATACACATAGGGCTTTGTGGCTTAAATGTTCAGAAGCAAAAAAACAAACAAACCAAAAACCCACAAATGTTTAAAATCATTCTTATTTGTTGTGATTTAAGTGGCAAAGATGGAGTTTGGGACTTGGTTCATATTTTTTTATGCATCTGGATCTGAAAATACAGCTACTGCATTTGTTTAAAGAAATCTACACCCTTCCTGGATTTAATGCTTCATCCATTGGTTAGTAACATCATTATTGCAGATGTTTCTGCTAGGAAATATACCAGGGTTAGGAAGCAAACAAGTAAAGTGTCACTGTTTCACAGATCCACCCAAACCAACGCCTCATAAATTTTTCAGTTGCTGTCCAAAAAAAGAGAGGATTGCATTGTAAACAACCCTAACTCTAGGGTCAAGTCTGTTACTTGAGAGTCTCATCAAAGGGATCATTCTAGCGTAAAATGACTTGGAAAATGTAGTTTGCTTATACTGCATTGTAATTTCTATCTGCTGAAGAGTTTAAGGATTTCTACTGAAGTGCTTAGTGCTCCTGAAATTTTATTACCATTATATATGTACAGTGGTATCTTGGTTTAAGAACAGTCCTGTTTATGAACAATTTGGTTTACGAAATCCACAAAACCAGAAGAAGTGTCCTGGTTTGCGAACTTTACCTCGGTCTAAGAACAGAATCCGAACAGTGAAAGGGCACCGGCGGCAGGAGGCCTCATTAGGAAAAGCACACCTCAGTTTAAGAATGGTTTTGTTTTAATAATGGGCTCCAGAAATGGATTAAGTTTGTAACCGAGGTACCACTGTATAATGTTATGCTGGCGATAGCTGGACCACTGGATTGCTCTGCCCTGCTACACAGATGTGATAACTGAGGTTAATCCGAGACAAGCTCATGAGAATTCAGCTCTAAAACCTGTTGTCAACACCAGGCCTCCACAATATAACATAGGAAAAAAAGGAAATATATTTGCACAGGTGCAGAGTGCCTTTCCTGGGCAAGTAACAGTATAGGTTTTTTAAAATTTCTGAGACTAGAAGGGTGTCTGTGGCAGAGGAGGTGGCTTATAAATTCTAGACAGTGGCTGCCATCTTGTGCTACATGTTATGAACCATCCTGGGTATAATGAGAAAGCAGAAAAAGAAAGGAGGGGTTTCCTTTCATATCCTCCAGGTACTCTGCACATTTGTATGTGTAGATGTGTGAGTGTATACATGGTGGAAGCATCAGGAATATTAAAAACATATGTACGCACATAGTCATCCCTTGATTCGCCTAGAAACAATTGTTTTTTATGGTTGTAGGATGTGTTTTTAGGATTTTTCAGAGTAGATCTGGAAGAAGCTACAGCAAATTAATACAACCCTATACTTGTTTGCTCAGAAATAAGTCCCAGTATCTTCAATGGGGCTTATTCACTAGAAAGAGCATTAAGGCTTGCAGCCCAGGATAGGTTATTCAGAATACACTGCTGAGTAGGAGCACTACTCAGAGAGATTGTTGTCTCAAAACAATTTTGTGTAGCTAGCAACACTTCCTTCTTTCAGGCTGCAAAGGACATCTCATATCTTACATAGCCAAGTTAGGGTTACCACTTATAAGGAACAGTCCCAAGTGTACACTTATGGTGAGGAGTTCAGAATATGTCTCCCTGAAGGCCACAGCTCATCTGTTACACCTTTACACATGGTTGCCCCTTTAATATTTACATTATTTCCCAGACTGGAATTGTGTAACACGAGAAGCAGCCTTAGCCGATGTGGGTTATAGACAAAGGCCAGGGGAAGGGGAAGTCCCTTCAAGCCACTATATTGTGAAAAGCCGGGTCTACATTACCACACAGACAGTATCTGATGGGAGGCTCCTTCCTTTTGCTGCCATTAACTAGGAGAGCTCCTGAGAAGTGGAATGGGACTTCCTGCCCAGTTGAAGGAATAGGATCTATTTTACCTGTCAGGGGAATGGGCAGAATATACATAAACACAACAACAACAACAACAACAACAACAACAACAACAACAACAACGAAGAAGAAGAAGAAGAAGAAGAAGAAGAAGAAGAAGAAGAAGAAGAAGAAGAAGCAGAAGCTGCTGCTGCTGCTTAGGGCTGCCATATTTCAAAAAGTAAAATTCCTGAGCTTTTCTTGAAACAAACCCAAATTGTTGGGGAAACCTTTTTTGGAGCAAAAAATCGGCAAAATGGATGCCATTTTTACACCCAGAAACCAGAACATGTCAGGAATTTTCCTGATGTAGGGCAAGCCTAAGGATGCTGGAGTCCCACACGTCGGCTCAGAAGAACAAAGTTCCATTAGGTCCAACAGGATTTACTCCCAGATAAGGCCTCCAGATAGCGGTCCGTGGATCATAGAATTTTAGATCTGTAGAGTTTAAAGGGATCCTGAGGATCATCTAGTCCAACCCCCTGCAATGAAGAAATTTGCAACTACGGGGATCAAACCTGCGACCTTGGCATTCTCAGCACCACCCTCTTAACTAACCAACTGAACAATCTGCCGGAGGTCCACGAGCTTCATTCTGGTGGCCTGTGCGGTGCATCCGCATTACCGATTATATCGTTTTATTTATTAAACTTGTACACCGCCCTTCCTCTGAAGATGGAACCTAAAAGCACAACATGAAAACACAAAATGCCTAACAAAATGCATAATAAAACACTCCCATTCCCACCCATATTTTAACGCCGAGCTTTAACTGCTTTCCTTCTGTTGCATTTTTTGTACCGTCTAGGGAATTCGAAGTGTGGCAAAAATAAATGAAAGGAGGCGCCGTGGGAAAATTTTAAAACAACAAAAAACAGTTTTAAGACAACCAAAACCCAAACCAGGCACTGCCTGGCAAGGGCATGGAGGGGGGAAGAAACCCCGAAACCCCAATTCAAATGGGTCCGCCAAGCTCCCCTCAGCCATCTTCAAACGGGGCAAGTTTGAGGATCCGCCTGCGCGCGGGACTGCGCTCCTCCAAACTGCGCACTGCATCCCCAAGGCTGGCGCTTTAGCCACGCGGAGCGAGGATGCTCCCTGCCTCCTCCTCCCACCCCTGCCCAACCTCGAAGGCATCCTTTTCGCTGCACTTTCCCAAGCTCCCGCCAGGGGTCAGCAGCCTCCCTTTCCCCCGCGCGCCGCCGAGGCGAGGCGACTGTCTAGGACTTCGGAAAGGAGGAAGGGGAGCCACCTCGACGGGCAGGCCGTTTGCTGAGCATGGCGGCAGCGGCGGCGGCGGCGGCAGAGACCGAAGGGAGCGCGAGGCGGAAGATGTCGCTGCGCAGGTGTGTGTGTGAGGCGGGGAGGAATGTCTCCCTGGCCTCTTTCCCCTCTGCCCTCCTGCCCCAGAGTTATTATTATTAGGTTGGCTTGGGAGGGGAGAGGCTCAAGCCGGGGGGGGAAAGGGGGGAATCCGACACACGCGCCCACACATTCACACGCGCACCCTGGAGGCGACGCGGGGCGCGCGCGCAAAGCCAGAGGGCTCCTCGCGGCGTTGAGAGCAATGTGTCTGGAAGGACAGGAAGGCGAGGAAAATTAACAGGATAATATTTAAGGAGCAGCGTTATTATTATTAGTAGTAGTGTGTGTATAATAAAATAAAATTTATCATATACATATACATACATACATATATATATTATTATTATTATGTGGGGGCGGGGGCAATATGTTGTGATGTCCTTGCAGGCAGCGGATTGTAGTTTTCCAGAAGTTTTCTTCTGCGGAAGATAATCTGGGGCTAAATTAGCCTTCCTCTTAACTTTGGGTCAAGGCAACTTATTTTAAAAGGGATACCAGATAGCCGTGCGCTGCTGGCCACATGACCCGGAAGCTGTACGCCGGCTCCCTCGGCCAATAAAGCAAGATGAGTGCCACAACCCCAGAGTCGGCCACGACTGGACCTAATGGTCAGGGGTCACTTTACCAGATAGCCCACGCCTTTCTTAATATGGATTTAAAAATCAACACCACCTTATTTGTTACTTATTTATTAAATTTGTACATAGGCCTGGGCAATGTAATGATACATCACCCAGAACTGGTTTGCGGGTCAGAGCATGATGGCATTTTCACCTGGCGGTAGGTATATCACGGGTATAGGGCTTGCCTGAGCCTGGCTCTCTCTGCCACCAGTGTCTGGCATGTGGAGGGAAGACCCAAGCTGTATTGGCTCCAGTCCTGCAAGGCCCAGGGGTGAAACCGCCACTGTTTCGGAGGTGGTCTATGCTCAAACAATGCGTGATCTACTCTCAAACAATGTGTGATTTTTGTGTATTTTGACTTTACTTGTTCCATATCGAGTACAATAAAGTAGACAGCATTAACTAAGACACTTAAGTGATTAGCTGTGAAGGGCATAGAAAGCCTGTCAGGAGAGAAAAAAATGGCAGCCCCAGACCAAAGTCCCAGAGTTATTAGCTCACTGTTGCCTTTTGGCTGATCTGTAAACCACTTCCTCAAATTTACTGTGTTAAACTATAGCCTGGGTCAGTCTGACCTAGCTTTCAAATTTAATTTCTAAAAATGTTTCTGCAAGAAAAAGAGGGACAGCAGTTAAACCAGAAGTTGAAATGACTGTGCGTAAACAAGGTCATTGTGTTCTGATGGAAGTATGTGAAGAACTTTGTGGATCATAGGTACTTCTTGTGATCGGGCACATTCTCTCACCAAAGGATTTATTTCAGAGCACACATTCTCTCATCAGACTTTCCCCCCACTAAAATAGGAACTCTGATGTAAAATCACAGACTTTGCTATTAAGATGTTACCATCATCCATCATAGGGCAGGAAGATCACTTGCTAACGAATAGAAGAGGAGAAGTAAAAAGCAAGTGCAAGCTTGGTGTTGGAGAAATACTTGTCCAACCTTTTCAGAATAGTGGCAGCTCATTAGAGGAGTGTTAGTTTATGTTTTGTTGTTTCTGACTGAAGGCTCTGACCTACTCATATTACTTGTGTCTGTATCCCAGAGCCTTTTGCTGGAAGCATATCGATAATACTTAATCCTTGTTATTGAGAGATGTTCTGGACCACTAATGTAAGATAGATTTTTAAATACTATTTGTATGCACCAAAAACATTCTGGATGGATATATATACACACTTATCAAATAGATCTATTGATTATTAGCATGAAGTGACGCTTTCTCAAAATGGTGTTTTAGCACCCATGTTATTCCAATGTAAAGATGTCTCATTTCCTTTTTTTCTCCTTTCAGTTGTGAAATCTGCAATACAGAAGAAGCAAAATATCGATGCCCCCGTTGTATGAAATACTCATGCAGGTAGATATAAACTGATGGGCATCCCTTGCTTATATTTTTCTTGTGTAGTGAAAAGAGAGTGACAAGATTGCTTTGCTTTCTCTGTGTGCTTTCAGTTTGGCCTGCGTGAAGAAACATAAGACTGCATTCAGTTGTAATGGAGTAAGAGAAAAGACAGCATTCGTTTCCATAAATGAGTTCAGTGATTTAAATCTTCTAAGTGGTAAGAGAGTTTCTGAAAATCTCAATTGTTCTAGAGCCCCAGGGTGTTCTTGTGATGGGTGGGTATGGAGGAAGCAATGCTCTACATCTACAGTGTTCTATACCTACCATTATATAGTGTTGTTGGAGATTCCTATCTGCATTGCCAGCAGGCACAGGGTCTTGGGTGTCACTACTGAAGTAATAATGCAATCATTAGTGTGTTTACATATAAATAAGTTGCCTTGAACTCAGGGTTTAGGATTGCGGCCTAAGTATAGCCACCACCAGCAAATGTATAGTTGCACAGAGCTGTTAAATGGCACAATAAATACAGCTTGTGGGGCGAATGAAAGAAAACAGGTCCTCCTGCTCCTTGCTACCCTACAAACTTTGTCCACCTTAGAGAAATCTGGCCATGTATGAAGCAAGTGAGTAATGCACAGTAGGTAAGTAGTTAGGATGGTATTAGCACAGGCATTTATTTCATTTAAAACATTTTTGTCCGGCCTTGCTGCTTCAGATATGGTGGTTCACATTAAAAAACCCCATCAATAATATCACATATTTAAGCTTTAGAAAGCACAGCGACCAAACGACAAATTTTCACTGCACACCCTCTCTTATTTGCTGTGAACTTATGCTAAAACTCATCACTTTCGTACGATCCCTTAAGAATTACGTTGTAAAGGGTTTTGGGAGCTAACTTCATTTGAGCCTATCCCCCGTTGCCCTTCTCAATTTCAGATTACAGGTTTCTGGAAGATGTGGGAAGAACGGCTGATGGCGCTGCTCGAGACGACACTTCACATAGACCAAAAAGCAATAAATTTGTAAGTCTTTCTAGTTACCTTGAGCATACTACAGAAAACAAATGTTCATTGCCTTTTTTAAAAACAAAAGGGTGGTATTAGAAACTTAAATGACAAATACCAGATGGGGCAGATGGGGGTGGAAGGAAGAATTTGATTCAGTCACAGTAGTTGCTTATTATCCTTCAAACTGAGAAACATATTGAACCAGATTCAAAAAGTGATCCCTCTAATTGAAGGGTAATGTTTTAAAGAAATTTGTCAAAGAAAATCACTTAAGGACAAATTATACACAAATGTGTGTATTTCACACACACACACACACACACACCTGATGTGCGCAAAGGTTTGTGTTCATTTAAAAACCCACAAGAACAACAAAAATGATATCCAGCTGTTTTGAGCAGAGAAATGAGTGGGGAAAAGATTTAAGTGCCCCCTTTCCCCATTGCTTCTTCACTTTCAGTCACCCCTATTGGTAGCAGAGAAACAAAACCTCATTAACTCAGAGGATTCGTTTTTTTAAATGAAGCATCAGGAAAAACCCATCTCTTCTGAATTTAGTCATTTGTTAACGTAGCGATATTAATTGGTGACAGGGCTTAATTTTGTTTGTAGTCAGACAGTTTGGCTGCTTTTCTGTGTGTCAACATGCCCCCCCCCCCAGTAGCCAAGGTGTTGTCCTCCAGATGTTGCTGTATTTTAAGAGGTTGGAGAGATTGGCCAGATAGAATTGCATCTCAAGCCAGCTTTTGTAGAACATTGGCTTCTTCCATTCCGCCCCCTCCCCTGGTAAGTTACATTAATTTTAGTAGGTGTTTGGGGGACTGTTCACTTTCCATCTCTTGCCAAGCCTGCGTCCCCAGCTGGATCTCTGCAGCTGCAAAGTAGCCCCAATGAAACCTCCTCTGGAGACTGGTCCAAAACGAGCTGTGCACCTGGTCTGGCCAAAGCTAGATGGCCTGCGTCAGGGTTCACAGGGAGAATTGTGCAGGTTTGGGGAGTGTGATACATACAGTACACCCATCTACCCTCAAGGTGGAGGGCAGCCTTTGGGCATTATAATGTAATTAATCGCATTATTCATTTAGTTCCTCCTGACACTTAAAGGTTGCAGTGTATGATACAATGATAGATTAAGTGTTGTTCACACTTTGTTCTCCTCCAGAGATAACACATTTAGTGAGTAATGCCACACTAACTCCACTATCAAGATCATCTCAGTCTTGTGCTTTCAAAAACAGCACTAATAACTCTTTTTAATAGCAGTTTTAAAATATTTGTCCTTCAAGTCAGATTGAAAAGAATGCGAGGAACGAAACTACAGCATTTGCCTGTATTAGCGGGAACAAGATCCAATCCAGCTTATTACATTATGTCCTGATAGCTTGATAATGTCTAAATTTTATGGGTTGGATCAGGGAACTGAGTTTCATGGGTCTAAAAGAGCGCAGGAACAATTTTGGTAAAAACTTTCTCTACTCATTTAGAAGGAATGTGCCCACGTTTCTATCCCGTGAAACTGCAACGTGAAAGAATCTCATCTCAGCCTCTTGGTTGCTAGAGGGTCGGAACATTTTTATTTAACAGAACTTATATACCACTAGATTGGTATATGTGGCTTACATAAACATGAAGCATTAAAATTATTGCTAAAGACAAGTGTTTAAAAATATGCAGAAGGTGATTGAAATATACAGTATCTGAAAAGAAACAGAACACATGTAACACATAAGCTGGGATGTGGGTGGCGCTATGGGTTAAACCACACAGCCTAGGACTTGCCGATCAGAAGGTCGGCGGTTCGAATCCCCACGACGGGGTGTGCTTCCTTTGCTCGGTCCCTGCTCCTGCCAACCTAGCATTTCGAAAGCATGTTAAAGTGCAAGTAGATAAAGTAGATAAATAGGTAAGGTAAACGGCATTTCCGTGCGCTGCTCTGGTTCGCCAGAAGTGGCTTAGTCATACTGGCCACATGACCCGGAAGCTCCCTCAGCCAGTAAAGCGAGATGAGTGCCGCATCCCCAGAGTCGTCCACAACTGGACCTAATGGTCAGGGGTCCCTTTACTTTAACACATAAGCTTGGGTGTGTTCCTGGGTGCTTGTTTTTGCTTTAACAAAATCACATTACTACTTAGCATTGTATTTGCAGTACCATATCAGTATTGTAGCTGTTATAGAGTGCATATACTGTGCATTGTGGGATAGAGTTTTAGTTATTAACGGGCCCAAGTGTTGAGTATAGTGAGTAATATCCAGGAACATTGCAGAATGTCTGCAACCTTTGACACCACAGAAGAGTGCTTTACGGTACTTCCTGTAACCATTTACTAATAAACATGGGCATATAAATTTCTGTTCCTCACATGAGAAATATGGGAGTGGGATTCAAAGGTGATGCCGGGGGAAAACATTTGCCCAATTTAAAAATTGCCTGTCTTCTCTGCCCACTCATCTGTGAGAGGGTGTCACTGAGCCAAGGTGAGAAAAATATTTCCTCTCTCCCTCTCTCCATTTGGCCACACAGGTAGATTACTTTCTAGCACAAATATGTCTTGATGGGAAATGCCACTTGTTGAATTACTTCCTGCTGGGTTACTGTTAAGGAAGAGGAACCCTGCAAAGGGAGGGAAATTGGCAACTCGCCACTCTCAACCTGGCTGTACACTTAAGAATTTGTGGTGCTATGAGAGAAGCATTTTGTACACCAATATACACTATAGAATTGTTGCTGGTGACAAAATTATAACATAGAATGTATATATGCATGCACACCTTAGCAAATGTCTTCAGAGTTGTGATGAGACCTGGAGGCTGTAATATGTGGTTGTTGGTATCTGAATTTAAAGCAGGAGGATCTCATATCATGGTCTGGATTATTAATGCAGAAGTGATAGATTTATTTTAGTTGTGTATAAAACCAATCAAACATCTTCTGAATCTTAAGGGGACAGCATGGGTGAAATTTGTTTTAGAGTTCTGGTGTATTATTTATACAGTAATACATAAATAGTTCTTCATCAAGTAATGGCATTTATGTGCTACTAAAAATGTACATTGATGGGCCTTTAAACTACAGCTTTAAGTATAATTATGCTTTTAGTGACATCTTACTGAGACATAAATCCAAATGAAATTGATGAGATTTACTTCCAGCTATATATGTTTTATATTAAGCCATTAATGAGAGCAACTACTTGTGTAGCTTGTGAATTGCACTTTTGGTTATTTATCTGATCTCTGTAAAGACTACTATACTAAAATAGTATAAATCAATAATAACGTTAACTCCTGTAAATTAAGCTGAATACCTATCTGAGCCAGGAGATTTTAGGTCCTCATGTAGAAATTGTACTTGCCTCTCACTCAGCTCTTTAGCCACTGCTCTGTTTCATTGGCTGTGTTTGGAGGTAATGTTAAGCCACAGTTTAGTGTTTCACGAACAAGCTGCATTGGGCCTTGGACTCAAACATTCCACCCTCTCTACCTTTGGTATATCTGTAAGGAGGAGATCAGAAGTTTCCACTTCTGTTTTAAATTAACTACATATATGCAAACCTAGATAAACGGTGGTTAATCTTAACTATGCTTTGTTGAAACAAGCCAGTTTCATAAACTGGTTTGCATTTGGGTTGTTTCAGTAAACAATCATTACAATAAGCTATGTTTCATCCATGTTCAGTTATCTCAACAAGCAACGGTGAATCAAAAACCAAAGCAGCAGTTTCCAAACTTCTCCTTATGGTCACAGCATGCAAGTGCAAAGCTTACTGCAGCTCATTCTTGTAACACTTACTAAACCATGGCTTAGCATTGCATAAAAACAAGACCATTAGCCTGGACTTTGAAATTGTCAGTAATTATTTTTTCTGTCTTTTGAAACACTCAATCAGGTCAATTTTTTGAGAAACCGAGCTCGAAGGTACGACATCTGCCTACGAACTTTGCCAATTGGATTCTCAAAGAGACGAGAGAATTCTACGTTCTTTAACAACAAGTAAGTTTCTAGTTAATATTACTGTGGGGATAATGTCATCAAAAGTTGTCATTCTGAATAACTTGTGGCCCCCCCAAGTTAAAGCTAGCCCATCAGCCAGAAAGAGTGACTTGACCAGAAACTCAGTGATACCTGTTTTTTGGTCAAGGTTTGCTAGGACTGCAAAAATAGGTTTGGACTGTGCTAAGTTGAAAGGTCCCAAGTTATACAGACCTGTTCTAAATGTCATTCTAATGCATTAAATTTAAGCCTATACGTCACAATTTAGTATTAAGCCCACTGAAATAAAAAGGCTTGTGTATGCTTAGCTTTGTGCTTGATTTTAGCCCGTGGTATTTTAAAGATTTTTTTCTTTAATTAATTCCTTTACTGTGTGCTAAACCTATGCCATGGCGATAGTTGGACAATAGGAACAATCCCTTGATGGATATTTAGGTTATATAAACAATATAGTTGACATTAATTCAATGTCTTCACCAAACAGTTTCCGTACATTCTAATGAATATTTGATGAAGCAAAATTTTGACGGAGAGAATAGAAAATAACTTACATTTCTTCTTTTTGGGAGAATATAGGGTAGGATTCACCTAAGTAACCCCATCAACTTAAGACTTCTGCTTGCACAATGGGACTCCCCACCCACTTTCTCTCCTCCCTTGCAGTTGGCTCAGGGGGTGTCCAAAGAACCCTGCGCTAACAGTGTGCCTGGGGAGGAGAGAGGGGGCTCATTCCATCTGCAAGCTGAAGTTCAACATTGAATTCCATCCCATAGTATTTCTGAACTACAATGCACATTTTACGAAATACTGGGATTTTTCAAAAGGATGTGAATTGGGCAGCATGTTAATTGTCAAGTGAAATTAGAAATATACTTTCATTAACATAATGCACCTACAGTCGGTAGAGCATGAGACGCTTAATCTCAGGGACGTGGGTTCAGATATCCCTTACTCTGCAATATTTTTGTTTTGTTCTGTATGGGGCAATCAAGAATGTTGGGATCTTTTAATTAATCCACTTGTGTTTCTGTTAGTGGTAAGTAGAGGCTTTCTGTTTACTAGTGACCAGGTACTTATGGGTCACTTGTTTATGTGTGTGGTTTATGCCAAAGGAATTGTTTTTTTTTTTCTGGCAAACAGAAAGTCCTCAGAAAACAATGAAAGAAATGGAAAGTGAGAAGCCCTAGAGTAATACCTTGGAAGGAACACTAGAAAATCATCTCTCGTTGACAGATAGTGATGGAGGGGAACTGTGACGTTTCGCTATAAACCAGTAGATGTCTCTCTTGCAGCATATTAGCAAACAGATTCTCCAACACTGATGTGCTTGCAAGGAGTAATTACGAAACCAGCCCAAATAGTTCTCTATTGAGCATGTATTTTCTGAACTAAGCAGCAAAGTATCACAGGAATTTGCAAAAAAGTTACCTAACACTTAAGTCTAGGATATAAAAGATAGTGCCTCTATGCAGCTTTGCAACGCAAATGCAATTTTTCTTTCTTCCAGAAAATACAATGCTGCATCTTTTCTTCCTAGCAACAGGACTCAAATAATTATTGAGTCTGGCAAACTTTTAGCTTGCAGCAATTTTACCCTAAGTAAATCCAGAAAACCATTTGGCCAGTAATAATTTACAATGATGTGCATGTAACTTATTGGTATGTGCAGTTGTTGTTTTTTAATAAGCTACCCACCCTTCCTGCAAGGAGTTCCCTGTTTCCTCCATCCCATTTTATTCTCACATCAACTCAGTGAGGTAGGTTAAGCTAAGAGATAATGACAGGCACAAGGTCACCTAATGAACTTCATGGATGAGTGGGGATTTGAACCTGGGTTTCCTTAACATTTTTTCCAGCTCTCTGCACTATAACACTCTACTATGTATGGTTCTGTTTGGGTCACCATTCCAAGGCGGAAAAAATTGCAGGTGCCTGGCTGGTATTTGGGTAGCAAAAAAATGGGAATATTCTTTCAAATGCAGAATGAGGTTCCAAAAACTGATGTTGACCCCTTAACATGATGCTGCCAAAAATATAAAATATTTCCAAGCCTTAGCTCGGGGTGGAGAACTGGAACATGCTAGATCCTTATGTTCCCCACCAGAGTGGGCCAATGTTGACAGGTGCGTAGGACTGCCAGCATGTCACTCACCCGGCATCATAATGTGATCAGGTAACTGACACCTGACACAGATCAAAGGAGGTAGTTGTAACCCCCAATCAGTTGACTGTCAATTAGACCAGCCTCCTTTGAAGATG
Organism: Podarcis liolepis; assembly: GCF_965112155.1. Taxonomy (NCBI): domain Eukaryota; kingdom Metazoa; phylum Chordata; class Lepidosauria; order Squamata; family Lacertidae; genus Podarcis; species Podarcis liolepis. The sequence goes on along the minus strand of NC_139559.1, from coordinate 70,170,668 downwards.
CATTTTCAACTGCAATCAGCTGATTGGCACTGGGAAGAGGCTTTCAAAAAGGCTTACTTTGAATTTTCATCCCTTGAACTGATGGTCGGTTAGGGGAAACCGCTTTGAAGTCCCTGCAGAGGGGGAAATGCTTCTTTTAAAAACTCCATTCGCCCTGCCCTGAAAGCTTGCAAAACACCTAGTGCAGTACGTCCAAAGCACCAAGTTCAGCTGATTGTCAGATGCTTGGGAAGTCCTATTCAAAGGGCTTGCAAGAACCTCCGGTAAGCTGGTTGGTAGTGCCTGCAAAGCCCCTTGCATCCAAGACCTGCCCCTTCAGCTGTAATGCACATTGCCATGGCTTGGTCAAAATGGCCTTGTGGGACAAGTGTGAAGGCCTGATGGTTTGGCGTGAGGGCCAGAGCCTCCCTGCCTTTTAGATTATATCACTCCCCAGCTGTATGGCATATAGACTAGGCAGATCAGATCATGTTTTTGTCTAGAATTAAGCTTTGGGTACATTGAGATTTCTTGCATACACTTTGAACCATTTTTGTTCCGCCTCTAACAAAAAATAGATTTAGCTTGGCCACAAGCTGTAAACCAATGTAATCATGGTCTTTGTTCATTTGGGTTTCTCCTCCAGTCAGCAGAATGCAGATAAAATACTATCAACAGCAGCCATTTAAAAACACACTCATTATGCTAACAGACCCATGTAGTGCAAATCAAGCAGTACAGGTGCGAAGCAATCAGGGGAAACAAAAACATGTAAATTCATGTTGATGTAGGTACATGTTAACAATACAATTTAGACCGACAGTTAGAATTGTGTACTCTGTCAAATGCTGAAATGCTATTTGTCTTCCATGTATTGAGAATAGTAATGTAGCTTTTCCATTCTGATCATAAAAATGAACAGAAAGAACAATAGCAGTTGCATGTCATAGTAAACCGTAAACATTGGCTTACCACGCACAAGAAAATTGTGCTCTCTTTGTTCCTTTGAGCTTCTGCTGGGAGGAAGCAAACCATGATCCCTAGCTTAATGTTATGTCCGAACAAGGGGTTTGTGATGTTTTCCATGGTCAGTAAGCCAAGACCAAACTTTATTGTGTCGTTGTTTGTTGAGAGTAATGGGAGCAAAGCAGCCCGTGATTAGTCCATCAGATGCAACACTAAAGCAGGTGGATTGAAGTGGGGAGCAGTTTGCTTGTGTGTAGTAGTAAGCCAAGGTTTATGTGCAAATGTAGCCAATAAAGTAGACATTGTTTTCAATCAATGAAGAATCTTGAGAATTTTTAAATTGTTACATGTTTAGTCGCCTTGGAATTATCCTTCTTGTAAATTTTAAATCTGCTGCATCATGCTTGAGCAAGAGGGCCTTCTGGCAGTTCCCTCAATGCAAGAAGCGAAGTTACAGGGAACCAGGCAGAGTGCTTTCTTGGTAGTGGCACCCGTCCTGTGGAACGCCCTCCCATCAGATTTCAAAGAAATAAACAACTATTGGACTTTTAGAAGACATCTGAAGGCAGCCCTGTTTAGGGAAGCTTTTAATATTTGCTTAATTATTGTATTTTAATATTTTGTTAGAAGCCGCCCAGAGTGGCTGGCGAAACCCAGCCAGATGGGCAGGGTATAAGTAATAAATTATGATGATGATGATGATGATGATGATGATGCACCTAGCAAGGTAGTTTTCCTGCTCTTGTGAGGCCTTTCTGGTAAGCCATTTGTGTACCATGAAAATGGACTTCAGTCAGTTCTAGGTGAATTGTCTTGTTATACAAATTATAGGGATCAAAAAATAGTTGAACTTGCAGTAAAGTTAGCACAACTTTCTTGCCTATATATCAAATCTCTACTGGGTTGTTACTGATGCTTAGCTAAGCTTCAGTAGAACAGAGGCTCCTCTGGTGCCTTACGTGGTTTAGGACCTCAACTATGTCACACTGGTGCTTCAGTGGTTGGTGTGTCATAAAAGGCTCAGCATTCATGTACTTTAATGAGATTTCTCAGTGGGGGTGGGGGTTCACAGGAGACTATAATCACTTAATTAGTCTGGATCTGTGTTGTTTACAGAAGCTTATGAGACATATATAACACTGCAGGGACCTCATTTACTGAAAAGTGAATTAAGCCTGGCTGTACATGCATTAAGGTTCAGGAATGAATGCTGCTTCACCTTTGCAGACCTCCTCTACCCCCCCCCCCCAATTTTTACTGGTGCAGGACAAGCCATCTTGGAGGCTGTGTGAGAAAGGTGGGATATAAATTTCTTAAATAAGTTTAAGGTCTTTATTAAAGCAGCAGTTGGGTCATTTAAAAATGCCATTGCATATCCCGGTTCTCATTTCCCCTCCTTAATGTCTAGTTCTGAACAGAATGAAGTAATGCACTTGCGTATAATTATGTTTGGGTAGTAGCTATTGTCCTCCCATGCCTGTGGTTCCACCGTTCCCCTTAACATACCTCAGCGTTATTTTTTTCAGCCTTGTGGACAGACCCCCTCAAGGACTCATGATTAGACTGGCTAAAAAACAGAAGCTTAGCATGTGGTGGCCCATACCCAGTGGACAAACAAGTAACCACTAGTTAAAGAAGAGTAAACCTTTTCATAATTACTTTGGCTTAATTTTGCCCCACTTGACATCCATGTCAATGCAACAAGTGGTTTATATAACTTGTGGTTAATGTTTCCAAAACCTTAACCCATTTTTCTTTCTCATAACTTGCCTTTTGATTACTCTTACCTTTAAAAAAAAAAGCAAAGAGCTACAGCTAAGCCCGTTCTGTGATCTTGTGAATTCTAGTAAGATAATTCAGATTAAATTTCCTGCATTCATGGCAGTGCGATTCCTATGGGGTAAGGGAGAATAGGGCACTGGACATGAAAACAGATAGCCTCAGGAAATCCACTTTCAGCTGCCGTTTATTCTGTAAGCAAGTGGATCCCTTGTACAGCAAGGGTGGCTATCCTGTGGACCTCAAAATCCCATCGTTGGTCTGCAAATCCCATCCAGAATATGTTTTACAGCATACTCGTTTTCTGCCTGGTCAGCTTCTAAAACATGGCATCTTCACGCTAGCGAAACTTGCATCTTGCTTTCTGTGTAAATATTGCACAATGCTTTGCTCGTTACTATACTGATCAATCCAACAATATCTCAAGTGAATATTTAATTGTACATAGCAACAGATTTGTCTACTATTTTGCTACTGTGCATGTTTCTGTAGCAAGTTGGACTCAGCTGAATGTTTTATCTGCCCAATAGTCAAAGTAACTTTGCTATGGCAACAGTGCATTGTTTCCAGTCACTGATATCAGAGCCTCTTAAACTTGATACTTGTATTTTATATATATATAGCCTTGTATAATAAAAGAAGTATTATCACATCTTAAATATCAGGGAAGCTGCAGTTCATACATTTTAAGCTATACAGAATGTAAAGGCACCATTGTGCTTTGAATGAAGCAGTAGTCATTAGTTCTGTTCAATGTTGGGTTGAATTGACTTGTATAAACAACCCAAGGTGGAAGTGATTTTAAGAAGTTTGTTACCTCCATAAGTGATCATGTGAATCCTTTCGTGATGATATTGATCTACCTTTTCCTACCACCTTGTTTATTTTGGACTCTGCCACAGAGCTCAGGCAATTGCATTTGTGATTAATAGTTTACATAATGAAGTAATAATAGTCTGCGCTGGTTTTGTTTCAGGGAACAAAAGTTCTACTGGCACTTGAAGCTTCTATTTCCTCATAGTCATGCTAAATTCACAGAAAAAAGGTACCCAAATGTTTTTGTTAGCCTTTGCTTACCATGAAATGTAAACTACTACCATTGTATTGTATCACAGCTTGTTTTGCTTTTTGTTTCATAAAAATGATTATTGCAGCCTTCTTGGCTAAACAACAAACTGAATTCATAGCATTAAATTTAAATGTTGTTTTTAAAATACTGTTTCTGTGGTTTGGTTTAAAACCTATTGTTTTAAAATGTCCATCTTTACCACTGAGAGTTGTAACTGATCTGTTATAAAACTGAATGTGTTCCATAGTTTTTAGGTTTTATTTATTCATTCACCATGCAGTCAAGGGCAGGTCTGATCATTATATGGTCTTTGCTGACCCTGTTGCAACACATAGATGTTTCTTGAATTATTACTATCCATTTTGTATCTTGCTTGGTGACTATCATTGCTCAGTTAGGCACCCTCCCAGCTATAATTTCTTACCTAGAAAAGGTGGGAGAAAGCTTGTCTTCCCATAGAACAGATTGAAAGATGTGGAAGATTTCTTTATATTTAAAGCACCAGCTCATCTCTGTATTTCGGAAATGAGACATTTAGAACAGGAAAACCTTTCCTCAAAGGCCCTTGGTATTCTTGGACCATTGTCAGAGAAGTCAGGTACTCTTTTCTTCTTGAATGTGCTCTTTTTTATAGCCTTTTCCACAGCTCTGACACTGGGGCTTATATAACTACAGTTTCACACATGTTAACCTGATTATTCTAGTTCTTGCCAGTATTAGGCTTCATGATTGATACACTTTTGTCTTTTTGTGTAAAGGGTCGCAGATGATAAGCCACTGTATGACATTCTAAAGCGGTATGTTGATCCTCAAGAGTCTGATCCTGTCATTCATCAAAGGTATGTGCTTATAAATATTTAGCATCCTAACGTTCTGTTGAGATACTAATCAGTCATTAAAGCATATTGGGCAGTCTTGTGGTGCATCGTGGCTTACACCCAACAAGCACATTACTTGGTCTGGTTTGTTTTGAATGAAACAGATTTCTTCTTACGTGGCAAGGTTTATCTAATGTTACGCCTTTCATTTCAGATTAAAAACCTATGCAATGTCCCCTCAGTCAGACATACGAATTTTAATGAAAGTGGAAAACAGACCACAAAACTCCATCAGGTAAGAGATTTTTGTTTTACAAAGCAGCAAACTCTGTATCTCCATTTACCTTTTGAGTAGTAAGGCAGCTATAAAATGGCCAGCTTAGAAGAATGTGGAGCGAAATGTTGTCCCTTAGGTCCAAAACGCAAGACATGCATGGAAGAACACAGTTACTTTCTTTTCACTTGTGGTACTTTACGGACACGAGTGGCGCTGTGGGTTAAACCACAGAGCCTAGGGCTTGCTGATCAGAAGGTCGGCGGTTCGAATCCCCGTGACAGGGTGAGCTCCCGTTGCTCGGTCCCTGCTCCTGCCAACCTAGCAGTTCGAAAGCACATCAAAGTGCAAGTAGATAAATAGGTACCGCTCCGGCGGGAATGTAAATGGCGTTTCCGTGTGCTGCTCTGGTTTGCCAGAAGTGGCTTAGCCATGCTGGCTACATGACCCGGAAGCTGTACACTGGCTCCCTCGGCCAGTAAAGCGAGATGAGTGCCGCAACCCCAGAGTCAGCCACGACTGGACCTAATGGTCAGGGGTCCCTTTACCTTTACCTTTACTTTAGGGAAGAGCTGCTGCTCAGTGATGCAGCACATGTTTTGTGTGTGAAAGAGCCCGCATTCATTCCCTAGCATCTCCAGGTAGGGCTGGGGGGTAAGACCACTGTCTGAACCCCTGGAGAGCCACTGTGGTAGACCGAGAATGGGGAATCTGCACTCCTGTATCACCCACTACAGCACCAGCCCACTCAGTGGCTTTGAGTCCTTTTCAGTCCAAACAGGTTTCCAGTCCTACCTTTCTTTCTTGCTCTGGGTTTGGTGACAAAGAGAAATCCAGAGATCTACACGCTTAACAGCATCCACAAAGGAAGTCCATAAATAGACTCGCCTACCTCAGAAACAACAGGTGCAGCACGGGAGCTGAACTAATTAAGTCCCAGGCAAAAGGGAGGGTGGAATGTGAAAAGGAGAAGAAAGACGGGATTGTAAATTACTCAGAGAGGTTAGGAAATGGTTATATAGTGTTGCCCTTACTTTAGAGTAAGTTCCATTGAAAGCATTAGGATCTGCTTCTGCGTAATCTTGACTGGCTCCAGTTCTGTGAGGGTATCTGAATTGTGTGTTACTCAGAATTCCAAAAATATAATATCTGAAATGCCGATAATGCAATCATATTGTACAAATCAGATATAGGTGTTCAGGGTGATAACAGCTAGGTATCAGTAAAGAAATACTATGGCGTAAAAAACAACAACAACAGGCTTGCTAAATATTCTAAATTCTAGACTCTCCCACTGAGTAGGATACAAAAGCCAATGATCAAAATCTGGATAAATTTCTAAAACAAATTTGCCATCTGGTAACACAGTAGGTGATTTTATTCTTCTTTTTCTGTTGTTTTGGGGGGCAGTCAGTTCCAAGTGAGGCTTAGCTGATGCATACTGAATCCGGCTTTTTTGCAGTTCATTGCGTTCCTTTTAGAAATATCTATTTGTCCTCTTCAGAATAAATTAATAACTTTGTCTAGTGCTTTATGTTTGGGATGCCTTCAGAATGACTTCATGCAGTAGGGGATATTGCTTTTTCCAGTAAAGGAAGGAAAGAAACTGCTGCCAAATTATACAATCTGGTTAGGGAAGTTCACCTTCTCCTTTTCCCAGGAGAGTGGTCAGACAAGTCTTTGTAACCAAAGAAGTTGATCTTAATTGACACAATGAGTGTTTGAGATACTTAATTAATTATTTTAATTCAAAGTATAACACTACCCTGGTGATAATTCATGAATGACTGGTATGGCTTTCTGACTTGAATGTGACAAAGTTTTATTGCAGGACAGCATTTCCCTCGAGCTATTTCTCATAGAAAGCTAGCATTACCTGGCTTCAAATGCTCAGTTAGGTGTGTCTCGAGGGTACAGTTAAGTCTGGTTAATATCAGTGCAGATGTTAAACCACGTGGCCTGTGCTAGATCCTTAAACAGTTGACTAGCGTGACACCTGCGCTAGCCATTAATAATATATAGTTTTTCTTTTGTGAAGAGTCTCTGCTCTATGTTCTTAGGACCTAAACACTGTTCTAGGGTTTTGCTCCTTGTATGGTGGGGACCCCATCAATTGACTGCTGGTTTAGTGCTGTACTTCTGCTGATCCCAGTGTAGTAGACTCCAGCCTGAAAGCTAGTATCGGAGCATATGGGAATTCAGTGGGTGTAACTTCACTGGTAGAAGGCATACATCAGCAGAATAGGGAAGGAAGCAATTTTCAGCCATTCATCTTCTCTTCTGCAGCCTTCCTCAGGACGGTTCTCTAACCCTTCAGTGCAGAGGCTCCATGGAGGAAGAGAGGTTGCTGAAAAGTGTCTCTTTGTCCGTTCTGCTGATAGATGTCTTTTTTCAGCAGAGCAAGATCCATTAAATTCCACCTTATATACTTTTCTTTTGTTGCAGAATCTACTTTGATGGTTGCATATCGAAAGCACTAATTGGCCTGGTTCACATATAATGCTAAACCATGTTTTTAGCACTGTGGGCAGGCTTGGACAAGTCTGGCCCAAGTGAAGCTGTGGGCCTATGCATATCCTCCTCCTGCTCCTATTGCACTGAATTTAATTTTTATGAATCTGGTCTTAACATTATACAGTCATACCTCGGTTTAAGAACAGTCCTGTTTACGGACGATTCAGTTTACGAACGATTCAGTTTATGAACTCCGCAAAATCCAAAGTAGTGTCCCAGTTTGCGAACTTTACCTCGGTCTAAGAATGGAATCCGAATGGTGGAAAGGCACTGGTGGCCGGAGGCCTCATTAGGGAAAGCGCACCTCGGTTTAAGAATGGTTTCGGTTTAAGAAGACTTCCGGAACGGATTAAGTTCGTAAATTGAGGTACCACTGTATTTGAACCAAGGTTTCATAACCCATGTCTGATGTTGACTTGTTACAAAATATACTAGAATTTGTTTTAAACTTGGATCCCAGGCTTAAATGTAATGATAATACAGTAAAACTGAAACTGAACAAAGCATCACTCAGCCTCTTAGCTGCAGGGGAGCAGCAAGTGCAATGCTTCATTTGGGCTTATTGAGGCATATGCTGCTAAAGCAATAAACCATGGTTTATGCGCGAACCAGGCCATTGTGTACCAATCATGATATCTCTTTCTTTAAAGCTAGTGGTAGAGCAGATGTATTTGGCAACTTGTTTCAAGCATGGTGTGGGATAGAGACAGACTGCAAGTGAGTCTTGTAAGACTTTTGTGCTTAATGCTCTCTCTGATTGAAGTCTTTGTTCTTCGTTGAGGTAGTATAGTCCTCCTTATGGGAAATCTGCAATAAAACATCAGTCTTAAGTTTTCCTTTCAGAACGGATGCTTATTTCAGCTGTGTGATATCCGTTTTTGTGCCCAAATAGACATTTCCTAGTTCAGTTTAAGGATATGTAAAGATGATGGTTACCTTTCAGTTTTGTCAGTGCCTTAAGTTCTATCAGTGCTATTTTCCTATATAACTTAAAAGTTGCTAACTATTTTTATGGCATTGGTGGGGATCTTCCAGACTGTGGGCCAAATTTAGGCCCATGAGGCCATGGAGATAGGCCTGTCAGGCCGTTTTGGGTGATCCATGCCCAGGCTTGGTGTCATAAGAAGTTAGGCATGGGAAAGTTAAAGATAGATAGATAGATAGATAGATAGATAGATAGATAGATAGATTCTTTATTGTCATTACACTAGTGCAACATTGCACAAGTGCAACGAAATTGTATGCCATCCCTTAAAAACAACAAAAGCAAAACAACAGCAACAACCAAACAAACCACCTTCCAACCACACCCACACCCACACCCATCAAACTCCCAGGTCTCACTATCGAGTTACAGCATTCAAAAAGGCCACAGCTCTTGGATAGAAACTGTTTTTCAGTCTATTTGTCCTTGACTTGATGTTTCTATACCTCCTGCCAGAAGGCAGTAGTGCAAACAGACTGTATCCCGGGTGAGATGGATCCTGCAGGATGTTGTTTGCTTTCCTAAGGCAACGGGAACCGTACAGTTCTTCCAAAGGTGGGAGAGGGTGACCAATAATCCTTTGGGCTGTGGTTATGACCTTCTGGAGCACCTTCCTCTCCCTAGCTGTACAACTGGAGAACCAAGCACAAATACAGTATGTAAGTATGCTCTCTATGGAGCCTCGGTAGAAGGACACCAGCAGTCTCTCACTCAGATTGTTCTTTTTTAAAAGTCTGAGGAAATAAATTCTCTGCTGGGCCTTCTTCACCAGAGCAGTGGTATTTGCGCTCCAAGTCATGCCCTGATCCATAGTCACTCCCAAAAACCTGAATTCCGCCACCCTCTCCACCCGTTCCCCGTTGATATACAAGGGCTGAATGTCCGCCTTTTTCCCCCTGTAATCCACCACCAATTCCTTGGTCTTAGCCGTATTAAGAGCCAGATTGTTCTCTCCACACCAAACACAGAGCCGCTCCACCTCGTCCTGATAGGCGGACTCATCCCCTCCTGAAATGAGCCCCACCACCGTAGTATCATCAGCAAACTTGATGATTTTGTTGCTGGAATAGATGGCTGTACAGTCATACGTATAGAGAGCATAGAGCAGGGGACTCAACACGCAACCCTGTGGTGAGCCGGTGTTAAGGCTAAGGGCTGTGGACACATGTGACCCTACTCTAACCCTCTGAGAACGTTCTGACAAAAAATCCAAAACCCAGAGACAGGTGGAGTTGGGGAGTCCAATCGTCTCTAGCTTGGACACCAGTCTATGGGGGAGGATAGTGTTAAAAGCAGAGCTAAAATCCACAAACAGCAGCCTCACATAATTCCCTGGCTGCTCCAGATGGGACAGAGCAGCATGGAGAGTGGTGGTGATAGCGTCTTCTGTGGATCTATTTGCCCTGTATGCAAACTGGTAGTTGTCAAAAGTTGATGGAAGACAGGAAATAATATGACGGCGCACCAGTTTCTCAAAACACTTCATGATGATTGGAGTCAGTGCAACTGGTCTGTAGTCATTCAAACTACTGATTGTGGATTTTTTAGGCAGAGGGACAATAGTTGACGACTTCAGGCAGGGTGGAACAATAGACTGGTGTAAGGACTTATTGAAGATCTTAGTAAAGACCCTCGCCAGCTGATCCGCACAGCCCTTCAACACCTTTCCAGTGATGCCATCAGGTCCAGCCGCCTTCCTCGGATTCACCATCCTCAATACTTGTCTCACCTCATGCTCCTCTACAGTGAATGAGGGGCCCCTATGGGCTGGTGGCTGTAATACCGGCGTCTCAGGTGGCTCCTTCTCGAAGCGAGCAAAGAAGAGGTTAAGCTCCTCCGCCAGCAAAGGGTCACCGTCGACAGCGCCAAGGTTAGGTTTGTAGTTGGTAATATGCTGAATCCCCTGCCACATCTGTCTTATGTTGTTGCTCCTTAAATTATCCTCAATCCTCTGCCTATAATCCAGTTTTGCCCGTCGAATACCCCTCTTCAAGTTTGCTCTTGCCACACTGTAAAGCTGCACCTCGCCCGACCTGAAAGCCCTGTTCCTTTCCCGCAGCAGGCACTGGACCTCTCCATTCATCCAGGGTTTTTGATTAGGATAAAACCGGATGGATTTATTTACTGTGACAGTGTCTGTGCAGTGATTGATATAGCACAGAACTGCCGCCGTGTACTCCTCCAGGTCCGAACGATCGAAAATATCCCAATTGGTTCTCTCAAAACAGTCCTGCAGCTGGTGAATAGCACCTTCAGGCCAGATTTTAACAGATTTTAATATTGTAGCCATGGCTCAAAACTTGAAGCGGCTGCTGTAAAGGAGAAAGAATCGGGTACACTGAAGAGCACACTTCCAGTTCCTTTGCAGCTGCAGAAACCAGGGATGGAAAGCAAGTATTTTAAGGATTGCAACTTGCTACCATTCATTTTAGCACTTGCATGGATTAGACCCAGTAGCTGCAATCAAGTGGACAGTCCTCAACAAAAAAAATTGCTTTTAAAAATGTAACCATGATCTGTTGAACTTCATCCAAGCATAACAGCTTAGTTTATAGCTGTGGCTTAGAAAACTTGTGGTCTATGAGGAGAGTTCTTGAGAAGCTTTCTACCTCCTGTTCCCTCACTACTGTTCCAAGGGAAAGTAAACTTTTGGTGAAACGAATTACTCTTTAAGTACGTCATTTTTGTGTGATCTTAACAAAGCTTTGCATACCTAAAAGTCGAAAAGGGTTTAAGAGTCATTGCTGTAAAATCTGCTTTTGTTTCTCATGTTATGTTGGTTTCCTGTGGGTATTTACATTCTGCTGAAAAACAAGCTGGCTTTGTCTCATATGCTTAGTAAGAAAACTCCTGCTTACATTAAATACACTTTGAAATAGCCATGAATACAGTCGTACCTCGGGTTAAGAACTTAATTCGTTCTGGAGGTCTGTTCTTGACCTGAAACTGTTCTTAACCTGAGACACCACTTTAGCTAATGGGGCCTCCTGCTGCCACTGCACCGCCGGAGCACAATTTCTGTTCTCATCCTGAAGCAAAGTTCTTAACCCAAGGTACTATTTCTGGGTTAGCGGAGTCTGTAACCTGAAGCATATGTTATCCAAGGTACCACTGTAGTATGTTAGCAAGGATGACTTGTGTCATTGTATTGAAAACCTGGCCAACCTTTAGCGAATTGGTTAGTAGATCAACACTGGCTCTGTTCCAGGTCTAGTTGCATATTTAAGAAGTATCTACCTGTGACTAATAGGGGTGCCTTTTTGTATGCCCATGCACTCTATCAAAAGTGAATGGATGCAAATAGGCAACACTTACCTTCAGATATAAATCGGATTTGCCTCTGAAGTTCCTAATCCAGCAAATAATCTGTGTGTGGACATCTCCTTCTGTGGCTGCAGCTCAGTGCCATTCAGAGCATCTGCTATTCATTCAGAAAGTCCCAGGTTCAATCACTTTCTCCTAGTGCCCAGATTGGGGGCACAGGAAGAGGAGAGGATGGGAAGCCCTGTTATACTATTAAGGACTCCTTGTGCTGGCTGTTGATAGTGCAGCAATTTAGTTGCCATGATGATGATGATGATGATGATGATGATGATGATGATGTTCATCATTGCTTTATTAATCACCTTCCAAAACAACCATCCCAGTTTAATTTGCCCCTTATGGACTAGAAATGAATCAAAAAGTTTGCCAAGTTATTTCTTCTAATATAGAAGCAGTCAATTAGGGAGCAATCAAAATGTGGCTAAATGCAATAGATCCTCAAATAAATATGGGGGACCTTAATATCGAAACGTGTCCCACTTTGAATGTTTGCATTCCAGCATTGTAACATTTTCATTAGTTCACTGATTATCTCCATTTACTTGTGATTCAGTCTGCCATCACCACCTTAAAGGAATTAGCCTGTGTCTAGTCAGTTCTTATCTCTGGTTAACAGCTCCAGGATTTTCATAAGTATAAAGAAAAATGCTGTAAATCTGAAGAGTTGCACAGAGCAAACAGTGCGTTTATAGGGTGTTGATAGTGCCTTAACTCAAGGGTCTATTCTGTAACCATCTTGTTGAAATCACTTTAACCGTTGTGACCTGTAACTGTTTTGTAAAAGTTCATACAACCCAGAGACATTCTAGAAACTTTAGAATGGAGCAATAAATACATATGTCATAGTATACGGATGTATCTGAATATGAGCTGGTGTTTTGAGGTGAAAAGGGGATAAAGGCATAGCTGGGAATAGTATTCTTAGGATTGTTTCTTTCACTGGTTTTGAGATGGGAATCTTACATGTTGCTGTCGAAAAGAATCCCCAGAATGATTTTCCATTTTATGTTGCCAAAAGGGAATCCCTCTGTTTATCTCTTTCCGACAGTAATGAACTAGAACTGTTCCTCTGACCTTGTCAGGAGAGGTTTGACCTTCCTTCCTTGGCAGAGAAGAGGGAACATGTTTGTTTTGCAAGGGTTAGTGAATTTTTGGCAGGCAGCAAATACAACCTTTGTAAGAATGTGAAGACCTGTGATGGGAATGTTAAAAGTACAGAGATTAAGATACTTGTGTTTTATAACTCAGTGTGCGTTAATTGGGAGAATAACCTCAACTTTCTCTTATTCATGGAAGAAAACATGCCAAATAAAATGAATACAGTACATAGAAGTAAATATTCCTTTTCGTAAAGTTTCATTCTCTCCACAGTAGATTAAAGAGTCCGTGTTTCTGTTCCCAGTGGCCTTGTCCAGAACCACAAATGACTACATAGAGTTATGTAATGCTTGTTGCATCAGCTATTTATTCCCACTAGGTTTTGTCATAACTGTAGTTAGGCAAGAAGACCACTATTGTGTGTCTGTGTGTGTGTACACACACACACACACACACACGGCCTTATTTTGGGGGTTAGGAGGACACAGTGGTGGGTCAAGTGGCGCTTATATGGCATTTGCAGATCTGAAATCCATGACCTGGATCCAAATTTCATGGGAGGCTTATGGTTGCTCAGAATTGGCCAGCTGCAGAAACCAACAAGTGTCAGCCAGTGGTCAGATAGAGCTCTATATAATTGCACCATCAGTATCTTCGACTGTCCCTGAAGCTACTCATTGATCTTCACATACCCCTGAAAAAAGAGACAATATGATTCCAGACCAGTGGTTCCCAGCTTTTTTGGCCATGCCCCACCTAAGCATCTCTAAAATCCTGATGCCCTACCCCACCCCGGTTACATATAATTCTTATTATTCAAAAAGTGAACTCCTATTCACATGAAGAAAGCCTAAAATGCCATTCACTGTTAATAACTCATTCTCGAATTGCCCCCCTTAAAAATCAAATTACCCCATGTTGGGAACCATGGTTCTAGACTATCATTGACTATGGTATAGTGCTCAGTCAATCAATATAGCTTTCGCATTCAAGGTTTTTCTATGTCTTTCAGCTATTGGCCAGATGATCCCATTGGGATATTTTGCAGCAGGCATCCCATACTGGTGTGATTTAGTTTGGGCAAAGTTGTACATTATGTAGCACAACAGAATCTATTTGTTCGCATGACAGAAATGTCCCAATTGTATCAAGATCATGGAGTGGCCAGTATCAATAATATACCGCTTACATCTGGTGTTGGACCTGATGGAATGAATCTGCATGGGAATTGGTATAAGTAACAAGGACAAGTCTTCAACAAGAAGCTGTGCTTAATCAATACTTACTTTTGTTTATATATGTGGGATTTGTACTATGTGCCTTCAGGGCCACATTCGCATTTCCAGGGCAGCTTACAGTTTCATAATATGAATCCAGAAGTGGCATGGACTCTGTTTAAAAGACATCATTGTGTAAGCAAGGTGAGAACTTGTATGCTGTGGTTTGAAACGGTGCCCTAGTTTGCTCTTCATCAAAATTCTCTGGACAAAATTCTAAGGCAGAGCTTTCCATGCTATATCGTAACACTTTCGTGTGTCGGCTGCGGTGTGTAGGTGCGCTACATGAATGCTCCCCGCGCTCCTCCCAGGGCTGGAAAGGGGTTAGTTTAACCTCCGGTTTGCTTGTAAAACTGAATTACTGTGTTGCGAAATGATGCATGTCTAAAAAGTGTGTCACCAACATGAAAAGTTTGGAAAGCTCTGTTCTAAGGTATAGGAGAACAACTGCTGGGACTGCACTGTTTGAAGCAAAACAGTTACTAGGTATTTCATAGATGGAACATCTTTGCCCAGTTCAAAATTTAATAATTTTGACCTATTTTCCTGAACTCCTTGTTTAGGAAATTGGCAGATATAGGGTTTGTGGCAAATACTTTTGATTAAGTAATTTGGTGGATACTTCCATTGACAGGCAGCCCTACTGCTCCCAATCATTTTCCCATTAGTAGTGATGATTAGCTGCCAGAGCTTAAGCTCCTGAGTATATGTTTCAAACATGTTTTGGTTGATATAAATCCAGATAACATTTGTGGCACACATGTCATCTTTCCTACACGTAGATTACCAGTGCATAGCAAAACAATTATGTGAAAGTTTTGCATGTATCTTTTGCCATGGTAATTCGTTTGTACAACTTGCAACTTCATCAGCATGTAACACCATTATACAGCAACAAGATATGTTTTGAACTTCCATTTTAAAACTAAAGTTCTCGTATGGTGCAGGAGAGAATATTTAACATGATGATTCTGTTTGTGCTACACGGTTCCCACTTCATAGTTAAGTTCTGCGTTTGTACTCTTTGAACATCTGTGTATTAAATTAGATCTCTCCTAGCTACAAAATTAACAGATATTTATGAATTTCATTTATGTTTAAGTTAATATCTTAAATTCCCTCAATGTTGGTGTTTTGTAACTAGACCAGGAATCACCAACTTTGTTTGGGACATTTTGAGTTCTGGAGGCTGTGGTAACTTTAACCACCTATCTTTGCCCCTTTTAAGTTCTAGACTAGCTTTTCAAGCCTTTTCCTTTGGATCATTGCATTATGGAGCGTCACTGAACAGTGTTACACTTGGAAACTGTGGGGGTGTGCGCTTGTTTTCGGGGATTCCCTAACTACCTTTCATATTTCCTCCTATTGTGCCTCACTTGTTGCATATTTTCCTACCATCTGCTTTCCTGAGATTTGACTGCCATTGTGCTGCTGCCTTCTGTAAACTTACAGAGACGCAATGCGGCTGCACTTGCAGGACAAACACTGATTGTTGCTAAGTGAATGGCTGTTTGTTGGATTAGGCTCTGAAATGTTTGCACTGGGCACTGTACCTTTGCATCCAGAGAGTCCTTTCTGTAGAAATCAGGGCCCTTGCCTTGTGGCCTGTAGCCCCTATACATCTATCCCTCCTAGTTCCTAGTTTGGGTTGTTCTTATTTTTATTATGTATTTTGTGGCTTGTATATTGTATTGTATATTGTGTTGTGAACTGCCTTGAACTCTACAGATGTAGGGAATAGGGGGCCACTAGGGGGCGCATTGGAAGATGGCTGACAATAACATCTCTCCGACCCACACGAGGTAATTTGGAGGCTATGATGGGGGTAATTAGCCTCCTTAACCCCCCCAGGATTGTGGGGGGGACGGCCCTTGCCTGCTGTGCCCTATACCACCCCCGAATTTGTGGGGGTGGGGGCACTAGGCACAAAGCCCTCCTGTGGGATTTCGGCACTCCTGAACGCCGTCCCTGATTTGCGCCACTAGATGCAGAACTTCAAAGGAAACAATTTGGATGAAAGGAATGCACATATTTCAAGAGAGAAGGGGGAGTAAAGACTGCTAACAGAAGAGATCTCTGACAAAACAAGATAAGAATAAAACATGAGAAGATACGCCAAGACAAGGTATGGCAAATGACTGATGGGGGAGGGGAAAAAACCCTCTTCCTTCTTTCCCTATGTGATTAAACAAGAATCCCCTCCTCTCATGAGTCAGAAATGTCGTTTTAAGGACTTAAGCTGTGGATTTAAGGCTGTGTGGAGATAAACTTTCGAACCAAAGCACGTTTTAAGAAGAGCGTGGAATGTGTAAGAGCTTGGGAATGACGCAGTTAAAAATGCCGTCGCCATGTTGGGAAGTTCTGTCGGAGGTCTTGAGTCTGGGAGGAGAAAGAGAGAAATAGAGCTGTTTATATATTGTGGGTTAAACTCCTCAGTGGGACTTAAGAGCGACAGTTTTACGAGACTATGATGGAAAGAGTGATGTTATCTATGAAGGAGACGATATATGGAAACCATCTCAATTTGAGGATTGGAAGAACGGAAAATTCACACAGGACTATTATTACTATTGGAGTTTATCGGCTTAAGGAGACTATCAGAAGAGATCATAAAGAAAAAAGAGAAAATATATGAACAAGATGTGATGTGGAAACAGCAAGAGAAGATGGGATAGAACTATGAACTTTGTTTGGATTGATTTGGACTTATTGGGACATTAACGCAGCAGCAAGAAGATGATCAGAATCCCCCTTCGGATCTTGAAATATGGGTCCCCCCAACAAAATTTAAAATTCGGCTTTGTAATTCGGAATTTATGTGATATGATTTAATTTGATGTGATTGGCCAGTTAATAAAAAATATTTTTAAAAAAATGAAATCTACAGATGTAGGGAATAATAATAATAATAATAATAATAATAATAATAATAATAATAATGTCTTAAGGTTTGCCGGAGTGTGTAGTCGGTTCCTACATCAAGCTAGCAAACAACCACTGGCTCATTGGTTTCCGTTCCAGGCTTGTCAGTAAAACCTGGGTCTTGATACATAACTTAACCCCATGAGCCTCAGTGGGCTATTATCTATTTCTTGCCTTTACAGTGGTACCTCAGGTTAAGTACTTAATTCGTTCCAGGGGTCTGTTCTTAACCTGAAACTGTTATTAACCTGAAGCACCACTTTAGCTAATGGGGCCTCCTGCTGCTGCCGCGCCGCCAGAGCATGATTTCTGTTCTCATCCTGAAGCAAAGTTCTTAACCCGAGGTAATATTTCTGGGTTAGCGGAGTCTGTAATCCTGAAGTGTATGTAACCTGAAGCGTATGTAACCTGAGGTATCACTGTAGTCCTTTTTCTTGTGCTACATGAGTACGGCAGAAAAGAGAAGAGTGCTGGGAAGGGAAAGTGGCTTCTGTCTACTGCTGCATCAAGAGTGCTCTCCTGCTTTGAGAATCTTCTTCTTTTTATCGTCCTCATCATTCTCTTGGCTGTTTCTCCTCGATCAACGCCTCAGTTTTTGGTTCATCAGTTGCCTGGACTTGATGAGGGTCGGGGGTGGGGGGAGGACTTTTATGATCTGTCATGGGTTCTGCTTCCCTTTCAGGATAAGCTGCCCAAAAGCCATGTAATTTTGAGAGTGTGCTCCTAGCACTGTGTTCTTGAGACAGAATCGGTGTTCCTTTGATGTAATTCCAACTCCACAGTCAGCTCAAGCAGGAAGACACTTAGTGTGTAAGGGGCAGCCATCATTTAACATTGATACCAAGATCTCTTTCTCGGGTGTGACTCAGAATTCCATTATTTCCATAGCAATGGTGGATCTGTCATATTTGTGGCAGGGCATGCTCTTGATCAGGTATTATATCCAGGATACAAAGATGATCAGGAATGATTGGCAGCTTTGTGCGGCTCCTTTATTATGGACAGATCTTTATGTGGCAGGACTTATAGAGAATCTAAAACTGTATAGGCATGGGGGAATCTATTAAGATAGTCCATCGCCAGGTGGATCCCGGTGGTTTCCTGAAAGGTCTTGGGGTTTTGCTACTGTAAGCTAGAAGCTAGGGAAATCCTTGGCCTATTAAGAGCTTGTGTAATGTAGTGACAGGAATGATGACTGGAACAAAGATGCTAGGCTAGACCAGACCTGACCAATTAATCACAGATAAGATCTGATCTTTGACCCTACTGCATAGCAGTGATTGTGGTGAAGGTACTTCTTTCCAGTTGTTGCATCTGCCATGTGGTGGAGCTGTCCTAAGTGACTACAAGTGGCATGTTTTTAAGACAAAAATGTTCTTCAGATGTCAGACACAGACTCTAGGGACTTTCTCTTCATATATTGTCATGCCCCCCATTTTGGTTTACATAGGCAAAGATATACAATGCCGGTTTACAATTCAAATGATTATAGTTATATAGCCTGACCTCTAAATAGTGGAACCTATCCCCCACAGAGGTATGTGTGGCCTCCATGCCACTTATTTTTGAATAGACCTTTAAAACCCATCTTTTTCAGAATCCTTTCTCCTAAACAACACCCATTCTCTTGTGTAGCTAATGCTCCCATTACTAGTTTCAGGCTGAAATTGTAAGCCACTTTGGGTCAGCTGTATTCCAAAAGGTGGGTGGTGGCTGCTTATAAGTGAACAAACGTTTATGTAATGGAGCATTAAATGTAAAGGATATGTCCTATTAAAAGTCAGGCTTTCATGGTGAAATATGCTTCATGAGGCAAACAATTGAAACTACCGTATTTTTTGCAACATAACACTCACTTTTTTCCTCCTAAAAAGTAAGGGGAAATGTCTGTGCGTGTTATGGAGGGAATGCCTACGGGTGGCATGCCTATGGATTTTCCTCCTCTAAAAACTACATGCGTGTTATGGTCGGGTGCGTGTTATAGAGCGAAAAATACGGTAATTATTTTTTGTTAGCTGGGCAAAATGTCTTAATTGGAGCTAAGTAGCAGTGAAGGGAAGATAATTGCTATCCTTCCTAAAAATGCATCTGAAGCAGCATCTTCATCTTCAGCTGGCAAATACACAAGTAACTCGTATGCACAGACACTTTTGGTTAGCTGAGGTGGAATATTTGATAATTTCAGTGTACAAAGCATATCTATTTTCAGGAAGTTGCATTTTATTGCAGTGTTGTAATCCTTTTTATGGGGACTTAAACCAAGTTATAGTTCAAGTGCCAAATCTCTTTCTAAATCCTTTCGGAAAACATTAGCTCCCTTAATACTTCACAAATCTGAATGATCACATTAGTAACGAGACAAACATAAGTGCAAAGTTTAAGGTATGCTATAGTTGTAGGTGGAACTGAATTTTATAATCCAGAATGTAGTTTCCCCCCTTGCTGTATAACTGAGAAGAGCATTTCACTATTTTCCCGTTCACAAATCATAACCACAAGGAAGAGTTATTCACCACTTAGGAATGAATGTCCATCTGTTAGTTATTATCTCTGCAGCACTGCAGCCCCTCAAAACTAGTACTTGAAAGGATTCTTAAGTGCAGTGGACATCTCCTCTGTTCTAACCCCCCCTCCTGAAATGGGGTTAAACCTTCTGCATTATTAGTAGCAGTAGTACCAAAATTCATTTATATTTTGTGTTTTGGCAGTAATATTTCTGTCAAGGAATGCTCCAATAAAATGGGATGGTGCCCATAGCTACTTCAGGAAGTACTTCCATTTTTCATTGTATGCTGATGTCAGCATGTTTTGTGGGGGGATTTCAAAGCCTGTGTTAAAAGAGTTTTTTTCCTTACGAAGTATGAATACATTGTTCCAGTGAAGATGCTTCAATGGAGCAAGTCATGCTTTATCATAGGAGAGTAGACTCAATGGGATTTTCGTTTTTATCTTTAATCACAGACTACAAAAATGCCATTATTAAAACGAAAGGCTGTGCAGATGACATGCAGGAAGGACTGATCTTAGCAGGGAATTTCCTGCTGTCTGAGCTGGCAGGGATGACTGAGTTCACCACTAAGATAATAGCTGGAGGCTCCATTGGAGAGGTATACATTTACGATGGAGGGTTCTGTAGAATGCAGCAGTTTTCAGAAGGATTAGTTGGCTGCCTTTTTGGCCTTCTTGCAAGCCAGTAGGCTCTTTCGGAGCTTATGCAGCTTCTGGTCAGTCATAATGGACAAAATTAAAGCATTAAAATGCAGGCGCAAAGCTCTTGCCAATATTGTCTCTCTTCAGCATCATCGTTTTTCTTGGGGCACAACAGGTAAATCCATTCCATCATGTTGCACTGATGATACTTGTTCAGATGCTGTTTGAAATCCTTTAATATGGTAGTCATCATAGGATAATTCTAGAAAATACAATCTTTTTACAAACACACAAACATAAATTGCAGGTGTGTACATCGTGATATTATTTGTATGCCACTTTTCCATGCTAGAACCATGCTCAAAAAGAGTGGCTCACAACAACGCACAGAATAAATGCAACATTTTGTGATGATGCTTTAACAGGTACAAAGCAGAACACAAAGTCACGCTAATATCAATAAGGGCAAACAAACATCTCATGCTAATAAACACTGAAATAATGCCTAACAATAAAGTACAAAACATCCAAATAGCAGCAAAAACGATACCACCAACCCCAGTTGGCGGGAATGCTGAGTGGGGGGAGCTTGCCCTTGATGATTCCAGCAGACTGTCCCCTGTATCAAGACACTAGAGCCTCATATTCCTTACAATGGTATTATTGCTTAATTGGGAGGGTGGCGCTGTGGTCTAAACCACTGAGCCTCTTGGGCTTACCGATCAGAAGGTCAGCTGTTCCAATTCCCGTGACAGTGTGAGCTCCCATTGCTCGGTCCCAGCTCCTGCCAGCCTAGCAGTTCAAAAGCATGCCAGTGCAAGCAGATAAATAGGTACCGCTCTGGCGGGAAGGTAAACAGCGTTTCCGTGCGCTCTGGCTTCCGTCACCGTGTTCCGTTGTGCCAGAAGTGGTTTAGTCCTGCTGGCCACGTGACCCGGAAAGCTGTCGGTGGACAAACTCTGGCTCCCTCAGGCTGAAAGTTAGATGAGCATCGCAACCCTATAGTCGTGTTTGACTGGACTTAACCATCCAGGGGTTCTTTACCTTATTATTATTATTGCTTATCATTAGACTTGTTATCTAAAGGTCTCCAGGCAATTAATACCCATTCTAAAACATGCAACAGCCACAGAAGCAAAACAGCATAATCTCAGTCCATCAGTGTTTCATCTGGTGCTAAAACAATGTCACCAAAGGTACCGGGTGGACCACAAATTCCACTAAAAGAAGAGCTCCTGAACGTGTCACTAAGGAGACCACAGCCTCTGACTTGTGAGAAACTATCTTCACAATCGATCTATCTTAAAACCTCCCACCCAAAAAATTAAAATTTGGCTTTGTAATTCGGAATTTATGTGATGTGATTTGATTTGATTGGTCGGTTAATAAAAATTATTATTAAAAAATAAATAAAACCTCCCACCCTCAAGGATAAAATTCAAGAACGCCAAATACAGTTGCACCCTCTTAATCGCAAGCCCTGATGGACCACAGAGCAAGGGCCCATTTTGACCAGCACAGATGCCTGTAGGAATCCCACAAGCAATGACAGGAGCACCACTGCCTTCTCCCGCTGTTCTCCCCCAGGGACTGCCATTGAGAGGTGTGTTGCCTCTGATTCTGGAGCCAGTACACGGTCATCATTAACGGTAACCATTGATGAGTTAGGCTGAGAGAGTGCAACTTGTTCCAAGGGCAGGTCCAAAAGTGGACTTAAGGTGGGTTGGTCTAGATGACCCTTGGGGTCCCTTCCAACTCTACGATTCTATGAGTCTTTGTTTTTGTTTATTACTGGTTCTATATGCGGTTTGTTTATGGGATTTTTTAAAATATTAAGTTGGTCTGTGCAAAAATATGATCAATAGAAGTAATAAAATGGTAAAATATTGGTCTAACATTGTCATTTACTTTGAAACATTTAATATTTCCAACAGTTTTTTGTGTTTGAAGTGCTGTGAAATGCGTTGATAGATTTTATAAATGGGACACTCTTTAATTTATAAAAGCAAAGCAAATCAAAGCTGTATTTGAGAGAGAGCAGAATACAGTTAACAGTTTGTTTCTTTTTATGGGGAGAGGGAAGCCAAGAAGGTAAAAGCAAAATAGAATAGTAAGTTCCAGAGATTTAGTTAGATCACTACAGGAAAAAACTATTCTCTAAAGAGTCTTTTGCTCTTCGTACTGCACCAAAGTCTTGGCTATTTGCCAAAAGCTGTCACTGTCTGTCAACCAATAAAGTTTACTTAAAGCTATGCCTTGGTGATCTAACACTTGAATAATTTACTATCATAAAATAGTTTAAAGTACAAATGTTTTATGCTATGCCAAGCTGGACGCTAAAGATGTTTTGTCTAAAACATGAGATAATGGAAAGTGTATTGTGGCATGTGAATGACTTTAGCCTTTTGGTGGTAGATGTTTGCTTAACCAGAAAAGAATGTGTTGAGACTCTTGCCAATAGAAAGGTATTGCCATATTTTGCATTAAAGTACTGTAAATAAATCAGTAAATATGGTTCTGTTCATGTGTTAATCCACAACTTATGAATGCATTCATTGAATAAGAAATGCAATATACTGTTATCCTTTTTAAAAGGTTTCAGAAAGAGCTGGTCATAATTACTCTGGGTTGAAAGAAACATGAAACCAAATATTTTCATGATGATTGAAGTTGGATTTGAGGGACATAACCATTGCTTAAAGTTGTTTCTTCCAGAACCAGAAAAAGCAAGTTGCAAATTTTTAACATCTTGACTTTTAAAAATCTGACTCCTGATACAGTGTTATGCAATAAGCAGTGAGGTATACCAGTAATATCAATTTAAAATATTGTGGTAACTGGTAAGGAATTCTACAATAGATAATACAGTTGGTGGAAGTCAAGGCTAGGCAACATACTGGGAATCTTATTTCAGGCAAATACTTTATATCTAAACTTTTTATTCACTGGACTTAGTAGATTGGTGGCAATTGAGGAATTACAGCTCACTTTGCTTTTTTTGTAGTAATTGCTGAGATAGTGTTGGCTATTAATAGCCTTAGGAGTTGAAGTTTTCTCTGGTTTTTTTGCTCTTGAAATGTATAGGTCTGGAAGGACCGTAGCTTGCTTATGTAATAATTATTAGGAATAGGCACAGTTAAGTTCTTAGGATTACTTCAGTTATTTAGAAATGCTATGATGATGCCTGCGCCTGGCTTTGAATGCATCCTCCTAAGAAGGAGAAAGTCTCCCTTATATGGAATTGGCTGGCTGAT
The DNA here is from genome assembly GCF_965112155.1 of Podarcis liolepis. NCBI lineage: Eukaryota > Metazoa > Chordata > Lepidosauria > Squamata > Lacertidae > Podarcis > Podarcis liolepis. Next base: position 70,147,259 of record NC_139559.1, on the reverse strand, counting down.
CCAAGTCACATGGATGAGCCAGAACACACAAATAAAATGAGGTTTTCTTTTGGGAGTTTAGTTTGGAGCTGCTGGTGTGAGTAGCTGTGGATTATACTATGAAGTTATGACATTTTAAATTCTATTTCCACAAACCAATAGTTCTTAATTTCATCAGTTAGATTTCTGGTTTTGTTTTGCTACATAATTTGGCCGTTCTGTGACTTTCAAAGTTTTGCACATGTGTATTGATAGAATTTTATCCTACCTTTGCCATCTAACTACAATAGTTCTTAATTACCGTATTTTTTGCTCTATAAGACTCACTTTTTCCCTCCTAAAAAGTAAGGGGAAATGTGTGTGCGTCTTATGGAGCGAATGCAGGCTGCACAGCTATCACAGAAGCCAGAACAGCAAGAGGGATTGCTGCTTTCACTGCGCAGCGATCCCTCTTGCTGTTCTGGCTTTTGAGATTCAGAATATTTTTTTTTCTTGTTTTCCTCCTCCAAAAACTAGGTGCATCTTGTGGTCTGGTGCGTCTTATAGAGCGAAAAATACGGTAATGTCATATACACTAAAGTCAGATAGAAGATACCCCGATTACTGGATTTTTTTTTTTTTTTTTAGGAAGCATTTATATATCTTCCTCAAATGACTGAGCTATTTGTAAACATGTGTTCCCAACCTTTTGAGCCCAGGACACATTTCTTCACAGAAGAAAAACTTGCAATGCCCAGATCACGCAAAATACCTGCATCCCACTAAAACAAATAAAATAGATGAAGAAGGGAGCATTCCCCCAAACTGGTAACATCCCCCCCCCCAATTTTTTTAAATAGAAAATGGGAGAGCCTTGGTGGGCAGCAAAGGAGGGTGTACGGGTGCCATGGCTGGGAAGTTGCAATTTTATATAGGCTGCAACCATTTTGCACAGGGAATGTGATGGCCTGGGATTTGAACTTGGAGGCTGAACCTGAGGAATCCCAGCCTGCACAGGATTCTCCGCCTCCAGAACCAGCTGAGCCGGGGCTGGGGCCTGAGCCTGAAGGGTCCTCACCTGTGCTGGATCCTCAGCTGCAGGCACCAGCTGAGTCTGCTCTGGCTCCTGAGGTGATGGAGGACCCATTGCCTGCAGGTGCTCCACTCTCAGCCCTGTCAGGGGAAGAGGAGGTTGCCTCTGGGTCCGGTAACCCTCCAGCCTCTCCTGAGCTGCAGAGGCTCAGGGCAGAGAGGCAGAGGGAACTAAGTTCCCACAGGAGGCGTGCTCGCCTCCATGCCAGGAGAGGTGAGTCACCTTAGGACCGGGGCCGCCCTATGCCTCGGGGCAGATAAAAGCCAGCCAGCCCCAGTCCCAAGTTGCAGCAGCAACATTGTTGGTAGCCAGTTCCTGCCTGCACCCTGTCCTGCTTTTCTGCCGGAGCTCCTGACCTCACCCGACTCCCTGCCTTGGACCCAGCTTCAGCTTTGACGGACTGCCTCCATACTGCACCCTCGACCTAGGACTGGACTCAGACCATGCCTCACGGTTATCCCACGGGACCAGCACAGGGAATCTGGTCCCTGTGCACATCGGTGCAGCATGCATTATCGCCCCCTGTTATTCCCCGCCCCCATTATACCCCCATTTTTCCAGGTCCCAAAAGACCCTGACGTTGCTTGGACATGCCTAAAATAGTTGGGTTATTTATTGGGTTTAATCAAGTCACTCTTGTTACTAGAGGAATATAAAAAGAGTCATAAAAGGCTTGGAGGTGATATATATCCACATCACTTGCAAAACCAAAGTTTGATACATGCCTGCAGCCCAAGTTCTATCGAAGAGCCTAAAAATGAACCATTTTTTTCTGTTTGTGTCTCGAGGCCGAGGCCAACAACCCAGAGGAGAACTGCACATTGGTACGGAATGTTGAGCTGTGGGCATGCAATTGCTGCTTCAAATACTTGAATGAGCTTTGGGGGATTTCCAGTGGCAGCCTGGAATGTGCCTCCATGTGTACAGCACAGCATACAAACTGAATTACTAGAGAGAGAGAGAGAGAGAGAGAGAGAGAGAGAGAGAGAGAGAATATATATAAACAGTGGTTTCGGCTGACTGGCTCAACAGGTTATGAAATGTTTGTTTTATTTCCAGGAAGCTGAAATTTGGTTCACATCTATCCCAGAGTACACTGATAGCCTCCTTTTCAGATTTTTATTTTCTAACTCTGTCCCTTAAAATGGTGGACCTAATCCTCAATGGCCATGGTACTTCAGCACTATCAAGGGAAGGGAAGTCTGAAATGGGAGGTTTTTATGACGTAATCAACAAAACGAGACCTGGAATTACTTATATAGGCCCGTATGCCAGCACAAACTAGCCACACTTTGGACACAATGTTAGATTGCAGAACTGCCCTTTCCTTTCTTGGATTTGACCAGTGCAGAGCACAGCACGGCGTGGGTGCCATAGTGAAGCCAACCCACATCTCTGTGCTTCTCACATTGTCCCTCTTAGTAAATGGCAGCAGTCATTCCCGTCGGCAAAACAGGTGTGCCACACCGCCTACCGGCTGCTACTGGATTTGGAGGAGGAGAGATTTGTCACGATGCCTGTGAATAAGTTTGATTTGCTAACGCTTTCAAATATCTGCTTGCCGATAAACTTTTGCAATTACTTTTTCAAAGGTACGAAGAACTGGATGCCAGCAAAGGCCTTCGAGACAATTTGAAAGGGAAGGTTGTCATAGAATACCCAACTTTGCATATTGTTTTGAAGAAATTCCAGACGGATATGGTGATTCTTGGCCACGGTAAGAAACTATACATTACAACGCAATAACATTTTATGCAGACAAGAATTAAGGCTCTTTATCCTGTTAAAACCAGGAATGAGCATCAGCTTGTAAATAATAAAGCATTTTGCCCTGTTGCAATTACGTAGATTAGATATATTATCAGTGTATATGTTGATCCTTTCTAGTTAGGTTTCAAGTAGTTTAATCACTGTATTTTATTTTAGCATTTTATTTACCAGTTTATGATAATGTAAAATATATCTAAAATATGTCAAAACCATAGTTCCGGGTTTTTAAGCCATCAGATTTGATGGGGTAGACAAACACATACCTGTTATATGAATAACCTTCCAGACAATTTTGCAGCATAGCATTTGTTAGCATCTGCAGCTGATTTGTTTTACCAGATCAAATGCCTGCTTGGTAGCTGGAAGTTTGAAGGCACCAGGCAATGCTTGAATATCTCTTACAAATTATGGTTGGTTACATAACTGAGAAAAGTTTGCTTCCTCTACTGTGAAACCTTCAAAATACCTTGGAACAGAATTAATCCATTTCTTTTTGCTGGTCATATCCTATATTCCAGAGTCAGTATGCTAGGAAGAAATAATATTTTAATATTCTGCCACATAAATATGGTAATGTTTATATTGGACATGATGGCTATATGCTACCTTCAGGCTCAGAGGAAGCATGGTCCAGATATCAGTTGCTAAGGCATAAAAGGGCTGTTTCATGCATACGCAGCTTGTGGATTTCCCATAGCATCTGGTTGGCCACATCTAGCAAGGCTCTCTTACATTCTTATGACAAATAAGGCTTCTGCTTTGCAAACTGCACAGATCTGAACATGCCAAAGTGTTTTCGAGTTTTATAGCCTATACATTTGGCCAATATTTCTGGGTAGAGTGGATGCAAAAGAAAAAAGAACGAATGCATCTCAAAATGCTACCTGGTTATCAAGTACAGCTTTAAAGAACCCAGTGGCGTCTGGGCTTTTTGCAGCCAGACATATTAGTAATTGGCACAGAAATGTTGCTTGGAGTCCAAATTGAATTAAGAATCAAGGGTGACGTGAAAAGTACCAAAAAGTTGTGGTAGTGGGACTCTACACAACCTTACCTCTCTGGTTGCTGCAGTAACTTTCCAGGGTGCATAGCAACATATTTTCCTACCATAGACTGACTCCATGTTATACCTAGATACCACATCAGAGGCAGCATCATATGCTACCTGCAGACTCCCTTCCTCCTTTCGCTATGTTTTTAGGAGTTGAGGGTGCTGTACTTAATGGAAGATGAGCTTTTAAATGCAGCTGGAACAATGTTTTAATCCCTTGCATTGTATTTTAGTTGTATATCGTTGTATTTTAGTGTAGCTCTTTTCTGTGCGGCAGTTTTTTGTTCCGGATTTTTAATTGTGTGTGGTACTTGCAATGGTTACGCTTTTGCAACCCACCCCACAACTATTTGATGGAAGAGGAAGTTATAAATACAAATAATAGTTAACAAAGATCAAACACTTCAGGGTAGGTTTCAGTGGTAAATGGCTACAGTGTTGCACTGGCAGTGCTAAGCAGGCACAGTAATGGCATACATCTTAAAAAGGGAAGGTGCCATTGTTGTCTTCTGGAATAAGTTTGGGGCTAAGGAAGTTTTTCTGATATCCCGCTTCGCTTGCTTATGTTTCTATTTATACATATACATACATCTATTTATACATATACATATACATATACATAACCAGGGTGGAAGGTGGTTTACATCAAAATAACCTTTTTCAGAAAGCTTGCTCTATAAGTGTGTTCAGTAGCTTGAACAAAAAAAAATTAATCTAGCTGCTAATAGCATAATGTGGATCACACCTTTCCATTTGTAGAACATGTGAGCACTAGCTAATCTGAATGGGAAACTGAACCTTACAAAACCTCTTCTCGCTAAGAAGCTGCTGTGAATTGTGCCCGATTGGCCATTCTTAGCAAGCTTTGGCGTTCCCATGGTATTTTAGTTGCTGCCTATATAGAATTTTTCTATTTTATTTTACATAGATAGATAGTCAGTTGTAATGTGGATATAAGTGCAGGTCACAACCAAACACTTCTAGAATTGAAATATCTGGAATGTTTTTCCTTATGAGACCCCAAAACATTCATGAGCCTATTGAAACAGCAGATTCTTTCTGTTCTGGTCACCTTGGAAAGATCTTACAATGGGCCTTGCAATGAGATCACCAAAATTCTGGATTGATATTCTTGTCTTTGAATAAGATTGATATTTCATTAGTTACGTTTGTAACTGAGCAATATGTTAGAAAGTATGTGTTTTTCGCTGCATAAATTGACAAAGGACACAACCTGAATTTATATATGCATACACAATAAAATCCAGTATTCCACTTAAAAAACAGGCAGTGTTCTATGATGAAACCATAATAGAAATAGGGCCCTAGCCTTCAAATTAAAAGTAATTTTAAATCAGATTGTTTACGCTGCTTTATGGGGTTAGTATGGTTGGTCTTGTTTAAAGAAAGTACAGGTGTTCCCCATTCTGTCTGCAAGCATAGTCACGGCTAGAATTACTAAAGGATTATAGAAGTTATTACAAGACTTAGGGACAAAAACATTTCTTTCTATCTCAGTACTCAGTACATCTCTGGCATATAGATGTTAATTGATTATACACTAGATTTAATGTAGACAAAATGTGACCTCAGCCGTTTCTGGGTGAAGTGCTTTTATTTTCTTGTCTAGATTCCATTGAAGTTATACAGGTGCACACTTGATCCCAGTGTTACCCCTGCTGACCATCTGCTCAGCATTTCATGATTACGTAGCAATTCCCCATTAACTCCATCTTAGTAATATTTCTCTAATAAGAAGCCTTTGGCCTCATATGTACAAAAAGGCACATTGGTGTTAAGCAATGTTAGTTAAATGAAAATACCCATAAGAAAGATTATGTGTATTTCCTTTGTAAAATGCATTTTATATGTGTGTATATATATATCTGTTGACCTCATCTGAGGAGGGGTTGGTAGGGCTGTGGCAGGAGAATTGGGGTGATCTGGAGGGTGGGAGAGGGAGGGGAAGGTTGACAAACACTTCAGGAAATGATGACATCAGTCAGTCCTGGAACTCTGGACAGCTTGAATCTGTAACATCTTCGCTTTGGCTCAGACTTGCAAACGCTATGTTGAAATGTTGAACTATACAAAAAGGCAACATGTATGCGTCATGTCTTAGTTTCGTTGAAAGGGTTCCAACATGAAACAAGACCAATTCTCAGTAGTGCTCTGTGTAAATCAGAAGTTTTAACGAAATGCCAAATTCTGTTCTGCCTGACATTACAAATGATGGCTGTCATGTTGAGTCTTTCCACCTAGTGATACATCACCACACCCTGTGTTCCACGAATCCAGTTTTGCTTTATAAATACGGTTTCTTATGAGAGCCAGTATGCTGAGAGTGCCAGACTAAGATTGGGAACACCCGGCTTCAGCTTGAAAGCTCACCGGGTGACCTTGACCCAGTCGCTATCTCTCAGCCTAACTTTTCTCACCGGGGGGGGTGGGGAGATGTGCTGCCTTTATTCCTTGAAGGAAAGGCTATATAATAGATACTGTAGCATTGTTCCATCAGTTAGGTGTTACATTGAATATAGAAAAAATTGCATCCTTTTGTCCTACAAAAGAAATGTTTAATGAAATAGAAAAGAAACTCACTCAGGAAAATTCCCTCAGTGGTCTTCCTGGCCAACGAATTGCTAGAAGCACTCACTTGAAACTGCACCCATGGTCTCCGACAGGACATCAGAAAGGAACATTTTTATTATATTTTCATATTGTGATTTGAATTGTTGTGAGCCGCCTTGTGCAGTAGAAAGGAAGGTATACATTTTTTAAAAAAGAAAAAAGTCTATTGCTGTGCAGTTTTTGTGAGGCAGCAGTCACAGGCATCCCGTTTTAAAGAAAGTAGCTCTCTGAGCACCACTTGGAAGCCATCCTCATTGGAACTAGGGGCAAGAAAAAAAGAAAAAAGGCCTGACTTCTCTGTCTAAGGGAGATGGAGAAGAAATCAGCCAAGCAATCTTTTACCCTTACAAAGCCCTCCTACACTTCCAAACACTCCTCAGAAATTGCAGGCCTATGTGGCTGCACCTCCAGAACTATAAGCCCAGGTCCAGTCAATAAACACAATGCTCAGGCAAGAAGTCCAACACCACATGGCAGTCCTTCTTGGATTCTGATTAGGGATTGGTTGAGGAGTAACTCCATGAACAATTGGTAGAACTTCCACCTATTAGTGATGAACATCTTATACTCTTTTTAAATGTGTTTGGGGGGGGGAGGTTTATTGGTTTGTGGGATTATTTTTTTGTTCTTATTTTTTATTGTGTATTTTGTAGTTTTATATTGCGTTTTTATATTGTGAACCACCTCTGAGAGCTACAGATCGGCAGTATACAATTTATAAATGAATGAATGAATGATAGTTACTTTGTAAGTAACTATGTACTGTGGAAATGTGCGTTTATTATTCATTTATTCCACCTATTTTTATACCACTTAATCACCAAAGTTTGTAAGTGGTATAAATAAAAATAGAAAAAAGCATATACTGTAGTAGACAAGAATCCATTTAAACTGAAAAGAATAATAGGAAACATTTGTGGAGGGTGCAAAACCAGGGCTGGGGTTAGCTTAGTAAATATATAAATATTGTATTTCTTTCCCCTTCTCTCCTTTAGATGCCAGTAAATCCAATCAGGAAAACTCGTCTGAGGAAGAAGGGGAAATCCATGATAGTTCCTGACAAAGCAAAATCGGATGTGGAGTTGGAGCAACTTGCTTTGCACCTGACTTGTTGAACATATATTCAGCAAATTAGTTTTGAGCATTGCTTTTTATTAATAGTATCCAAAACCTATAGCTATTAAAAAAGCACTGCAATCTGTTAATGTATGTTCTACATTATGTTCTAATCTATGTTTATAGATTAAGGTGCCTAGCTTTTGCTTTCTTTTGTGAAAATCACTGATGTAACAATTACAGTTTTACAGGACTCTGTTGCCAATCTTTGTACGCTTGGCTGTTTTTTCCACTTATTGAAGTAGAAAGCTATAAATACTTTTAATAAAACACCTAACTCTCCTTTCATCTGGGTGTGGTAAAGAACATGAAACAGAAGCAACCAACTCATAAAAGAAACAAATATTTGTTGGAATAAATCCTTGCTTTAATATCTTGATCTGGATTGCACATAAGCAACAGCTTGGGGTGAGTTTGTGGGCTCCTAGAGTGATCACAGCCACTTGCTCCTTCCCAGTGGTTCTGCTGCTACGCTGTGCTTAGACATCATTAGGCTTAACATGTCATCCAAATCTGGGCTTCCAGTTCTTTCCAAGCCAATCATGAGCTGCAGCCAAGGTTTGGTCTATGTTCTACTGCTCATGGTTTGCAAAGGAGAGCTAAACCACAAACCTGGGTTTGGATAACATACTGAGGCTTAGTGCAGTGCAGCAGCAGAATGACCAGGGAGAAGCAAAGCTCCTCTGATCTCCTCGAGCATGCATGCTCATTCTAAGCCAGTCGTTTTGTGATGCACGAACCAGGCCATTGTTAGAAAGAATTGTGCAAGGTTCAGCCCAGGGCATATTTCGGTAAAAGAATTTCAGGTAGCTTGGCACGGCGAGGCCACTGAACCCTTGGAAAGTAGCTGTCAATTCATGTAGAAGTCACAGAACTAGATGGACCAGTGGTCTGACTCAGTGTTAAGCTACCTTAAAATGTGTGCGTAATTGATTTAGCTTTTAAAAAAAGAATGCAGGCAATGTAAATATTACGGAGAGATTAGTGTTGAATTTCCCTTAGTGAGTTTATTGAAATAAGAAAATGAGAAAAAGCCAGGGCATCCAGGACTCAGCTACATTCACAAAGAAAAAACTTTTTATGCATTGTTTATACATTCTAACACACTGACGCAAGATGGTGCTCTGGAGTTCCATTTTTGCTAACCCAATTTCTCATACAAAGTTTTCAACCCGTTTAACTGAAATGCTTCTTCAATGGGTCTAGATCCAGCCCTACTCTAACATACTATTGAAAGATTTTACCACATAGTGAGCCAAATCTGTTGCTCATGATGCAGCAGAAGTGGATGGAATCTAGAGAAATTTTGCCCCATCGTGTGCTCAGAAGAGCACCTGTCTGGGAAGATGCTGTTATCAAGGACTAAACTCGCAAGAACTTACCTTAATGTAACTGATGATGTGGAGTCGGGTTCATAGGTAATTCAAACAAGCTTTTGATATCGTGAAGACCCTATAGGTTGCTTGCCCTTCTTTTTACATTGTAACTGGTCTCTTCCTGTGCTGTATGTATATGTGGTAAGATCACAGCCCAACTAGCTTTTATAAGGTGGTGAACAGCAATCTTTTTCTCTCTCTCTTGATTTATACAAAGCACTTGAAGGATCAGCTGCTGTGTGCCCTCAAAATAACACTCCATAGTGGATTGGTGATGACAGTTGAAACGTGAAGTGAGATCAGTATCTGAAGTCAGTCTTACTTTGGCCGGGTTATACCCATCAACAGCCTTAATGGTTCATTAAGACTTCAGTTTCTGCCCATGAGGACTGAAAACTGAAACAAATAGATGCTTCCCAGAGGACACGTAACGTACTCTTCTAAACATGTTCCTGGAACTTTGCTTGAACCGGGCTTCAAGAAACTCTGGGATAATAGGTTTGAGAAGAAGGGATTGCATTGTGTTACATAGTTTGCATGATGTCAGGCTTCATGGAATCAGCCCCCCCCCCCTTTGCCATAGATAAGCAGAACAAAGAGAAAGGACTCTTCTTACCAGTTATAACCTTTAATGATCACGGTGAGAGAACAAAGAATCCATTCCTAGGAATGAAGGTGCTCCCAATTAAGGGTCCCACCCACTTTCTAATCACCCACGTCACTACCGCGTCTTGTAACCTGGTCTTGTAACCACTGTGCTTTCTGTGCTGCCACCTTATCTGCTTTTCTTGACCTTGGGCAGAATGGGTGAATGCTTTCCAGAGACAGTGTGTCTGTTAACTCTGTCCCAGTGCTTTTCCTCCTAGCTGTTCCCCCTCCAGTACTTCCCAACTTCTGCCTTCTGAACTATGTCCTTCTGCAAACCACTGATCCAAATCTATACTGTCCTCCTGCTCCTGGAAGCAGCAGGGCTAGGGGGAGCTCCCACCATTCCTCCCCAGTGCAGCCCTCCTCAGCATGGTCCCTGACTCATGAATAAAAGGTAAAGGGACCCCTGACCATTAGGTCCAGTCGTGGCTGACTCTGGGGTTGCGGCTCTCATCTCATTAATTGGCCGAGGGAGCCAGCGTACAGCTTCTGGGTCATGTGGCCAGCATGACTAAGCAGCTTCTGGCGAACCAGAGCAGCACACGGAAATGCCGTTTACCTTCCCACCGGAGCGGTACCTATTTATCTACTTGCACTTGGACGTGCTTTCGAACTGCTAGGTTGGCAGGAGCAGGGACCGAGCAACAGGAGCTCACTCCGTCGTGGGGATTCGAACCACTGACCTTCTGATCGACAAGTCCTAGGCTCTGTGGTTTAACCCACAGTGTCACCCGCGTCCCGACTCATGAATAGTTTAAGCTTAATGACCTATTGAATTCCCAGTGATAGATCCCTGGTCTTCTTATGGATGCAATTAAACCTGCCCTGGATAGATGGAACTTCTGACAAATTTAAATGTGATTGTAATGTTATAAAATGGAAATAATGCCTCGGCAAGGGGCTTATCTCTCCCTGACCTAGGTAGGTAAATTATCACTTTTCAATGCTGCAGTTTAGAGAGCTAGGTAGATATAAACAGAAGAACGCATAGCTGCCCTAAGGAATATCCATCATTGCTAGCAGATTGTGTCAGAACTGGGAATGCTTAAAATAAAGAAAGCTTTCTGTTTGCATAAGAAAAATACAAGCAGCTATAATTATTTGCAAAGGTGCAATGTGCTCCTTGCTAATTTGTAGTTCTGAAATGATCTAATGTATTAGATAGAAGCCAAACAGTATATGCATTTGAAGCTGTTCACTATAACATTTGGCCATGGATAATTGCCTGAACTTGAATATTGTTAGCTACCTGATCCATTGGGCTCCTTTTATGCTATAAGGAAGCTGTAGACAGTGGTGTGCCATAACTGCATCAGCCAAATAGACCAGGTGGATCAGGATGGACTTCAGTTTAAATAAGAAAACACAACAAAATCAAGCAGTTGACAGATTTTGGATGAGTACCCTGAAAGTCTTGACAACTTGTTCAACTGCACTGCGCAATGATCTCCCTGGGGAAATGGTGAGCATCTCATTAACTGAGTCATTTAAAGCTAGATTGGACAAAGCACTGGAAAAAGTGCTGCGGCAATAGCAACTTCAGCTCATGTGTTGGTACATTTGCAGCTTCAAAGTACTAAATAAACATTAGCTCATTGTCCTCGCATGAAAGAGTGAGTAAGTATTTATTACAATGACTTTATTGTCTTTGTTTTACCAAAAAAAAAAGCACACAACCCACAGGAGGTGGGGCGGTGTAGCAAACCCCATAATTGTTTCAGGGCACATAGAAAATTGGTGCAATACCAAAGCGACAGCCAAACAATTCATGTGGTCTGTTTACTAGATTAACTGCCTGTTCAGAGGACCCCAAGGAATAGTCTATGAGAAGCTGACTTATACTGAGAGAGACCAACAGCCTGGCTGGCCAAGTACTCTCTGCAACTGACTGCAGATAGCTGCCCAAGATTTTAACTAGTAGCCTTTCCTAGTGGGGGGCGCTAGCAGAACAGGGAAGGAAGATTGAAATTGTTACTCTATCTCAAGCCTACTTCCTGAACAAGCAAATAAATTGATACATCTGTTCCTGAAAACTACTTTTTTATTGACAATGAGAAAAGAATTAACGGTCCGATATAAATTGGCTGAAAATTGGGTCACAAAATTATATCTCCTCATGTAACATCTGCCTTAACCTATAGCGTGATCTGTTTTATACTTGGGAGCAAAATAATACAGTGGTACCTTGGTTCTCAAAATTAATCTGTTCCAGAAATCTGTTCCAAAACTAAAGCGTTCCAAAACCAAGGTGCACATTCCCATAGAAAGTAATGCAAAATGGATTAATCCATTCCAGACTTTTAAAAACAACCTCTAAAACAGCAATTTAACATGAATTTTACTATCCAACAAGAGCATTGAACCATAAAATGAAAACAATAAACAATTTACTGCAGTCACTCTATCTATCTATCTATCTATCTATCTATCTATCATCTATCTATCTATCAGTAGCTGAACTGGATTCCACACAGTCACAAAAACAAAACAAAAAGAGCCACAAAAACGCAAAACAAATAGCAAAAACAGGCAGACCTCAGTGTAACAATCAAAATGGAAGTGTGGCACTCAAATCGGAACCGTAACATTCAAAATGGAGCACGGTCAGCTTCCGAAAAAGGTTCGCAAACTGGAACACTTCCAGGTTTGCATTGTTTGGGTTCCAAGTTGTTTGAGTACCAAGGCATTTGAGAACCAAGGTACCATTGTATATTACATATCAATAAAGATTGGCACTGGGGCTGGATATAGATTCAATCATGTATGTTCACGACTGTAGTGATAAAAGCTCAGGAGGCATAGGCAGAACTTGCAGAAGGGCTAGTAGGGGCTTAGTCATATTTTGCACATGCCCACCCAAACAAAATGTCTTACCAGGCTATGAAAGATCCACATTTAAAGGGTGATCCACACCTGGCAGGTTGCCAGGTGTGACTCAGCAACCTTTTAAAACAAAATGGATTCGCAACACCCTGTTTGCTTTTCCAGCTTCCTGAATGTGCACAAAGAGGCAATTCTAAAAACACTTCTACATGAATCTGTATTGCACCCTTCCAGGAAAAGGTGTGGCTGGTTGTAAGCAGTGACAGCTGCAGCAGAACTGAAGGGAATGTGGGAACTGATGAACAATTCCTGAAGTCTGCTCTATAGTGAACCACTGGAGCTTGAGATGGGACCCGTGTTTGTCCATAGACAGCTTTTCAGAGTCATGTGGCCAACGTGACTAAACCGCTTCTGGTGCAGCGTAACACTGTGATGGAAACTAGAGCGCACGGAAACGCTGTTTACCTTCCTGCCACAGCAGTACCTATTTATCTACTTACACTGACATGCTTTTGAACTGCCGGATTGGCGGGCAGGGGCAGGGCAAGGTGGGTGCGGACGGCCCTGGTGTCATCTCCGAGGGGGGTGACATTTGGCGTGCCTTCCCCGAGTCGTTGGGGGAGGGGGAAGCTGCGCCCTTCCCCCTTCATTTTTGACAGGCCCGGGCTCCCGGGCTGCCCCCCAAACCATCCCCTAAAAAAAAAAAAAAGCTCCTGGCAATGACAATGGGTAGATCACAGGCAGTCTTTTTATACTGTGAGTAGATCACAGTCTCTTGGGAGTCCAACTAGATTTTGATGGTGGGGGGTGGCAAGAAATTTTCTGCACCGGGTACCACCTGAACTTGCTACACCACTGTTGGCAGGAGCTGGGACAGAGCAACGGGAGCTCACCCCGTCTTGTGGATTCAAACCGCTGACCTTCTGATCGGCAAGCCTAAGAAGCTCAGTGGTTTAGACCACAGCGCCACCCGCATCCCTACATGGCAATGGTACACAGTGCTGTCTGGTAAAATATATTACTACCACCACCTTCTGAAAACAACCAACGTGCCCTAGGTATTTGGCAAGCATAATCACTGGAAGCTAAATTTTCAAATGCAGTTGGGAATATGGATGAATAGGCATGGAAAGGATGCTTTAAAAGGCAATATACTCTTGAGTCTTTTTAAATGCTCCAGATAGCCTTCAGGAATGTTTCAGGGGCTTCCTTGTCGTAGGAAAGGTCTGCAAGATTTAACACTTGGTGCTGCTGCCTCTGACTGGTTTTGCCTCCTTCTCTCAACTGCATATAAAGGCAAAAGTAAGGGAAGCTTTAGCATCCAAAGCATCTATTTTCAGTTCTTCAAGCCACTTGCAACTTAATAAATCCCACTAGTTGCATTGGGATTTGCAAGTAATTTCAGAAATAGAGCTTTATTTGTGTAGCATTTTCCTTCTGCCTCTGCTGCTTCTAATAAGTATAAGGTATATTAGTATAAGAGACACTCTTTTTCAACATATTTCTAGTTTATAGAAGTCCTCAACTTGCAAGAAGATAGACACAGAAAAAATTTATAGTCAGTAGTGCTACCCAATTCAAGCTGTGTTTGCTTACAAACATTGCATTCTGCCCTTTTAAGTTCCAAGCTATTTCCCGGAAAACTTTTTTTTAAAACCCCCAAAAACATTAATTTGTATTTGTGTGGTTGCTATGGAATTTGGGTGAACTGTATGCAGATGCAGATTGTGTTAATAAGAAATAAAAAAGAACTGTGTACTCTAGTGAACAAAGATTAGTCTGTGTTTGTATTAGAATGTTGCTATGGCAGAGCATATGGTTTTATTTCGTGGACGTTTGCAGCGAAATGGAAGGAAATCGGATGCATGCAAGATAAACAAACAAGAAATTGCAACAAATACAGCTCCACATACATGCACAAGTTGAATGAGTAGTCACAGATGAGAAAGGTAAGGTAATTGCCGGACATGTTAGGTAGACTTCTTTCCTGCCAAGCTGTATTGTTTGGTAGGAAGCCAACACTCCTACTCTCATAGAATCGTAGAGATGGAAAAGATCCCAAGGATCATCTAGTCCAACCCCTTGCAATGAAGGAATCTCTTAATGCCATAAACCTAATGCTATGTTCTTTTCTCTGTGGAGACAGTATCGCATACCGTATTTTTCGCTCTATAAGACGCACCAGACCACAAGACGCACCTAGTTTTTGGAGGAGGAAAACAAGAAAAAAAATATTCTGAATCTCAGAAGCCAGAACAACAAGAGGGATCGCTGTGTGGCGAAAGCAGCCATCCCTCTTGCTGTTCTGGCTTCTGGGATAGCTGCGCAGCCTGCATTCGCTCCATAAGACGCACACACATTTCCCCTTACTTTTTAGGAGGGAAAAAGGGAGTCTTATAGAGCAAAAAATACGGTAATCATTCTTTTTTAAAGTAGATCATGCATGACAGATGGCCATCCAACCTCTGCTTAAAAACCTCCAAGGAAAGAGTCCACCACCTCTCCTGGCAGTGGAAGACCTTAGGGGCTCAAATTTCAGCGGTGACCAGCATGTGTAACGCCAAAATTCAGTGCCCCACTGCCTCTCGTACTCCATTCTAAATAATAGTTGCAGCATCCTCTGTGGTGCCTCCAAGACCCAGCGTGACCAAAGTGGTCGTGCTCCCCTAAATCCACCTCTCCTCATGGGAGTCAGAAAGTTCTTCCTGGTGTTTATTGGAATGTCCTTTCTTATAACTTGAAGCCATTGATTCAATTCCTACCCTCCAGAGCAGGGGAAAACAAGCTTGCTCCATGCTCCCTGTAGAAGCCCTTAAGATATTGGGCTATCATACTTCCTCTCAGTCTCCTCTTTTCCAGGCTAAACATACCCAATTTGTTCCTCATAAGGCTTGGTTTCCAGGCCCTTGATCATCTTGGCTGCCCTCCTCTGCACACGTTCCAGCTTGTCAATCTTAAATTGTGGCACCCAGAACTGCACACGGGACTCCACGTGTGGTCTGACTACTACATCCCTTGATTGGCACACCTTTAGGATGTGGAAAGGATGACACAAATAAGATAGCTGTGGTGGTTCGTGGGGCCAGAGAGGAAGCAGGTATTTCTAGCTCAGAGGAAAAGCGAAGCACTCATATATTGTTCTTAGGTGTGTTTTGAAAGATACTGAGATAAGGGGGTGCAGTTGCGGGGAGCTTGGTGGGATTTTGGCAAGTTAGGGTACAGCCTGGGGTTTGCTTTTGGGGTTTTTTGGTAGATAAGACCAGAGAGAGGGGGCTAGTCAGATCAAAGGGAGGTATAGGAAGCGGCCTATTGGTCCATCTAACTCAGGGCTATCTGCATTCACTGGCAATGACTTTCCGGAGTTTCAGACGGGACATTCTTAGTCTTACTTGGAGAATGGATTATCTGGGACTGATTCTGAGACCTTCAGTATGCAAAGCAGATGCTCTATCACTGAGCTCTGGCCCTTCCCCTGAAGGTGGATCAGAGTAGGAGGGGATAACTTCTTAAAATAATTTTTTTTTCTTTAAAAACCTTAATCTGAACGTGAGGCAAAAGTCCCAACTGGGCAGAAAAAATATCTTAACGGTTGCCAACCCTAACCAGCAGATAGCAGCATTGTACAGTGTCCCCACCCCACCCCCACCCCCGTATCAAGACAACTGCTTTCAGAGAATGCAAGCAATGAACTTGATGTTGCCTCTAATAATTTTCCACAGATGTTATGTGCAATATCTTGAATGAGCATCTTTCCTGCCCTCCCCCCTCCTCTCAAGACCTTTCTCCTATACTACAATACTGGGGGGTTTTCTATGGGTTCTACCAAGCTGGGATGCTGGCCAGGAGCTTCCTGATGCTTCAGAAATGCAGGAAGGTGAAAGGCTTGGCTCAGGGACTTGTATGGCTTCCCAGCGTTGGCTAGCCTCCAAATTCCCATCTACCCTGCTGTGCAAATTCCATGGAACAATGTTCAGGGGCAGGCGGAGTTCCCCTGGCCTGCCTACCTATAACCTTGTCTGCCCTCTGTTTAGAAGGATGGCTGATGGACTGTCTGCTTTTGAGGCCTTGACGCAAAGAGGATTAGCAGCCAGCCAGGCCTTGATTTTAAAATATTTTTAAAAAATCAGATCACCGTGTTGCTTACTTTTTCTTTTACCAGTAAGCATGGTTATGATTGTGCCTTTTTGCGGTCTTTTGGACTGTGCCTCTGTGTGGCGTTCATGATGAGAGCGGAAGATAAAACGAGCCCCGCCACTAACTTGGACTCTTCTTGGCAATCCGGGTCTTCATACAAATCCAGAGATTTATAACGCTGACAAACTGCATTAGCTGCCTTGTGAGCAAATTGGATGGGACTTTGCTTGGCCTTTCCGTGGGGTTTTTGTTTGTTTGTTTCATACCATCGTGGCTTCTTTGGTTCTGAGCAGCTCAGGACTCTGCGGTGTGTGCACAGTTACAAAACACTTGCTGGGGTTACAGAAGGGTGATTAAGCAAACCTTGTTGATTTGGGGGGTTGGAATGGGGATATCTTCTTGATATGGAAATTGGCCTGAAGCGTTCAAAGAACAGGCTTTATTTCTGGTGGCGCCTATTTTGTAGAATGATACCCTTTATCCCAGAGATCAAGTGGGCACAGGTTGTTGGGTGCTTCGGCCAGAAATTGAAAGCATACTTCTTCATGCAGATTTTGCCTGTTACCTGCTCCTGGCATTTCTGGGTGTTATTGCAACTAATATTATGCTGTTTTACAGATAGTGTTTTTATTGTTCGGTGTGGGTTTGTTAGTTATTCTATGTGGATTTTTTTAAAATCTAAGGTAAAGGTAAAGGGACCCCTGACCATTAGGTCCAGTTGTGACCGACTCTGGGGTTGCGGCGCTCATCTCGCTTTATTGGCCGAGGGAGCCGGTGTACAGCTTCCGGGTCGTGTGGCCAGCATGACTAAGCCACTTCTGGCAAACCAGAGGAGCGCACGGAAACGCCGTTTACCTTCCTGCCAGAGCGGTACCTATTTATCTACTTGCACGTTGACATGCTTTCAAACTGCTAGGTGGGCAGGAGCAGGGACTGAGCAACGGGAGCTCACCCCGTCGCAGGGATTCGAACTGCCGACCTTCTGGTCGGCAAGTCCTAGGCTCTGTGGTTTAACCCACAGCGCCACCCGCGTCCCTATCAAAGGTAGTGTACCAATAATTTTCATAAATATATTTTTATGATGATGATGGGAGTACTGATTCAGGAGAGTGGAGGAAACAACTGCCTCTAGCAGCCACTCCCAACTTGCTGCCTCCAAGTCGATGCCTCAAATTTCAACTCCTTTCAGCTTCTGCTAGCACAGCTGTGCTAGCTGAAGCCAATGGGAGTTTGTAGCCTGAAACATCTGGAGGACACCAGCTTGGAGAAGGCTTCTCGGCAGGAAATGCACGTTCTCATCCAGGAGATGTTGAAATGTCAGTAGTCACCTGAGTTTAAAAGGATTGCAGTGAGCGGATTGCCTTGGCAGGGAAGAAACATTTTCCTTGCACTCATTTCCATCACTTGGATTTGTGTTGAGGGGAAGGCAGTTGGCAAGGCATAGCAGTTTGACTTCTGTATTCGGGGTCAAGAACAATCCAAAAGCACAAACTTTAAGGTTGGGAAACCCATTGCTACTGTCCTTCCTACATGCCTGCTTGCCTAATTATGCTTTGGACATGCCATCAGGTTGCTATAAAAACCCAAATAGAAAAGGAATTCAAAAGCCAGGCACTTGAGCTTCCCAGGTGGTTTGTGTGACTAATTCAGTCAATGTACAAACACAAACACACACACAAAATCCTATGCAGTCTGTTGCTGTACAGCCCCCTTATGTGTGATGCTTCTTTGGTCTCCTCTCACCTTGTCTCCAATGGAATGTGTGATGCAGGGGCTTTGCACCTGTGATTCCTACATGGTGGGGCAAGACCCACTTTTGGCACAAATGACCCTTAGACTAGTCATTAAGCCAAACCTGGTTGTCCATGCAGAGTTCCACCAGATTCTGACTTCATCAATCCTTTGACGAGCCTATAAAGTTGTCAACGACCGGACTCAAAATGTCAGGAATGTAAATGTCATAAAGCCCAGAAATCCTAATACATACTCAGCATTTATTAATCATCAGACACCATTACTAGGAATCGTACCTTCTTACTGGGTTCAACTGGCTCTGGTCCTCCACGTTGGTTTCTTCCTACATCTGTACTGCAGATGCCACCAATCCTTGCTGTTCCCAGAAATAATCTGATTGTGTTGAGTACTGCCAGTTTTAATTCTGTTTCTCCAACACGTCCAATGAATTAGAGCATTTCTCATCTTTTTCATTCATTTCCGAAGCGGCTTCCCTACCATATGCCATATTGTTCATTTGGTGAGAGTTTGATAGCCCGTATTTATAATTATCCTCATCGTTTTAAATTTCTCGAGACACCTTTCTCAAGATGTCTCAGAGCAACTTCCACAAATGTAAGATATACAGGATTTAAAACAAGGTGATAAAAACACCAGTCATCCATATAGTAATAAAATCACCCCAGCTCATAGAAAATTAATGCAGATAACATCAGCAGAAATAGCAACAACATCATAGCTCATCAGATGCCTGAGAGTAGACTTCTCACCCATTATTTCTATAAACATGGGTGCCTTATGGCTTCCCCTACTGCCAGTAGAAATATAATGTTAGTATTTGCTCAAAGCAACACATAGTATATTGGGGAGCTAAGGCCTGGTAACCGCTCCCTAATATATTTTGGATAATGGCAATATTGCCAGTTGGTGCCCTCATTCTGATGCATAATGTGCAGCTAGGTACATCAGATACAGACAACTCCTTTGTAGAAACTCCCTCAATTCTAGGACTTCACTACCACAGCAGTCCCAGAGGCAGCAGGAAACAAGCCAGCCCTGCTCATCTAGACAACTTTGTTCTATATTTCTAAGCTGACAGAAGGAACTGTGCAACATGGCTTTATTAATTCCTTCAGCAGAGTATCAGCTAATTGAAAATAGATCACCATGTGGAGACAACTGCTTTAACCAGCTTCCAAATTGGTGTCATGATGCCTCGTGGTGTTGCTGTGTTGCACCTAAAACCAGACCCTTGGCCCCAACACTTTGCCCAAGGATGAAATATTGAAGAATGGATTCTATTTACCCCAATCAGGACAGTCTGAGCAATTACTTTTCCAAGAAGTAATTGCCACTTTCTTTAAAACAGTTGGAACATGACCCTCCCTCAGTGATGCATTAACAACCTCTGGCGACCTGTCGGTCCTTCCCAGCCTTTGCCGTCCTAATCAGCTGGGATGAATAAGGGTCAAACACGCACATAGTTGGCTGCACTCCAACAAGAATCTTGTCCGCATTCTCAGGCGAAACAAGCTGAAAGATATGAATAGAAACCTGATAACAGAGAGCAATAAATACCACCGGCACACTTTGTAAACAGCCAAAGCCGGAAGAGATGCAAGCCGTTATCTGGGAAGTGCTTTGCAGGCTGGTCATAGCAAACTTCCCAAGTTCTATGTGTTCCTTAGCCTTCCTCCTTGGATTCTGTTCCGGGGTTCAGTTGTGCAATTTAGAGTTGTGTGGAGCAGGGCAGCAAGGCTGTAATCCTCCCCATCTGCTAAAATAATGAATAAGGAGACTACAGCTCCCATCATTCCTGGCCATTGGCCATGCTCAATGGGAGTTGTAGTCTAAAGACTGAAAGGCACCACCATATTGACTACACTTGAGTTGGACCATCTAGTCAAACCCAGTAGTATCATCATCATCATCCATAAAATTGATAGAAACAGGAAGTGACGCCATATTGCGTGGAGCAGGGAATGGAGTGGGAGGGATAGAGCTAAGAAATGTGTGTGCTGGTCCCGGGGGTAAGGTACCGTGAGTGTAGCAGAGTCCACACGAAGAGGGGCGAGGTCCGATGCAGAGAGCCGGGCGGGGAACAGGAACGCTGGAACAGAAGGCTGAGCAGGTAACAGGAACACCGGATGGTCGGGAACAGGAGGCCGAGCAGGGAACAGGAGTACTGGATAGTCAGGAACAGGAAGCCGAGCAGGGAACAGGAGTACCGGATAGTCAGGAACAGGAGGCCGAGCAGGGATCAAGAACACAGGAAGGTCCGAAGCCAACAACGACGTTGCTCCCGCAACCTGGGGCCGGGTTGACTGGGCTTTTATCCTCCTCTAAGGCCAGGGGCGGTCCCGGCCCCCAGGAGCCCCACCTCCTCTGGCCTTAAGGCGAGCACTCCTCCTGGGGGCAACCAGTTCCCTTCGCCTCTCTGCCCTAAGCCTCTGCAGATCAGGAGAGGCCGAAGGGTTACTGGGCCCTGGAGGAGGCTCACCTGTGGCCACTGAGTCATCAAGCCCCTCTGGGGCCAGAAGGACTTCACCTGGGGCCAGCTCCTGATGCACTGCCACAGGTGCAGGCTCTTCAGCATCTAGGCCTTGCCCCAGTTCAGCCGGCCCTGGAGGCGGGGACTCCTGTGCAGGCTGGGATTCCTCTGTTTCATCCTCCGAATCGGAATCCCAGGCCATCACATGTGTTAGATCTGAACTTCTAGTAACACACTGAAACGCTGTACTGCAAGGAATGCCCCTTGGGAATTCGGGACTCTTTGTGACGATCTTGGTACTTTGGGGGCAGTTGGAGGGTATGCGAAATAATTCAGAGTGTGGAATATTACAAGTATTGCAAGGTTTAATATGTGCACGCAGAGAGTTGTCATGTTTGTGTGCAAGACGTTTGAGACAATTACTGCATTGCCGAAACCAGGGTGGGCGAAGGCTGGGCTTCATGTTTTTTCCTGTTTATGACAACATAAAATTCTTCGTGTAATTTGTAATCTCAGAAGAAGGAAACTGCAGGGAGTGGGGAGCATCCTTGTTACTTACTTATGGATACCACATTGACACCCAGTAATAAATCATTGTGCTTCTTGAGCTGACATAATCTAGCATATTCTCTTGAGAATGTTTCCAGGCTTGCCTGTTTTGCTGTAGCACAAGGGTGGCTCCTTGTGACTTCCAGCCAATTCAGTAAAGGGAATAGAAGTTCACAAGAAAGATGGGTGGAGTAATGTTCATATTATTTTAATTCAGCCTTTGCCAACCCGGTGTCCAGGCTGTTTTGGACTACAACTCCCATCATCCCTTGATATTGGCCATTCTGGCGGGGGCTGGTGGAAGTTGTAGTCTTCTGCATCCTTTCTATACCATTGACAGAGTCATAGACTATGCCAAGTTAACCGACATGAAATCTGGGGATAACCTCTGAGCATGCAAATCTGAGCACCGTAAAGCATGCCAAGCAACCTAATATCAGATGTGATAATACTGTAGCTATTTATTTTTTTAAGGCATGAATCAGGTTGGAGGGAGGGAGGCTAAGGGACTTGGTATACTGTTCTATTGTAATACGGTAAATGTGAAAGGCCCTAATCAGCCATGGATAAAAAGTAAAAAATATACACGCTCACTTAAAAACACACACAAACAAACCCAGGAAATTATAGTTGGGTGAAGCTGCTGATATAATGTCAGGGACTGGGTGGACGAAGAGGAGTGGAGGGAGACACCAGTTGGGGAACCCCCAAGGGAAACCCTAGAGGAGGAAGGCTCAAAGCCCAGGGGATTGGTGGTGGGACACTGAGGAGAGGTCGGAGGAAGAGGATTGGGAGAAGGTGCTGAAGGGGCAACAGGGTTTACTGAGCAGGAAGAGCTGGTGAAAGGGAGCAGTTCAGACTCCAAAGCTGAAGCAGAGGAGGGGGCTTAAGAGGCTGCTGAAGAAGCCAAGGACACTCCCGCTCTTGCTGCGACAAGCTCCCTTTCCCCCCGGTTTCCAAGAACACGCAGAATAATGAGGAGGGCAGAACAGAGACCAGAGGTGTGCAGATGCAGGTTGAAACTGCTTGGGAAACATGCAGGAGAGGAGGAGCCTTAGAACGAATGGAAGGAAGCAACCTTCAGTCCTGGCAACTGCTCCACAGGGGCAAGACTTGCTGGGAAGTGTTACCGTTTCCTTGAATAAAGACAGATATATCCCCCCGTGGCTGTGGAGGCAGACGTTTGGGGCTTCTATACTGCCTTTTATGGTGTACCCCAGCTGGGATGGAGGAGGTGCCTATGTGGTGGCTGGAGGCGGGTGGGGAGAAACAAGTGATGGAAGGGGACTGCATATTTCACTGGAAAGTCCCTTAATTTTGGAGGGTATTTTAAGCCCAGTGATGAATGCAAACGAAATGTCTCTCTGGGACTCCACAATGTTCTCTGCGTATTCACAGCTGACCTCGGAAGGGACAGAGTGCTAGTAGAGCTAAGGGATCATTTAGGCACCGTGAGAGCAGAAGTAGCATCATGTCTCATCTGTAAAATGGGAGTAATAATCTCCTACAATACAGACTGTTGTGTGAGCCAGCACAGTTAAAAACTGTGAAGTGTTGTGCAGTCTAAAACTGCTGTATAAATAATTAGCTACAGTCACAGTCCTAGCTCAGAATAGATTGCTTTTTCCTCCCTCTTTTCTCCATTCTCAGTTTACCATTGAAAAGGGGACCTTGCAATTTGTCAGGCAACTGGAAGATTAATAGGATCTTCTGCCTACAGTTATGTTGCTTTCACTCCTTATCTCATTAGCCGGGGTTGCCCATGGTGTAGGGGGATATAAAAAGGCAGGGAATTTTTGATATCTGTAACCCATCTGGAAGCCACTGAAGATATTGACACTGCTGGGTCTTTTTTTTTTTTTTTTTTAGAAGATATTTATTAAACTTTTTTAAAGAGATACACACAAACATACAACAAATATAACAGAATACAAAACATAGAACAAAGAAGGCAAAAAGTACATAGAAAAAGAAAAAAAAGAAAAGAAAAACAAAACAGCTAATTTAAAGTTCTAGGTTTCTTAGCCCTGTTTCTTGACTTCCCCGCGCCTCCCTTCCTTGTGTTCCTGTTTACCATCAGATTCAGCAAATCCCTATCCTCTTTCAAATCTCGATACCTTTTAAAATATTTAAATAGGTCTTGTTTCCAAACTTTCCTCCCAATTAAATTCCTTATCACATAATCATAACTTATTCACTAATGCCATATTCTTTTATATCTCACATCATTTTAACATTCATGGATTTTGCAATGTTTCTGCAGATAGTCTTTAAATTTCTTCCAGTCCTTTTCCACCAAGTCTTCTTCCTGGTCACGGATTCTGCCAGTCATTTCTGACACTGCTGGGTCTTTGGCTGCATAGAAGACTTCAGGCATGGCAATCGTGAGAATTTTCCCGACGAGAGGTTACGAAAGAGCTTGAGCAACCAAAGTTCGGCAAACTGCAATTTCTGTAAGCCATTGGATCGTCCTGAAACATTCTGCCTTTTCCAGTGTAATGTCTTTGGACTTAGTAACCCCACGGGGGGAGACATTCCAAGAATGCTTTGTTGGTGTGTGTGTGTCATCCACGTGGATTTTCCATGGGGCAACCTTTAAAGGGGAGAGGAGCCATAGTTTAGAGGCACTCGCCTTGGATGGAGAACAGCCCAGCCTCAGTCTCTTTCATCTGGATTTGTAACTGGCTGACTGACCGAACCCAAAGGGTGCTCATCAATGGTTCCTGGAGTGACTAGTGGGGTGCCACAGGGTTCTGTCTTGGGCCCGGTCTTATTCAACATCTTTATCAACGACTTGGATGATGGACTCAAGGGCATCCTGATCAAATTTGCAGATGACACCAAACTGGGAGGGGTGGCTAACACCCCAGAGGACAGGATCACACTTCAAAACGACCTTGACAGATTAGAGAACTGGGCAAAAACAATCAAGATGAATTTTAACAGGGAGAAATGTAAAGTATTGCACTTGGGCAAAAAAAATGAGAGGCACAAATACAAGATGGGTGACACCTGGCTTGAGAGCAGTACATGTGAAAAGGATCTAGGAGTCTTGGTTGACCACAAACTTGACATGAGCCAACAGTGTGACGCAGCAGCTAAAAAAGCCAATGCAATTCTGGGCTGCATCAATAGGAGTATAGCATCTAGATCAAGGGAAGTAATAGTGCCACTGTATTCTGCTCTGGTCAGACCTCATCTGGAGTACTGTGTCCAGTTTTGGGCACCACAGTTCAAGAAGGACACTGACAAACTGGAACGTGTCCAGAGGAGGGCAACCAAAATGGTCAAAGGCCTGGAAACGATGCCTTATGAGGAACGGCTAAGGGAGCTGGGCATGTTTAGCCTGGAGAAGAGGAGGTTAAGGGGTGATATGATAGCCATGTTCAAATATATAAAAGGATGTCACATAGAGGAGGGAGAAAGGTTGTTTTCTGCTGCTCCAGAGAAGCGGACACGGAGCAATGGATCCAAACTACAAGAAAGAAGATTCCCCCTAAACATTAGGAAGAACTTCCTGACAGTAAGAGCTGTTTGACAGTGGAATTTGCTGCCAAGGAGTGTGGTGGAGTCTCCTACTTTGGAGGTCTTTAAGCAGAGGCTTTACAACCATATGTCAGGAGTGCTCTGATGGTGTTTCCTGCTTGGCAGGGGGTTGGACTCGATGGCCCTTGTGGTCTATTCCAACTCTATGATTCTATGATCTCCAGTCCATCAGGTAGCAAGCAGGGCTTGGAAATGCTTCTACCTGAAACCTCCCAGAGTTACTTTCAATCTGTGCAAACAGTGCTGTGCTTGACATCAACCAGTTAGTCTAATAAACTAAGGCAGTTTTGCATGCCAAATTCCTGCTGGCATCAGCTTACAGGATTGTCCACATATTTCTACAGACTCCTTCCCCTCTGCAGTCTGCAGCAGCGTTCTGTGGTGGCCCTCAGACTGTGAGAGAACAAGCCTCAACTCTGAGCCCCCAACTGCAGATTCCTACCTGTGTATAATAATTCTCTCTTATTTAAGAAACAGTCATGCTGCCTCTGTTTACATCCAGGTAAAGAGCAGAAGGACAAGGAGCAATACTGCCAGCTGCCCCTGTGCTGGAAGGGGCTTGATTCAATGTGATGCACTGCTCAGGTGAAACACCGAACAGAAATACCCAGTGAATTCCTCTAACTTTTCAAGGAACTGCTGGTTGCAAACTCGCCACTCATTTGAGCACAGGAACGTCTCTGCACAGTCACAGGAAATCAGCTTGCAGGTGTATCAAAAGAGCAGTTCATTGTCCATATACCCACCACCCTGCTCCATGAGGAAAAACAACATTTAGTCCTCTTTTAACTAGTACATTGCTCCTTCCCGGGATTAAATAGGAGCCTGGCCAAACATGCTTCAGTTAGTTTCAAACCTCCCTTGTCAACAAAAATATTGTACAGACAAGTTCAGATGTAGCTGCGACTGGTGGCCAGGTGGTACTTAAATTCCAAACCAGCTCAAGATTCGAATGCCTTGCGGGGAGAGGAACATGACTGAGCAGAGATAAGGAGAGCTGCCATTAGAATAAAATAAAAAAGTGAAGTGGAAGCTATGCTTATCGAGACCCTTGGCTAGTCATTTGATTGTGATGTATTACATTTATTAGTCTAACGCATGCCAGCAATTTGGTGGTCCGTTCTTGCCTTAGACCTTCGTAGAAAATGAATGCATGAATGAATTCATGCGTGGTGCTGGAAACCATAGCTGATGTCTCCAGGACGGTTGTGAAACTGTAGCAACATAGCTCCCCCGTGTGCATATGATGACAGATGTGAAGCTGTGAGGAATGCTAGATTTGAAAGGGAATCCTGGGTTCAAATATCCGCTGAGCTTTTTTAACCAGCTGTCTGCCTCTGCCCAAACTTCCTCAGTGGACTGTTATTTTAAAAAAATAACCACTCCACGTTGCCCAGGGATCAAATTAGACCTTCTTGATCAACCTGCAGTGTTCAGCTGATGGCTTATTCATATAAGAAGTGCTTGCATGACCCACACCGCTTTTATTTTGGGGGCACCTTAGGGCAAGATGCTCTCAGTGGACCTCCCACTGATGTTCCCACCTGTTCCTTGTCACTACGGCCCATTTGCTACATCTCCCTCTGGCCTCAGCCTGCCCCACCTTCCAGAGAAAAGAGGACAAGGCAAGCAAATATTTATTTTTCTTCTCATCATTCCTCTCCCTGATTGTTCACTTAGAAAGTGCAGGTGAACAGGTAGTTAGAGCAGCAAGAGCAGGAGGCTCCAGGAATTGGCAGTGGGCCTCCCCACTTCGCCATGGGCCTTGGCAGATGCCCAGCCGTGCCAAACTGTTGACACCAGCCTTGTGTTTAACAATTGCTCCACCTAAAGAGCCTCTTGTAACATATAGACTCACAAGACCTGTCTTGGCAAATCAGGACAGCTCATTTCCAAAAGAGAACAGTAAAATGCATCTGGAAGCTTTTAAGGAAGGTTGTGTACATCACCCAGAGAGCCCTGGCTCCGGGGAGACTCAGAAATGCCGCAAACAAACAAAAGTCTTTCCTTACTGTGCTTCCTGAATGCCTGGTGTTCACAGGTATGCTACCTCCGTACGGGAAGGTTTAATTTAGCTGCCATGGCTAATAATAACCATTGGTAGCTCTGTTGTCCATGAATTTGTCTCGTCTCCTCCCCCCCGCTTTAAAGCCATCTAGGAGCTAACCAACCAGTCAGGACCTCAAACCCTCAAGGCATGACCGTAGACCTACAAAATGGATGATTAGCAGTGGGTGTGTTGAGGCTGCACATGGTGCTCTTATAATCCCTTGGGAAAGTGTCTCCACCTGGCTGGATCTAAAAGCAGCCATTGAATCCCTTTTAGCAGAGTTTTCTATAACGTAGGTGCGAGGAGAAATATGAACAAGTGGGCCCTTCAGGAAAGTGTTAGTGTGGAATGCATTCCAGTCCAGCATTCCAGTCAGCCAGCCATGCCATTCTTCAGAATGTTCTCTTCTATTTCCCCTCCTACCGGACATTTTTATACAACCCTGCCCCCAACAGCTGCTTTGGGGTTTTCCCACCTTCTAGTTTGTTTGCTTTTGAATACCTGGCGTGCTCTCTCTCTCTCTCTCTCTCTCTCTCTCTCTCTCTCTGTGTGTGTGTGTGTTTCAGTAAACTTCAAGGTTCACCCAAGCCTGCTACTCTACTTCCCACTTGTATGTGGGTGGTACCATTTGGCTGCATCGAGGCATCAGCACTCGTAGCTGAACATCAGAAACCGAAAGGATGATACAGCTTTGAGCCAAAGAGTTTCCAAAGAATTGTAGAGTCGGAAGGGGCATGCAATGCAGGAATCTTTCACCCGGCGTGGGACTTGAACCCACAACCCTGAGATTAAGAGCCTCTTAATGCCAATTTGGCCCAATTTAAGACTAGGTATATAGCATTTGTGTGAGCTCTGCTCGCCGAATGGCCTTGCACGAGTCCCAGTCCATCAGCTCTAAGCCGCCTAACTATGAATGGAAATATAAATTAGCTTTGTTGCTGGATTGTTGAGGATTGATAAATTATGGACTGTGAAGCACTCTGAACACCAGAAAATAGGACTGATATTGTTAAGACTTTGGCTACGCACCTAGATCCACTTCCTTGGGAGGAAGCCTCATTGAACTCAGTTGAGACTTACCAGTAAATATAAGTTTGCACTTTCTGTTCGTTTTGAATAGTTCTGCTTCCTTTACTCTCTCTTCGATGTTACATTGTAGGGGGGTGGGGAGAGAAGCAGAGGCAAAAGGAGAGGCTAGTTCTTGGCCTGCTGGAAAAATACTATGAATTCCTAGCATTCTTTTCCTTTTTAACAACATGTTTACTTTTAATCACCATGTTATTTAGGATTAACACAAGTAATTGCTTCAAGCTCATTTAAGTTTGAATTTAGTGAAAGCAAACTACCTCCTGCAGACTGAAGGAAACCTTTCCCCCACAAACAAAGAAATGTATTCATCTGCAAGAAGCAGCAGCAGTAGGAATCCTTAAAAGCACTAGCAACAACCTATTTAGCTGCAGAGTGAGTTGCATTTTAGAGAAATGCCATCAATAATGAAAAAATACTTTGGCTTCACGGTGTACTTAACAATCCGTATATGATCTGATTTAGAATCCTTAAGAACTGACCTGGAACAAGCACAATGCTGTGTTTAAAGATTACAAGTACAAAGATATGTATAATTTAATCGAGCAAGAGTTACTAACTTCTTTGGTAAAATGATGGCAGAACTAAAGTAAGTCTAACAATGCAATGCTATACATGTCTATTTATAAACCACACTGAGTTCAATGGAACTTACTCCCAGGTAATATGTGTGTATAAGACTGCAGTCTCAAAAGCCAATGCTGAACATGTTTAGTTGAAAGGAAGCCCTCTAGTGCTAATAAGTTTAGTGAGACTAACTTTTCTTAGAAATTGCTTCCCATAGCCATCTAAAATTCCATAGCATCTCCTGCTTCCCTAAATCAACACACCATATTAAAAATGAAATTAGGTAAATATTTCTTTATTAAATGATTAATTTCATAAATAAATTCTCTTAATTCATTGAATATAAAATTAAATCATTTACAACTTATTCCAGTATTAGGGATTTTTTTTCCTCCAAAAAAACAAAAAAGCTACATTTTGATAAATAAAATATTCAGCTTTAAAAAGAACCGATTTCTGTTTGTGGGTATGAAATATATAGCTGGTGCCTATAGCTGCCATAGGCGAGGACTCCAAAAGTGCCCACCATAGGAAGGAATGTAACCTCGAACAAAAGTTTGGAACAACAACTAAAGCATGATATTATGTTGAACAGTAAGAAAATGAAGGTTTTCATAACCGGAACAGACGGACAAAGTATAAACAGATCAGTTACAAACAGAAATCGGTCATCATGAAAGTGCTCCAAAATGAAGCAATAAGATTGCTCCAGTACTATGAAGCTTTAAGTATGCTCAAACTGTTGCATTAGTATCCAGTTGCACAGTGCATTTTTTGTGTGTCTCAGTGTTGCCCTCCAATGGACAAACGCACCACTTCCGTAAGAGTTCATTTCTCCACTGTTACTTTAAAAAAAAATAAAAAAATGGAGCAAGCCTTCCGCTCAAGCCTGCACAAATCACAACCTAGTCCCTAAATTTGTGGATGTCATTGAATAGCCGGTAATTAGGATAGGCCTCGTTTGCATGGGGGCAGTTGTAGTTGCATCTGCAAGACTGGATCATCATGACATTCTTAGTGAAGGTCTCTCCATCGTCGCAGCGGAAACGGATCTTGACAGTCCTGGTCTGCTGAGGCGTGCAGCACCTGCTGTCCACGCATGAGCCGCAGTACTTGGGCCGGTACTTCTTTACGCTGGAGCAACCTGCGTAAGTGAACTTGACTGGCGCTTGGGACTTCTTGGTCTTTGTGCATTTCTTCCCCTTCTGGAAGGAAGAGATCAACAGCGTAAGTTAGGTTGCAATTCCAGCCAAAAGGCTCCCTCCACCCAAAAACGACCTGGGAATTGTTGTGGGACAGTAAAGGGGCCTGTGTTGTTTTTACCTTTAAGGAGTCGTAGCTCAGTTGTCCGCAGGGTCTCACTTCACATATCCTGGTCTCTTTGACTAGTCTGCAGTCGGGATTATCGTTGGTGACTCGGGTGGAGACGCCCATCCCACAGGTCTTTGAGCACTGGGACCACGAGGTTGTCTGCACAATGCACTTCGGGTTCTCAAAGAAGTGAGTGCGTGGCTCAGATTCAAAGACTAAAAAAATAGAAAGGATGGGGAGAGAGAAAAGAATAGTATAAATTTCTCATTCTTACGAGCTCTTTGTTTCTCTTCTCATCAACATGCATAGCAAAACACTGTAGACAGATAATCCCCCACGCTAAAGAATTTCCAGTGGTAATCCCCCCTCCCCCTCCCTGGCAGAAGAACAACATGACCCTGGTCATCTTAAAACTCACCGGGTAACATTTTCAGCCCTCCTTTCACGATGGCTATGAGCTCATTGTTCCTGGTTAGCTCTCCTTCGGAAGCATCCCGACCAAACTCTTTGTCCATGAAACCTTGCAGGTCATCCAGGTTATCTTTGGAGTCATCACAGACCCATTCCTCACAGCACTGGCCAGGGACTTTCACTAGCCTTGGGTTAGGGCAGCCCAAGTTAGGAAGGGAGAGTTCTTGGGGGCACAGCGGGATACAGCCAACCGCTCCATCGATGCATGTGCACTGGTGCTTGCAGTTGGGCTGGAAACTTTCTCCGTTCTGGTAGATTTTGGAGTTGTACTCACAGGGTCTCCCTTCTGATTGTGCTGCAAAGATTAGGAAAGAGGAGAGAGAGTTGTAAATGGGGGCTCAGTCTGCTGAAGCAGGGTGTGTGTTTCTCCCCCCCCCCCTTTTTTTCTTTCTGCTCTGTTAAATTCGATTTATGGTAAAGTTCCCTGCAATCCCCAAGAGCTCTAGGCTAGAACAATAAGTTAGTCAGGAATCACTTTTCCTTATGCGCTGTTAGTGCAGCCCAGACATAGTGAATTGCATTCCAGACTGTTGAAGTCATATGCCCTTTTGCCAATCTACCAACAACAAAGCATAACCATACATGGACTGAAAATTACTAAACTTCACCGCTACAAGGACTGGTTGGTAATATATATATAGATATATTTCAAAGGGAGCCAAAGCCACAAGCTTTTTACCTCTGCAGATCCCCTTCGGAGCTGTGGAGCTGGCGCCGAAATTGCATTCCAGTCCCTTGGTGTGATCGCAAGGCTGCGTCTTGCTGCAGTCCTCGTTGAGCTGTTTAGCACAGACTTTACAACATCCACAGCCGTCCAGGACCAGACCGACTCCCGGGGCACATCTGGGGACCTCCAGGGGGCATTGGCAAGCAGCTGGGCAAGAAGAAGAAAGCACCTGGGGAGGAGAAATGGATAAAAAGTTTGGTGAGACACAAACAGGTACAACTAAGCAAAGCAGGAAACAGTCGGCCTCCCTGCCATAAATGCAGACCAAAAACACAGGCACGTCACCTTTGATCATTGCCACTTCAGAGCTCAAGTTCCTTATATTTCTATGAACTGGCAAGAATACATTGGCTTCCCTCACAACAGGCGTGCCGGCTGCCTCTGCCTTCTCCCAACTTAAGTATATGCCTCCCCAAAGCCACACTATATCTTATTTTTAAAAAAAAACAAACCAAAAACCTTTCTGTCCGCAGCAGACCAGAGAAGGCAAGAATCCACAGCAAATGAGAAAGAAACGTCCACACCTACCCTGTTTACTAACTGAAGGAGTGCAAAAGCCAGGACGAAACAGCTGGTTCTCTGAGAGTTCATCTTCGGTTCCCTTTTTTTAAGGCGAAGGATTTCTGGTCTCTTTTCTCCCTTCTTCAGCCAGAAGCAAACTTGGACAGAGAGAGAGAGAGGGAAAGTAGGACCTAAACAGTTTCTCGGTGTTTGTCTGAGCGAAGTGGCGGTGACTTTTTTTTTTTTTTTTTTTGTTTTAAAGAGAGAGTCGCGAGTCCTGGAAAGCCTCGGGGGCTCGCCTTGCTTCTCTTGCGGGGAAGGCGGAGAGGAGGACCCGGCTGCTTTCTCTTGGCTCCCGCTGCTCGTGGCGCCGCGCACTTTCCCGGGGATCCCTTTGCCGTCTGAGGAGGCTCCGAGAGGGAGCAGCCTTATATAGTGTGCAGGCGCCGCGTGCTGCAGCTGCACTGACGTTGAGCGTTCCAGAATTCTAAAGCACCAGGAATTGTAAGGCATCTCAGGAATGTTTCCTTGGCGCGGTTTGCATCCAAGCTCCGCCCTGTCTAAGCTGCACTTTTTCCCCCTCGCCGTCTCACAAGCAAGAAAACAGGTTCTCCCTCCCCTCCCCTTTCCAACGCTTTTAAACAATCGCGGAGTTATAGATTGTAATATCGCAACACGCACGCCTCTCTCTTTTTGGGGTGGGTGGTGGGTGGTGAAAATATTTTGCTTGGCTATAAAGATTTCTTCTCTTTGCCCCCCGACCCCCCCCCGACCCCCGAAACTTCCCCCATTTGCAGCCTAGGAAACAAGCGCGTTAGACATATTGTCCCGGTGTGTTTGCTAAATAGCTTATATGCTATTGAAGATTAAAGGGGAGGGGGTTGAGGGGGAGGGGGAAGAGGCATGCAAATTTCTTAAGACATTCGGATTTGATCCAATAGTGGGATGAAAAGGTGTATCCCTTAACTAAGACCCAGATTGCGTCGTTTAAATTTTTATTTTTATTTTTATTGAATGGGGCATGGGAAAAGAAATTACTCCCCGTTGTTTGGACCGGTTCCAGGGAGCGGGGGGGGGGGTCCTCTTGTGCCCTTAAGTTTTTGGGTTATGGATTATTATTTTTACCTTCGGTTACCTTGATCTCGGAAGCTCCGTTTCCGCTATTTGAGGTCATATCAAGCAGAACGTCGTCTCCAGCAGCTCCCTCGCCCTGCAGCTATTAATTAACTTTTCCGGGTTTAATTGGCACATTTCGATGGCTCGAAAAGCAGCTAGCCAGACCTCCACGCTGCAAATGTTTCCAGCTTTTCAGGGAAAAGGTTCGGCTTTTCTTATCTCTCTCTCTACCTTTTAAGCCGATAATCTTTAAACTTGGGATGTTGCTGCAAGAATTTCGGGACGCTGAGTAAAAACACACACACACACACAACCTTTTTAAAGGTCCCTTTTATGATTCTTGATTCTTGGTCCG
This sequence comes from Podarcis liolepis, assembly GCF_965112155.1. Classification (NCBI taxonomy): domain Eukaryota; kingdom Metazoa; phylum Chordata; class Lepidosauria; order Squamata; family Lacertidae; genus Podarcis; species Podarcis liolepis. The sequence goes on along the minus strand of NC_139559.1, from coordinate 70,114,155 downwards.
TCTTGAAGGGGGCTCTGTGTGTGTGTGTGTGTGTGTGTGAAATCTGCTTCAATAACAGCAAAATTGAAAGTGGTTCCTATGGAACAATGAACTCTCCGTGACCTTCCCCTCTAGCGTGGAATGATAAGCAATTAGAATAAAACAGCGCCTACCCTGCACGTCCCGGCTTAGCAGTATTCAAATGATGTTTTTGTTTTTTGTTTTTTTTACTATAATGTGGAGGATGTTTTGAAAGCTATACAGATGATAAACCATATATTGCAATACACCTACGGCGTTCTGTTCAAAATACGTAAAAAAAATAAATAAATCCGAAAGTTCCTTCTTGGCTCTTTAATTACGTGAACGGCAAACACTTTGGTGAACGTGGGCTCGCATAATAAGTCATTTAAAAGCGATGGCGGGCCTTCAGAACACGCCTTCCTTTGCAAGCCTGTTGTTTATGGGTTTTGGGGGTTTGTTTGTTTGCTTATAGTATTTTCCTCTTCGGTTAAGTTTCTTTCCTAATGCATCTTCTCTGGTTTTAGGATTTGGGGTTTTTTTATTATTATCGTGGAGGGCACGACGACGACACAGAGGTGTTCCTAGCTTCTGTTGTGGCGTCTTTCAACCCTCCTTCATCGCCGTAAGTATTTCCAGATGGCGATTCAGACACCAGACGTAACAATATTTCCATATTTGGTCGAGCAGTAGTCCGCATTTTCCACATTTTTCTGTACTGTTACCCAACCACAAAGCATTCTTGACAGCTTCAGATGTTGTTAAATATAGACTTCACTTTTGTTCCCAGGGCAGGAAATTCTTCGGAATTCTTGGTGGGGTGTTTTTCTTCTCTCTACACCCCCCTTTTCTCTCGCCTCCCCCCATCCTTCACGCAATCTACCTATTATGGTTTAGGAGGAATTGCATTGTGGCTTTGCTGGCCTGTTAGTGACAAATACATAACTTAGAAGAAATATCCCTTGCTGGATATCTTATTCCCCTGGGGAGGGGAGAGGGGGGGTTGTTGCTGCGCTTAACTTTTAATAAAGCAACTATCGATTCCGTCCGCGCCATCTGATTTCCAACCACAGAAACGTGCTGCTCCCAAGCAGAGAGACCATGTAGCAGTGGGGGGCGGGGGGTAGGGGGGGAGAGAGAGGTTGTTGAAGGCGATGCGAAGGGGGGGAAAGCAATGTGATCGACCTGGCCGCCTCCCATGGCCATACGGGTTGTGTCTTATATGCGCTATTCGACGCACAGAGGGTGGCCCGTGGCGGGGAGGGGAGCGGACCCCTCGCCAGCCCCGCTGCTGCTTTGGAGCAGGGCAAACCCAGACGGCTCGTCGCCGGGTCCGCACACAGGGAGGCGTTTCAGAGGGGCTGGGAGCGTGTTTCCAGGGTAAGTTGTTGCTGCTCCTGGGTCCTAATTGGAGGGGGGTGGGGTGGGGGTGCGAGTGTGAGTCTAAGTGAGAAGTTGGGGGCAATGTTCGAGGAATAATAAGCAGCTTTGTTAAATCCTGCAGGGAACTTCAGAAATGACAGAGTGGCTGTTGTTGTTAGGTGTTTTTTTTCCAAGGGAAAAGGGGTTGGGTGTCTCTGCAGCCAGGGAGGTAGAACCAATATAATGGAGCCCTGTGTCCTCTGAGGGGGGGGGGGCGGGTTGAAGCACCAGCTTGCAGAAACAGTTTCCACGCACATATACGGTTTCCCTGTCTCTCCCCTTCGACTAAAGGACTACACATGTAGCTCAGTTAGTACAGCATGAGGCTCTTAATCTCAAGGCTGTGGGTTCGAGCCCCACATTGCAGGGGGGTTGGACTCTCGGTGGTTCTCATCGTCCCTTCCGGCTCTTTCAAATATGGGAGTATTTTCTGACTAGCTCTAGACACCTCCCCCCCCTCAAAAAAAAGGAGGAGGAATAAACACGGGGTTGGGGTAGTATAAAAGACCTGTCTTTTTGTGCATCCTTCAGGAGGGAATTCTCCATCCCTCTATTCCCACCCCATCAGAAGACAATATGAGGTAACCATCTGTCTAAAAAGGAATTGAGTCCAGGGTTAACGACGATTGCGTTCCCCAGTGACTGTTCACCGGAAAGGGAGAAAACTTGTTTCAGTAGCTCGTGGCTCCCCCCCCCAAAAAAAATCAAAAACCCACGCCTGTCGTAACCGATGGGAGGGGTGCGTGGGGGTCGGAGAGGAGCCGAGGTGTGTAGTGGCGCCGCCTCCCATTTGCTCCTCGTCGGATGTCAGGCAGAAAGTGCTGAGTGGGGCAGCCAGGGAAGCTGCCTCGTCACTGTTCGGGAGAGTGGGGTTTCACCCCACCCCACCCCACCCCTCTCTCCCTTTGCCCTCTGCAGCCGGGGTGGTGGGATCGGATCCCTTCCCTTGCTGCCTGGCCTTTGCTTTGGGAAACCGACGTAGCAGAGGTGGGGGCTAGGGGTGGATGGAGAGAGAGAGAGGAGATAATTGCCAAAGTGATTTCCGGCGCGAGCTAAACAAACTCCCGAGGTTTCCAACCCCGATCCATATTTGGTGAAAGTCTTGAGGAGTGTCGTCATCCGCTAGCCACCCCCCACCCCGCAGGAGGAGGACGATGATGTAGCTAAAAGGGTAGGCGTAAGGCGCGTCCGGCTCTCCTTTTAGCAAGGCGAGCTCATTTGGGGTCGCTGACCCTGCAGCGTTCCAGAGATCCGGATCACTCGGGAATCTCTGGGCACGTGTTCCGAGCCTTTCCTAGAGAGGGGGTTTTCCTCCCTTCCGCGCCGTCGAAGATCCTCCCCGCGTGCGCTCTGCCTCGCTTTGCTAAGCCAACAGCAAACCGGGTTAAGGACTTGGTACCCCGGGGCCCTTCCTGCAGGGGACATAGGAACCAACTCTTAGAGGACGAGGTCCTTTTGCCTCACTCACCCCACCCAATAAAATATTCGAAGGGTGGGGCAAAGTTAATAGTAGGCTGTGTGTGTGTGTGTGTGATCAATTAATGTGGAGGATGGATTACCTGATGCCTCCCCCCCCCCGAATATTTTATTCAAGTTGGCATCCTTGGCAGGGGATGCTTGCGGTGGGGGGGAGAGGGAGAGATGAGCCATGCAGGCATCTTCGGCTGGATTTGGCAGTCCTTACTGGCCAGAGGTGGGTGGCTAGGAGTGTGGTAGTTTAACTTCCTTTCTTAAGGTTAACTTAAAAGGCATAGATTCTAAAATTGCCAGACTGGCTTCACATGCGACCAAGAGGAGGCGCATGGGAGCATCGCTATAGATAAGGTCACTGGCCAAGCTGTGGCCAACCTGAGAGGTGCATCTGGGGAAGCCTTGCAATATTACGGAGGGTGCTAAGGCCTGTTTCCAACCGCAGAGAATCTGAGAGTAGGCCCCAGCATTTTCTCTGTGGCACTTTGGTGCACCTCTCTTAGATCATTTGGTTGCCAGCACAATCTATTTGTTGGCTCTGTTCAATCCATAGAGCAGCACTTTCCAAGCCTTTTACTGAAGTCTGGCCTGAGACTCTTACCTGCACATCCTATTCATTTGCTTAAGAACTGGGAAGCTGCGTTCCCGGAAGCTAGTGCAGTCCTATGTGCGCAGTGGCACATGGGTCCTTTCGCCCACAGCTGCTAGCCTGGCGCTCTACCCTCAAGGTTTCCTTCGATGCTCTTTTGCCACGTCTGCACAATCCATTTTCCCCGGAGTATCCTGGGAACTGTGGGTTGTTGTGGGTGCTTGGAATTGTAGCGCTAACTCGTTTCATATTGTCTCCTGTGAGCATCTGTTGCAACACTGTGTCAAGGTCACTGTAACTGCAGAAATGACTGCATGGTGCACCAAGGTATAGACCCTCTAGTGCTGTGAAAATATGTCCCTAGGTCCTGATTGGCTACAGGAAATACAGGCCTTTTTGTAATAAAAGATGGTATCTGGCTTTGGTTTGAAGGCCCCCAGTTGCAAAACCCACATGTGCCTGGATACAGCTTGTCGGTTCAGTAGCTAATCTTAATGATTAGTTAGTATTAGGGTGGGAGCAATCTAGTTCTGTTATTTTCTATTCTGTACCTGACTTCCCAAAATTAACTCTACACTGCTGTCCCTTTTTCAATTGCCCTTTCTTATTCCTGGGTTTATAACCTCCTTAATGAAGCATTGCATTTTCGCTGCTGTGGCTTCTTGGCGTAAACTTGGCTCTGAATCTGGATGCTTGGCTCCAGGCGACTGGATAAAGTGTGTGGGCTTGCAGCTCAAAAGACAATGAATGGGACTGTTTGGCTCCTGTTTTTGTGAATCCCAAGGATGTCAAGATAACAGCCTGAGTTTCCCCTGGCTCAGCTTGCGGAGCTACAGGTTTGGTGGCCATATTACCTGGCAGGGTTGGTTTTCACCCTAGTCAATGATCATTCAAGCATCCCTTACACCAAAGGAACTCCTGGGAGGTCCAGGTCTAAGGGCACCCTTCCAGGAGAATCCTTTACATGGCAGCAGGATGGGATGAGAGCGAAAGGAAAGACAAGATAAAACTGATAAAGCTCACCTTACCAAAACTATTCCCACATATTTTCTTCCCCTAAGAGAGCTCATAATTTCTTTCCCTCTTGGTTTGCCCCCTGGCTCTATCCCAGTAAATGTGATATCAAACCCACACACTTCACACGGTCCCATTGGGAGCCTCTAAAGCAGGGGCGAATTCGTGCCATTTTACAGTCCTGAGCTGAATTTTAAGGAGTTGAATCCCGCAGCTACGTGAATGACTTTTGAATTCAGATTTCCCTGTGAGCATTTCTCAGATGCTTTTCTGTTGCAGTCTTTTCTGCAGTCTGTACCTTAGAGAATGAATCTGCTTCTCTCTAGACACACATTAGGATAGCATATATGTATATATATTTTCCTTCAAGATTGCTGATTGCCGTTATGTCATTAAGGGGGTTTGTCCCACAGAGGGAAAGAGTGTAAAAGAAGACTGGAATGATTCTGTTTGTTTCTAAACGAAAGCCGTACAATTCCTCCCAGACAGGAGGCAATGTTGAACACAACCAATTGCATTCTGTTTTGATCTGAACATTTCTGCCCGAGGAAAAGCCTTGCATTCGTGTATTGTAAGCATATGCCAGGGCTTCTATAGCAGTGGTTCCTGAGGCGATTTAGCTGCAACTACAGGTGCCGCCACAGGCCATGCATGGTGAATTCAAGACCAGCCCTTCAATATTCTCCTTGATCAATGGAGCAAATACTGCTTCACTGAATTGTGAGAGGGGCAGGATCTGCAATTGTAGGAACCAATCAGTTGGAGGGGTGGCTCTTCTTCTCTTCCACATCCCGGGCCTTGTTATCCTGAGGCAGTGGGCGATCTCCATCAACGTTTCTTCTTCCTCAATCCTTCTCCCATCTATTCCTACATTTATCTCCCATGAGCCCAGTCACTTCTTGCCTCTTTGCTTCTTCTCCTCCATCCCATAGTATAGGGATGACTAACCTGTGACCCTCCAGATCCTGCCAGACCAGAGTTTGCCACCCTTGGGCCTCCAGCTGTTTTTGGACTACAACTCCCATCATCCCTAGCTAGCAGGACCAGTGGTCAGGGATGATGGGAACTGTAATCCAAAAACAGCTGGAGACACAAGTTTGGGAAACCCTGTACTAGACTCCCATCAGCACCAGTCAGCATACCAGTGATGGGAGTTGCAATCTACTACCATTTGAAGGTCCACAGATTAACTGTACTCTTCTTGGGAACAGACTTTAAATAGATTTCAGAAGTTCAACACAGAACATCTTTGCGCCTATAGCATGAAGCCAGTGTGGTGTAGTGGTTAAGAGCGGTAGTCATGTAATCTGGGTAACCGGGTTCGCGTCTCCGCTCCTCCACATGCAGCTGCTGGGTGACCTTGGGCCAGTCACACTTCTTTGAAGTCTCTCAGCCCCACTCACCTCACAGAGTGTTTGTTGTGGGGGAGGAAGGGAAAGGAGAATGTTAGCCGCTTTGAGACTCCTGAAGGGGAGTGAAAGGCGGGATATCAAATCCAAACTCTTCTTCTTCTTCTTCTTCTTCTTCTTCTTCTTCTTCTTCTTCTTCTTCTTCTTTGCCCCTCCACACAAACCCCTCTTCCCCAAATAATAATTCACAATTCTCGTCATGGAAGGAAATCCTAATGTTTGGCTTGCTAGCACCAGTTGCATGCCAGCTTTATGATGCTTTGGCTGGAGGCGGAAACCAGAATTCCAGCCGGTCTTCTTGGTCAGCCAGGGCTCATGAGGCAGTGTTGTGTGCTGTGGGTTTCTGCTGTGCTGCACTGACTTCCTGGAGTAGCTTGCAAAGACATGGCAACATCAGCAGCAGGAGCTGACCACAGCATAAACACAGCATTATGGCACGTGGACTTCAGAAACTATCAGATAAAGTTGCCCCTTCCTTGACATGCCAGGAATTGAAGCTTGAACTTCTAGTACAGGCTACAATGGGAGAGAGCAGAACTTGACCCTATTGTGCCCTACTGGGTCGTCTGAGTTTCCTGTGTTCATTTAGGGACAGTAACTCAACCAAGGAGCATCTATTGGGGCCAAGGTTTCATTTTGCATGAATGCCCTGAAAATATATATTGAGAATGGAGATGGATGGCAGACATGTCCAAAGGCTGGTGTCTAAATGTTCTCTTAGGAAAGCTTTTGCTCAATGGAAACACCTTTTGTGGTGTTCTTTAACGTTTCCAGATTCGAGTTTCTCCTTCCTATGTCTTTCATTCTTCTCCTTTTCTCGACTTTGGGTTTCTTCCCTCAGCCCTACACTTTTCTGCATTTAATGTTTGCGCTTACCTTTGAATGGGCCTCTCCTGCTGCCTTTGCCAGACCACTGGTTCCTGCAGCCCTAAATCATCCCTTCAGTAGTAAATGTCTTGGTTCCGTGACTCACAAGGGAGGTGAAAAGCTGGGGAGGGGGCCAGCTAAACATGGAAATGCATAGAGAAGACAGCGGAACTGAAGTATGACCTCAGTGTTTAATGTTCAAGTGGTTTCAGGTTTTTGCTTCCTCGGTTTGCACAAAGTTAATGCAGTATTCTTCAGGAACAAATAGACAAGTCTACATTCCTTGTGCTACATCTGTATAAACAAGGCCTGCTAAGAACAGGTTCTGGGTGCTTTTTCAGTCCCTGGGAATAAAGATGTTCTTTCATTCCTGTGCCTCTCCTTTCTTCTTCTGCTGTATCTTTGCAGATCTCATGGTTCATCTTACCTACAGAGCCTTCTGGAACTTCCTGTCTCATTTGCTTATTTTTCTTCAGGGAATTAAAGAGGGTGTGTGTGGAAATCTAACAGTTACCCTGGCGATATTCAGAATTGGGGGTTCGGGACTGAAGGTGGATGTTGACAAATGTTTCGTTTCAAATCGAAGAGGTGCAGGGGCTTGAGCAGGAAAAGCTATGTTGCTTTTCCTAGAAGAAGCCCCATCCCCTAATGTGGTTGTGGTTACTTAGTGGTGAGAAAAAGGTCCTTGGTACATGCTCAACAATGCTCACTTTTTATTGTAACCAGTGCGGATGGTGCTGGCATTTCAAACCACTTCAGAGGCTAAGCCAAGCCCTAATCAGCCCTGAACCATATATTGGATGTGAAGAAAATGTGTACTAAATCGTGCAACTTTTTTCCAATAATGTGGAATCCAAATTAAAATAAATGCAGATTTCTAAGAGCCAGAACAGACAAAACATTTTCATGTGGTGGTGAAAACATGTATGTGTGGCAGTGGGGAAAAAAACCCTCATGAAATCTTTATGCTGTTTTTCATCTGAACAGGAGAAGGCTATTGTGACTGACCTGTGAACTTTTAATAACCCGTAAAATGACTGGACAACGAGGGACATTAGAGGGACAACTGCAAGCTAAACAAGAAGGTGAGACTACTCAGCTTTTTGAAAGGTTATTGACTTCCTTATCACAAGTTCTGGCATGGGAATTTCTGTCTGATGTGTGTTTCTGTGTTCTGAAACTCTTCTGAAATCAGATAGAAGGAGCATAGCTGGGCGATGGTGATGAGATCACTGAGCAATTACATTTGATATGAGCATTTTTTTGCTGCATAGCGTGACAATCTTAATTGAAACACCTACCCTGTTCTTATACACATTTACTCATTAATGAAAGTAGCATTCTGTTCCTAGCTGCTACTAAGAATATACACACCAAGTTTCAACTTTCTTGAGTGCCTGGAAGCGTCTTAGCTATTTGGGGAGAACAGTTTTATCCCTCATTTCCAGGAAGACCCTTGCAGTTGTCTCCCTTTTGGACTTTTTGAGTAATCTGCATGTTTTGGGCAACCCGAGTGCCAAATATTCAGCTTCTTTGTTGTCAAGAAGTTCCTTAACCATTTGGGGTGAACTTTTGAGCTCCCTGTTTTGACAGAATAGTGTTTTTAGCTTTGGATTACATATATTCCAAGTTTCAGAGCTCTAGGCCCTTGGCAACTTTTCTAACAATTTGGATATCCCCGTCAGTCGGACACAAGCGTGCAAGACTCAAATCACCAGAACCAGTTGAGACGAAATCAAGGGACCAAATAAATGCAAAGGAAACACAAAACGAGTTCTGCTATAACTTCTAAATTTTAGTTACAGCCTCAGTATGACCTAGTTTCAATTTAGCTCCAATGTGCAAGTAACATGCTACCTTGGGATGTGGCTTTGTGCATTACGCAGAGGGTTTGAAAGGAAGCGGGAGCACTCTTAGTCCTCTACACTTCAGGTTGATGTGCAAAGAAGTAACTCAGGCTTCTTCCCTGCAAAAAGATGTGTGATCTGTCTGTGGCAGATGTTCAAGTTCCCCTTTCGTTAAAGACATTGGGAACATGAAAAGCAAAAGGTTGATTCATGCTTTCATCTCCCCCATACTTGCCACAGGCAAAGCTTCTATATGCAGAAAGATATGCCAGGGCTGATGATGGCTGGTGTGTGCGGAGAGATAATCTAGTGCATTTGTGAGCAGCAGCCAAGGATGTAGAGGGAAATAATGGCTGAGTCCATGCATGGTGTTAATGACGTAATTGTTTCACATGGTTATTTGCAGAAGGAAGCAGCATATGGAATATGTCGTCCTTTCCCTTTATTATTATGCATTATTTTATCTAGGGTACTTTTAGCTCCCTCTTTGTTAAAATAAATCCCGCAGCAGAAACAATATCACAGCATATGTTGAGGACTATAATCATGAACACAATAAACAACGAACCAATTCTAAAACAAAGAGCAAACAGTAAATATCGATCAAATCACAGATCAGTTCAGTGAGCTTGCAATATACGTAACTTTGTGTTATACTTTTGTTACGCCCACTAGGCTGCAGGGACCAGGAAACAAACTGGCTGTCCTCTTTGTGGCTTGGTAGCAGTCGGTAAAGACTGCAACATGTATAGTAGCAGAGGAGGCGCTGAAGATTGGGGGGCTGGCAGAGCACATATGGTGTGTGATGTCACGCATGTGAGAGCAACTTCATGCACGTGACATCATGTGGCAGCTTCAGGAACAGCTGGGGCCTCCTTTCACATCAGGAGGAGGAGGAGGAGCTGGCCACGGAAGCCGTGCCATGCTTGGCTCCACACTTGGCCTCCTCTCCCCCCCCCCCCCGATCATTCGGGGTATTGGAGGACCTGCACCCCCCAAATATTTTTTGGGAGGGGAACATAGCTGAGCCCCCACGAGGTTCTGCCCCTGTATAGCCCCTGTATGTTCCTGTAATGCGCGTTTCTGTTATGCTTTTACCTGTGACAGAAGGTGTTCTTGTGATAGTTGCCTTCTCATGATCATTGAACCCTTTTGCACCAAACTATCTCCTACAATCTCACCAAATCCCTCTGTCGTGTTTTATGCCAAAGTCAATCATGTTTGCTCGAGAATGACTCAGTGGCTTGGATCTGAGCTTGTTTTTGGTTTGTTAATGCAAGGCAACATCCCAGTTTCCACTCATTGCCTCCTCCCAGAGCCACTACCTGTGCCACATTGTTCCAGAGGGTCTCCCAACTCCTTAGAAATGGCTCTTTAGGAGGTGCAGCGAGAAGGAGAGGGTAGGAAAGTGCCCGTGTGCCATCAGATGCATTGCAAGACTACCAATTCCATGATGCAGTCTGATGTTGGAGAAAATATGCATGATTGCGAGTGATTCAAAACCATTAATACATGCAGCCATGAGCCTAAATAGTATCTTGCTCCTAAATTGCTTTGAACAAAGGTAAAATGCCAGGAGAGTGCACATTGAATTTTAATTTGACTTTCTGCAAAAAGTCACTGTTGGGGCTTGGATAATGGAAATGGAAGCACACTTTTCTTCTCTACATTTTGCACATAACTTCCGCAAACCTGTTAACAGATTTTGCTTTCAGTTGGGATTCCAGATTCTTTCGTGAATATGTGAGCTAGTCGCCAGCTCCAGTACTCCTTTTCTTGTATTTTTCCTTAAAGGTTCTTGCAATGTGCTATATCTAAATGTTTTCATCATCTCCTGAAGTTCATATAATGCTTACATTAATATTTTTTCCACTTCTATATGACCCAAAAGCGTGTTAGGCATTTAGAGAACAAAGCGAGAAAGGTGCTGTCCTTTCTCCAAGGAGCTTAGAATCTAATTTTACACATGACGGAACAACAAGGCCATGGCAAACAATAGGAGAGATGGGGTGAAAAAGAACAAAAGATCCAGCACGCTAGGTAAGCTTCAGTCATCCATTCAAAGAGCAAAATATCACCATGTAACTTAGGTGACCGCCTGCTCGCAAAATAAAAGCCACATAGCCAGAGCAAAGAATTAATGAGCACCCCTTGTGTGGAAAGAGGTCTGCGTGAATTTTAGATTTAATATCGCAATCCGAAGAATGTGCAAGTTAGTCAAAGCTGAAAGTCTGAGAATAATTCTAGCTTTAATAAAATTATCATTTGTGTCAATGTTATTTATATAGACATTCCCCCTTTATCCTCCCTTCGTATTCATAGAATTCACTGGATAGATTATAAAAGCAATACATAACTGTACTAAAAACAGCAACTAAAAAATAGAACAATAGGAAAAAATGCCTTAAAAGCTATGATGTCAACTATAAATTCAGGAAAATAGGGTGGTTTTGGTTAGGTGCCCAGTGAAAGGCTCTAGGTGAACTTCTCTAGGAAAGGAGTTTAAAAACTAGGTACTCTTTCTGGTAACACCTGCCTAACTTGTGACATGGGAGAACTCAGAGAAGGGCCTCAACTGCCAGTATTAATTGGTGGTCAAGTCCTTGGTCCAGTGCCATTTTATTGGGAGCGGGTGGCACTGTGGTCTAAACCACTGAGCCTCTTGGGCTTGCCAATCAGAAGGTTGGCGGTTTGAATCCATGAGATGGGGTGAGCTCTAGTTGCTCTGTCCCAGCTCCTGCCAACCTAGCAGTTCGGAAGTACGCCAGTGCAAGTAGATACAATAGATACCACTGTGGCGGGAAGTTAAATGGCCAGCATCAAGAATTGTGCCTGAAAAGAAAGTGGGAACCAATAAAGCTCTTTCAAGATTGAGAAACACATTCATCCATATTTTGTGGGATACCTTAACTGCGTTAAAACTGGCAGAGAACTAGTCTCCTGCTTGCACATCAGTACAGCCTGGGATGATGATCAATGGAGATCCATGTGGAACAGAGCGGTCCAACTTTTCATGCCAAGTGGGTTGCAAGGGTACTTCAACAGGGAACTCGTGGTCCACACACTGCCTTGTGGAGGCTGTGTGAGGAACAAGACCAAAAGTGAACACACACACACCAGCCCTCATGTTGCCTTCCCAAAGCTGGCTAAGTGTGGCGCTGGGCTTTAGGAAGGAAGCACGGGGCGCTGGCAGGGTCCTGGGAACCCCTCCCTCGCTCCTTCCCAATGCTGGGAAAGTGCTTTTACATGTACGTCTCAAGGTAATTTACAGACATTGTTTATGGGACAATGTGGCTCTTGGCTCAAAAAAGGTTAGCTACCTCATATCTGGTCCCTCATTTCCAGGAACTGGAATGCAGAAGCATACATCTCACTGAACATGGAGGTCCACATATTTGTGGAGAAATTTCCAGAGGATTGTGCTGACCTCATATCCTGTGAGTTCGTTTCTGTCCCAGGCCATATAAGTTCCAGTCAGGAAGGGGGGAGGGAAACCACTGACGCACATGTCACCTAAACCGACATAGCTTTCGTTGTCACAATGACTACAAATAGAATTTGGTCACTTAAGCAGTCGACTGAACAAACATATAGGATGATCAAACTGCTGCTGTCCTAATTCAGAAGAAAGCTCCTCTTACCTATGTGGTTTGGCTAATTTATCAACAGGAGACAAGTGAACAGACATGATGTCACTCTTATATTCGTGGAGGCATTCCAGGAAACCTTGGGGTCACAATACCTGACTTACTGATGAATGATTTTATTTTTTTAACACACACACCGACCACAAAGACCCCCATTTAAATTAATATTTAAGTTATGCCTTCCGGTTTTATTTCAGTGAGAGTATAAACCATGTGCAGATAAACTAAATATGTAGTCCTCCTTATGTTGTCATGCTGGATGTAGTGATTGTAGAGTTGCTAATCCTTGCTTAAGCTCTTTGCATGACACCTTAGCGTAGGAATACAGTGGAAACTCGTGTTACGTACCGTCCTCCTTGCGGGTTCCGAGCTCCGCTAACCCGGAAGTAGATGCTCCCGGTTGCGAACTTTGCCCCGGGATGCGAGCGGAAGTCGTACGCCGGCAGCGCTGCAGCAGCGGGAGGTGCCATTCGCGAAAGCGCGCCTTGGGTTATGAACGGTTTCAGCTTAAGAACAGACATCCAGAACAAATTAAGTTCGTAATCAGAGGTATTGTCCCCAGCAGCAGAGTTTAAGCAGAGGGGAAAGAGGCAAAGGGAATTGTAGAATCATAAGAGTTGGAAGGGACCCTGAGGTTCATCTAGTCCCTGGTTCCCAAACTTGGGTCTCCAACTGTTTTTGGACTACAACTCCTATCATCCCTATCTGGCAAGACCAGTGGTCAGGGATGATGGGAACTGTAGTCCAAAAACAGCTGGAGACCCAAGTTTGGGAAACACTGGTCTAATTCAACCCCCTGCAATACAGGAATCTTTTGTCCAACATGAGGCTCGAACCCATGATCCTGAGATGAAGAGTCTCATTTTCTACTGACTAAGCTGTTAAGTCCCATTATGCAAATGGGAGTCCACTCGCACAAAACTGAATTTCACTTATGACTGTGTCTGTTAATTTGTCATATTTCTTTTGATATGGGCAATGGGTTCACCAAACGTTTGGGAAGGAGGTGCACATATCACTTTTTTTTTTTTTAGTAACCTTATTTCAAAAAGAAAGGAGATGTTTCTGTCAGTGCAGCTTTTCCCATCACAGACTGAAGCAGGAATCACTTAGAAGCTTGTATTTTATACTTCAGTACCTTCCTTTCCGAGGGACGCAGGTGGCGCTGTGCGTTAAACCACAGAGTCTAGGGCTTGCCAATCAGAAGGTCGGCGGTTCGAATCCCCGCAACAGGGTGAGCTCCCGTTGTTTGGTCCCTTCTCCTGCCAACCTAGCAGTTCGAAAGCACCTCAAAGTGCAAGTAGATAAATAGGTACCACTCCGGCGGGAAGGTAAACGGCGTTTCCGTGCACTGCTCTGGTTCGCCAGAAGTGGCTTAGTCATGCTGGCCACATGACCCAGAAGCTGTATGCCGGCTGTATGCAGATAACTGTGATCTGACTCTGAAATAATAATAATAAAAATGCAAACTTCTACGTGCATTACTGTACTATAAGCAGAAAACATTCTGCATTAAATCTTAATGGAGTTGGATGTACCGAAGTCCCACTTGCTCACATTGAGATACATGCCCAATAGTCACATCTGGTGCCCAGTCCACACATTTTACTACGGGGAGAGGCAAGAATTCCCTCTTGGATGTTGTGTGAGAAGCAGGTGACTATGTCAGCTCCACATCTGCATTCTCTTCCAGGTCATATATAATGTGCAAAATCTGTAGGTCACAAATGCACAGCAATCTCTTGACTTTTCTTCCTTCATGTACCGAGCCCACTGAAATACACTGAGCGTGTCAGGTGCTGGTGAGATGATACGAGTGTTTCTTCTGTGTCATTTGCTTTCTGATGTCACATTCACACATGCAAATCACCCCTTGGTGCTGCGGGATGAGGGACCCCGTCGCGCATCTCATCGTGGCTGGAAGTCTTTTCGCTCCAGGAAATTATCGCTATTCACTCTCTGTTCTTCTTCTTTGCAAAGTCGTCTATATCAGTTTCTGTTTGGCATTCTGTCCATCCTTAGCCACGCATGGCATTGCTCTTGGAGATAAGGCCTTCCTGCGGAAGAGTGGGCACTTACAATGTCATGGGACCTCCGCATTTAGGCAGCTTTGTGTTCCTGGGAGGAAAAGCCTTTGAGAAGGAGAAAACGTAAGCAGACACGATGTCATCTTTTCCTACCGATAGGGAAGACTTGCTGGCAGCCAAGAAATCATGCATGTGCTTTAAGAGTGATGGTTGACACAGCGTTTCGATTTAGGAATGCACAAGGACCTGCCCACCCCAATATTACACGCTTGTGAATAAAGCAAATGGTGGCATGCAAAGCTAACCTCTTGGCACGACTGGCTTCCAAAACTTGATGTTATTTCATACCTGATGTTCCTGGTTCATCTAAACGGAGTGGCGTGATGGGTTCGAGCCGGTGGGAGGAGTGAAATTTCGTAATTCTCTTATTTCTCCATGAGACTAGAAACAGATCTTAGGAAAGAGACGAGCAAGGTGTGGAACTGTGCTCTCCAAAAAACAACCTCGACTCCTGTCCCTCCCAACCCTACGATTCTGTGATTCTATAGCTGCATAATTCTTACTTTGACATCCTGCTTTGTCAGTCAGAATTTTAAAGCAGTGTAGATCACACATCCCTGGGAATAAAAGTACATTTCCATGTTATGCAGCTTGTGGGGTGTAACTACATCTTTCATTGTGGAAGATGAGTGGCTTTTATACTGGTGACGTAAAATCCATTCATTCACGGTGCTTGCTTAAGGAGCCTTTTTTGTTCTATCGTGGCAACGTCAACGGTGGTTTCCCTGTGAGGGATTCCTGGCCACATCTGGCTTCCTAGATTATACCATAAAGTGCTACGCAGTTTCCCTAGGATCACAGAAAAGAGACTGGATTTTACATATTTGGACATGTCTAGACACTTTCATGATAGCTCTGGGACGCATAAGCAGGAAGTGCAGTAAGACTGTGGTAGAAATGTTTGTCGGTACATATGCCACCGCCGATGGTAATGGAAAGAAAGCATGGCCATGTTCCATGGGCATTTTTTGTGTTGTTTCGGAAAGGTGTTGCTTTTTCTTATCAGTATTGACAATAGCACACGGTAGAGATGCAGAACCTGTGGCCTCTAGATGTTTTCTGGACTCTCAACTCCCATCAACTCCAAGAAGCAAGGCCAGTTGTCAGGAACGGTAGACATTTCAATCCGATATCATTTGGGGGTTCACCAGTTCCCCATTCCTGGCATAAGGTAAAGACTGTGCCAGGAAGCACCTTTAAATACTGCATTAACTTAGTTATTTAATATAGTTAGAGAAGCCGAGATTCCTAGTGTGAAGTGTT
Source organism: Podarcis liolepis (assembly GCF_965112155.1). Taxonomy (NCBI): domain Eukaryota; kingdom Metazoa; phylum Chordata; class Lepidosauria; order Squamata; family Lacertidae; genus Podarcis; species Podarcis liolepis. The sequence goes on along the minus strand of NC_139559.1, from coordinate 70,098,540 downwards.
AACATCGTGCCAGAACATTAAATTATCCAGGATACTTACTGACAAGTATTTCCTCCAGCAAACAGTAAAAATCCAGCTCCTGCGTCTGTTAGGTATACAATAAAATTATGAATTGACGCAAAGCTATCCGCCCGTAGAGCAGTCGACTTTTATATGCCATTACACTTTTGACCTTTCTTTCGGTTTTGCTTCTTCACCTCCAGCACTGTCTTTTTGCCTAGCTGTCTTTTTAATTGTAGGGTGTTTGCTGTTCCAGCAATCTCCCTTGCTGGAATACAGCACTTTGTGGTGTATGGAGAACTGATGGCAGCATGAGAAGTGATATTGCCCTTTCATGCCAGGTAACGGGGAGATAAGTAAATACTGTCTATACCTGGTGGTAACTGACATAACTTAAATTAGGAAGGGTTTGCATTTTCAGAACGTGTTGGATATAGAATCCTGGGCTCTGCAATGGCAAGGGAACGATCCCAGATCGAAAAAAATGTCATCTTGTTCTACTGGCAAAACTTTTTCAACATATGCCTTGTAAATAGCAAATGTGTAGCGTACAGATTTCCTTGTCCACCTTTTATGCTGACTTTTCTCAGCTTAACAGCAAAGGCAGACAGTCTGTTTATAGCCTGTTCCATGTGCTAGCACAATGCTGTACTGTTTGGCTTGTGAGCCCTGGAGGGGAATGTTTTAAAAATATAAAATGGTTCCATTGACTTTCTTCTTCTTCTTCCTTAATTCGGGAAAACATTGCTGTTAATATTAGCTGGTGGAAAAGCTTCCTTTTAAGAAAAATAGCAACTCAGTCCTATATATGAAGCTTGAACTGTTGACACAAGAGAAAAGGCTAGAATGTTGTTAGAGTAGGTGCAATAGTGTTCAGAAGAGCTGGATCGAGGATGCAGTAAGAGGAAATTCCTCTCTGTCTCCTTAACATATCCTGTGTAGGAGGCAGTCAGAATAGCAACCCTTAAACTTAATGGAGCACAGAGCTAATGTCCAAATATTATTCCTGCATACCTGCATAACCACCGGAATGATCGGGGTAAAGAAGCAAGCTAGGTAGAAGTGTGGCTAACTTTCAGCTGTCCCCAGAAAACCCTGTGGATTGTCTTCTGCTACCACAGAATAATCACTCCCCTATAGAGGAAATAAGCATCTTTGTTCTTCCCATTGATTTCAAGGCACCTTGAATGTTTCCCGTTGCCCTGCAACCAGTGTTGAGCTGACTCATTCAAGAACAGTAACACTGTTTAAACTCTGCAATGGCGAGGGAGGGGTCAATGTTGGTGCCATTTTGAAAAGTAATGCACAGGTACGGGGGGACATCATTGGACTGAATCACATGTCGTTGTGGTTCACATGAACACCACTTGAACTTTGTACGACTTCAACCAGCAGAATGGTAACAAATCTTTTTAGTCTTAATTCCATTAAGCCCTACTTCATAAGCACTACTTAGTAAATTCAGCACTACCTACATACCTGCTTAGTAAGCACTAAGTTGAATGCTAGAGGATGTGGGAACTCCTCCATCTCTATCCCTCCAACTCTGCAGCTTACTGAGCCTTGCCCTTGACCTTCTCCCCCAATCCCCATCCCTGATTCCCAGGTCCATCACCAGTTGCGATTTGAAGGTCAGCCCTCTATGATTCATGGCTTTCAGATTCCAAGTTGATGCTTTTGCCTGATACACAACCTTCTATATACTGGACTCCACAACCTTCTATATACTTGGCTCCTGCAGAGCCAAGTGGATATTCATTTTGTTGTCTGACTCACCTTTTCCTTATCTCCACATGACAGCGAGCCTATGATCCTTTGTTTTCTTCACACTGAATACGCGTAACAAAAGTCCATACATCCAAGAGATTTGGATAGGGGAGTTCCGTTATATCTATTTCTGTGGAAAAGGGCCAACTTCTTACAGAATGCAATTCTTAGGTGGCCATATTGAACTGTGTCACGTGGAAAGAGCCACCAAGAACAGTGTGTTTGCTACTGGGGTGGCTTTGGATGAGGGGAGACACCGATTATTATTTAATTTACTATTAATATACTATTTATTAGATCTCTTACTAGCCATAAAGCAAAAGTAGTAGGGGCAATCTTTGGATTATATAAATACTTTACTAGTTTGCATTGAGGGTTAAAATGTTACAAATACATCCCTCATGAAATAGGATAGAAAATAATTAATATTGGTGGCGAGGTTGTAGGCTGGAGTGCAGTTGAGGGTAGAGATGGGGACCAGGCCTCTTGAAGCTGGAAAAAAAAACTTAGCAGTTTCCTCTTCCCTGAATTTCTCATTCTTTTTGAAGGCTCTGCATCTCGATAGAGTGAGGGACAGCTGGCATGATGACAGGAGATGTAAAAAATGAATGCTTTGTCAGCCTCCGTCTGGATGCTACCATTATTTTAATGCTAATGTGGTTTCTCCTCAGTCTTTTTCCCATCTGAATGTAGGGAACTAAAGCCTCCTGATATTTATGGGATTTTACTAGATTAGCTTTTTAAAAAAACAACCCCCCCAAAAAACTTTAAAGTAAAAGAGGCAGTTCATTCAGTAGTGGGGGTTTGCTGAAAGTGCCACCTCAGATAAAATATTACAGGAGTCAAGTAAGTATAAATAAGACTCTTGCCTATGAAATGGCTTCTTATGTGAATTTGGGATTAAGGCCAAGAGTATGTCTAGGTTTTAGGGAAATTTATTAGCCGAGGTCAACTGTATTTCTAGGACTCGGAAGATGGGATGGCAAAGAATTTGCCAGTTGGAGTCAGCTACATCCTCAAGTACCATGCCTTCCTTTTACTGAGAGTTTTTTCTTTCCTCCTCTCTTTTTTATTTAGCATTTTGAACTCTTAGGATGATACTGTTTGCAATTTTGACTATTATGCATCCTGAATCACAGCAGATTAGTAATAGTACCCCATACTGAACACATGAGTGCAGCACATTGTTCTTCTGAGAAACTGCCAAATTTTAATGACCCCCCCCCCCTTTTGGAGACACATAGCTCTGCTATAGGATATTTCTCTCTCTCTCCCCCACCCCTTTCTCCTACTTTGGTAATTCCATCTGAAAGGATACACTGTTGGCCATCTTAGCTGACACACCACTTATCGGTTGCTTGCCCTTTCCCCCCTTGAATAACTTCTTACTGTTTTTTGTAAACAAGGATCATAGGAATAGCAAACAATACAAATAAATAGACCCTCCATCTGGCCGTATCAGATTGTCATGAAGTGTTGTGGAAGTAGATGGGTGTCCATGGGCTGGAGTTAGGATTCCTGCTTTCGCTTTCCAGGTATTAAGCATGGTTTGTATGAATTCGTTTTCAAATTTTTAGGCCAGTTTTAAATTTTTTGCTTTAAGAAGGGATATGCGGAGGTTGGAATTTCCTCTCTCAGTTCTCTTTAAATTGGACCCATTGTTTTGTAGTATCATCTAAAACAGGCATGTATAACAGGTGGATCACGATCCACTGGTAGATCCCCTTGTGATCCTGATAGATCGTGGGATCCTTATTGATCCCTCCCCAAAGAAAGTTGAACAACTGTGGGCCCACTACCGTAAAAAAATCTCAAGAATTCTGGGCAATCCTCCCCCCCCCCGCAAAAAAGGTAAACGACTCTGAGTCTTCCCCGAAAAGCTCAATAACTCTGGGCAATCCCCACACATGCTCCTCCTCCCTCCAATGACAATGGGTAGATCACTGTCAGTTTTTTTATACTGGGAGTAGCTCTCAGTCTCTTGGGAGTTGGACGTGCCTGATCTAAAATAAAAGGGATGGTACATCTTACTTAGGGATGCGGGTGGCGCTGTGGGCTAAACCACAGAACCTAGGACTTGCCGATCAGAAGGTCGGCGGTTCGAATCCCCGCAACAGGGTGAGCTCCCGTTGCTCGGTCCCTGCTCCTGCCAACCTAGCAGTTTGAAAGCACATCAAAGTGCAAGTAGATAAATAGGTACCGCTCCAGCGGGAAGGTAAACGGCGTTTCCATGCGCTGCTCTGGTTCGCCAGAAGCGGCTTTGTCATGCTGGCCACATGACCAGGAAGCTGTACGCCGGCTCCCTTGGCCAATAAAGCAAGATGAGCGCCGCAACCCTCGAGTCGGTCACGACTGGACCTAATGGTCAGGGGTTCCTTTACCTTTACCTTTTTACATCTTACTTTGTTAGCAATAAAATATAGCTTCAGTTTTGGGATGGCCCAGCTTCCTTACACTGTGAGGAGGTACAGAAGTTTGGCATTTATTCTGGGTCTTTTACAGGGGGAAAAACCTACTTTTCTGCCACTTTCATATCTGTTTGAGTAGAATCCAAGTTGGGAGTGATTGGAATAGAAACAGCAATTTTGATAAGACTCTCACTTTTACCATTGCTGATCTGCCTGGGAGGGTTTGCTCCATTTCCCCCCTTCAATTTTCTTAGAATTGTTTGCCATACAGGGGGATTGTGAATAGAGTGTGTTCAGGTTTCTTGTGATAATTCTTCTTAAGTATCTTAAGCTTCGTGTGACGGAGTCTAACGCCTGTGAGTTCTGTGAATACTTCTTGGATCTTAGGTGGTACATTGAAGCATAAAGCTCCAGATTTTGAGAAGCTAACTTGAAAACCTGGTAATGTTGCAAAGTTGCTGAGCAATCGAAGTATTGCTGCTTCCGTGTTTGGCAGGTCAGGTGTCATAATCATTAAATCATCAGCAAATAGCCTGGTCGTGTAGTTTTGTTTTCCAATTTGGGCTCCCTTGATGTTCTAAAGCTAGGATGAACAAAAAGGGAGAGTGTGGAGTGAGTCTTCAAATCTTCACCAGGGTTGGACTGGTATTGTTTATCCTTACTGTGATGGAAACTTCAGAGTATATTTGTTTCAAAATATTTGATTGCCCTTTTTTTTTACTGTGAGTCAAATTACAGTTTTGTGACCTGTTTAAAGTAGAACTGCAAAACAGGGCATTTCTCATCCAAACTTTTTTTTCTCCTTCCATTATCTTCCACTTAATCCTTTAAGAGTGTGTCCTCCTACAACTCCTCTCAGAATCCAGCAATTCACAAATACCAGCGTCAGGGGTGACAAAAGCCCAACTGAAAATGCCATCCACCAACAGATTATATATAAAAGAGGCTTAAAAGATGCTTTTCTTTCCTTGGCTCCTCAATGTTTTGTACCCTACTGGCGCCACTGCAATCTTTCCCTAGAGTTCGGCCTCCCTCTACGGATTCCCATGTTTTGTCTTCCTCTCTGTGCTCCTCCTGCCTGCTGTCCATTCATGTTTCTGATTTATTTCGCTCACAGTCTCCATATAGGTTGGTGATGTTTTGCTCCAGTCGATTATATTACAGGCTAAGATTCAGAGAGGGTGGAACTACGCATGAATGGATGCCCGCCGTGGGGGCAATAAGTAAACGACAAGGCACTTGCCGTCTTCTCAAAAACACAAGCGAAAAGGGCCCACCCTCCAGCCATGGGTATCATTTAGGGAGGGCAAGGGGCATCTATGTCTCTCATTCTGCACTCTGATTGACTACTGTAATAAACAGTATGCAAATAAAAAGCAATAAACTATGTGCTAAGTACGCATGCCAAAGGCACACATTCCATTGCTTCATAAAACGGAGACCTTTTGGCCTGTGTTGATAACATTGCTATAGTATGAGGTACAGCAAAGTGCTTCTTGGGTCATTCCACACCAAATCACCTGGTGCCATGTGCTCTCACAACTCAGATTTTCTTCAAAAAAAAATATTATTATGTGTAGATACCTATGAGATAAGCTCAAAATAATATTTTAAGATTTTTTGGTCCAAAATTGGGTGCAGGAGAATATTTTGAAAATTTTGAAAATCTGAGTCATGAGAGCACGGTCGACTATTAAAATCAGGTGATTTGGCATGGAAAGACCCCCTTTTAAATAATGCTGGAAACTTCCTCCCCACTACCCTGAAATACCCCCCCCCATTTGAAATGTGAGGGGCTTTATTTCTTAGGGCCCAGTGGTAGCCAAAGAGAGAATCACGGCCTCTGATGCTCTGCAGGATCACTAGCGCTGCTTAGATGGCACTGCCAAACAGGGCTTTACATCTGTCCACAAAAGAGCTCTGTGTGGTCAGTCACGATGGTTTCTATTTTACGAATGGGACACACAAGGAACAGGTTTGCCACCTGGGAATGGTCTTAGAGAGCCAGCCTGCTCCTGGAAGTTGGCATGGCGGCAGCAACCGTCTGGCCTGTGGTGATAACATTGGCATTCAATTGTTTTGGGGAATAATCTGGAGTGTGTGTGTGTGTTGTAGCTTTCCATTTTAAAGCTTTCCTGTGGTTCTTGGCTTAGACGCAGTGTTTCTCAACCTTGGGTTCCCAGATGTTGTTGGACTACAACTCCCATCATCCCTGACCTCTGGCCTTGCTAGCTAGGGGTGATGGGAGTTGTAGGCCAAAAACATCCGGGGACCCAAGATTGAGAAAAGCTGGGTCTTAGAGTGTGGTCATTTCCCCCTCCAAAATGGCGCCCGTACAGCCATATCTACACCCAGAGTAGGCCCTCCTTCCCAGGCCTGAGCACTATACAAGTTCGAAAAGATTGTCTCATTTTTGGCATTCGTTATTGGGAAGTTCTCCTCTCCCCACACATACGCTCCACAAATATCTTAGCAAAATGCTGCGGGTCTTCATCTGGATAATAAAATAATAATACAAATAAAGCGTAGCTCTATTGCTTGTTGGGACTTAGAGACAAGAGTGGTTGAACATTCTCTCTGACTCTGATACAAATCAGTGTTTTAAAAGAAATCCAATAGAGAAATCTACTTTGGCGTGTCATTTGCAATCTTTCTGGCATCCAACTTCGCTGAGACTTTTTGGTGAAGCGCTGAGCTGAAGTGTGTGTGGGAAAGCCTTCAAACTGAACTTCACTTCTTGTCTTCTGTGTCATTTCGAACTCTGGAATATTTGTCCTTCCCTTTATTTGGACTTTCCCTGCTCTCGTGAAGCATCTTTTGCCGTAGCATCTGTCAAGTCTATTTTATCCTTGAAAAAATAAAACACGTCTTTTAGCATAAATGAAAAAGCAGACAGAAGAAAGAGCAAATAGGAATCATGCTGCTCAAATTATTCATTTTAGTCCAATATAACTGCAGAGATTATGGCCTTAGTCCTTAACACTAGAGCATGAATTTGAATTGAATAAACTATTGTTTTAATAGTAATTTAAATATTTTTAAAAAATTAATACACACGCCTTACCATGTTTACCTATTGAATATAAAGGGGCTTGCTCCCAGATAAGTGTGTTTAGGATTGCCATAGACTGTGTTTGCACTTTCTTCACAAGGTAAGGTCCTCACCTTCATGCCTGTATAGTGGTACCTTGGGTTACGAACTTAATTCATTCCAGAGGTCCATTCTTAACTTGAAACCGTTCTTAACCTGAGGCGCACTTTCACTAATGGGGCTTCCTGACGCCACCACGTGATTTCCATTCTCATCTTGGGGCAAAGTTCGCAACCTGAGGTACTACTTCCGGGTTAGCGGAGTTTGTAACCCGAAGCGTTTGTAACCCGAGGCACCACTTTACAGTATACACAGCCACACTTCATTATTGACAGCACAAGCCAAAGGATCTACAGTGGTACCTCGGGTTACATACGCTTCAGGACAGAACAGAAATCGTGCTCCGGCGGCGTAGTGGTAGCAGGAGGCCCCATTAGCTAAAGTGGTGCTTCAGGTTAAGAACAGTTTCAGGTTAAGAACAGACCTCCAGAACGAATTAAGTACGTAACCAGAGGTACCACTGTATACCAGCCTGGTTTGTTTGCTTAAGTGCGTACATGCAGGGATATAAGTAATGCACCATTTACAGTTTCATTACATGTGACACAAGATTCCCAGTGCTATTTTAAAAAGTCCAGTAATCGATATTTTCAAGATTGTATCATGAAATTAAAAACAGTGTGTTTTGGTATCATTTGTTGCAGTCCCTTCTAAATATTTGTTGTCCCTTCTAAATATTGTAATAGCTATAGTGATGTTGTTAGCGCAGGTCAGTTACATACACACACCCTTTTCTTTTGAAGCAAAGGGATTTGTGTCTTATTATGTGTAGACAAAGCGAGCACCGGACTCCTAGAAAGAGCAGAGGGACTAGTTCATGCACTTGCGCAGAATCTTCCTCCTTGCAGTGACACAAGTGCTGGCGATAGCTCAGCCTCAGAAAACAGCCTCAAAAAAAAGGTTGTGACGGTTTGTTTGTTTTTAAGATAGGCTTGTTATGTGTGTGCACATTTGATTGCTTTTTTTTTTTAAGGCAATTGTCGGCACTCTGTGCAATCTGAGTAATGAGCTGCATTTGCTACTGGGTGTAGGTCCATTGAATTTGTAGCTATCACATACACACATACACACACGCTTTTGACCACGTTGGAATGGCAAGAAGGTAAAACGAAGAAACAGCCTAACTGCTTTCAGTGCTGACTTCTCGAAGAACTATAAACAGCTGATTCAGGAAAAGGAAATAATGTTAATATATTTGTGCTCGTAAGAGCATGCCGCTGTGTTGTGGAAAGTGTTCAACAAACCATGTGAAAAGCGAATGGTTTGCTCATTTGCAAGCTGCACGCGCTCTGTTAGCAGAACGGGCGTCTGACCATGTGAATGAAGGCAATGTTTAGCAAGATGGCCCCCATTAACTTTTTATGAAAAGTGAAATTTTAATACACTGTTTATCGATGAACTGAGCTGCTTGTTTTCTTTTTACTTCATCGTCTTTGAAGGTAGAGGATACATTCACATGTGTGCATACACATATGTGTATATGTGTGTGTGAGAGAGACAGAGACAGACAGACAAAGACAGAGACAGAGAATATGTGTGCATATAAATTAGGGGGAAATTACATACGTATATAACTAATTAGGTTGAAAACAATCAACATCTGATCTGGTCCTCGGCTACTCTGGTAAAGTGCTATAAATATATACACGCCTATATTAATATGGAAAGGGGCTGAACGCCCAGAAAGTCTCTTGGCAGCTCCCGCTGTCTGGTTAGAAAAGGAAGCGAGCAACAACATCTGAACATTCAGTTCTGAGACTTGAAAGATTTCTGGATTTTATTATGGGCTCAACAGGGTTTTCATTATGCATGTGGCCAAGCGGAGAGGTTTACGCAAGAGGAACATATTGCCGCTGAACGTGTTTGTAATTTTACACATTGTTAAATAATTGAGATGAATAGATACCTTCGAACTGTATGCAGACCGAAAAGAAAAAAGAAAAGAAAGGAAAAGCCAAGGGTAAGGAAGGCTAGCAGTGTCAAGGCAGATTGACAAGAGTAAACAAAGGCAAAAGGACATCCTGAACCCGATTCTGCGCTGCTAAAATTAATGACAGGTTGAGAGTATTGACTTGAGGCTGCTTAGATCCATTTAACTAACCTTGCTGCTTGGCAAGTCTTGAGGTCGCTGCATCCGCGTCTCCAAACCGGTCCACCCCTTACTCCTTCCCTTTGCTATCCTTAGTAGCCCTTAAAAAGTGAGGGTGAAAGGGCTGGTACTAGAAGGTGGGGTGGAGGAAGGGGAAGCACTCCACAATGAATTGGTTTTAGTCAGTGCTGGTTTTTTTTTTTTTGTTTGTTTGTTTTAAGAAAAAGGTTCTGGAACTCACCACAAACGCTTCCCTTCTTACTCAACGGCGCCCACCTGAGAGGTGCCGAAACTGAGATTCTTGCAAGTTCCGGCTGAAAAACGCACACCCTGGTTTCAGTTAGTATATTGGTCGATAAGGTAAAGGGACCCCTGACCATTAGGTCCAATCGTGGCCAACTCTGGGGTTGTGGTGCTCATCTCACTTTATTGGCTGAGGGAGCCGGCATACAGCTTCCAGGTCATGTGACCAGCATGACCAAGTCACTTCTGGTGAACCAGAGCAGCGCATGGAAACGCCGTTTACCTTCCCGCCAGAGAGGTACCTATTTATGATCTTGCACTTTGACGTGCTTTCGAACTGCTAGGTTGGCAGGAGCAGGGACCGAGCAACGGGAGCTCACCCCGTCACGGGGATTCGAACTGCCGACCTTCTGATTGGCAAGTCCTAGGCTCTGTGGTTTAACCCACAGCGCCACCTGCGTCCCTTATATTGGTTGATAAAAGGGTTCTATTGCTACAAAACAGTGGGGACAAAAATCATCAAAGCACCAGCAGAGACTTATATTGCTAATGTCTCTGTATCATAAAATAATCCATCCTATCTATTACTAAAACGATCACAGATAAGTGTTGGAGGGTATGGTAGGATGTCCCTATTTTCATCAGAGAAATGTTGGAGGGTATGTTATTGGTCCCATCTAACTGAAATTAGATGGGGCCAATACCATTGGTCCAGTTAAGATGGCCAATACCAGGTTGATGTTTATGCCGCTGTAGCTGGTTGGGATCCTATTATCTTCTGGGAACGTAACTGAAAGCACAATAATAACAGAGGCAATGTAGCAAAAGCCACTCCCACTGAGCCCCTAACAACTTCATCACAACCCATCAATCACATTGTTGCTACTGACAACACCCCTACACTAGCTGTGTCGAAAACAGCTTTATGATAATGACCAGAATGCAGTTCTTCCAGGAAGGGTCCACAACACACCTAATACAATAGCTAAGCACCCCAGAGAGCAGCAGTTGATGCTTGCAGCCTTAAGGTCCAAGCCTCCCCTTCGGTGATGTGTAGACACCAGAGGAGATATTATTGCAGGGAGTGGCAGGGAGCTCAGCCAATGAGGCAACGCCTTTGACGTTACAAAGCTCCCCTTGGCTTCTCTATTTCCCTCCCCTGTCCCACTGTCTTCCAGATTGCTCTCCTTTTCCTCCCTGCTCTCTTGGTCATTCCGCTTTCTCTCGAGCTGCTCAGGTCTGAGTAGAACTGAGTCTTAAAAAGCACATTGCTGAAAGAGGAAGTGGGGAAAATCTTGGCCCTTCCAACTTCCTTTGGCTCTATTAATTTTTCCACGTGTCAAAAAGTAGCTTACCTTTCTCACCTCATAGCGAAGGGAGCAGGAAACAGGGGAGGGGGGAGAGGCTTAGAGGTTTTGTTGGCTCTAGGGGGAGTCCTCAGTGGCACGTTGGTGACCCCAGAATTAGGCTGCTATTCCAAAATGGAATGTTCCGCTACTTCCAAGGATACACGGATACATTACAGCTGCGCCATTTTTGTCCTGCTAAAATTTTATATCTGGATTAACGACCCATGTGCTCTAGGCAGCATTTCCATTGAACGCTCCTAGGTTGGTTTCTGAATCTCTGGCTACCTTTGGATTCAGAAAGATGAAAGCTTAAAGGTTTTATAATAGATTGTAGCAACTGCTGGCCCTATTCAGCGTAGACCTATGGAAAATGGCTAGCTTAGGCCCGTTTAATATCGTTGGGTCTATTCTGAATCAAACTCGTTGGATGCAATTTTGTTTGCCAATGCGTGTATATATTGTGCATCATCCTTGTGTCTTTCTTGTTACACCTAAATGCATCTTGAAGGTCTCACAGTTCTTAAAAGCTTATATTAATTAAAAACAATAATATTGTGGCGTTTCTCAAGAAGTCTCACCAGCTGACGGGCTCTGACTTTGTCCAGATTATGTGAGGTTAGACTGCAATGTAAGATATATCCGGCTCAAAATAGTTTTGTGTGGTTTTTCGTTCACGTTGCTTGCAATGCCCTCATTGACATGCTTCCATAGCTGATGCACACATTATTTCCCCCACTTTGCCAGCATGCACAAAGTTATACTTGGCTGTCCCTTGCTTGTCTGTCATCCTCCCAGGTTGACCTTTAAAAAAAAAAAGAAATCCTTTCAAACATTGTGCTCTTGCAGACTCATGTAATCCTGGAACGGCCCAACTAGAATGAGAAACAAATGGGACAGACCAGCCACAGTTAAGCACTTTTAAGTCCTTGTCTGGGTAGGAAGGTGCCCCCACCCCTTCCCAGCTGCAGCTGCAGCTGCAGACTTTTCCTCTCCCTCAGCTGTGACCTCAGCTGGAGAGAAATGAGCTCTCTGGTAGCCGGATGCCTTCTCCTTCTCCCCAAGCGCCAGTTTGTATTCAAAGCTAGTCCTGGTCACAGTGGACCTGTTGCATTTCATCTTCAACATGTCCTACTCTTAGTAGGACTAGCATTGGGTTCAACCCTCCATGGCTAGCACTTGAGGAACTCTGGGAACCTTCATTTCTGGCTACCTGCCTTCTGAGCCATTGCAGGCAATTTCTGGACCACACATGTCCCCACCTGCCTTATCTTTCTTTCAAGATTGCCTGGGCTCTGATCAAATGGTCTCCAGCGGTCGACGGAAGCTGTAGCCCATCATAAAATAGGCTTTAAGGCGCTACAGGGCTTTTGTTGCTGTCTTTATGAGAACTAAAAGGTTGCATCAGTTTGGAATACCTGCCTGTGAATAGAAATAAAAAGATATTCAGGTGTTCCTAAATCTTCTGCCAATTTATGTGCTTCTACAATGACATTTGCCTTTCACATGATCAGCCGCTGAGTGTGGATTGACTCAAACAATCCTTAATGGTCACTTGCGGAGGAGAATAATGATTTCGATTCTGTGAACAAGACACTAAGATTCTTTTTAAGTTTATGAATATATCTATATCTAGTGCGTTTTTCTGGGGGGGACACAGGGGTACGCATACCCCTAAACATTTTGTGAATCTAAGTTTGGCCTCACTGAGGGGGCAGTATTTCAGTATGAGTAGGAAAATGAGAGTACCCCTAAACATTTTTTTAGAAAAAAGCACTATGTATCTATATCTATATCTACGGTATATCTATATAATCTATATCTGTATCTGTATCTGTATCTGTATCTATATCATCTATCTATACATCCTGTAGCAATATTTTGGTAACATTGGCTTTGTTAGTAAGTTTCATTTAAACAGTAACTCGGCTGCAATTGCTTTTTTTCCCCCAACAGCTTCAGGGGGGAAATAAAATACAAGTTGAAACTTTCAAATAATGAGCCAAGCATCTTGCAGGGTGGAAATATGAGACTCCATAGGCACCTAGCAGAGGCAGTGAGTTGCACCCAACATTGGGTAGCTCAATCCCTTGTGTGTGTGACGTCACACACACGACATCACACGCGGTGCGATGTTGCACGACTGTCGCAGCCCTCCCAAGTGTCTGTGCTGTATCTCCCAGCACCACAAGGTCACCTGGTGCCATGCAACATTGGGAGACACAGCACAGACACTTGGGAGGGCTGCGACAGGTGGGGTGGCCAAGCCACACCTGTCTGAAACGGCATCTCCCAAGATGGCAGAGGACAGTGGACAAAGGGAGGATGGAAGAGGCGGGCGAGCGGATGAGGAAGGGCTCTGCCTCCTCTGCCCCCTCAAGATTGGGGGGGCTCAGCCCCACCCCAACAAACATTGGGGGGCTGAAAAAGCCTCAGCCCTATAGAGCTGGCACCAAAGGCATCCAGCATGCCTTCCTCCTAAGGGAAGGCTGTAGCTGAGTGGGAGACAGCATTTGGTCCCAGGTTCAGTCCTTAGCATCTTCAAGACAGGCTGGGAGTGTCCTCTATCTGAAAACTTGAGTGTGTGGGCAATCCTAAACCAGATGGTCCAATAATCTGGTTCAAGAGTAAGGCAGTTCCCCATGTTCCTTTGTTTCTTGTGTCTTGGAAGCCTAACAAGTGAAAGCCTCTATGCTGCCGCTTGTGAGTACAGTGGTGCCCCACAAGATGAATGCCTCGCAAGACAAAAAACTCGCTAGACGAAAGGTTTTTTTGTTCGCGATTTGCCTCGCAAGACGAATTCCCCTATGGGCTTGCTTCGCAAGACGAAAACGTCTTGCGACTTTGTTAAACCGTTTAAACCGTGCTTCGCAAGACGAAAAATTCGCTAGACGGCAAAAATTGCGGAACGAATTAATTTCGTCTTGCGGGGCACCACTGTACAGTGGTACCTCAGGTTAAGAACTTAATTCGTTCCAGAGGTCTGTTCTTAACCTGAAACTGTTCTTAACCTGAAGCACCACTTTAGCTAATGGGGCCTCCTGCTGCTGCCGCACTGCCGGAGCACGATTTCTGTTCTCATCCTGAAGCAAAGTTCTTAACCCGAGGTACTATTTCTGGGTTAGCGGAGTCTGTAACCTGAAGCATCTGTAACCCAAGGTACCACTGTATAGCCATGAACCCCTGAGGCTGAGGACAACTAAAATTCTATGTCTTTGGGGAGCTGGCACAAGGGCTTAATTATTCTCTCACTTTGTTTCAAATCCAGAGACATTTCACTGAAGCTACTTGACGCTTTGCAAGTGTATAAACAGCACTACTGGGGTAGAGTGTGCATACAGTACCTACAGCTCCAGGGAGCCTGACCACAACAGTTAGCAAGTTAGCAAGACCCATGAGACCACTACCTTGCAACAGCTAAGCCAGTCTGGGGCTGGGCAATGCCTGGGTTGGGTGACCACCTGAAAAAAAAACATGTACATATTCATGAGTTCATGACGGAAGGTGGAATATGTATAAACTACAATGCCAGACTTAGGAGTGGGGAACTTACACAAGGGTGAGTTACATCGCTTAGAGCAAGTTTTATATGCTGCCCTATAGCTATACTGTAATGCCACTCTACTGAGAAAGCAAATGGTTATAAAGTGCTGGGGAAATTTTTTAAAGGATGGCAAGTGTTTCTTGAGAATTCTATGATACATTCAGCAGCCCAGCTGGTTGTATGTGCCAAGAAAAGTAAAATTATACAGCTGGTATACATTATGCAAATGTATTGCTTCGTATACATTTTGCATAACTTATCCCTCATCTGCTAGTAATGGGGAAGAACAGAGACATGTCCATGAGGCATCTGGCTCTAGGGATTTTACCCGGCATTGCCCAAATGCTTTCAAACCCTTTTTGGTAGCCCTTAGGGCTAAAAACTAGCTTTTTTTTGAAAGAAAGAAAGATTCTTAAAATGCGGACTTCTCTGCCTGTTATCAAATAATTTACTTGTTCTGCAAATGTGTAATCATGGAATAGAAACAGCACTGACTACGTTATGTTAGGCTTGCCATACATCAAGAAAATTCCTGACATGTCCTGGTTTTCATGTGTAAAAATGGCGTCGGGGGAGAATTTTGCCGAAACGGCAAAATGTCATGGAATAACATGTGTATGGTAACACAATGGAAAAAGTAGTGGAAACAGCTCAAAAAGCTTAAAATCACTATTTTGGAGGGAGGTTTCCCCAAAAAAGCTCAACAACAATTTCACTTTTTGAAATATGGCAACCCTAGGTAGGTTTCCACAGCAGCACAATTAACACAAGTCCCCACTTGCCAGGACAAATCTGTGTCACCAGAGGGAGCTTATGAATTCACTAGACAAGCAGGCTAGCAGCAGAAGGCGTCACTTCTTGAATCTCTTCAGATTTCTACTTGGTTCCCACCATTTGTTAGCTGTAAAAGAGAAGCATTTGTTTGGGGGGAATATTTGGCTTTGTTCAGCCACTGACAATTCAAATGAACAAACCCCCATCTCTAAGCATAAGAGCTGCCCACTTCTCAGTTGCCCTCCTGAATGCATTTCAGGAGACATTGATTGTGCTAGCAGGTGGGCCTTTGCCAAGGGAAGGGCCTTGGAAACAACTGTGAATTGCCTTATACAATGAAGGATGCCACAGAGGCAGCATCTGAGACTGAAGCCAGGGCTGAAATATAGGACATGGACAGAACAATCCTAGCACTCTGGGTAATGTGCCATGTATAATTTCTGTCCTGTTCGGAGTGGGGGTGGGGGAAGCAAAATATTAGTTTCTAAAAGGATAATTTGTGAGCTCAGACTTCTCTGTCAGCTACAGCATCTGACATGGAAGCCCTGTTTTGACACATGGCCAGTGACCTGGAGTGAATCGGTGCTGAGGGAAATCTACTCTGTATGTACATGGTGCTGTTATCATTTCTCAAAGGCCAACTAAATAATACATGCAAATGCATGTAATGATACCCAGTGCTTCTTCTGTTTTTGTGGCCTTCAGGTGGCCTTCAGCAAAGCACGCTCTCTCAGCCTGCATTATGGGGATAATAATCCTGACTTCGCTTACAGGGTTGCTGGTAAGGATTACAGCTAGATAAAGTACGCAAAGTGCTTTGAACACTTGGAAGTTCTGTACAGATGTTAAATCATGGGCAAACTAAGGCCTGGGGGCAGGATCCGGCCCAATCGCCTTCTAAATCCGGCACGCAGACGGTCCGGGAATCGGCGTGTATTTACATGAGTAGAATGTGTGGTTTTATTTAAAATGGGTTATTTGTGGGCCATAGGAATTCGTTAATCCCCCCCAAAAAAATATAGTCTGGCCCACCACAAGGTCTGAGGGACAGTGGACCAGCTCCCTGCTGAAAAAAGTTTGCTGACCCCTGTGTTAAATGGTGGTGGTGGTGATGATGGAAAGGGATAGCTTAGGAAGGGAGTGCTTAATTCTTTCCCCTTCTGGCGTTTTTCTTTTCCTAATTTCCCTCTCCAATGACCCCCGGCAACTGTGCTTTGCTACATTTTGAACCCGCTGGGGTGGTTAATTTTGAGCAGAGCAGCAGTGGGCAAGGGGGAGTGTTGATAGCTTTTCACTCAAAGTTTCCTCCTCCTCAATGATGCCTCTTCTTGAAAATAGCATTTGGGGCAGCATAATATGCACTGTAGCCACTCATGGTTTTTGGCATGCAAAAGTGGTACTTACATTTTAGCACAGTCATACCTTGGCTCTTGAACGCCTTGTGACTTGAACATTTTGGCTCCCAAACGCTGCAAACCCGGAAGTGAGTGTTCCAGTTTGCAAACGTTTTTTTGGAAGCTGAATATCTGACGTGGCTTCTGATTGAGTGCAGGAAGCTTCTGCAGCCAATTGGAAGCCACAGCTTGGTTTTCTAATATTTTCGGAAGTCAAACAGACTTCTGGAATGGATTCCGTTTGAGAACCAAGGTATGACTGTACTGACATATTTTAATAATCACAATGTTGGCAAAACTTGACAAAAGGTTGCAAGTACTAGTTGGAAGTTCGTGTGTGTCCCCCCCCCCAAAAAAAAATTTTTTTCTTTTCTCTTTGAAGCATAATACCAGGTGTGTGAGAGAGTTTTGTTATCACAAAGCCATCTTTCCCCCCCTGACGGCTGATATGTGATGCTACGCTGTCCCATTTGCGGGTTACATCACTGAATTGGACGCCTGCAGAGCTGCCTCTGTTCAGATGAGTTCTTCCGCTGTGCAAAAATGCATGTCAAATGGGAACTCTGAGAGGTCAATAAATAGTAATAATAGTACTAAAAATGCAGACCAGATAGCTTACAGTGCAAGCGTCTCAAGCATGCTTGTCTGGGCAAAGCTGGGGACAAACCTGAGATTTCAAGAGCACTTTTGGTCAAACATTGAAATGCAAGAGGAAGAAAATGGCAATCAAGGGTTTTTGTTGTTGTGCTTGTTGTTCCATAAGCAAAATATACGCATAACATTTTAGTGGAAAATGCTAGATCATGTTCAGATAGCAATGCGAAGAGAAACATTTTTAGCAGCTTCTCCACGACCATGAGCTCTTTTCTCCTAATCCAATTCTGGAGCATCCTTCTTAGGACTTTAAACGGAGGACTTTTCGAAATGGACTAACTTGTGGCCAGGGTTGGAGAGTAAGGGGTTGTGGGCTTAGTTCATGGCCAGAAGCAGGAATCAGCACAATGGGGCCTGTGCCAAGGCTCAAGCCCTAGCAGGTGGGTCACTGTCAATTCCTGATGCCCTGTGGCTCTGCCACTTCTCCTCCTTGCTGTTGCAGTATGCTCACTTGGCACCTCTAAGCAAGTAAACAATGGCAGCAGGGCTGGTGCGGCCATTAAACGGGGTGAGGACACTGCCTCAGGCAGCAGAAGTCCCCCGAGCCGACATCCCTCGTGGTGTCTGACATGCTCCACCTCCTCCACCACTGACATCAGCACTGATTTGGGGTAAGATCTTATGGAAAGTGAGAGATCTCACCCGAAATCGGCACTGGCTTCTCCAGCAGGTGTTGGGCCAGGCAGCACAGGGCAGTGTGGCACTTCCTGTTTCGCCTCAAGTGGCAAAAGGGGATGCACCACCCCTGAGGGCCAGAAACAAGGAAGAAGAGAAACGTCCTTGGCTCATCTCTTGTCTCTCTTTCTCTATCTGGACTGAGCTCCAAAGGAAGGGGCAAGCAAATGGGCAGTGGCAACAGCAGTGAGGGTGAGGTTTCCCTCCTGGAAAAGGGCCGTCTAGGACAGCTGGCATCTGAAATGCTGTAGTTCAGGGGCAGAGCGTCTGCTTGGCATGCAGAAGGTCTCAAGTTCAATCCCCGGCAACTCCAGATAAGGCTGAGAACGCCGCTTCGCTGAAGCCCTAGAGGAAGAAGAAGAAGAGTTTGGATTTGATATCCAGCTTTATCACTACCTGAAAGAGTCTCAAAGCGGCTAACATTCTCCTTTCCCTTCCTCCCCCACAACAAACACTCAGTGAGGAGAGTGGGGCTGGGAGACTTCAAAGAAGTGTGACTGGCCCAAGGTCACCCAGCAGCTGCATGTGGAGGAGCGGAGACGCGAACCCGGTTCCCCAGATTATGAGACTACCGCTCTTAACCACTACACCACACTGGCTCTCAGTGAGGCACCTCAGAGAGGCACCTCCGGTCATTGTGGATAATACTGAGAAAGATAGAAGGCAGTTTCCTCCAACCTGGAGCTAGCACTGTCTGCGTAGATGCCCTACATCTGCTTTAGGCTGAGTTTGACAGGCGTATACTCCATATACTTACCCAGAATGTGGAGAATGGATTGGACCAGCTAGAAACTTCTGAACAATGTGAAAACTTTAAACAGGCCATCTTTCATTACTAGGAATGCTGTTTGAGGCAGGTGAAGAAGTCCACCCCTGACCCACATATGATAATTCCTCAGAAGCACGTGTTTATTATACGGGATACGAATGTTCCTAAAATACATCACTCTTTCCTGTTTAATCTTTAGTATATCCAGTGACAGGCCTTTAAGTGATGGTGCCAGTCTTGGCTGACAGCTCAAGTCTCTTCTTCCATCCCAGCAGAACACTTTCTTCACCCATCCCCATTCATTGTATGCCGTGTCTCAATAAGTGATATTCAAGAGTGTGGTCTGAAAGCTAAAAGAATAATTGATCATGCAGAAAACACCACAGTAAAATCAGAGTGGGGTGAATGCGCTTCAAGTGGAGCTACCTTTGAAGGTGACTCAGAAACTATGACTAATCCAGAATTTGGCAGCTAAGCTGGTGACTGGGAGTGGCTGCCGGGTCCTTAAGGATCTACACTGGCTCCCAGTACATTTCCAAGCACAATTCAAAGTGTTGATGCTGACCTTTAAAGCCCTAAACAGCCTTGGCCCAGGATACCTGAAGGAGCGTCTTCACCCCCAGACACTGAGGCCCAGCTCCAAAGGCCTTCTGGTGGTTCCTTCACTGTGAGAAATGAAATTACAGAGAACCAGGCAGAGGGCCTTCTCAGTAGTGGCACCTGCCCTGTGGAACGCCCTCCCATCAGATGTCAAGGAGATAAATAATACTACAACTTTTAGAAGACATTGGAAGGCAGCCCTGTCTTGGGAAGTTTTAAATGTTTGATGTTTTATGCTTTTATATTGGTTGGAAGCCACCCAGAGAAGAAGAAGAAGAATGATGATGATGATGTTGCATAAAGGATATTGTGCATCTTATTTTCAGTGCATTTTACGGTCGGTGGGACACAAATTGTTGCAAGAAGAAGGGAAGGAAATAGCCTTGGCACATAGCAACACCATTATTTCCCATGGAAGAGGAAATAAAAATGTATTCCATATACAGCTGAAGTCCTTCACATTCCTGAGCTTTTCATGGTCAGAGCAGAAGCCTTTGATGACAGCAAGGATGTTAACTTGTCTGGAATCTTTCCCCTTTGCACCTTCCCCTTCCATCCCATAAAATGCAGCCAAGAACAGCGTCTTCTCAAGTAACACAAGAACTCAGCTCAAGGTCTCACTATATCGGGTGAACCTCTTGGCTAAGGGTTTGGGTCAAGTCCTGCAAGCTGTAATAACAAAGCCCTGTTAAGAATGGTTACCCTGACCCACATCTGTTGTTGTCACCATAAATTTTGAAAATGCCTAAAAATACTGGAAGGACAAAGTGTGGCTTTACTAGTTGACCGTTATTCTTCGTGCATGGCTATGGACGGAGCAAAACTTACAAGGAATCATGATGCAACAACTGTGCATGGGTTCCTCTGCAGATGTGTTCAATGCAGGATGATGACCACAGAATTGTACAGGATTGGAAGGAGCCACCAGGGTCATCTAGTCCAATCTCCCATGATGCAGGAATATTTTGCCCAACAGGGGGTTCGAACCCACAACCCTGAGATTAAAGAATCTCATGCTCTACCAGCTGAGCTATGATGTCTAGTTCAGATTATACTGTGCTGGCAGGGGCTCAAGCTGCATGCCACACGATCTGTATCTTTAGCCTACCTTGGTAGCCTTCTGTCAAGCCCTGAAGTGTTCTTGAGTGACAGAATGGAGTCACGTGTGTAACACCAGGACCTGTAATTGGCTGGTAGTATTCAGCCTCTGGATTGTCCAGGTCTGGTTGAAATACTGGGAGCCCGGTCGGATCAATGGGGCAATACTTCTGTCCTTTGATGTAAGCTCCTGGGATCCTCAGCTGGGGATCATACCCTCCAGGTCTAGACTGGGTATAAGTACACAGGAATATGCCTTATAGTGAGTTGGGCTATTGGCCCATGTAGTTCAGTGTTGTCTACACTGTGTGGCAATGGATGTCCAGGTTTGGGTGCAGCCAGTGTGGTGTAGTGGTTAAGAACGGTAGATTCGTAATCTGGGGAACTGGGTTCGCGTCTCCTCTCCTCCACATGCAGCTGCTGGGTGACCTTGGGCTAGTCACACTTCTTTGAAGTCTCTCAGCCCCACTCACCTCACAGAGTGTTTGTTGTGGGGGAGGAAGGGAAAGGAGAATGTTAGCCGCTTTGAGACTCCTTCGGGTAGTGCTAAAGTGGGATATCAAATCCAAACTCTTCTTCCTCTTCTTTTGGATGATATTATTCCCATCCCTACCTGGATATGTCAAGAATGGAACCTGGGACCTTCTGCATGAATGCAAAGCAGATGCTGTGGTCATAGGAATGGCTGCCCACAGTTCCAGCTTGGCCTTGATGTGCAGGTGTAGATCAATGCACATTTTAGTATTTTTTATACACATACAGATTTTAATACAAATTTAAAAAAGCACGGACTAATGTGGAACCAGGACAGAACACGGATAGGAATGAACACAACACAGATCAAAAACGGACTGATCCGCCCATCCCTACCCCAAGGATGCCTCCTCCTGGACTCTGTAGACTTTGCAATAACAATAAACATGTGCGGCAGGCTTTTGGAAGCTGGCACTGTTCCTACCAACCATGGCAGTATCACTTAAAGGAACACAGCACCATAGTCCCATGTTGGCTTAAGGAATCCAGTTCCAATTTCTGTTGGGTGGGCAAAGAAATTTCAGTGTATGTGAAGTTTAGCCTTGAAGGGCTGCTCTTGGATATATGCAGGATAAAATTGCAAAGGAGTAATGCCCTATATCAACTTATATTGTGTAAACCTTTGTTTAAACCTTACAATAGCAAGAGTAAAAATATTGTCAACACAGCTGGTCCAGATATAACAATCAAACAATGGGTTGACTGTCTGGCCTCAGTTTCACACTTCCTCCTCCCTTCTTCTCACAGGGAAATCTGGTTCTCTCCCTGACCTCTTAGTTCACAGCAAAACCATTGTTTGCTGTCACATCCAAACTGGGGAAACTGTGGTTTGCAACTACACCTTGAATGCAATTTCCAGTTCTGATTTGTGGACAAACTATAGGTTGCCTTATTTGGATATAATGTTATATCTGTTTTCACCCCCATTTCCCTATTCTTAAGCAAATGAATCTGTAAACGTACCTAGTTTAATTTCACTTAACACTTTAATTCTCTTCATTTACTTACTTGTTATATTTATACTCCACCATTCTTCAGTGGTACTCAGGACCATACCATGTCTAATGTAAGCCATACATTAAGAATTGAAAAGAATATAGAAATTGGATTGTATCCACTGCTCCACATATGAAATTCCGCTTGCACAACAGGACTTTCCTTTCCCTTCCTCATGCTGTGTGCCTTTAAAATCTGCTCCAGGGGGGTCTTCCAACTTTCTAGAGCAGATTTTGAGGGTGCAGAGGGGGCTTCACAGGAGAGGAGAGGGATCCATTGCACAAGTGAAAGTCTGCTTCACAAGCAGAACAGCAGCATTGCCAGTCTCAGAAGTCTTTAAAAAAGAAACAGTTGTGCCATCAAAACAACAAAATCCATATTTCACATAATTTTTCAATAATAAATAAATACATCACATGCAAAACAATCAAAAGAAAAAGAAAAATGAGCAGGGGTGGGGGAGAAGAAGGCAGGGTGGGAAATGTGGTGGGTGTGTTTCTGAATCTTTAGTTTCTTGGACCATCATACGATATAATTTATTTGGAAAACAAAAGCAAGTTGCCTAGCCGTTTCCAGTTCATGGTCTTCCTTCATGTTCCAACAAATGAGCATTTTCAGTAATATTTCAAAAACATGTAGCTCTGTTGTTACACAGTAACAGAGCTGTAATTTGCAAGATTTATAGTAATTTATAAGAAATCAAAATGTGATATGTGACAGAGTCTGTTGGGCTAAATATGCGTGTGTGGTCTCCAAAATTCACCATATGTGTCTGTCAAGTCAGGATTGGTTTGCTCATCAGACGTGCAGCTGGCCAGGGACAGGTCATGCTTGCAAAAATGACGCCGATGACTAATGGCTGCTTGACAGCATCACCAGCCGCTAACTTAAGATGGGGATGTGCACGATACAGTGTTTTGAGCTCATTGCTCTGGCTCATCCTGACCAGCCACTTAGAGGCTTAAAATAGAAACCACCTCAGCTGGAGAAAGTACCACACACTATAAAGTTTCCAAAAATAAATGTGATTGTTGCAGAACTGATTTCTGGAAGTAGTATGCACTTTGAGCCCCTTTCTGGCTAATGCATTTGCACTTCAGAAAGTAGTATGATACACCACAAAAGTGGCCAGGGGCTGCCCTAATGATACGCCCAGCACCAACCCAATAACCCCATGTTTGATTAGAGCTATTAACACTATGCACTTATCCCACTGAAGTGGAAATGTAGCCTAAACCAGAGCGAAACCAGTTTAAATATTCTGTTTACAGATTGGCACTGGATCCCTTTACTCTTCTTGATAAAGTCTTTGGTTTTTTAATTGATTAATAATCATTAATAAGACAGCATCATCAATGTACACGGAACTTGGATAGTGGAGAAGAAAACTAAGGGGATGAACTGAAGGGAGGGGTGGAGATGCAAGTATAAGACATGTTGTTGTTGTTGTTTAGTCGTTTAGTCGTGTCCGACTCTTCGTGACCCCATGGACCAGAGCACGCCAGGCACTCCTGTCTTCTACTGCCTCCTGTAGTTTGGTCAAACTCATGTTCGTAGCTTCGAGAACACTGTCCAACCATCTCGTCCTCTGTCGTCCCCTTCTCCTTGTGCCCTCCATCTTTCCCAACATCAGGGTCTTTTCCAGGGAGTCTTCTCTTCTCATGAAGTACTGGAAACTCATCTTCACGATCTGTCCTTCCAGTGAGCACTCAGGGCCGATTTCCCTAAGAATGGATAGGTTTGATCTTCTTGCAGTTCATGGGACTCCTCCAGCACCATAATTCAAAAGCATCAATTCTTCGACGATCAGCCTTCTTTATGGTCCAGCTCTCACTTCCATACATTAAGTATAAGATTTAGTGGTAGCATTTACACAGCATGGTGGGGAACCCTTCTCAGAACAATCCATAGGCCAGTGATGGGCAAGGACAAAAGTGGGCAGAGGAATGGATGGGTGTGACTCTTGCATTGTACAGTAGGCTAAATTCCAGCCGTACTGAAATTAAAGATTTCCATACATATCCTAATTGCCACCTTCAATTCTAGCAAGTAAGATGTGTTATTATAAGAACGTAAGAGGAGCCTGCTGGATCAGACCAATGGCCCATTTTGTCCAGCATCTTGTTTTCACAGTGGCCAAGCAGATGCCCACAAGCAAGAGACAAGCACAAGAGCATTTCCCCCCTCCTGTGGTTTCCAGCAAGTGGTATTCAGAAACATATGGGCATGGAGACAGAGCGTTGACCATTTGGCTAGTAGCCATTGATAGGCTTATTCTCCATGAATCTGTCTAATTCTATTTTAAAACCAACCAAGTTGGTGGCCATCATCATCTCCTGTGGGAGGGAGTTCCATAGTTTATCATGATGGAGTTGTTGTTGTTTTGAAGCAAAGCAAACCGCAATTCCTCATTTGGATGCAATGCTAAGCCAGGGATCATGGTTTGTTTCTTCTGCATACTATCAGGGAGGTGCAAAAGAACCTAGACTGGTGCATTCACAGTAAACCACTCTGTTTTCACCATGTGAATCAGTACAGATCATAGAATAGAACTATAGAGCTCAGTGGCGTAGCGTGGGTTGTCAGCACCCGGGGCAAGGCAAGTAATTTGCGCCCCCTAACCCATGGATTTGTGCCCCCTAACCCGTGGATTTGCGCCCCCTAACCCTAACCCCCAGATGTTGCGCCCGGTGCGGCCGGCACCCCCTGCACCCCCCACGCTACGCCACTGATAGAGCTGGAAGGTACCGCGGGGGTCATCTAGTCCAACCCCTTGCAATGCGGGAATCTTTTGCCCAACATGGGACTCGGACCCACTGCCCTGAGATTAAGAGTCTCACACTCTACCGGCTGAGCTATCCATGTTTCGTTTCAGTTGGAGTAGTGAGGGTTCAATGGTTAAGTCAGATCCTTCATGGAAGAGGTAGGATTTGAGGAGGAATTTTAAACAAGAGAGATGTATCTCTGTAGATGTTCCGGGATGTAGTTCTAGGTACAGAGAAAGAGACAAGGCTGTCTAGGTACAGAGAAAGAGACAAGCTGAGGTAGTTGGACAACTGAGGATGGCAGAGTTGGTGACCTGAGGCCATAGATATAACAGAAAATAAGTGGCAGTAAAAAAGTCTGAGGCAAAACCAGAGACAAAGCTTTTGGGTCAATGACAAAGACTCTTTGCTGGTGTGGAAAGGGATGGGAAACCATTATGGGTGTTTGAGGAGACACAGCACATGTCCTGAGTAATAAGACAAATAATGTTCATCTAAGAAAGAAAGCTGTTTCATAAGGCCTCTTTCACCTGCTAATGCCGAGCCACATAGAATATCAGAGCCCCACATAGATCAATGCGACCAAGACTACAAGTATGCTGGAATCAGAAAGCTGGAGGCAACTTCTGTGTATTTCAAATGGAAAAATGCTTGTGTGCCCTTGGCAACTGTTGTGGAGAACACATATTTTGTACTGGTGTATTTTTACTTGAGTACAAAATGTGAGAAGACACCCTCCAATTATCTATTCAGCACACTGCATGGGTCATTTGGTGACTGGGTTGCTTTCCTTTTACCCAAGCAACACCCTCTGCCTGTTTTTCTAAAGCTATGGGTATAGATTTGGAGATTTGGTCAGATCAGAGATACAGGGGTGCTCCATACCAAATTACCACAATTTGGATGGCAAGGGGAATGGGTTCATTTCTGAACCCTGAGAAACAAAAAACATAAGATGTAACCTGTCAGAGTGGATTACTGTTTTATACTATTTTGTTGTTGAATTTTATATAGGATATGTTGTATATGCAGTATATACGTGTTTTAAATGGATTAAAAATGTACCGGTAAATATATAAACAAAAGGGGGGGAGGTGTGGAAAAAATTAATGGGATAATTTATGTACTGAAAGGAGTAATTTTGCAGTAAGTGGTGAAAAGATGAATAGTCAAGCCACACACCTTTTTTTGTGTAGGTCAGGATTCAATTTTGGATTGTTGAGTTGTGCAATATGACAAGGCAGGGCTGGAAACAGTTTATTTCCGGCATACGTTCTGCTAAAGTTTAGTTTAACTATTACACGATTTGTCTGCCATTTGTTGATTGAGGCAATCTGTCCTTTCCCAAAGTACACTTGAGTTCACATACAATTTCCCCCCGCATTTGTGCACTTTTCTATAATACACCATTTCAAGGCAGATGCACTTATTAACAAGAGAGTAGGCTGAGGAGAAAAGGTGTGGCCTGAGGAGACTTCTGGGGATCAAATAGAATGGCTTGGGAGGCTGTGTTTGATCTCCAGGCCGAGGTGCCTCTAAAAGGAGGAGGGGCACTGCCAATCCTTGGAGCCTCCTGGCTCTTTTGGTCCCCCTCCTTGTTTTTGTTGCCTGTTCACCTGCCCTCTCTGAGCAAGAGAGCAGTAGGAAGAGCGAGGAAGAGGAACTATAATCTCCACCAACCTTGCCTTCTTTCTCTGGGAGTTGGTCTGATGGAGCCTGGCAGAGTCAAGTACAGTGGTACCTTGGTTCTCAAACTTAATCCGTTCCAAAACCAAAGCATTCCAAAACCAAGGAAAGTAATGCATAGAAAGTAATGCAAATGGATTAGTCCATTCCAGACTTTTGAAAACAACCCCTAAAACAGCAATTTAACATGAATTTTACTATCTAACGAGACCATTGATCCATGAAATGAAAGCAATAATCAATGTACTGTAGCTGCACTGATGATAGTCACTGTTTGGATGGGAGGCTTTTATCCATTTCCACAGTCACACAATCAGTCAATCAATCAATCAATCAATCAATCAATCAATAGCTGGACTGGGTTCCACACAGTCACAAAAACAAATTAACCGAAAAAACCTCAAAAACAAAAATGCAAAATAAATAGCAAAAACAAAAGCACCAAACTTAATCCATTCCAGAAGCCTGTTTGACTTCTGAAATGTTCGAAAACCAAGGCGCAGCTTACGATTGGTGCAGGTGCCCCGGAAACAATAGCCGACAGCCGCATCCGATGTTCGGTTTCCGAAAATCGTTTGAAAACTGGAACACTTCCGGGTTTTCAGCATTTGAGAACCAAGTTGTTTGAGAACCAAGGTGCCACTCTAAATGGGAGGAGGACACAGTTGAGGAGGAGGTGGCAGGTGCCCATCCAGCACATGAAGTTTGGTATTTGTGCACAAGTATTTAAAAATAACTCTTTGGGTCTCAGCACATAACCTTGTTTGGACAGGCGTGCTCTGTTGTCTCTCATACTAGTGGCAATGACAAAGTGACTTTGGAGAGGAATGTGGCCACAAACAGATACTCTATTCCATTTGCCATCTAAAGTTTGTGGTTGTCAAGATATTTCTCCAAGATGACTCACCAATGGAATTCTTCTCTTGACTGAGAATCCACCTATTGGATTACACTCCACAAGTCACCGCTTTCTGCACGGTGCCTCAGTGTCTCCTTTGCCCACCAGCCCATCCAACTGTTAGAATTCCTGCTCCGTGATTGCAGCCATGGGATTTTTGTCTATCACATGATGGTGTATGTTTTGACTCCACAGAGTGGGAAGTGACGGAGACAGGATGTTTGTGTTACTGTGTTCCGTGAATTGGGACTATTGTCCTTTGTTCTTTTTCTCTTTGCTGTCTGATACTAGAGAGAGAGGGAGCCATGTTGTAGTGCTCCGTGTGTGTTTATATGTAAA
This sequence comes from Podarcis liolepis, assembly GCF_965112155.1. Lineage (NCBI taxonomy): Eukaryota > Metazoa > Chordata > Lepidosauria > Squamata > Lacertidae > Podarcis > Podarcis liolepis. The sequence continues at coordinate 70,070,810 of NC_139559.1, read as the reverse complement.
TAAAGTAGATTAGCCAAAATGCTGAGTTGCTGAGGTCTGTTACGCAACTGCGAAAACTCTGAGGATTCCTAAGTGTGCCGATGTCTGTTGGCATCGGTCGCTGTGATGTTCGGGCAGAAGAAAGCCTTTGAAGCTCCTGAACAATTGACCAGGAGGGAGGGAACATGCCAGTCGGGCATGTGTTTCTGCCAGGGTCCTACTCGAGAGTAGGACGAGCTCCTGACACCAACCACCCGTTTTGCAAATACTTAGTGTAGCGTTCAGGACAGATTGTCCCCCTGGCACTGGGCATATGCCTAATGGATAACGAATTGGGCTGTCACATTGAGCTTGCACACTCTTCCCACTGATCGTATTTCAGCTTGATAAGCCAAAATACAAATGAGCTTCATGCAACCGCATACAATGGTTTTGCTCCTCCCCTTCATTTGGGCAGGTAAACATGCCAGAAAGCAAAAAATGAACAATGGCTGCCCGTTAAACGGAGATACGATGAGCGTCCCGCACCCACATTACAGTTAATGGCTTCCATACAAGGCAGGATATAAAGTCATGATTTCAAGTTGGCTTAATGTCCTGGCTTGTGTGGAAGCCATTAACCACAGTTTCCTGGTTTGGATGTAGCAGGAAGCTATGATGAATTGCAGCTTCCTGGCTTGTTTTCTCGCTTGCACAAAGGGCACATGCAGGCGCAGGAGGCTCATTCGTATCTCAGTCTGTTAAGCAATGTTATTATCAAGCCAGATGCAACCGCTGTTTCTCTCTGTGTTTAATGAGAATTTGGACACGCATGTCTTCACAAATATACTGTGCTTGCATCTTTCAAGACAGGGCTGAGAAACCTGTGTCTCTCCAGATGCTGGATTCAACCCCCTGACCTTTGGCAATGCTAGCTGGGGCTAAGGGAAGTTGGCATGTGAGGGTTCCCTAGCCCCATGTTAAGTGGTGAAGTATTGCAAGGATCAGTCAGTTGGGCATACTCTGCTCATTTCCCGTGTCACATTGTATGGGAAGATTGGGTGGTATTTAAGTTCCTGCAGCAGTGCAAGGGCTAGCGATACTACAGAGCGATTCCCCCCCTTCCCCTGCATATACTTGTCATGGGCCAAGAGTCATCTTTACCTGCTGAACAGCAGCCTGAAGGGGGAGAAGGCAGGGGGACCAGCTGCAGCTGATCAGCTTTCAAGGAGAAGAAGGCACTGATGAGAACCAAGCTGGCTTCAACTTTAAAAAGAGCTCTCAGCAACACTGAGATGCTGGAAACAATGCCTGTGGTTCCCAGCCCTACCTTGCTGCTTCCTGTTTCCCATCTGGACCCTTGGCTTCATGATCATCGGATTCCCTGACCCCTTCAGGTTGTCTGATTATGTGGATTGCTGTTGGCCAAACCCTCGAAACGGACCTAACTGTGTGTGCTGAATCTGTCTCCAGTCAAGCGTATATCAGAGACTCTTACGTTCTGTTTGGGGACTACGACAATACTCTGTGCTGTCCCAAAATCTGCCCTGGAGATTTAGGGGCTTGTGGGTGGGGGAGGAGAGTGGGGGGGGGGCAATACTGTTTCAATGAAACATTCACATTAGTACTGTGTTGAATGCAGCTCAATCAGGAAGTTTTTAATGTTTGATGTTTTACTGTGTTTTCGTATATGCTGTAAGCCGCCCAGAGTGGCTGGGGAGACCGAGCCAGATGGGTGGGGTATAAATAAAATTATTCTACCTGGACACTGAGGTCCAGTGCCGAGGGCCTTCTGGCGGTTCCCTCACTGTGAGAAGCCAAGTTACAGGGAACCAGTCAGAGGGCCTTCTTGGTAGTGGCACCCACCCTGTGGAACGCCCTCCCACCAGATGTCAAAGAGAACAACAACTACCAGACTTTTAGACGACATCTGAAGGCAGCCCTGTTTAGGGATGCTTTTAATGTTTGATGCATTACTGTATTTTAATAGTTTGTTGAAAACCGCCCAGAGTGGCTGGGGAAGCCCAGCCAGATGGGTGGGGTATAAATATTATTATTATTATTATTATTATTATTATTATTATTATTATTAATTATTATGTGGGTGGCCACTATGAGAACAGAATGTTGGACTAGATCAGAATTTGGCCTGTTCCAGCAGACCTCTTGTTAGCTTCTTATGCCCAACTCGTATGAAGTTTCTGGGTCGGTGGATGCAAGGCTGGCTCACCCATGAGACGGGGCGAAGCAGCCTGCTCAGGAAGTAGAAGACCCACTCCACCCCACCCTGAGACACTCCACCCATGGGCACCCCACCGCCTCTGCTGTTGGTGGAGAAGCGGTGCCAGCACTGGTGCCTAATTCTGCTGAGATCTCACCCAAACCTCACGAGATCTCACTGGAACTTGCTGCTGCCACACAACCTAAATAAGAGACGCTCTGGCAAGGGAGGTGTGGCGGAGGTGGGTGGGGCAGCATTTCCTATTTTGCCTGCGAAACAGGATGCACTTCCCTTGAATGGGTGCATGAGGTGGCGGTAGAAATATTCTGGTAGAGAGGTGTGCACACCAGAATATATAGCCTAGTTTGGCTGGTTAATCGGAAATGACTTTGCTGCGCAGGATGAATGCAAGCTCCTGTACCAACGGCTTGGTCCTAACTGGTAACTGGTTAGCTAACGTTAGTTCTAACACTATTCCGAAGAGCTGTTTGCATAACCAGAGAAAATCAAAATTGTGGAAAGTGGAATAAAGAAGCATGTCCTTAGATTGGGAAGTAGCAAGCTGAAGGAAATGCCTCATTTAAATAAATAAAAAATGTATGTAACAGTATATATATATATATATATATATATATATATATATATATATATATTATTTTTAGTGTTGGACTGGAAGGTAGTTTGCGGAAAAAACAACTCGCAATGAACTGGTGGTTGGAAAATGTATTTCAAACTACTTAAAACTTAAAGCTAAACATTCTGCCTTTAAGTGTGGCTTTTGTTGAATGGGTTGTGCGCATGACACAGTAAGTGGTGGGATGTTATGGTAATTAGTAATGACCCTTGAATACTCTGGTTTACCACAGTGCAGAATACCAAGTGCAGTAGCTTTTCCAGGAAGGTTTAGCTCCATCTTCAGGATTAACTGCAAGTCTCCTGTTTCAGCAACTTTTCAATTATTTCAGTCCAACTCTTGGAGTTTCCATTCTGGAAAACAGCATGTCCTTTTGACGTTTGACTTTTTTTTCCCTTGTGAGGGTTGGGATGGGGGGATGTTCCATTCTCTACCTTCCTAGTAATGAACTGTGAGGTTATGCAAGGGAAGAGAGTGGGTGGGGAGAGGGGGATTTTTGAACCACTTGTTCTGCGACAGATATGGGTGGTGGTGGTGTTTTTTTCTAAAGTCTGCAGAGCCACACTATAGAAAGATCTTAAGACTGCTGCATTGCAGGAAAACCTTCAGGATTTGCAATTTCTTAATCCTGCTCAGAAAGGAGCAAGAACTAATGGCAGCTAGACTAGAGATAGCAAAGCACTGGGAACTGGGAGGAACTTTACATTTGAAGGATGGCTCCGTAGAATCTGGAATGTCTTCATGGCAGAAAAGCTGGCTTTTTTTACTTTTAAAGGGGAAAGCAAAACCAAAGGATTTCCCCCCCCTTTTCCCCAGTTTGGTACTCTTTTATGAGGGACGCGGGAGGTGCTGTGGGTTAAACCACAGAGCCTAGGACTTGCCAATCAGAAGGTTGGCGGTTCGAATCCCCGCAACAGGGTAAGCTCCCGTTGCTCAGTCCCAGCTCCTGCCAACCTAGCAGTTCGAAAGCACATCAAAGTGCAGGTAGATAAATAGGTACCACTCCGGCGGGAAGGTAAACGGTGTTTCCGTGCGCTGCTTTGGTTCGCCAGAAGCGGCTTAGTCATGCTGGCCACATGACCGGCTGTACGCCGGCTCCCTCGGCCAATAAAGCAAGCTGAGCTGAGAGCCGGCCACGACTGGACCTAATGGTCAAGGGTCCCTTTACCTTTACCTAGATGCAACAGTATGCGATTGAATCTTACCTGCAAAATAGTGACAGTCTGCAATTGCCCCTAGTGGGTAACCTGGTGCACAAAGGAAAAACATAGCTGTGTGGTTGTCCATTCTACAGATCTTCAGCCAGGGGTCAGCTCCAGAGAACAGTGAGGTATAGCAAAAGGTGAACAGCAGTCAACAGAGGAGCTTGTTGGAAGCCAAACAAAAGTCCAACATGGTCTTTTGAATTCCCCTTGGTCTTAACTTAGCTTTCTATTAATCACCCCGTTCTGCTTATAATTAAGTTCACCCACATAGGGATATATATATATTTTAACATACTTTTAATACATAATCTATAAGTGATTAGATCATTCTAAGCTTTACCAAGTAATTAGAATAACAGGCTAGATCCATATTCATAAGGTGTGATCTTTTGTAAACTGGAGAGTGAGAAAAGTGTTCTTGGGGGATACTTTTATGAAGGATGGTGGCGCTATCCTTTTAGATACACTGTGGGCAGTTTAAAAGACGACTTTAAAAAAGCCATGTGGGTTAGTTTGATTATGTGATTCAGCTGAGAAGATAATTTAGGAAAAGTGTTGTTTACATGCTGTATTCCATCTCCCCTTAGCTGCTTATGCCCCCCACCAAACTGCCTTTAGTTGCAGGGGGGGCACCTCCAGAATCATACATCTGTCCCAGTACCACACTTTCAAAAATCATGGCTCAGAATTAGGAACAAAAATCTGTATCCCCGTTTCTCTCCCATAAAGGCCGTGGAGGTGGGGATATATATTATATTAAATTAAAATCAAGGGCTTACGTTATCAGACTACGGCAGTAAATTTAACGAAATGCCAATTGTAAACTTGGGCATTCTGTTCTGAAAAGAAAGAAAACTGGATTCAGCTTCTCCAAAATGACTTGAAATACTATATGTTTTGTGTAGAGGCAGAAGACGTTGCATTAAGTACCGTATTTTTCGCCCCATAGGACGCACTTTTTCCCCTCCAAAAATGAAGGGGAAATGTGTGTGCGTCCTATGGGGCGAATGCAGGCTTTCGCTGAAGCCTGGAGAGCGAGAGGCATCGGTGCGCACCGACCCCTCTCGCTCTCCAGGCTTCAGGAAGCTATCCGCAAGCCTTGCAAGCCCGGTGGGAGTTCCCGCGGGCTCACAAGGCTTGCGGGCAGCAGCCTGCAGCCCCACAAGTGTCTGCAAGCCTCACACGCCCGGCAGGAGGTCCTGCCGGGTGCGCGAGGCTTGGGGCGGCAGCCTGTCGCCCGAAGCACGGGGAGCCCTCCGGAGGATGCCCTGTGCTTTGGGCAGGTGAGTGAAGGCTTGGGGCGGCAGCCAGGGCGGGGGGGGGGAATAATTTTTTTTTATTCATTCCCCCCCCAAAAAAACCCGAGGTGCGTCCTATGGGCCGGTGCGCCCTATAGGACGAAAAATACAGTACATGATGGCAAGCTTGGAAACGTCGCAGCCCTGACTCTTGCAATGTAGTTGTTTCTGTTGAATTAGCTCTGTTTCCTCCCATTTGGCACAATAATACAGAAAGCCAAATACTGTATATCTGCGAACACTTAAGGGATTTAACCACCATTTGTTTTATTTGTAGCCCCACAATTATGTTAATGAATCACCTGTGTTGCACTGAACTACTCTTGTGCTCGATAAAGCTTTGAGAGTGGGGCTGTGAGTCATCAGCTTGAAACTGCATATTACTGAATCTGTGCTCAGTAGCAAACAGTGGTAATCATTAATGCTCAGGAAAATGGTAATTTCTCATCCATATTCCTAAACATGAGCAAGCTTTCAGAATCAAAATTGATAGTTACTTTTTACATCACACATGTAAAAGGGAGAGAAAAGGAAAGGAAAATCTATCAACCACTCTTTTTCTGTTTTCCATGCCCAAGTGATGGAGAGTGCCAATTTCAGGACAGGATGAGGACTGAAAGAGAAGCATGTTGCTTTGGATTTGGGAATGATGGCAAAACCAACAGCATTTCCAATAGCACCCCATAGTCGAATTTGACTGGACTTAACCATCCAGGGGTCCTTTACCTTTTTTAATAATAATAATAATAATAATAAATTTTATTTATATCCCGCCCTCCCCAGCCGAAGCCGGGCTCAGGGCGGCTAACAACACTAAAATAGTGCAACATTATAAAACATCATAAGAATTAATTAAAATCAAAATTGATGGCAACCATAAACTAAAGTATTGTAAAGATTGCCAAAGGAGGGAGTCAGGCTGTGCCCTAACCAAAGGCCTGGTGGAACAGCTCTGTCTTGCAGGCCCTGCGGAAAGATGTCAAGTCCTGCAGGGCCCTTGTCTCTTGTGACAGAGCGTTCCACCAGGTTGGAGCCGCAGCCGAAAAAGCCCTGGCTCTAGTTGAGGCCAGCCTAACCTCTCTGTGGCCTGGGACCTTCAAGATGTTTTTATTTGAGGACCGTAAGTTCCTCTGTGGGGCATACCAGGAGAGGCGGTCCCGTAGATACGAGGGTCCTAGGCCGTGTAGGGCTTTGAAGGTTAAAACCAGCACCTTAAACCTGATCCTGTACTCCACCGGGAGCCAGTGCAGCTGGTATAGCACCGGATGAATGTGATCCCGCAGCGAAGACCCCGTAAGGAGTCTTGCTGCGGCATTCTGCACCCGCTGGAGTTTCTGGGTCAGTCTCAAGGGCAGCCCCACGTAGAGCGAGTTACAATAATCCAGTCTGGAGGTGACCGTCGCGTGGATCACAGTGGCTAGGTCAGGGCGAGAGAGGTAAGGAGCCAACTGCTTAGCTTGGCGGAGATGAAAAAATGCCGCCTTTGTTATAGCTGCAATCTGCGCCTCCATGGAGAGGGAGGTATCGAAGATTACACCCAAACTCTTAACGGACGGTGCTGGCACTAATTGCACCCCCGCAAGAGATGGGAGTTGCCCCCTCAATCCCATATCGTCCCGTCCCAGCCAGAGGACCTCTGTCTTCGAAGGATTTAACTTCAACCGGCTCCCACGTAACCATCCAGCCACAGCTTCCAAGCATCTGATCAGTGTGTCTGGGGCCGAGTCAGGATGGCCATCCATCAACAGATAGAGTTGGGTGTCATCAGCATACTGATGGCAGCCCAGCCCAAAACTCCGGACAAGCTGGGCGAGGGGGCGCATAAAGATGTTAAAAAGCATCGGGGAGAGAATCGCACCCTGAGGCACTCCACACACCAAGGAGTGGCGGGATGACAGTTCCCCCCCAAGCGCCACCCTCTGTCCCCGACCAGAGAGAAACGAGCGCAGCCATTGAAGGACTGTGCCCTGGACCCCCACGTCGGCGAGGCGGTGGTCCAGAAGTTCGTGATCAACCATGTCGAAAGCTGCTGACAGATCTAGAAGAATCAGCAGCCCCGACCCGCCTCGATCCAGCTGTCTACGAAGATCATCTGTTAGGGCGACCAGAGCCGTCTCGGTCCCATGACCAGCGCGGAAGCCGGACTGGAATGGATCCAGAGCCGATGTTTCATCCAGAAACCTACCAAACTTACCCTTATGTACCCTGAGCTAGTTTAAAAACAAAACAAAAATTGCTTTGGACGATATTCATTTGCTTTGGAACTGTTGAAGTGAGCCCCCTTCAAAATCAAAATTTTCATAAATCTTTGCCAAATTATATTTCACTTTCCTGTGTGTAGGAAGCAACCTTTTCTTAGGAACTTTGCCAATTGGTCCTTGTCCGTATCATGCCAGTGTCTCATCTGCCAGCTGATTCTCTCCCATTAGTTTGGGCAGTGGATAATTCCTACTCTCCCTTCCTAGCTGAGCTTCTGTTTCAGAAGTTTCCCTCTGTTTTTCTCAGATTGCGCTGCGTCAGTTTTTTGTTAAATGACCTTGCAAGATATTTAGAGATCTAATCTCTCTCTCTCTCTCTCTCTCTCTCTCTCTCTCTGTGTGTGTGTGTGAGAGAGAGAGAGAGAGAGAGAGAGAGAGAGAGAGATCACCTTGGTTCCTGATTCGAACAAAGCTTGTTGTGAAGTCTAGTACAACATGTTCGTGCTTACAGTTCTACCATGCAAATTTTGTGGTAAACATACATGCCCTGAATATTCTGTGAGTGCACAGATATTTCCCAAATATTTGGTCAAGTTGTTGTTGTTTGTTGTTGTTAAAAAGCTTAATTAATAAAAGTGGAAGATTCTCAGTGTCACTTTTTTTAGCCCAAAGTTCAAGTGTCAGCATTGTAGAGTTGGAAAAGTTGCAGGACAAGAGACCCAGGAGCAACTTCCCTGCAAGGAAGGGATAAAGCATTTGGGGCTCTTTAGGTTGAAGAAGAAGAAGAAGGAGGAGGAGGAGGAGGAGGAGGAGGAGGAGGAGGAGGAGGAGGAGGAGAAGAAGAAGAAGAAGAAGAAGAAGAAGAAGAAGAAGAAGAAGAAGAAGAAGAAAGTGGGAGATGCAAGAGGCGTTTGTCGAATTGTGCATGGCATGGAGAATGTGGAGAGAAGCATCACTTGCACTTCCTTTCTCATAATACTAAGATTTGGGGTCATTCAGTGGAAGAGCAAGATTCCATGTTCGGTTTCTGACATCTGACACCTGAGATAGGATCCTGCCTGAGACCCTGGAGACCCACTGTCAGTTCATGACCTGGATGGACCAATGGTCTGACTTGGCATAACTGTCTTAGCTACATCACTTGAGCTAGTTCCAAACATTGCCATGATGATCTAACAAAGAGGAAGGCAGCCGGGAGCGACAGCTTTCTCTATGCTCATTTATGGCCAGTTATGCTATCCTGTAGGGCTCTCACATTCCAGAATCGACGGTGCGAGTCCTGCTCACATGCACAGCTTTGGATCACACTCATTAGGTACCACTCTCTTGAGTGTCATGCCAAAAGTGGAAGGGGATTGGCTACAAGTGAGAGAGGATTAGCCAGAGTTTGACTGCAGCTTGCCTAAAATGTCACTGGGGACAGATGGCAATTACCGAATTTACAATGGAGTAAGTACCACATAAATACAGTGTCTGTGCAGGTGAAAAGGCTGCAATAGAATTGCAACCCATTAACTTTGGATCAGGCCCAACTGCTTTAATTAGGCTGTTCTGGAGAAAATCCGTTGTGCGTTGCGGCTAAAGCAAATGAGTTTGGCTCTTAAGTAAACCTTTGTGACAGAATTTATGCAAGGCTCTGAAACTTACTAAAGTGTTCCAACTGACGAAAGAACAGTCCCTTAAATGAGATACAAATTATTCGCTCCTTTTATGACTTTTTGTACCTTTTGCCCTTGCGTATGTATAACCAAAACAAACTTGTTTGGTGGAAAGAAGGGGAGCAGAAAATACTGCACTCTTTCCCCCCTCTTTTGTCTTTCTCTTTAGCAGTGTGGGCTTCATATGCAAGCCCAAAATGAGGCATTCTAGATGTGAAAAGATTTCCTAGCGGAAGCCTGGACATGCATAGCAATTCAGGAAGTGCTTTGTGCTGAGAACAGCCCGGCTACATTTCTGAGAAAGCAAGATGCCCAGCAAATGGTGGGAATGTGCATAGGAGCATAGCCATAAGGCTGCACAGTGACTGAGTAGGTTTTTGGGTAATGACATCTACTTCCTACTCCAGCTGCACTGGCCCCAGATCTCTTGCCCCTTCATGGTACCAGGTTAAGATCACTTTGGAAAATTAGCTGGAATAGCTCTGTTGGTAGAGCATGAGACTCTTAATCTCAGGGTTGTGGGTTTGAGACCCACGTTGGGCAAAAGTTTGGACCAGATGACCCTTAGCTAAAGGTAAAGGGACCCCTGACCATTAGGTCCAGTCGTGGACGACTCTGGGGTTGTGGTGCTCGTATCGCTTTATTGGCCGAGGGAGCCAGCGTACAGCTTCCAGGTCATGTGGCCAGCATGACTAAGCCACTTCTGGCGAACCAGAGCAGTGCACGGAACTCTACACCGTTTACCTTCCTGCCTATTTATCTACTTGCACTTTGACGTGCTTTTGAACTGCTAGGTGGGCAGGAGCAGGGACCGAGCAACGGGAGCTCACCCCGTCGTGGGGATTCGAACCGCTGACCTTCTGATAAGCAAGCCCTAGGGTCTGTGGTTGAACCCACAGCACCACCCGTGTTTGGACCAGATGACCCTCATCCCTTACAACTCTACAATTCTGTAATTCTATGACTGCTGCTTCTACACATTGCCTGATTCACCTGCATCCGCTGCTTGCTTTCTGCAGTCCTATTCAGCTCTTGCCCGCCATCTTAGCGAGCTCTGCATAACTCCTGTTTGCACAGCCCCATCCTGATTGCCTTAATCCTGGACTCTATTGCTTGGAAGTTCCTGGTGAATGCAGAGGAGGAAGACTGGTGTATCAAATTCTGATGTCCCAAGTGTTCATGCATTCAAAGAGAACAGAAGGAGTCAAGGTTCTATTAGCTGATTTCAGAGTGGGGAGTGGGTGCAGTTGAGCTAGCCAACGGTCTGCTGGATCCTAAGCCAGTCCAGGTACCTGCAAGCTGTGACAAGGGGCCCAATTCAGGCTTGTTTCCTGTATCAGCCTGGAACTTTTGCAGCAAACTTGCAGACCTCTCACGCCTTCTCACCTTCCATCCTGGACAGTGGAATCAGAGGAGCTGGGGGTGCAAGTGGTGGCTCCACCCCTCTGTAAATCCCCTCTGCTGCTAGCCAGGAGATAGGATTGTGTACTTAGCAACAGCCCATCCTCAGATAAACATTGCTGAGATATTTTAAGCAGCGCAAAATGCCAGTAATAGTACTTACTGTGACTAAAACATTAAATCGGGCAAAAATAAAACAACACATGTAGCTCCTTGCCAAGAGAGCCGAAAAATAACTAATGCCATTGTTTGTTTTAATTGAAATGCCTAAACAATTGAGTTCCCTCCACTTTTCCTTTAAGTTTTAGGTCATGGAACGCCAAATAGGATTTGCATCGCACCCTATCCCGAAGCTTCTATTTGCTTGCAAATGCCAGAATTAACCGCCCGAAACCCGCTCTTGGAAATGACTGTGGAACTTTTATAGAACATCGTACATTGAAATCTGCAGTGCTTCACCAACATAGATGAAGACATACTGCACATTGTGAAAGGTAATCTTCTATACCTATTTTGAGAGGTGTTATTAAGACAGAACATTAAACAAAATGATGGTGGTGTTGAACAGATGGCGTCGTTCTCTCTGGATGTGAATGCCCACATGTTTCCTTTGAATAACTCTTTGCGTGTGATTCCCCCTCCTCCCCCGCTTTCTTATTTTTGTTGCAATTAGTAACATTTTGTAAGTATACCAGACAGTTTCTCCCTGACGAGCCTTTCTTCTTGTCAGCCGTGAGTCTGGTCTCATTTACATGAAGAGCAATTCAAAGTGTTTGGTATACAAAGATGAAGGGGAAGGATGGGGAATCTGAGGCCCTGCAATTATTGTTGGACTCTTAACTCCCATCAGCCCCAGCCGGCATGGCCAGTAGTCAGGGGTGGTTGATTTCTTTAATTGTGACAATTTATTTAGACCAGGGTTTCCCAAACGTGGGTCTTTAGCTGTTTTTGGACTACAACTCCCATCATCCCTAGTTAGCAGGACCAGTGGTCAGGATGATGGGAATTGTAGTCCAAAAGCAGCTGGAGACCCAAGTTTGGGAAACCCTGATCTAGACCATTTCAGTGGCAACTTATCGTATTTTTCCATCTATAAGACGCCCCATATTTTTGGGGACTCCAATTTAAGAAAATGGGGAGAGATGGCCCCCATATTTAAGATGCCCCCAAATTTTGGACATTATTTTTTAGGAAAAAACCAGTCTTATACATGGAAAAATACGGTACATCTCTCTCTCTCTCTCTCTCTCTCTCTCTCTCTCTCTCTCTCTCTCTCTCTCTCATACACACACACACACACACACACACCCCTACCTATATCTCCAAGTGGTTTACAACATAAATTTAAACATGAAATGAAACATTAAAATATATCAATGTGAAACATTACAAATGAAGCTAGAGTACAAAATACAACAAAGACCCACATTTAAAGCAGCATTATTAACAAGAAAACTAACATATTCTGTATATTTTTTTAAAATGTGAATAAGACTCAAACTTAGAAATGCAATAAAAAAACCCCACATCGTTAGTGGTTAAACAAAATAATTAAGGTAGAAGGTGCGCCCCCACTAACCCCACCACTCAGTAACACCCCCCCCAAACACATCCTTAGCACTCTCCCTCATACAAAATTCACTCTCAACTATTCGTATCCATAATTCAGGGGTGGTGTGTCCTGTTTCACTGCTTGAGGTGCAATGGGAAGGGCCACCTTGCCTTGCCTCTGCTACCTACCATACCTCTTGCTGCCGGCACTGCTGCTCTGTGGTGCCTTGTTGCATAGTTCTCCTGTTCGGATTTTAAATATACTTCAGCTGAGAAAATGCATGCTCAGCTGAGCAATTTGTGACCATTAATGTTAAAAATCTGGCAATGGAAAATTTCTGTGGTGTCCCCCTTCCCTTGACACCCTAAGCACATGCTCATTTTGTTTAATGGTTAATCCAGCCCTTCTTACGCCACAATAAATTGGTTAGTCTTTAAGGTGCCACAAGTCTCCCGTTTTGTTGCACCAGATGAACATGGCTCTGGAAAACGTTACTGGTAAAAACATAAGACTGATTCCCTGAAATTTGGATAGGCTTTAAAAAAATAAAAAATGAATGTGCAAATTTACTTTCTCACATTACTTTAATCTCCATGACATTTAAGTAATTCCTCGCTTTTAGTGGCTTTCGTCTCCAGAGAGCTTTAGACAAATTAACTAATTCACAATGGATTCTAGGCTTATTCAGAATGGCGTCACCTTGGCCAAAGTCACTGTAGTAGTGTTACTGGAAGCCATTAACACCAGCTGACAGAGACCATAATTTATTTTTTGCTTCTGCCTCCACAGAGAGTGGTGTTTGCTTCGCAGAAAATAATACAGATAATCTTGCACATTTCTGCCAAACCTATCAGTTTTTGGTGCCGCTGCCAGTTTTGACTTTCAGCTTCTAATCTAGAGGGATCGTTTGAATAATTCAGTCAGGAAATCCAGTGCTCTTGTTGGTCTTCCATCAAGCCATGCTTGATAGAATCTGGTTTGTAGCATAGCACTCAGGGGCTTGGTCAGAACCTTTCTGCCTTCTGCTCTGCACTGTCTGTGGGACACAAGATCTGGCGCCAAGGGTTCCAATAGAGCAACGGGAGCAAAGCAATGTTTTCTTGCTCAGGTCCTGTGAACCAGGCCTGCCCCCTGCACTGGTATTGTACTACAGACCCTCCAAGTGTCCCTATTTTCCAGGGGAAGTCCAGATTTACAGAAGCCATCCCAGTTTCTGATTCTATCCTGGAATACCCCACTTTCCCTTAGGACGTCCCTGTTTTCATCTGAGAAATGGAGGGTATGGCGTTATCTGACCCCTAAGCCATCTGAAGGCAGCCCTGAATAGGCAAGCTTTTTTAATGTTTAATGTTTTATTATGTTTTTATACATGCTGGAAGCAACCCAGAGCGACTGAGGCAACCCAGTCAGATGGGTGGGGTATAAATGGTAAAATTATGATTATTGATGAATAGGACATCCCTATTTGTTCTAGAGAAGTCTCATGCACAAAACAAAGTCCCGTTGACTTTACTGAATCTTACCTTGCTTAATACAGTTGTGATTAGGAATGTTCTTGTTTCTATAACAATCTGAGTGTCCAGAGTGCTGCAGGAATTATAAATAATTACAATCTTACCTGGATTAAAGTCAGATGAAGAGGGGAAACAGAAGTTCTGTAGATCCTTAACATTTAAGCCTGTGGTTAAACAGACTATACTAGATACAATTTTAAAGGCAACGAAGACACCTAGAGTCCACTGAGTATGGCTGATTGTCTCTCCTGCGTAAAACTGCACATTGTACAAAACTGAAAATGTGTTCACTCGTACAACTGAATTAATTGTCCTGTCATGCAACAGTAAGCTGGGGCAGATGAGCCTTCTGTTTATTTGCTTGAGTGTTTCGGTTCTTTGTTTTTGCTTTGATGCTGCGCTCCCAGCAGTGGCACAGAGGAAAAAACCTCTTCCACATGCTTTAGCGCTGAGAGCTGATCTCTCTCCCCTTGCACCAGGGTAGCAGCAGGAGCCATGGGTAATTATGTACAAGCTCTGGGGGGAAGCCCTTGTGCAGCACATGCATTCCCCGAAGGCTTTTATAGGCCGTGGAAGGAGTGGAGGAGGAGTGTGCATGGTGCCAGCTTAACATTGCAAAAGCAGTACTAGTTTGCACTGGAGCAGAATGGAATGGAAACCGAGGTATCAGGGCCCCGAGGTATGTGATGTCCTGCTTCAGACTACAGAAATTGGGTTGTTCTATTTTTGAAATCTCTCCTCAAATGTTAAAACCTGAAAAACAGAAAAGCAGCACAACGAACAGTTGGCTGAGCTGAAAGCTGTGCACCTGGATAGGCTAGGTTTTTGGTTTGTTTGTTGTCGTTTGGCAGGGAACATTCAAAAATGTGTGGCACAGCCCACACAAATCTAACTCCCTTTTTCTGCTGCAAGTGAGATTTCAGGCAGAGATCAGAGGAAAGGAGGATTCCAGTAGAGCTTCTTGCACAGTAAAGTTTCCTGCAGGTCTCCCCCAATGCAAATTCTTCCCGCATTGCTATCCACTTGCCTCTTCTCATCTCACCTTTTGGTTTGAAACTGGCTCAAAAACACACAACGTCCTACCTTCATTATTTGATTTGTTTGTGTGAAGAGATCCAGTGTAAGGATTTATCAGGGCAGGTACTGAAATATAGTACAGGTCTTGAGTAAAGCAGCCTAGTAGGAAAATCTTGTAGGAAGTAACTAACTGGGGTGGGGTGGGGACTTTATCCTGGGAAAATAATTGCATTACTCATAAAAATGTTTAGAATTGACTTTCATTTAACTTAACCAACAGCCACCGTCCAAAACATATTAACAGTGAAATAAGTACTATTAATTTCACTGAAATAGCGATGCAATCTTTAGCAGCTTAATAAGTCCAATTATTAGAAAATAAGCTTAATTCTAGTTAATCAGGAAAAGAATAATTACCCTTTTGTGCTTTAGAAGTTTGCCGCAAATTGAGCAAAGGAATATGGAGCCAAAACAGAAAATAACCACTGTGTTTCCTAATTATACAGTGGTACCTCGGGTTACATACACTTCAGGTTACAGACTCTTCAGGTTACAGACTCCGCTAATCCAGAAATAATACCTTGGGTTAAGAACTTTGCTTCAGGATGAGAACAGAAATTGTGCTCCGGCGGTGCGTTGGCAGCGGGAGGCCCCATTAGCTAAAGTGGTGCTTTAGGTTAAGAACAGTTTCAAGTTAAGAACAGACCTTCGGAACGAATTAAGTTCTTAACCAGAGGTACCACGGTACTGTAACAGTGATCTGGAAAAAGGTTTCAGCAGCAGCATTAACATATTAATATGTGATATATTTCATATCACAGCTGAAGTGTATAGGGCTTTTGCTGCTTGAGGTGAAAGACAAAATGGTGCTCCCTCCCCATGCTATATACAGAAGCTGACTGGACTGGCAGCTGAATCTTACTGTAATACTTGTGATGGGATATTTATTCTTTATTAAATTTGTATACCACCCTATACGCATAGATCTCAAGGGGTTCACAACATAAAATCACAATATGAAAAACACTAAATACATAATAAAAAAATTAAAAGGGCAACCCAGTAATCCCCACACCACTGTACCTGAGGTAGAGGGCCAGATTAGGGGAGAAACCATGTGGCCCAAGGGGAATGGCTGAGAGTTCAGGAGGAAGAGCCACCTGAGGCAGTTATCTCACTCTGCTGAATGGTATTGCCGGCCCTGCTGAAGAACACCAAATATTTGGGAGAATAAAAACCATACTGTTATTCATTCTAGTTATCTGAGAAATCATCAGTTAAACAAACTATTTTCACTCAAAATTCTCCCAAATTGGCCCACTGAAACGAAATGTAATCAAAAAGTTGTGTATTACTGAAGAGAGGTAGTTTGGGTTTTTTTATCAGCTTAGTTATGAATTGACTGATTTGTCCAATGATCCTTTCCCTTGCTCACCCACACACTTGCCTGTGAAAACAGCAAGCATAAGTTGAGGATATACTGGGATGGTTTACATTTTTCAAGTAACATTTTATTTATTTCAAATTTGTTTCAAAATGTAATGGCTTCTTAAGAACTCATAACTCTCTCGCAGAAAACACATCTGCTAAGGGCTCAGTCTAGGTTTAGTACAGTCATACCTCTTGTTACGTTTGCTTCATGATACAGTGGTACCTCGGGTTAAGTACTTAATTTGTTCCGGAGGTCCGTTCTTAACCTGAAAATGTTCTTAACCTGAAGCACCACTTTAGCTAATGGGGCCTCCTGCTGCCGCCAGAGCACGATTTCTGTTCTCATCCTGAAGCAAAGTTCTTAACCTGAAGCACTATTTCTGGGTTAGCGGAGTCTGTAACCCGAAGCGTATGTAACCTGAAGCATATGTAACCTGAGGTACCACTGTACGTTTTTTCAGGTTGTGTCCTGCGGCGACCCAAAAATACTGGAAAGGGTTACTTCCAGGTTTCGCCACTCGCACATGCACAGATGCACAAAATGACGTCACACACATGTGCAGAAGCAGCGAATTGTGACCCGCGTGTGCGCAAACACGAGTTGCGTTCCTTTCAGGTTGCGAAGGGGGCTCTGGAACGGATCCCGTTAGCAACCAGAGGTACTATTGTATTCATTGTCACAGCCCAATAGTAAGGCCAAGCCCATTTCTCACTCCAGGTCTGGTGTCTGCTTCCACTGAGGTGTAGTGGTTAAGAGCGGTAGACTCGTAATCTGGTGAACCGGGTTCGCGTCTCCGCTCCTCCACATGCAGCTGCTGGGTGACCTTGGGCTAGTCACACTTCTCTGAAGTCTCAGCCCCACTCACCTCACAGAGTGTTTGTTGTGGGGGAGGAAGGGAAAGGAGAATGTTAGCCGCTTTGAGACTCCTTCGGGTAGTGATAAAGCAGGATATCAAATCCAAACTCCTCTTCATTTTCTTCCACCAAAATCTGGTGGCACAGGTGTTCATTCCTTATCAGTCCCATTTTAAAAGCTTACGAAGGCTGGGGATGAATCAAGGGTAAAGGGTGGTTACAAATTTGGGGGGAAATTATTTACACCCTTGTTTAAGGTAAGCTGACCTTGACAAGGAGCAAGGGTTTTTGGTGATGGCAATGGGGCTATGGAATGACTTCTTGGATGCTTATTAAAGTGTATCCCTGATAAATGAATTTGTGAGCTGAATTTGTCAGCCGTTTGGACTTTTTTCTTGTTTGAAAATTTGTTTTTATTACTGATGGTTGCTATGATTTTAACTGTGGTTGTAAGCCACCTTGTGCTGCTATAGGATATACATATTTTTAAGTAAATAAAGAGTAACTTGGTTCTGACTCCATGTCTTACCTAGTGACCAGAACAGGCTCATACTAACCATTAGAAATCCATATTTGCCATGGCAAGCAAGCACAAACAAAGCAGTGTTTCAGAGTTGGCTGACATCTTGCCGTCCACTAGATTTTTCCTTTCTACTTCGCCTGCAGAAAAGGTTGACTCTTCGCTGTGCAACACGTTTTGCTGGGATTCGCTGTGCAACACGTTTAGTTGGGATTTAGTCATTAGCAATTTTTAGGAAATAAATCAACATTTTCCAAGGTGGACCGTTCAAGAGGAATAAATATTACTTTCCCCTCATGTGTCAGGTGAGGTCTGTTTAAAAAGAGTCAGTCATAGCAGAAAGCTTATTGACAGTGTCAAGTCAGTTTCCTGTTGCGGTAAAAATGTCGAATTCAGCCTTGGGAATATTTAGAAAAGGGACTGAAAACAAAACTTCCAAGAGTTATTGCGCCTTTGAAGAGATTTGTGGAAATACCTACAAAGCCCTAGATGACAACACCATGCCAAGCCACATTTGGAATATAAGTATATCTTATCGTGCTAGACTCTGTGCATTCACAGTGCCTCTTAACATTGCCTGTTCTCTCTAGTTACATAGGATACACAGGATTTGCTGTCAAAACTGGTTTCTAAACAATCACCATTGGCAGCCGGTCCCCCCTCCCCTTCTTCTCTGCCTAGCTGTCAGTTTTGCTGACACTGCTATTCATCTGAATGTAGAAAACAGCGGCAGACAAAATGCCAGGTTAATTTAACCACATTGGGTGACACAGACATATCCCATGCATCTTCTAAGGATGTTTTCATGTGACAACTTTTTAATCACCTGAATTGTTAGAACAGGAAGGTGAACAGGGTTTGCCTCAGAGGAAGGCTGGTGCTAGGGTGGTAGCTTTGATCCTGCAAGTTCATTTGAACTGAAAACAATTGGAATGCACATCCACTATATCATTTGAAGGTGATAGTAAAGCTGATTCTGTAATGTGACACTTGCAAATTATCTCTGCCTGGAAGTGCGCCTAGAAATGGCTGTGGCACAGAATGACAGTTTCTAGTTGCGGTGGATAGTTTCAATTCTTCCTGAAGGATCTTCCAGCTTCAATCTGTACTATCTGTGAGCTGGTTCAGACAGCAATGTTAACTGTCCACATTTGTTTGTAGATAATGGCCATGCCCATGGTTGTGCTTGTGTTTCTTCCAGCTTCTGTTGTGATTGTCCAGGATTACTTGGTCCTCACATTCTGTCTGCCCTCATGAGCATAAATGTGGGGATATTTAAGACGGCTCACATAGGCAAATATTATTTCATCTATGCTGCCTATCAGTGATTAAATGGTGGTGGGAATATCTTGTACCACTAATTTTGGGAGAAATAAGTGAGTGATTGAGGTTGCACCATAATTCATGCAAAGTTCATGTAGGGCAAACAGCAGGTTACCAGTGCTGTGGGTGTGTGGTTTTCAAGCATGAAAATTATACAGTGGAAAGAGTTAAACTATCCCTCTACCTAGTTCTGATTTTAGTTTGGGGGGGTCTTCTTTCCTGATACCAATGTTTTGAAAGAAACTTGGGAAATCTTAGTCATGGATCTCACATATATTTAAACCATAACTGGGATTCTAAGTAACAAGGCTGCCTTTGCAGCCCAAAGGAAACTCTTCATTATCTTTGGGGTCACTTGGAATGGAAAACTCACCTGCCAAGTTACTCTTTCAAGCAATCCGCCCCCCACTTCCATTTCTGAAAAGCTCAGTTTGGGGAAAATAACTGAATACTGAAAGGGCATTTGAGAGAGTGGGGGAGGGTTGAGCACCTCCTCTCACCTACTGGTTCATCTCTGCAAGTGCCCCCCTCAGTCCCCACAATATGGTTATGAAGGAATCATAGGACTGGAAAATGCATGTTTCCATCATGTCTTGTTTGGCCTTTTGATATAAGAATTGGTGCTCCTCACCTTTGCTTTTAAGTCAGACTGTTCGTCTGCTACACAGATAGCATGGCTATCTCCTTAGATATCCAAAGTTAGAAAGTAGCCTGTAAAGTATAACTTGAAATCTCATATCCAAGCTTTAAACTCTTGTACCCAGGCAGCTCTTTGACAAAATTCTAAACATTTGTTTTCAAATTTAAATCTGCAGTGAGGGAGAGATTTCATAGATTGCTTAATGAATGAATGGTTGAATTAATGAATGAAATCTACTTGTTCACAGCCAATGGAAGTCACAATATGCACTTTGTTTTAACTTATTTGCTGTGCAGAGCGCTTGCAGTTCTTACTCTCACTAACTCTCTGAATTAGGTCACTCCTTATTACGGTGTCTAATTAATGCAGGCACTTTGGAACAAAATAATGATTATGTGTTTACACATGGGGACATGAAGTTCAGTGGGTGGGAAGCTGAGTCCAGAGTCCATGGCTTTAGGTAAATGGTCAATCCATGTCCCTACCCGTATTTAAGACTATGTGCACATTAGCAGCTTGAAATGAGATGAGCTCGTCCCACCCCTGACCCCCCGCTGTGTTTCAAGTTGCATTCTTACATTGCTGTACTCATGTCCCTTACCTGACTCTCCTGCACATGTGCAACGCCTGACTGAACTGTACACACCTCAGCTTAATTGAGGCTTCCATTTTCTAATTGGATGGAAACTGGTTTCAGGGAAAGCATATCAGACAGCTGCAGGATACATATGGATTGTGGCTAACATAACAAAGCCTAACACTTTATCCAGGAGGCGATACTGCAGATTGTTGAGGTCAATGTGCAAGGAAGTTGTGAGATCCAATTGTCCCCCACAACTGAAATCATTTTCTTCTAGTCACAGTGCAAAAGGTCTCTTCTTCTGCAATATTTTATATATTGAAACACACTTATCAGCTTTCTTCCTCCTCTTTTCTAGCTAGGCAATACCACCACCACCATCCCTTAAAAAGGCATACACTGAAACACCTTTATGAGCTAAGGGACTCATCAGTCACAAGTCCAGTTATGCATAACTTGTAGCCAACCATACTGTAGGACATATATTTTTCATCATCCCTCAGTTGAAAATAGGTGTATTTTGTTTTGCATTATGTGAAAGAAAAGTTCTCTTACACTGAGGGACTAGAGAGCCAGATGCTAGAATTATGGGGTATCTGTTAGCTGACATCCACTGCCATAGAATTTTATAAAGAGGAAAGATCACCTAGAAAATCTTGAAAGTTACTTCATCCCACTTTGCAGAGCAAATTTATTTTAGCTCAACCTAATCACCAGACTCTCCTTACTAGAGGGAAAGTGAGGTGTGTGCAGGCATCACAAGAAACTGCCTTCTTCTCAACTCACCTGCAGCCCTCCGAGAGAAGAAGCAGAACGCTACTAAGTCTGGTTCCAGCCTAAGCTGTCTTCTGCTGGAGAACCTATGTGAAAACTTGGTGGGGAAATCATACCTAACATTTTCTGCATTCTGTACCCGGTTATCAGGTAGAAGCTTATTCCGCGCTCACACTCTCTTATTGCTGTTGCTGGTGTTAAGAACGGGTCCCTTGGACAGAGGCGGTTGGCGGGTATGTCCAAGGCCAAGGTTTCCCCAAGGTTGTAAATCAGCGCACAGGTAATTTCTGCCGCCTCGAGCCAATCGGATGCCCCGACCAAAGCGCCCAGCCAATGGACGGTGCCCGGGATGCAGGACTGCGATGAGGCAAGCGTGGCCAATCCGAAGCGGTTTCGGCTCCTCGCGCTAGCCCACCTCCTCCTGTTCTGAGGCGGTGGGGAGGGCGCTTCAGCTGGTGGTGGGAGGGAAAGCGGAGGAGAGGTGGGGGAAGCTTGGCAGCGCCGGAGCCAGACGAGAAGGCGGGCTGTGGTGGTGCCTCCTGCTCTTGCCGCGGCTGCCCTCTTCTTCCTCCTCTTCCTCTCTCTCGCTCTCCCCAACATGGCAGGGCTGGGCAGCGGCGGCGGCGGCGCCTCCGCCTTCGGGCGCTGCACGCACGCCTTGGTGCGGGCTCTGCCCGAGTCCCTGTGCCAGCAGGCGCTGAGGCGCGAGAAGGGCAAGGAGGTGGACTTGGCGCGCGCCGAGCGCGAGCACCAGCTCTACGTCGGGGTGCTGAAGAGCAAGCTGGGGCTGCAGGTGCTCGAGCTGCCCGCCGACGAGAGCCTGCCCGACTGCGTCTTCGTCGAGGACGTGGCCGTCGTGTGCGAGGAGACGGCTCTCCTCACGCGCCCAGGCGCGCCCAGCAGGAGGAAAGAGGTACCGGGGCGGGGCGCGCTGTGAGGGGGCGACTGAGGAGGGAGGGGGCGCCTCTCTCTCTCTCTCCGTGTATGTGTGAGGGTGACTCCCCCGCACCGCCACCTCTAGGGCGGGGACCGCTGCAACTTCCCACCGTGGCCAAAGGAGTGTGGAGAGCGGGAAAGCGGGTTGGGTGGGAGAAGAAGCGCCTTGGTGGGGGCGGCAGCATCTTGGGATGGGCCGGCAGAGCTGCGCTTTCCTCTCAGCCGGACCTGAACGGGGTGGGAAGCGCGCCCTGCGAGGAGCGAGGGGCTCCCGGGCGCAGCAGGCTGCTGCTGCCGCCGCCGCCTCCGCGCGCTGGGTGTGGGGAGTGCGGTACTGTAAGGCGTGGCCGGCTGTGCTGGGAGGAGGGAGAGATGCTGGAGGAAGAAGATGCTCAGCACCAAGGCAGCCTCCTCTCTCGTCCCTCGTGAACTCTGAAGCCTTCCCATCCTCGCCCGTCTTTCACCAAGCCAGCGCAATATTGCAGATTGGGAGAAAAAGTAGATCTGAATGAGCTTTTGGGGTTGGGGCATGAATCAGTTTTCAGTCGCGGGGCACACAGATGCGTTCTGGCAGGGTGCTTGCTTTAGAAATAATTGGCTGGACTGAAAAGATAATCTGGTTCCTTTCTTTGCGTCTTCTACCCTGCCCGCAATTTTAGAAGGGACAGCTTTTTATTTATTATAAATGGGCAGGTTCTTTTCGGAAGTAGTAATGGCTCCAAATGAAACCACAGCAGGTTTCTTTTTAATGAAGCCAGATCAAGAGTGATGCTCATCACGTTTGCCAGGAATAATTAGAAACAACAACCACAGGAAACTTCACAGGTGCAAGGAATAAAAGGTACACTTCCATGCACTGGGGAAAAGTTGGCCATGAATATTGCTTGGAAGAGATATCTTTGTATTCCGAGTAGGTTATTTAAAGCACAGGTGCATGTGCCTTTGGAAGAACAGCAGAACGTAGACAACATCTTTCACATTGATGTATAGGTATCTTTGTGGGGAGGGAAGTATCTCCATTCACTTTATTAGGTGAACAGTTACCGTACTTAGCCTTCCACACCAGTATATATTTCCTTTTGGTGTTTCTTCCTAAAAATCTGTAGCTTGGTGCAGTTTTCCCAACTGGTTTCATGCCACTGGTAATTTAAATGGCATCTTACAGCACAAGTCAGCGCATGATTACTTTGGAGAGAGTCCCATTGTGTTCAGTGGGTCTTCCTCTCAGGTGAGTGCAGGGCTGTCATGCTCTGTTCTCTTTCAGGTGAGAGACCACAAGCTCTCGGACATTTCTTTCTGTTGCAAAAAGACTCTGATAGAAATTGAATTTATCCTGGACAAAGTGGTGAATTCCACATGTAAACATTCAACATTCCATGCATAAGTTCCATCCGGTTTTATTTAGGGCACAATCCAAACTCGCACATGCACATAATTCTGCCAGGGCTTTGCAAAGCGGCAGACCTGTTGCTGCATCTGCAGCTCTACAGCTCACACAACCAGCAGTGGAAGGTCAGGGGCAAGATGACCAAGCCTGATGTGGACCTGATGGCATCGCCCAATGGTGGTGAGACTGGCTTGGGAATCCAGTGGATCCTGGGCCAGCTCAGTCCCATCTCTCCCCACCTTTGAAATGTCCCATTTTGGGGTCTTTTGCCCACTGACAACTCTTCCACTCACCTGCACAGTCAGTTACCTGGCAGAAGGCCAGTTCATTAAGGAAAGCTGAGCAAGGGCATATCTCCATCTAATCCAACCTTCTCTCTACCGGCTCAGCAATAGTTTCAGTAGCTCTCTACTTTACATACAGTTTGCTATTTCAACATATCCCAACAAAAAAGTATGGTGTAAAATGCCCCGGTATATAGTCCACATTCAAATCTAAAGCATCCTGCAGCTACCACTAATAATAATAATTAATCCCACATTTTAAATAACATAATTAAGCAACAACAAATAAAACTATATGCATGAATAAATAATCACAAAAGTAAATTATTTATGAAACTTAATTGCAGTATATATTGTCTAGAAAATTTGAATGGTAATACAAAATAATACAGTGGTACCTCTGGTTAAGAACTTAATTCGTTCTGGAGGTCCGTTCTTAACCTGAAACTGTTCTTAACCTGAGGTACCGCTTTAGCTAATGGGGCCTCCCACTGCTGCCGCGCCACCGGCATGCGATTTCTGTTCTCATCCTGAAGCAAAGTTCTTAACCCGAGGTACTACTTCCGGGTTAGCAGAGTCTGTAACCTGAAGCGTTTGTAACCTGAGGTACCACTGTACTGGAAGAATTTCAGCAGCACACACTTCTCGTTGTTTTGGCATTTCTGCTGCTGTTAGAATGATCCTTCCTCTCCTTCCTGCATACTCTTCTGGGGACCCTCCAGAGTGGGAGTGGGGAGGAAAGCCCCATTGCCATCGAAGAAGACCTTGCAACTGACATCCACTAGTGTACCGGGTTAGTTGAATCCATCCCACAGTCTCCAAAATTATTCACCTGCACAGTAATTACACAACGCTAATCTAACCATACAACCTCCACATGTCCAATCACTCATCAACCATGTAACAACCCCAGCATCATTCTATCCATTCAATTCACACTTCAATAAATTAAAAAAACCCTCCCAACCTTCAACTCACCAAGAGTCCTGTGCAAAGAATTAGGTCCACTCAAGAACAGCTCAATAACAGCAGAAAAAAGCAAACTAATAACTTATGCATTTCAACCCTATCTCTCACCTGGAGCAATACAAACACTCTTTGCCACCTTCTTAACCTAGAGAGCCCAGTCCCTTCCCCACAGGCAGATTGCTCACCCAGATGCAGCCAACAACACTCTTGATGCTCACCACTTCGCAGGGATCATCCCTATCAGCCAGACAAAAACAAAGACAAATCTCTTTTAACAATGCCTCAGGAACACTGAATCAATAAGCAGGTGTGAGGACTCTGAAGTGGAAACCCAAAAGGGACTGACCACTTTGGTGTCTTCCTGTGGTGTCGTTCACTGCACTGCAGCAATCTTGCTTTTTTAGATCTATGGGCAGATGGTGCTTGGCTGCCCAGAGCCCTCTCAGCCACCACCACGCTTCCAGCTGGTTCTGCTGCAGCTGTAGAACTTTGCAGACAGATGAGAGACTATTGGGAGCCCAAGTGTGGGGGCTGGCAATATTTTTTCTCTCCCAGTCTCTTTCCTCCACCTTAGCACAAACAAATAAAAAGTCAGTGTTCTTCCAATGTGTAATTTTCAAATGTATATTTGCACTTTATATAGAAAGAATGCTCAAACTATTGAGATATATATATTCACAAACTGCGCCCCCCTATATAAGCTTTGTTAATTTGTTTGTATATACAAATACATCTTTCCATTTCTTCCTCCATAATCTTATGGAGATGTGTGATTTTTAGACCCAGTGGAGTAGACAGTTTGGGCAGAACCTGAGTTCTGAGTTTTAAATGATTATGATAATACGCGACCTAAGGTTTGCTTTTGTTTTCAGCAATGAAACATGAAGTCCAAGTACATTATATTCTGCCCTGTTAAATTTTCTCATATAGCCCATGAGTTATAATTGGTTTCCAGAACGGAAGACAGTCATGTCAAGAACCACCTCTGCAATCCATTCAGACAGGCAGGGATAAGATCAGTGAGCCAGAAAATGAAATAAAAGCAGTCAGCAGAGTCTGATTTGGGAAATGGCTGAAATGGATTAGCCGCTAAGGGGGGGGGGGGGGAAACCAAGCTGCTAAATACAACAAAAATCTACCACGGAGTACTGATTACTGTATATTGGGAAATAAATGTATTGCATGTATGAAGTTAAATGCGCTTAGGTACTATGGAAGTCTTCAGCAAATATTTGCAGGAATGTATCTGTGATTTTAGTAGGATGTGGTTATATCAGTAATTTCCAAATTGTGTCCTGGTGCATAGCAATATGTTTCAGGAGACTCCTTGGAATAAATAAATAAAATGAAGTAGTTGCAGTGAGAAATACATTAATTATATAATTAAATGCTCCTCTGAACCCAAAATACACCACCACCACAACAACAGCCCCCAACACATACAATGCTGTCCGCTGCATTTCTGTTCTGTGCTTGCCTATATTCCACTAGGAGTAGGTAATCTTGCCATATCATATTGGGTCATTCATTCACTACTAAACCACAAAGTGGTAGAATTCTCATTGCCATGAGGGGCTGCCTGCTACATCTCTGCATGAGTCACTGATCTTGGGTTTTCCTTCTTCTGATCAGCAGATACCCCTAAAAATGTGATTCATGCAGAAACACGAGGGTTAGATTAACTCCATTTAAGGTGGGATATGTTCACTCATCAGACGTGGGTGGTGCTGTGGGTTAAACTACAGAGCCTAGGACTTGCCGATCAGAAGGTCAGCAGTTCGAATCCCTGTGATGGGGTGAGCTCCCGATGCTCAGTCCCTGTTCCTGCCAACCTAGCAGTTCGAAAGCACGTCAAAGTGCAAGTAAATAAATAGGTACCACTCCAGCGGGAAGGTAAACGGTGTTTCCGTGCGCTGCTCTGGTTCGCCAGAAGCGGCTTAGTCATGCTAGCCACATGACCCAGAAGCTGTACGCCGGCTCCCTTGGCCAATAAAGCGAGATGAGCACCGCAACCCCAGAGTCGGTCACGACTGGACCTAATGGTCAGGGGTCCCTTTACCTTTACTATGTTCACTCATAAAAATACTAAATGTAAACATTTTTAGGTGTAAGGGTAAAGAATCTGCATCCAATAACAGGTCAGAAAGTTTTCCTCAGATCTGAGAATTTTCAGGAAGCACTGGATTCCACCATAGGTTTGGATATAGTTCTCTGGAGCATGTAAGGTCTGTTAAAGGGTGCAGATTTCCTGTATCTGTTACTGACCTCCCTCTACTCACCAGTGTGGTGTAGTGGTTAGAGTGCTGGACTTGGACCTGGGAGACCAGGGTTCAAATCCCCACTCAGCCATTAAGCTCAGTCACTCTCTCTCTCTCTCGGCCTAACCTACCTCAGAGTTGTTGTGAGGCGAAAAATGGAAGCGGGGAGAATTGTGTATTTGCCACCTTGAGCTCTTTGGAGAAAAGCTAGGATATAAATGTAACAACAACAACAACTCAAACAACACTAGGGAATACATTGGACAATGGTGCTTATAACTGAGCAGT
Organism: Podarcis liolepis; assembly: GCF_965112155.1. Lineage (NCBI taxonomy): Eukaryota > Metazoa > Chordata > Lepidosauria > Squamata > Lacertidae > Podarcis > Podarcis liolepis. The sequence goes on along the minus strand of NC_139559.1, from coordinate 70,043,909 downwards.
AAAGAGAAGCAACAAAAATAAAATTATGGCTCCCTCTTCTCGCCTATTGTTGCCACAAACTAGAGGGAAGCGAGTGAAAAGGAGGGAGGAGCAATGAGTTTTCCAGAGCATTAAGAATAACCTTCCTGTAATTAAATTGCCGTGATGTATTAACCTAGTTTCTTTGTAAGATAGCAGAACATGCATATATTGTAGTAAGAGATTCATTATTTTTCATGTTTAAAATGTAAATTAAGAGTATTAGATTTATGTTTGATTAGATTAGCGCAACTAGGATATTCAAGGGTATTTCAATCTGTTCTGAATCCCACCAAGTCCCTGCACAATGGGAAAATGAGACTTTATTAAATACCAGTCTGATAATAATAAACAGTTGCAAGTGATTTATTGTTGCAGTGGGAGCCTTATGTTCGGAAACGACTGATTTAAAACTTTAAATCTTATCTGGCATTTGGCTTTTGCCAAACCTGCTTGGCGATAGATCTCTCTCAGTTCCCTCATATATCTTCTGAAACTTCCCACTGCTTATGGGTGTCCAGTGGAGAAGGGAGATGTTGGTAACAAATTGATAAGAACCACGCAAATAGTAACATGCATAAAGTTCAGTGAGTAACAAGTTCAGTTAGTGAAGTTGCTGCTTTCTTTTAAAGGCTAACTTTTAGGTAATAAATTAATGGAAAGTAAACTGCTGGCTAAGTGCTAAAGTGTATTCATCGGACCAAGTGATGGACTTGGACCTAGAAATCAAAGGCTTCAAATTCCCTTTTAAGCATTTTCTTGGGTCAGAGTTATTTGGGAATGTTGCTGTCTCCATTCTACTTACTTTCTCATCTGTGAAACAGTTGACAATATAAACTTGCTCTGCAAAGAAGCTTGAATGGACGGTGTGCTGAATTTCAGTTTGTGCTTGAGACAGAAGCACCCACCTGCTTTTCTTAGGGCATTCTCAAACAAACATTTTGCCCACAGTGGAGCACAGGTTGCAATCACCAAGCTGAATGATTCTAGTGGAACACAGGTTGTCTGGGCAATATAAATAGTCTGTGTCCATTGGAGAAAGGGAAATTTGTCTGAATTTACACCAAGGGTTCTTTTACCCACAATTCATGACAATTCTGCTATAGTACTGAGACTGAAGGTCTTGTTTCCAACCGTTGTGACTGGAGAGAGCAACAGCTATAGTGATGATATAGGGGTGATATAAAAGAAAAAGAGTCCATTCCACAGAGGAGTTTTGGCATTGTTTAAGCCGCTTGGAGATTATTTGGTCGAAAGGCAGGTATAAATATTTAAAGTAAATGAATTAATTGATGGTTCTTGGGTTAGACAACAGATAGTCCCGCTTTGACTGGAGCCAAGCCCTGATGAGTCCTGTGGTTTAGGTTGTCATGTTGATCAAAGGCAGCAATTTTACAGCAATTCCTGTAAAAAATTGTCTATGTTTTTGAGTTCTGAAATCTGCAAAAAAAAATTTAAATGACATCGGTTGATTTAATCTGTTTCAAGGAAGATGATTTATCAGCTTAAAATTCTGTGATTGGTTGGCAGCTCTATTGTGTATATACAGATGCAATATCAGTTCAATATCAAGGAATGCCACTAAAAAAGGAAACAGGATGTTCTGTTATTATATATGCGCCGTTACACCTTTGGTTCTCTGTTAATTTGAACAGCAGCCCAATTCCAAAATGTCCAATAACCTATGGAAAAGCTAAGCACTCCATAGGGTTGAAGCCCACCCCCCCCATGTAATTTGAAAAGGCAGATCTCGTCAGGTCCTATCTAACTTCAATCCTTTTGAGGCTGCAGGTCCAGATACACTGGTTCCAGGTTTGAACTCACCTGGTGGGACCAGGGTGCTCTGTTTCTGTTCTTTTAGCCTTTACTGAAGATGGAGATTCTTAGGTGAACTGCAAGCTTAAATTGTGTGTGCCAAACCTTCAACATTTAGGGGTTTTTTGAGTGCTGGTAGGGTCCCATGAGGGAAAAGAGAAGAAGTGGACCCAAGCACCTCAACTCAGGCTCTGCAGCCTTTCCTTTGGTGTACTAGGAAGCATCCATTCTGAGGACAGCTTTAAATGGATTAAGTAGTACTACTCAGAACTGTGATATGTGTGATGCAGTTTGTGAAGTTTATCATATGTCCTGAAAGCTCTGTGCCAAGAGATGATTAAGAATAAGATTGTTAATAAGAAAAAAAAACTAATGAAAGTGTTGGCCATATGCTAACTTCCCTATCATTAATTAGAATAATTAACTTCTTTACATTGCACATTAGTAGCAGCAGTAGCTCCAGTCACTGGCAGATCATTTAAAATAGACTTTCTGCTGCACAATTGGCTGTGGTCCATCAGTAGTTCCATGGGGAATTAGCACTTTACAGTAGATCAAACCCAAGAGATGCAAACTCAGGCTGAAATTTACTATTATCACTTTGCAGTATTTATGTCCAAGCTTAAGTATACCAGTATGTACACTTGGTGGAATGTGTGTGTCTCCATTTCCCCCTCTGTTGCATTTGCTCTTGCTCTTTTCCCTGTCTCAGCTAGGAGGCAGGATTCTGAAACCATTTAAAAAGCTGTAATGGAACATACCAGCCTAGAAAAACCTGCAGGGCAGGGGGAACCTTGGAAAATGGCTCAGTTCATTCCAAATCCAATTCAGACCCCGTCACACTCCCTGTGATATAATCAGGAGTGTAACAGAGTCTCACTCTCCCCACAACCTACAAGATGCAGAAGTCCTCTGCATGGAGAAAAGGATACCTGTACGTAAGCTAACCCTGACAAATAGACCAATTCCTGAGGTAACATTGATGGCCTTACAGCTATGTTCTGTGTGGGGCTGGAGAGGCTCAGGCTCATTGGCGGAGGAAGAGGAGTGTGGGGGGAGCCCCCAGGACGCACACCAGCCCTGCCCCTGCCTGCTTTCCGCCCCCCGGTGCCAGAGCATGAAGTTCCGCCACTGCTTAGGCTTAAAAGCCTTCTGCTCTAGCAACTGAATGCTAGAACAATGTCTTTGTGCTATGTGGCTGTTGGCCTCTGGCTAACTAGTTGTTAACATCAGGGGTCAGCAAACTTTTTCAGCAGGGGGGCTAGTCCACTGTCCCTCAGATTTTGGGGTGGGCCAGACTATATTTTGGAAAAAAATGAACCAATTCCTATGCCCCGCAAATAACCCAGAGATGCATTTTAAATAAAAGGACACATTCTACTCATTTAAAAACAGCAGGCAGGCCCCTCAAATAACCCAGAGATATATTTTAAATAAAAGGACACATACTACTCATGCAAAAGCACACTGATTCCTGGACCGTCTGCGGGCCAGATATAGAAGGTGACTGGGCCGGCTTCGGCCCCCGGGCCTTAGTTTGCCTACCCATGTGTTATCTGAACACTGTCTCCCTTATTGGTTTTTGGACTTCCTTCACACTTCCTTCAGGCTTTGTATCTCTTATTTGTCCTTATGGGAGTTATTGATCCTGTGTGTGTTTTGCGCAGGTGTGTGTTCAGGTGTTGTTCATTCATAGCAAGGGAGGACTGAGTGTCTAATTTACTTGTTTGCCTTTACATAGCATCATCTATATTCTCTCTTTAGAAAGAACAAGTATCATAGGTCCCCACTACCAGGGGCGTACGGCTTATGGTGAACAGATCCTCTATAATTTCCATGAGGGCAGTTTTTTGTAGGGTGCAGGGGTAAAAAGCTGGTTTGAAGGGTTGTGTGTCAAAGGACAGCTGCAGGAAAGAGAGTTTGGGCAGGGGGTGTTAAGTAGCACATGCCAGGAGCTTGGAGATAAAGTGTAGAAGGGAAAGTGCTCAATAGCTGGAGTGGTATGATGAGTTTTTGGTTTTTTGGTTTAGAACAGGGGAAACAGTGATGTGTCTTCCATCTAATATTTACTTGGTTGGTTCCCTTTATTTTTGTACTTGAATATTTATACCTATGGTGCATCCTTTTGGATGCAGTGTGTGTGTGTGTGTGTGTGTGTGTGTGTGTGTGTGTGTAGAATTAGGTACCTGTCTCCACAAAGCCCACCTGATCTTTTTCTGCACACCTAATTCTACATACACACACTCATCACATTTGACAAGGTACGTGTTTGTTTTTTTATCACGTGCTGTGAATGCCTGAATACAAAAAGGGAAAATGAAGAACAGCTCATTGATATACAACCTGATTCTGAAGCAATGTTTCTTCTGCTCTTCTCTCAGATAAGGCCAACGTAATTATAATTACTTTAATGAACTGTGAGCATTCTCAGGCCATCATACATGGTGAAAGTGAGATTTTCTACATAAAGTTTTTTTGTTCGTTGGTCTTTGTGAGCAGAGCTGTTGAAATTGGAAACAAAATAGCTGTGTATGGTGTATGGTGAACCCATTAAACTAAGAAGCCCCACTGGTGGAAACTTGCACAAGGACTAGTCACTAGATCAACAAGGTTTCCACCCTATCCTCCCCATGCCCCCCAAAAATTGGCTCAGAGTGGGAGAACCCCTACTACAGCAGGAAGGAGAAGAAGAGACATTCTTCCATCTGGCAAGCTGAAATTCTTGCATTGATGGAGTGATTGTCATAGTGCTATACTACAATGAATTCTATCCATTGTTGTTCAATAATAATAATAATAATAATAATAATAATAATAATAATAATAATACAGAAGGAAAATGTGCAGGAAAGAGCAGCTATAGCATGGAAAAGAGAACATCGGATTTCACCTTATTCTAACATTTACTCTTCTAGTGCATAATAAACATCCAGCTTTCAGTAAACGTATCAACTGAAAACCATATTCAGGCCTTCTGCGATGTAATTTCGACCTAAGTGCACTGGTCCAATGCCATTCTAGGTTGATAGAGCTATGCTGCCTATATATATATAATCCTAGCCAAGTCTACCCAGGATTAAGTCCTGCTGAATTCAATGGGGTTTATCCAGTTTGGTGCAATGAAGGTAGTACAACTGGCCATGTAGCTTACAAAATAACGGTCAGTTTGATGCTACAAGTCCACTTGTTCTCAGCTCCTGTAATTACTGTGTAGGAGGTTAATCTATGATTAAATCAATAGTTGATTGAGTATACCAATAATTTGATTTGAAGATTGCAGACTTAACATGACGACATATACCTTATCTAGTTTGGTTTTGTAACAAAGATTTTAGGCAAGAGGTTTTATTTTATTTTTTAAAGGTAGTATGTGATTGATGACATCCTGAATTTTGTACTGAGTGGGCTGTGCACCTTTTAAAAATGTGACTGAGAAGTAACTGTTTATTGTGTTAAAAAATGGAAGTTTTTCAAGATGGCGACGTGAGCGGCAGCCTTGTCTTATGCTCGGTAAAGCTATGTTTTTACTATCTGCTTTGACGGGTTCTAAGGGCTCTAAGATGCCTTAAGGCGTTTATTTTAGAAGTTTTATGGTTTTATGGTTCAGATTATTTCTACTTCTCCCATAAATCTGCAAGAAAACGCGGCAGATAAAGACTGTTAAAGGGAGTAGGGCTCATTAACAGCACAACCTGCCCTGACCCTGCTATTTTGAGAAATTTTCTCCCTATTTTCTTGCCGGCATGAGAGGGAAGAAACGCCGCAGGCACCATTCCAATGAAGCTACGAGCACTGCCAAAAAACAGACAAAAATCAGGGACTTCTTGCCTGACAATGACCTAAATGAGATCTGTAGAAACTTCCCCACAGCAAACAGCTATGAGGTCCTTGCTCCCAGTACTACTCATGAGGAGCCTGCCGGCATTGTGGATGGCCCACAACTAGCCTCGAGCCTGTGTATGAAGGAACAGATGGAACAGACTCTTGAGTCCCTGCAAAAAACTTTACCTGAATTATCCCAATCACCAGCCCAGTTAAACAAGGACCGAGAGGCACTGGAACTGCTAATCTGCCAGACTGAGTTGATAACACATACCATCACCAACTTATATAAAAGGCTGGATGGGATCGAAAAGAAGCTTGAAAAAGTCTTTGGCTTGTTCAGTTGCCCCCCCTCACTTCCTCAGCTTAACAATATTGCAAACTCCGCACACGCCTGCCCAAGTGTGCAGGCCAACCTTGCACAAAAACAAGTGAGATGCCTGCCCAACCAAGTACATAACTCAAGTCTGCAACTCCAGAACAGCAAACTTGCAGTACTGGTGGGAAACCACCCCTTGAATTATAACAAATGGGCGGATAAACATTCGGTCGCAAATTCCCTGACCCAACTGCTGGGGCAGACATTACGCCCCGTAGATATCGTGGACATCTCATGGCTGCCTTCTGGACCTTATATGAGACGTATGGTTATTAACTTTAGATCTGCCCATTTCGTTGCAAAGATTCTAAAATTAAGAAACCGTACAAGAAAATGGTACATCTTTTTCACAAGGGTATTCACCAATCTGACCCGTACACCGCTATGCACCAGGATAGGTGCTGTCTGTGTTGATGCTGGGCCTGTGCGCCATAAAGAACAAACAGACGGGGGAATGGAGCCGGGATCTATTACCCCACAGGGAGTGGCAAGCCTGCCCGCAAATGACTTAATTGATTTCCTACACCCCCCCGCTTGGTACCCTGGTCTCTACGTGCAACGAGCTTGGCATAGGACTACCCAAGCAAGACCAGTCTGAAATGCTCTCGTCCTCATATGCCTCGATGCCAGAATTGGAGGCTTCCATTATTCTAAGCCCAATACGCAATCAAGATCCACAGCTTTTGTCAAATTTTGACCCGCTAGCAGTACCGACGCAAGATGCAGCTGTTGACCTGCTACCTGTACAGCCTATACGGGTCGGCAAAACCCTTGCTCTGCAAAAACCAGCTGAACATCATGATACATCAGCTGAACAACATGATATTTGTAACGGTGTCATCGAAGATCCTCTTGGCCAAATCAACCTATTGGCCCCTCAGTTAAAGCTATCACACCTACCTAGGGACCAGCGACCTCAAACCTGGAACCACCAAGCAGAGCAGAAAGAGGAGGAGCCTAACTCAGGAGCCTCAAACCACCGGAAAAGAGATTGACTGCCACTATTTCCACCATCACCCTATTTCCACATTCTATCCTGGAATGTGGCGGGATGGCTATCTAAGCAGGGTGACGTCGACCTTCTGGATTTCCTTACAAAATTTCAGATTATATGTCTACAGGAGACATGGTGTCTAGATCTCCATGTCCCTTCTTTACAGGGATACGAAGCCTTTGCTACCCCTGCGATAAAACCAAATTCCCGAGGCCGACCTAGTGGTGGTTTAGTCACTTTTGTTTCTACCAAGCTAAAGTGCAAGGCCCGGCAACAGCAGTGGGTGAAGAGTAACAATTTACAAATCTTACTTATTTCTAGCAGTGAAGGAGGAGATTTCCTTTGCTTTAATATATATATCCCTCCCATAGGCACCCCTCCCCAGTCGTCACAAATCTGGGAAGATTTAGAGCTATGTTTGGAGAAGGCTGAACTAGAACTCCCTGGCATGGATATCCTGCTGGCAGGTGATTTCAACGCCAGGATAGGAAATGACATTAATACGTACTGCTCTAAATCTCAGTTCCTGCCAGAGGCAGATTGGTTTATTCCCTGGTCCTCTGACGATAAGGTCTTGAATAAGGCAGGCATTACATTAATGGAGACTGCCTTCAAACATAATCTGTATAATTTGCATGGTACCCATATGGACAGGTCAGGGGGTTTCTTTTCTTTTCTTGGACCTAGAGGTGCGAGCGTTATTGATTATATCCTGGTCTCCCCAAAACTCTTGGAGAGGTCACAGGGCTTCAGGACTTTCAATAGAATTGAGAGTGATCATCTTCCTATATCAATTTCACTAATCCCCCGTGGTTTGGAGGATCCGCAATACCGGAATCACTGTGCAGACCCACCTCCAACTCTGGCCCTTCGTAGGCGTAAATGGAACAGCGACCTGGAATCTAAAATCAAACTACACCTGCATTCACCAGACTTACTGGCCTTGAGAGACCAGTGTATTTCATCTAATTCTGACCCCTTTTCAACATTTCAGCAGGTCTCAGAGTCGCTCTTCCCACTACTCACGAATTCCAACCCTCCCAAACAACAAAACAACTCGAGGGCCTGGTTCGACAAAGACTGTAGGAACTTAAGATCTTTGCTTAGGAAATTACAAAATAAGGTAAAACAGGAAGGGACCCTGTCCTCAGTGGAAAACCTGCACAGGTGGCGTTCTCATTATAAAAATACTCTAAAATTTAAGAAATCCCTCTACAGAAAGGAACAATGGGAGGCACTTGACAAAGCGATCAAATTGCGGGACGACAAAAAGTTCTGGGAAATAATTGCTCAGGGAGTTTCACCCAAAGGGAAAATTGTAACCAACAGTATTTCATCTAATTTATGGTACCAACATTTTTCCCAGCTATATACAGCTCCAAACATTGCTAAACCGAGCCAGTTTCCTCCTCTTAAAAACGATCTATTAATGGGCTGGGATCCTGTTACCGAATCAGAATGTTTACAGCTAATTAAAACACTCAAGAATGGCAAAGCTCCCGGTGAGGATATGATTCCTCCTGAGGTGTTTAAACTAAATGCCCAGTGGTGGGCTGCTATTTTGGCCCAACTTTTTATGGTAATAAATGATACATGCAAAATCCCAGAAAACTGGAAACTGAGCCTGGTAGCCCCCATCTATAAGAAGGGAGACCCCCAAGACCCCTCAAACTATCGCCCCATAAGTCTCCTGGACATTGTGTATAAACTTTATACTCGCTACCTGCTAAATAAACTGGTTGACTGGGCTGACCACTCTAACCTGCTTAATCCGGAACAGGCAGGGTTTAGAAAGGGCCATAGTACAACAGGCCATTGTTTGGTACTACAGACAATGATAGATAAGTATACAAAGGTACATAAGAACAAACTTTTTGTGGCTTTTGTAGATCTCACATCCGCTTTTGATTCAATCTGTAGGGACAAATTATGGCAAAAACTATATGAAACAGATATTGATAGACGACTTCTCAAAATACTTAGAGAGTTACATTCAGACACCACAGTTAAAATTAGAACTGGGATGTCAGGCTACTATACTGACCCACTGCCACTGGGGAAAGGGGTTAAACAGGGCTGTTTGTTAGCGCCGTTCCTCTTTAATTTCTATATAAACGACATTGTTCAACATATGGCAAAGTATAAGTCATCAGCTCCTGCCCTGGAAGGCAAACACCTGAATATATTGCTATATGCGGATGACATGGCTGTCATGGCACTCACTCGAAGGGGCCTACACAGCATGCTGGAGGGGCTCGCAGCTTATTGTTCCCAAAACTCTCTAAAGATCAATTATGACAAAACAAAAATTGTGGTATTTACTAGAGCTCGCCACACATTTAGATGGTCTTTAGATGAACACAAAATTGAACAGTGTCTTTTTTTTTAAATATCTTGGTATCACTTTCCAAGCTACATCTAGCTGGCTTGCCCACTTCAAGACTGTAGCCCTTCTAACACGTAGGACAATCGGTGCTCTGCTCAGCTTTTTTTATTCGAAGGGAGGGCAACTGGTGATCCCGACACTAAAAGCTTTTGTTGGAAAAGTGATTCCCCAGATGCTATATGGAGTAGAACTCTGGGGATGGAATCAGAAGCTGTTAGAACGGCTTGAAATCTTCCAAAATTTTTACCTCAGAAGAATTCTAGGCCTCCCTCAGAGTACTCCGGCAGCTCTCCTAAGAGTGGAAGTAGGATTACCTTCTGTGTCTGCCAGGGCCCACTTAAGATTCCTGCGTTTTTTCACCAACCTCATAGATGCCCCGAACACCTTATTGGCTAAACAAGCCTTTGTATCATTACAAAATAATACTACTTGGCATAAAAACCTACTAGATATCCTATCCAGATACAATCTACCTGAGTTTAATACCCTCAAATTGTGGAGCCCAGATAAAGTTCGGGAATGGATCTTTGAAAAAGACGCCTTCTTGGACTCCACAAAGATAAAAAACTCTGGGTTTTCCTACTGGTTTCCGCGAGTAAAAGCAGTTAAAATCTGTGCCAACTACTTGGTGGAGATCACTGATCCCACCCTTCGGAGAGCTTTCACTATGGCACGGTTTCAAACATTGCCAACTGCATATCTGACCGGTAGATTCACAAAAACCCCAGTAGAACATCGTTTATGCCCTTGCCTTATGAAAATTAAAGAGGATCTTACACATTACCTCCTCTATTGCCCCATCTACTCGGGCTTTAGAGACGCATTGCTGCAAATTATACCCGACTCTATAACCAATCCTGAAGATAGAGTAAAATTTTTGTTAGTTGATGCAAACCCACGTATTACCCATGTGGTAGCGGTTTTTGTGATGAAGGCCATGAAAGCCAGGGAAAGATTTATGGATGACAATGTAAAGACCCCTTCATCGTCTGTTTAACTCGTTGCTTGTTTTCCCTCTCTTTCTATTTTGTGGGATGAAGGTCTTGTTGGCATAGTATGTAATGAATTTTAATATTTTTAACTATTGTTGTGTTGATGTTTGTGTACAGGCATGGTCCTCACAATAAACGGATTTGTTGTTGTTGTTGTTGTTGTTGTTGTGTTAAAAAATGCATTTTGAGCACCTTGTAAAGAAGAAGAAAAAGTAGCAAGAATATGGTTAACATGATACAGTCTATTAGCCATTTCACCCTTCTAAGTTAGCCTGTATTTATTCACCCATGAAATATGAACATTTGGCAAGGCGTTTTGACAATGTACTGTATGAATAGCGCAATCAAGGTTACTAACCTTGGGGCGCTCAAGGTTATCTGCTTAAGAAAATGTTAGGATATTTCCGTTCCACCTTAAAGGGAGCAGGCTTTGTGAGTAACAGAGTCTGCGCATGTCCTAGTCACAGGATGTTTATGTTCTTGCTGAGATTCCTTTCGTTTTCTCAGTTGGCCGAAGATGCTGACACAGAACGGTCACGTTTTCTTTTGTTCTGTTAAACGCTAATAAAGTCTGTAAATTATGCTCTTCTGCGGTGCAAGCTTTTGGCTGTGTTTCTGCTGATAAACAGTGTACACCCAGCCCTGGAATGTGGCTAGGAATTTCCAGAGGCTTCGTGTCGCTAACTGCTGGATCTGCCTGTCTACGGGAGGCCGATGGATCGTCCAGAACTCCGGCTTGGGGGCTCATGATGGACACTATCTCCCTGGCAGTTTCCCAACAACAAGGTTTCGGGCCCAGATTCACGGCACCTACAGGAGAGTAAAGCTGCAACAGACTGCGTAAGAGGTATGAAGGGGGGAAAAGCGAAAGGGACGGACGCTTTTTCTGTTATACCTCGGCAAAGAGCCTTTGAACTCCGGCAAGGCTTAATTGGCCTGGGAGCCGAGCCAAAGAGTTCGTGATTAATGGCTGCCAAGATAAGGAGTCTTTCAACTTAAAATAGACTCGCGGCTAAAGTAAAAGCTGGAATGGAGCTTTTTCAAGCTGATGGAGATGCCCAGTCCCTTAAGTTGCATGGGCAGAATTATGAACCCTGGGCAAAATGGTGTGAGAGTTTACTGCGTCAGTTTGGGGTGTGGCATGTTGTTTCTGGAGCCCCCCCAGTTCCTCTGACAGAGAGATGGAAATCAGCTGATTCGAAAGCGATGGACATAATAGTCCTATCCGTATCTCTTGAGGAAATTAAGACGCTGGCTGGCAACACCACTGCACGTGCAATGTGGTGTGCATTGTTGAAAGCTCACAAACCAATAATCCCAGCCCAGAGTTTGACTGCATCGGAGGTCCTAGCTGTTTCCCAGAATGCGAATGAGTGCAGGAATGCTGAGGGCACCGGTTGCAAGCTGCAGGGGGAGCTGACCGTCACGTCGTCCCAGGCAGCATTCCAGCCTCCAGGGGGAGCCAAAGAGTCGGCAGCTGAGAGCTCTGTTTCTCATGGGAACCAAGGCCATCGCCTTTGCAGAAGCCGGAAAGGCAAAGGTAAACAGATGCCTGCAGATGGCCAGGAGCAGAGGGAGGGTGAAGAGCCCGCGGCGCCAGGGAAAAACAAAGCGTTGTTTACTGGCACAGCTTCACCAAAGGCTAAAGGCACGTCTGCTGGCCAGGAGCAGCAGGGGGGCAAGCTGCAAAAGCCCACACCAGTGCAAAACAAGGGTTTGCTTGCTGTAAGGACTGCTCCAACAGCCAAAGGCAGGTTTATTGTGGACTCAGGTGCCAGCCGCCACGTTTCCAAGGACAGGCATCTCTTTATCTCCTTCAAGCCTCAGGAAGGTGAGATCCACCTGGCTGATGGAAGGACGTTGCAAATTGCAGGAGAAGGGACTGTGAAACTTGCAAGTTTGCACACAACCATCAGCGGTGTACTATATGTTCCAGGCGCTGCAAGCAACTTGTTGAGCGTCCCACAGCTTACTGGGCGTGGTTTTCAGATTTCCTTCAAGAGGAGCGTCTGTGTCATCAGTAAAGGCAAAGAGGACTATTTGCATGCAAAGTTTATGGATGGTTTGTTCCATATAACTTATGATGACACTGTTGCTGTATCTAATGCTGATTCTTGTTGTGTTGCACAAACTAACAAAGTTCTTCATGCAGGTTGCATTCATGATGCACATCGAAGATTTTGTCACCTCTCTTGGAAGGCACTGGCCAAGATGCCAGAGGTGGTTGAAGGTTTGAACATCAGACCCTGTAAATTTCACATGAAATGTGTCTCTTGTGCAGAGAACAAGGTGAAGGTTGCTCCAAAAGGCAAGGAGTCTAGCAGGCAGGCTTCCAAACCCTACCAGCTAGTGCATGCGGACCTGGTTGGGCCACTTGCGCCCTCTTTAGGAGGAGCAAGGTACTTCATGATTCTGATTGATTCTTTTTCCAGGTACATTCATGTGTATTTGCTCGAACAGAAATCGCAAGCGTTTCCGAAGTTTAAGGAATTCTGTGCTTGGTTGGAAAATGTGCACGGTAAACGTATTTCTTGTTTTTTTACTGATCGGGGCGGGGAGTTTACTTCTCAGCAGTTTGAAGCTTTCCTGACTGAGAAGGGAATCCAGCATGACATGTCAACGCCCAGATCGCCATGGATGAATGGGCTTGCGGAGAGAGCAAATCAAACATTGCTGCAAGGAATCAAAACCTTGTTGCATGATGCCAATCTCCCTGATAAGTTTTGGGGGGAAGCTTTGGGGAATCTGGTTTACAGTTATAATCGCAGATTGTCATCACCCATAGGTTGTACCCCCTATGAGAAGATGTTTGGCAAGAAACCCAACACCAAACACATGAGAATTTTTGGTTCGGACATGTGGGTACGCACACAACAAACCAACAAGCTTGGGAAGCGTGGGGCACATGGTTTGTTCATGGGGTACGAAAAAGGTGCATACAGGGTATGGATGACTGACTCTAAGTCCATTAAGTTCACAAGGAGTGTTGAGTACAATCCTAAGTGGGGGGAAAATGTGGGAATTTTCCAGAGTTACCCAGAGGAGGATGAAGGTGATGTCAAGCAAGCAGCTAAAGATGAGAAAGCTGCTGCTGATGAGGATGAGGATGATGATGATGATGATGATGATGATCAGAGTTCGGATTCCAGTTCAGTGGGCGGCGCTGCTGCTGATGTCAGTGAAAGTGATGACACAGCAGACTACCAAAGCGCAAAGGCCTCAGTCAGACCATCTGATGCGTCTGACAATGAACTGGAAGAACCACTGTTCACCATTGGTCATTTTTCTCCTAAGAAAGAGGAGATGAGTCCAGAAGACTTGCGTCTAGTACGCAGATCTGAAAGGGCGACCAAGGGCAGACCTCCAAAGAGGTATGCTGATGAGTTTGCTAAGACAGCAACTGCTGTTCTTAGTAGCTCAGAGAAGGTGTGGGAACCTTCAAGCTTCAAAGAGGTTCAGGAGTTGACCTCTAAAGATGCTGAGCCTTGGCTTAATGCCATGAAGGCTGAAGTTGATTCCTTGAACAGGAACCAAACTTGGGAATTGGTACCGGTAGTCCCAGGGATGAGACTGGTTGGCAGCAAATGGGTCTTCAAGGCCAAGACAGACCAGAATGGCAAGGTAGTCAGACACAAAGCCAGATTGGTTGCCAGAGGTTTTTCACAGGTACCAGGACAGGATTACCACGAGACCTACTCACCCACAGTCAAATATGAGAGCATTCGGCTGATGCTCAAAGTCGCTGCGGAGGAGAAACTGCATGTTTCCCACCACGACATTAATACAGCTTTTTTGTACGGGATTTTGAATGAACAGCTGTTCATGCTTCCACCTGATGGGATGGAGATACAGAAGAGTATGGTCTGTAAACTGCGGAAATCCTTATATGGTCTCAAGCAGAGTGCCAGGTGTTGGAACACAAAACTCACTGAGACATTGCTTTCTCTAGGTTTTCACCAGGGCAAAGCTGATCCATGTGTGTTTGTCAAGGAGGAGGGGCAAAACAAACTGTATTGTTTATGTTTTGTTGATGATCTTCTGATGTTTTGGAAGAATCAGGCTTTTTACCAAAGCACCCTAGCTCAACTGAAGGAGCACTTTGACATGAAGGATCTTGGTGAGGTATCCAACTATCTTTCTCTGCAGGTGGAGAGAGACCAAGCAGGTAATTTTCTGGTACACCAAACACAGAAAATTGCTGATGTGTTAACCAGGTTGAATTTGGTTGATGCAAACCCAGCAGACACACCGATGGTGACAGGTTACCAGGTAGACAGTACTGCTGAAGCGTTTTCTGACACAACGCTATACAGATGCATTCTAGGCAAGCTGAATTTCATTGCCAGATGTTCAAGACCTGACATTGCTGTAAGCTGTAATCTGCTTAGCAGACATGCCAACAATCCTACGGTTCAGGATTGGAAAGCTCTGAAGCGCATAGCCCGCTATTTGAAAGGGACTATGCACTACAGGCTGAGGTTCACCAGTCAGAAGACTGGAGGTCTTGAAATCTTTGCAGATGCAAGTTTTGGAAGTGACACCACGGATGGTACAAGCACTTCTGGAGTATGCTACATGTACAACCACTGCCTGTTTGACTGGTTGTGCAAGAAGCAAACAACAGTGAGCCTAAGTTCCTGTGAAGCAGAACTCAATGCTCTGTCATTTTCACTCATGGATTGTGAATGGTTGATGCAACTGTTTAAGGACATCAGGGTGTCTGTGAAATGTCCTATACAAGTGTATCAAGACAATAGATCGTGTTTGGCTTTGCTGAACTCTGAGAGTTGCAAGCAGAGAACCAAGTACTTGCAGATTAAGCTACATCGTGCAAGAGAGTGTATTCAGAAAGGACTGATTCAGGTGTCCTACATGGCAGGAAATGAAATTCCTGCTGATCTGTTGTCTAAGGTTGTTAACAAAGAACAACATAAGGTTTATGTACAAAGGTTGCAATTGAGTGAACCACAGGTACAACAGGTTACACGGAAAGGGGGAGGATGTTAGGATATTTCCGTTCCACCTTAAAGGGAGCAGGCTTTGTGAGTAACAGAGTCTGCGCATGTCCTAGTCACAGGATGTTTATGTTCTTGCTGAGATTCCTTTCGTTTTCTCAGTTGGCCGAAGATGCTGACACAGAACGGTCACGTTTTCTTTTGTTCTGTTAAACGCTAATAAAGTCTGTAAATTATGCTCTTCTGCGGTGCAAGCTTTTGGCTGTGTTTCTGCTGATAAACAGTGTACACCCAGCCCTGGAATGTGGCTAGGAATTTCCAGAGGCTTCGTGTCGCTAACTGCTGGATCTGCCTGTCTACGGGAGGCCGATGGATCGTCCAGAACTCCGGCTTGGGGGCTCATGATGGACACTATCTCCCTGGCAGTTTCCCAACAGTCATCAGCTCCTGCCCTGGAAGGCAAACACCTGAATATATTGCTATATGCGGATGACATGGCTGTCATGGCACTCACTCGAAGGGGCCTACACAGCATGCTGGAGGGGCTCGCAGCTTATTGTTCCCAAAACTCTCTAAAGATCAATTATGACAAAACAAAAATTGTGGTATTTACTAGAGCTCGCCACACATTTAGATGGTCTTTAGATGAACACAAAATTGAACAGTGTCTTTTTTTTTAAATATCTTGGTATCACTTTCCAAGCTACATCTAGCTGGCTTGCCCACTTCAAGACTGTAGCCCTTCTAACACGTAGGACAATCGGTGCTCTGCTCAGCTTTTTTTATTCGAAGGGAGGGCAACTGGTGATCCCGACACTAAAAGCTTTTGTTGGAAAAGTGATTCCCCAGATGCTATATGGAGTAGAACTCTGGGGATGGAATCAGAAGCTGTTAGAACGGCTTGAAATCTTCCAAAATTTTTACCTCAGAAGAATTCTAGGCCTCCCTCAGAGTACTCCGGCAGCTCTCCTAAGAGTGGAAGTAGGATTACCTTCTGTGTCTGCCAGGGCCCACTTAAGATTCCTGCGTTTTTTCACCAACCTCATAGATGCCCCGAACACCTTATTGGCTAAACAAGCCTTTGTATCATTACAAAATAATACTACTTGGCATAAAAACCTACTAGATATCCTATCCAGATACAATCTACCTGCGTTTAATACCCTCAAATTGTGGAGCCCAGATAAAGTTCGGGAATGGATCTTTGAAAAAGACGCCTTCTTGGACTCCACAAAGATAAAAAACTCTGGGTTTTCCTACTGGTTTCCGCGAGTAAAAGCAGTTAAAATCTGTGCCAACTACTTGGTGGAGATCACTGATCCCACCCTTCGGAGAGCTTTCACTATGGCACGGTTTCAAACATTGCCAACTGCATATCTGACCGGTAGATTCACAAAAACCCCAGTAGAACATCGTTTATGCCCTTGCCTTATGAAAATTAAAGAGGATCTTACACATTACCTCCTCTATTGCCCCATCTACTCGGGCTTTAGAGACGCATTGCTGCAAATTATACCCGACTCTATAACCAATCCTGAAGATAGAGTAAAATTTTTGTTAGTTGATGCAAACCCACGTATTACCCATGTGGTAGCGGTTTTTGTGATGAAGGCCATGAAAGCCAGGGAAAGATTTATGGATGACAATGTAAAGACCCCTTCATCGTCTGTTTAACTCGTTGCTTGTTTTCCCTCTCTTTCTATTTTGTGGGATGAAGGTCTTGTTGGCATAGTATGTAATGAATTTTAATATTTTTAACTATTGTTGTGTTGATGTTTGTGTACAGGCATGGTCCTCACAATAAACGGATTTGTTGTTGTTGTTGTTGTTGTTGTTGTGTTAAAAAATGCATTTTGAGCACCTTGTAAAGAAGAAGAAAAAGTAGCAAGAATATGGTTAACATGATACAGTCTATTAGCCATTTCACCCTTCTAAGTTAGCCTGTATTTATTCACCCATGAAATATGAACATTTGGCAAGGCGTTTTGACAATGTACTGTATGAATAGCGCAATCAAGGTTACTAACCTTGGGGCGCTCAAGGTTATCTGCTTAAGAAAATGTGTCATCAAATATCAGGCCTAATTTGTGGTTGAATCTCTGGTATGAAGTGAAAGACTAGATTTCAGGAGAAAGGGAAAATTCAGCAAAAATGGAGCTGCCTGAGCCAGAAGCTTTTTAAAAAGGTAATTAAGTAATGAGTTTCTGTCGTGTTTGTGGAGGAAAGAAAATAATTTGTACAAGTAACCATGTTAATTATGCTTTCTGGCATAATGTTAAATATTTTATTAGATGTCCAAGGGTTTCTTCATAAAACATTGATCTAACAAAAGCTATGGGACATTTGACTATGGCAAAGCTTTGCATAACCATTCTCTACAAAAAAAAGGGAGCTAGATAAGTGAAAGCTTGTGGGGGGGGGTGGAGCAACAGAAGACCCTGATTGGGGGGCGGGGGAGGAAACAAAACAAACATATCTCTACTCATTTCGCCTGAGACCTGAAATGGAAAAACTAAGAACGGGGATATGATTTTAAATAAAACATTATTATGCCTTCCAGAGTGATGTATGAAATATGTTTAAAGGAGTCTGTTATAATGTTTGCAGCTAATTCTCATTGCTATCTGCAAATCTGTTGTATTCAAGTAGGGTTGCCATATATCTGGAATTTCCTGGACATAGTCGGAAACTGTGTCCGGGCGGAAATCGCTGAATGTCCAGGAAAATCCCATGCCGGAAGTGTAGATTTAGGTGAAGGGCAGATCTTTAGCTCAAAAACTTTTGTGTATGGATTTTCACATTTTGAAATATGGCAAGCCTAATTCAAGATTCAAAGGTCGTTTTGTTAATGATCGCCACTACATAACTAAACAAGTAATGCTTTGGGACTTTGTACTGGAAAATCACATCCAAATGTTCCAGACTACAGAACGCCAGGTTGCTGAAGTTGCAATTTGAAGCAGAAGAGTAGAATGGGGGCGGGCGGGGAAGGAAGAGGGACCTCTTAGCTCTTTCCTCATGTATGGGAAAAGAATAAATAAGCTACATATACACAATGCGTGCATAGAATACTCTTCCCTCTGTAATTGTGCAAGCTCTACTGATGTGACCCTGGCGGCCCCAAGCCCATACCTCTTAACAGTCCCGATCTGAGTGGGACATTCCAGAATTGCAGAAGCCATCCTGGCTTCTGATTGGATCCTGGAATGTCCCCCTGTTTGGGTGTTGTGTGTTCTGGTATGAGTCAGGTGGCTCGTGCCAGAGCACCCAATCAAAAGCTGCAATTTTTTGCCTCGCATGAATCAGCTGGCTGAGGACCAAATAACGAATGCCCCAATTTTTATCACAGTGGGGTTTGGGAAGGTATTCAAGACATGACAAAGGGCACCGACTTGTAGGAACGCTTTCAGGGCCCAATGTCTTGGACTGTGGACCAGGCCAAACCCTAGTAGGCAAGTTGCTAGAACTTTCAGAACCAGAAACACATGAAATCAAAGCCTACATGGTCACTCAATCCCTCTCACTTCAGTTGCGAGTTAATTCACTTAGAATAACCAGCATGGAAAAGACTGCAAAGCTTTAGGTAAGGATGGCACCTGCTCTTCAAGGCATCCCAGAGAGGGGAGTGAAGCCTGGGGCTGGCAGTGTGGCAGATGACTCCCTTTGGTGGACACGTAAATATTGTTATTGTTGTTGTTTAGTCGTTTAGTCATGTCCAACTCTTCGTGACCCCATGGACCAGAGCACACCAGGCACTCCTGTCTTCCACTGCCTCCCGCAGTTTGGTCAAACTCATGCTGGTAGCTTTGAGAACACTGTCCAACCATCTCGTCCTCTGTCGTCCCTTTCTCCTTGTGCCCTCCATCTTTCCCAACATCAGGGTCTTTTCCAGGGAGTCTTCTCTTCTCATGAGGTGGCCAAAGTATTGGAGCCTCAGCTTCACAATCTTAAATATAACTCCCTACAAATGATGCTTTGCAGAGCAGTTGCTATCCTTGAGGATGTGTGCTTCCTCCAGTTCCCATCCTCTGATACAGATTTTCTCCCTTCCCTTGCCAGAAATAGCTGGTATAGCATCACTAGTTCTTGAAGAGTGAAATTATGGTACCTGGGCAGGTGGCAGCACCTAGCCAGGTGTTAATCCAACAGTGAAACTGTTCTCATCACAATATGCATTCTATGGTCAACGAATTAAGTACTTAGAAAACACCCGATGTGCATTTCTTTTCCTGATCCCAGACAGAAATGCTCACTCACACCCTTTCATGCATGCACATGTCCTCAAAACATTGAGGTCACAAAAGGACCCAGAATCACATCATGTCCACAGCAGAAGATAGGAGGGGAGTTATCTGCATTGCTGATGCTCCCATTACATAAAGAATGCTGAATGTGTGCTGGCTGTGATTCATTTTGAAGGGTTTTCAGCACACAAAACCATCTTTGATGGTTTGGCTTCCTTGCCAAATGCATATATATGCAGAAAACGCTTTTACTTGCTGGCAAAGATCTTATACAGAGAGCATCACGCCTGTTTGTAAAAACACACAGGGACCAGGGCATCTGTAGTTGGAGTTGCTAATGTATGGTTCAGATACCTTAGATCCCAATTCAGCAAAAGTTAGTTATGACTAAAGTCCCACTGAAAGCAATGAAACCTAAGATAGTCATGACTAACTTGTTCCAATAGCGTGTAGTAATAACTAACTTTAACTGAAGTCTAAGAAATCTTGCTTTGAGAGCTCATGGTGTATCTTCATTCAGGATAACAGTTATGTAACATTTGCCGTGTTTTTGCACTCCGAGCGACACATCTCCCTGGTCTTTAATGATAAACAGAAATCATAAATTTAATAACACAGTAGCCTTTAATAACATTGTAAACCAGTAAGGCTAAAAGAGCAGAAGAAAGCAAATTCTAATATCCTAAAAATTAAGCTATTTAATTTTCCACTGAAACTGAGTTTTGGCCTGGACAAATAAGGAGCAGAACGAAAGTGCCAAAATACCACAAGAGTGTCTGCTGTTGTCTGGCCTAACCAGAAGCAGGAAATTCTTGCAAGATCCTGTCTCCTGAGATTGTCAGCCAGCTCTGAGGCTTGCCTGTTGCTAGTTATTAGAGAGCAAGGAATGTAGCTGAATGCAGCATCTCTGGAGATGTAAAAAGCAGTGGGTCGCTGGACATCTTTTTTGCATTTTTAAGGAAATGGCCTCTAGGTTTTTGCTTTCCCCTATAGCATGCGGCACAGCTTGCTTGTTCTGAGCCATCTGGCTTTGTTTTATTAAAACGTCTACTGTTTATCCTGCAGCCACTTCACTTGTTCCTTCCTCTCCTGTTTGTAGGACATTTTAATCTGGATGTGATGTGTTGTATGTTAAATGTTGGACAACAATGGGGATTGAAATGCTACTTGTGTCTCAGACCCGCCAAATGTCCCTGCTTTCCAGTGACAGTCCCTGATTTACAGAAACCATCCTGGTTTCTGATTTTATCCCAGAATGTCCTGCTTTTCCTTAGGATGTCCCTATTTTCATCAGAAAAATGTTGGAGGGTATGAAGTTATCCGACCCTCGAGCCATCTGAAGTCAGCCCTGTATAGGGAAGGTTTTTTTTAAATGTTTAATTATGTTTTTATATATGTTGGAAGCCACCCAGAGCAGCTGGGGAAACCCAGTCAGATGGGCATGGTATAATTAATTATTATTATTATTATTATTATTAATTGAATATGACATCCCTATTTTCACCAGAGAAATGTTGGAGGGTATGGTGTCTTGAGAAGGATTAGATTAGCAGAACTGATTTTTGTTTTGTACGAAAACTGCAGCTGTGACACAATTGCGCAGTGGGATTTCATTTTATTTTTGAGAATTTTCACAGGAGACATTATACAAAACTACATCACAGAAGCTGGATATATGGGAAAGGATAAACCATAGGGGAAATGGGCACTGGACAAAGCACCTTTATGCTCATGATTTGGTGTGCCACACTCTTCATCAGTGATGTACATGGAGTGTTAGCTTAGACTGGGGGCAGGTTGATACCTCTTGGGTTATTATGTTACACAGTTTATCAGAAGGCTATGGCAAACCATTTTTTTAAAAAAATCTGTCTCCCAGACTGCCTCTGCTAAACGAATATTGCTCAGAATCCTTCATTTAATAACCTTTTCCTGCAGCACCAAAGCCCATACTGTGTAGGAATTTCCAGAATGGCACTTGTAGGCACTCTTCCCCTGGTTGCCACAGAGGCTCTGATCCTTCCCTCAGTGGCTCCTTTGTCATGAGGTGGGTGTGGGGGTTACCTTTCATTGAAAAGTACAAAGAGGTGAAGGACAAATTTGGAAGTAATACCCTTTCCAACTTCATCTTCAAGCTATATGTGTTTTCATATATAGCCCATGGCAAAGTGTAGTGTGTGTGTGCTTTATCTATTTCTCCCTCGCTGTGGGAAGGGGACTGATCTGGGGGCAGGAAACAGAAGTGACCAGATAACTTCTCCAAGGTAGTTCTAAAAACAGGTTTGTGGATGTCAGGAATATATTCGGCTTGGAGAGAGCTCTACTCAAGTGACTAGCAGCTTGTGATCTTAAACATTTATGTTGATTGCCATTGCTATTGCAACATTCCTAAAACCATTATTTTGTGATGTTGTGCTGTTTTGCTGATTGACAGTGCTGTCAGTCTCGTCCTAAGGCTGGGCTGAATAACTGACAGTTGAAACATTCCTTTAACAATATTATAATGATCTCCATTTATCTTGATAGTTTGTTTGTAGTAAAAGGTGGAGCTTGGATGGTTAGGATTTCTTTTCTACTTTTCTTTCTCCACTGCTTCTTTTCTAATAAAATTAAGTAGGAAGATGCCAAGGAATGGTAGATGTAACGTTGTTGTAATATTTTTTTCTAGTGTTGATGCCGTATGACAGCTTTTAATTATAGCCAGCTACTTACTGGTATAGTGACCAAGCAGTAAAATACAGTGGGAAGTTTTCTGTAAGTACTATTGAAATTGATAAAGCAAGTTAGTTACAATTAACAGAAGTTTATAATTGATTCCAACAGGTGCTGTCACATTTTGAATTAGGGTATATCCAAGCCCTGTCAAAGGCCTTATCAAATAAAATAGGAAACAACAGGGAAGTGCCTGATTGCGCTTGTAGCAAGGAAGCCTCTGATTGGTTGGCCTGGTCTGGTGCTGTAGAATGTACATGACCATTCTAAGTGCTTAGCAAAATACCTGCGAGGGAACAGAAATTTCTGCTATACCTAAGGTCTATGTATGGTTTTACTCACAGTAAAACCATACATAGACTTTAGGTGTAGCAGAAATTTCATTGGGCTGTCTGAGAGCTTGAAATAGATGCTGAAAAATAGGGGTGCTATGGGGCAGGTTGCCCAGTGAGACAAGGTGGCAGAAGCAAGGGTTCACAGTAAACAACAGATTGAGAAACAGAAGCCGAAGGGGGGCTCTGATAAATGGGTGGAGAAGGCAAATGCTAAAAAGGAAGGTGGGACTGAATTTCACATCTTGAATTAAATAAATCAGCCAGTTCTTTGGCTGTGGTATTAAAGAACTCTTAGAAGAAATTCATGTGGTGGAACTAAACATGAAGTCTGTAAGCTCCCTTTCAGTGTCCTTGCCCATTCAGATTATAAAACAGCTCTGGAGCTCTCATGTTGCATATTTTATTTTAATTGAAACATTTCAACATCTGTATACAAACAGTTGTGGTTTTATACTTTAAGTTCAATTAGGTTTATTGAACTAAAAGTTACTATAAGAGAAAATGTTCTGTGCTTTGTAAATCTCAGCTTCCATGAAGAATGTTAGTTCCAGATGTTAAACTGTTGTTTTTTCAGAAGCCTTGTTAAGTTGCCAGAACGTTTTGATTTTTTGAATGATTTTCCAAACCCCAGCTGATTATCACAACATGTAGGAATCCAAATTCGGAGTTTGGCTATGAAGTCATCTCAGCAGCTGCAAGAAATATGTGTGAAGAGACAGGTTCACAGAATTATCCTCCGATGCCCTTAAAAGGTTTAAGAAAAAGGTAAATGGCTCTTCCTGCTCTGCATAACACACTGCTCCTGGTATTTCATCAACATTTAAATCTACCACTTTTGCAGCACATATTAAGCTTCATTAATTGTGTAACATGTTTATGGTGCGTGCCATAGCCCAAACTTGTAATGCTTAGGACCCCACCCCAAAATTAACGGATTACATTGGGGTACTGTTTTAAGTATGGCTTGTTGATATTGCAAGATGATCTATGAAAGACTGAGTAAAGAACCCCTGACCGTTAAGTCCAGTCGTGGACAACTCTGGGGTTGTGGCGCTTATTTTGCTCTATAGGCTGAGGGAAACAGCGTTTGTCTGCAGACAGCTTCCGGGTCATGTGGCCAGCATGACTAAGCCGCTTCTGGAGAACCAGAGCAGCGCACAGAAACGCCATTTACCTTCCTGCCGGAGTGGTACCTATTTATCTACTTGCACTTGAGGGGGACCGAGCAACGGGAGCTCACCCCGTCGCGGGGATTCGAACTGCCGACCTTCTGATCGGCAAGCCCTAGGCTCTGTGGTTTAGACCACAGCACCACCCACGTCCCATTATGAAAGACTGAACTTTGGCTCAAAACAATGGTCTGGTTTGGAGTAATGTCGTTGCTTATGAGAAACCTGGTTTGTGAAGCCAGGAACAAGCATCAGACTTGTGTTCTCCCTCTCTCCTCCCCTCTCACGTGACACATTGGTACAGAGATCCTGCTTTGTGTTAAAGCCAGAGTTCCCCACTACACCCCAAATGGATGTTACATTACTTAACTAATCAGGGTATTAATCCAGAATACTGATCAGGATATTAATCCAAGAAGCAAAAGTCACGTCAGAAGAAAAGATGGAAGGAGGAGGCAACCAATTAAAGAGCTAGTGAGCTAGGAGCAACTTCAAACGTGTCTTGCTGAGCCACACAGGTGGGTACTACAAATGCATTATATTATTTGGCACCAATGGTATCTGTATAAGCAAGATTCATTCTGAATTGAACACCTACTCTTCCTCAAAAGGCTTCCAATGGCATACTCAATTTCATTATCTTCCACAATGCAACCATTATTTGTTTTGTGGGGTGGGTGTATCCAAACCAGACCATTGTTTGGAGCCAAAGTTCTTGTTTGTATTCATTGAGAGAGAACACAATATATCTTGTATGTATCAAATAACATTTAAAAAAACCTACGGTTTTGACCCCATCATTACTACAGGCCACTCTCCATTCTGCTGAGCCCATTTTTCCTCTGATAGGTTTTCTTTAGATATACAACATACCACATCAATAACGCATTGGACAAGAAGCAGTTGTGTAAATTATCTGCATTTATGTAGATTAGAATAAAAGTTAGCAGCTTGCCCAATAAAATCCTGGCCGATTTGCACTCGAATCATCCAGATCTACCGGTGGCCATGCAAACTTCTTTCTTTAAAGGGACATAGTTAAGATTAAGTTGCTGCGATATTTGTAAAAGGAATAACATCTGGAAGAGAGCTAGATGTGAAAGTAAGATCATTTAAGGCTAGCCTGCATTTTCCAATGAAGTCACTCATGCCCGTGAAGGCAAAATTTACTGCTTTGTGGAATGCAGGTTATCCCCCCCCCCCCCCCAATGCAAATATCAACAAGGGATCCCAGTCAAGATATGAAGCGCAGCATCTCTGAGTGATTATCTGTGCTCTTGACGCATCATCTCATTAGGTAGCTATTCCCCACACCCCCTCAACATTTTTTTTAATGATTAGAATTTCCAAGGTTGGCGGTTCAAATCCGTGTGATGAGGTGAGATCCCTTTGCTCTGTTCCAGCTCCTGCCAACCTAGCGGTTCAGAAGCACACCAGTGCAAGTAGATAAATAGGTATTGCCACGCTGGGAAGGTAAGCAGAGTTTCCGTGCGTTCTGGCTACTGTTGCACCAGAAGTGGTTTAGTCATGCTGGCCACACGACCTGGAAAGCTGTCTGCGTTTTGAGTCATTGCACATTGACTTCCAGTTGCAGTTGCCATTCATGGAGACGCTTTTGGAAATGCAACACTACTGGCAAAATGAGGATGAGTCAGCCTTTTTTTTGCATTCTTCTGTGAGAACAGCTTTAATGAGTGTTCATAATGGCATCACAAAATAAATAAATAATGCAAGCCCCTGTTTCCTATGAATTCTGCATCTGGCATTAACATTCGAATGACTATTTCATTCCATGTTACATGGCAGTCCTGTCTATCTCATGACTACAGTGCCTGTCATATAAACAGGTCCTTAAGGTTGTCTCCATTGCAATCTCTTGACTCACTTTGAGAACCCTTATTTTATTCTAGTCCCCGGTTTGCACAGAGTAGTTTTGAAGCATTTTCAACCAGAAGTACAGTTGTTCTAATTAAGAGGAACAGAGATCACTACTTTGTCAAAAAAGCAAGATTTAGAAGAGTTACCTGGGTGTAAGTCCTATGTGGCATTGAGAAGAGAGACGTAGGATTAGAAGGCATTTGTTTTTTCTCCAGGCGTCAACCGAGTTGGAGGAATGTACGCAGCTTAGCTTTCCTCTGATATAATAGTTTCGAAGAGATCAGGGTACATTTTGCCGTAGTGTCTAGCAATATGAGTTTATTCAGGCCGTTTGGCAGACAACCCTGTGCTAAAAACTGTGAATCATCCATTGTTGGCTGAATCCACTCTAGTGACTAGTTGCTAAGAGATTTATCAAATGTTCACAAAAGCTTAAGACTGTGTTTGCTCTAAGGAGGGATAGATGTATAAAAAGCGAAAGATGTCACCTATTTTCTAAACAAACAACTCCCTTTCTGTTGTTATAAGCTGAATTGTTGGGGAAAGCGAAGTCGCTAATTAAATAGGCAAACAGGGATATTTCTTGCTACATGGGATTCGCAGTTCACGATTTGCTAGGGAGGAGAAAAATTAACGCAACCATTTTTTTAAAAGCTACACGTAAGCCACCTGAAGCTGCCCTAGGCCACACATGTATTGGAAAACGTCACTGTGAATCAGATTGTCTAGACACACAACCAGAAGTATTTATTTCACTTGTGACATCATTTCCCATTTACAGGAGCTTTTGTAGCAGTTCCAGTGTAGAGTGTGTCTCACCTGGACTTTCTCTTAAAAGCTATCTGAAATTGTTGCTGTGTTGATCAGATTTTTCCCCCCACTACCTTTTTTATTACAGCCGAGTATATCATAGTAGGAAAGAATGAAACCTCTTTATAGAGCCCTATAGCCCCTTGAAATGAATACAGTCTCCTTCACAAAGGAAAAGCAGTTTCTTTTCTCCGTCAGTCCTTTTTGTTTGTTTGGCTTCGGTCAGAGAATGCCAACCCCTCCCATCATCTAGCTGACTGGTTTTGTTTCCTTCTATTTTTCATGGGTGGTTGTGAACAACTTGTGTTGGTCTACTTTTTACCCTACCCGATACAACCATGTTCCTGTGTTCTGAAAGGCGTGTCCAAATCTATCATTAACCATGGAGGTCTTCTATAATCTATCATTAACCAGGGAGGTCGTCTACATAGTAACAGAAGCAGATTTAGGCTATAGTCTTAAAACACAGAAAGGAAAATGCAACATTGAAACCACTACAATTTTGTTTTGATTAAGCAAGGATTGTGCTTGCATCTGTCTAAGTCAGTGTTTCCCAACCTTTTTTGGGCAAAGGCACACTTGTTTCATGAAAAAAATCTCGAGGCACACCACCATGCCAGATGGGGAAAGGTCACTTTTTACTTATTCACTTTTTGAATAATAAGAATTATACGTCATGGGGGGGGGCAGGATTTTAGAGATGTTTAGGTGGGGCATGGCCCAAAAAAAGGTTGGGAACCACTGTTCTAGAGCAAGTAAGAAAGCTACCCCAGAGGGGGAAGGGTGGATTGAAAAAGTGGAATGAGGACAAGAGCCTATTCTTGCCAGGCTGCTGCTACACCCACTGGTCTTCCAATTGATCCAAATTGGGTCGCAGTGCCAAGTGCAACCGTGCAAACTATATGGCCAAAGATTTAAGAAGCTGGTCCCCCAAGTGCAATGTGTTTGGGTTCAATGTGGAAAAAGTTGACAGCGGCGGGTCTGCACTTGGAGGGCAGGAGCTCTCCAAGGTTTCCAAGGCAGGGATCGACGCCGGGAACTGATGTGCCTGGGATCCTTTTCATGCAAAAACACACCTACACTCTGCCCGCTGAGTCACGACGCGGAAGCCTCTGTGGTTGTTTGATGCTTGTTCAGCATTTGGCGGTCATTCTGGGGGGTTGGGGGGTGTCTGGAAGAGGGGCAGCCCCCCGCCAAGCCCCTCGAGGCCCCGTCTCGGCTGCCCCTCGCCTCCTTCCCACGGCTCCCGGGGCTCCTTCCAGAGAACAGGAAGGCCCGCGACCTGGGGCGTGTGTATCCCCCCCCCCAGTCTCGGGCGCCTTCCTCACCCGTTCAGCGGGGGTCCCAGGGGCTCGCAGGCGTCGGTTTCCCCCTCCGGGACGCGGCGCAGGACTCCCGCCAGGTCCACCCGGCACTCCCAGGAGCAGGCGGCCGACAGGCGGCCGGCAGGCGCAAAGGGGCCTCCAGCGGCGGGAGCTTTTGCAAGGCCAGCTACCGCCGCCAGGCTGCTGCCGCTCGCCATGGCGAGCAGGAAGCCCCCCGGGCTCTGGGCGCCGAGAGGATGCTACGCGGCGGGACCATACACGGGCAGCGGAGAAGAAGAAGGGCGGCGGGAGAGGGGCGGTTCTCGAGGGGGGAACTCAGCTTCCCAAGATCGCGGGGCTCACCGGACGGTTCTTCCCCGCAGGAACTTCCGCCCTTCCACAGCTTCAACCGTAGACGTATTAGCATATGATAGGATGAAAGCTGGCCATAGAGAAAAGGCGAAGTTTGGCTGTCCGCAGCCTGGATTCCCGGGTTTCTTTCGACGTTACAGCCCCGTGACGTCAGCGCCACGCAGGCAGCCAGACGGCGAGAGCCCCGCACTGGGCGGCCTCTCTTCGCCGCCGCCGCCCCGCCTCTCGCCGCCTGACTCGCCCGCCTCCCTCCCACGGCACACCAGGCAACGTCTCGCGGCACACTAGTGTGCCGCGGAACACCGGTTGGGAAACACTGGTCTAAGTTGCCAACAGACTAGTTTTCTATCTTCAATGCTGAAAAAACAAAACACCACAACCCACATATTTCTGCAGAGGTCTAGGTTTACTTTATACAACACACACTATTTTCTTTAATAAAAGTTTTAGGAAAATATAGAGCTTTGGGGTTATTGATATATGTTTAGAAGGGAAGGTACTACAGGGAAAAGTACTATAGCCCACCCTTAGGCTTCCTGCCATGTCTCCTTCTTTCCTTTTGTTATGTTTCTGGCAGCCTCCCTACACAAGTTTATTTAAATTTTGAAAAGGTAAAGGACCCCTGACAGTTAAGTCCAGTCGCGAACGACTCTGGGGTTGCGGCGCTCATCTCGCTTTACAGGCGTCTTCTTCCTGTCCTCTTCCTGCTCCAGTGAGGTTCTCCTTGCAAGCCAGAGGGGTGTGGTGTGCTCCTTGTTTATGTGTGCAGGGGGCCAGAACATAACCTCTGCATAAATGGGGAGTCACCTGTACATACAATGTAATCAAATCAACAAAACACACTAAACTACCACCAGAAAATACCAACATCAGAAAAGCAATACCTCCCCAAAACAAAGTGAAGGCACAGAGAAAGCAAAACAGCCTTAACATACTCATAATGAGGAGATAATGTGGTTTTTCCTCAGCTAAATGCCTTCTTAACCAGGTTTTGGTAAGTACTTAAAGCCGTGTAATGCTGTGGGGCTTGATCAATCTCCACTAAAAGGGGTGGTTGTCACCACCAACCAGGTCTTACTCCTTGTTGGTCCCTGCTGAGCCTCACGTGGCTGAGGAATCTGGACCAAAGTCGCAGATAATGAATGGAACATGCAGGAAAGAACACATAGAAGACAGGACCATTCTGTTCCTTTCCTTTCTGATGTGCCATGTCTTGAAATCTAGACTATGAGCAGAGCCTGCTTTCGTATTCAACTGCCCCTAATGATTTTAGACACTTTATAAATGAACGATAACAACACCTTGTGGCTCTGCCTTGGCCCTTCCCTTCCATCAGTGGTTGTCTGCTGTGGATTATCCATTGGGCTTGCATAAGGCTGCTGTAAGAGCTTGGAACTTAGAAAGAAGATGATAGATAATGTCCACAGGCCTGGCCAGCCCATGCAGGTAAGAGTCTGCAGCCTGATGGGATGGCAGAGTGAAAACCATTCCCAGAACCTTCTGCCCTGGTGGTCTCACCAACCCACACTTAGAAGTGTTCGGCATGTCAGAGAGAAGGTTTCCGAAAGGATGAATGAAATGGTTTTTGGAGCCGTTGGTTGCTTTGTTTTCAGACACTTCTTATGTGAATGCTGCAAATATTAAACACTAGGTTTTCTCAAGGATGGAGAATTCCAGCACTTCTTTCATTGTAAAAATGCCCCTTGTAATAACCACATGTTTAGTTTGTTGCACATCTTGAATGAATTTACTAGTTTTCCATGATGCTATTGTTTTCCGTTTTGTGTGATTTCATAAATTGCAACATTTCCATTCCTATTCAACACCATGGTATAGCAATGGGCGTTGTAAAGGACTGAGAAAAGAAAGTTTAAAAAGTGTGTGTGTTTTAAAAAAACAACAACATGTACCTATTTTTCTACTTGCACTTTGACGTGCTTTCGAACTGCTAGGTTGGCAGAAGCTGGGTCAGAGCAATGGGAGCTCACCCCGTCGCACGGATTCAAATTGCCAACCCAAAGCATATGGACTGTGGCAGACCAACTGAAGCCTTTTGGAGACTAATGTATTCAGAAGAAGTTAGGAACATTTCAAAAAGTTTAGAGCTGGGATGGAGAGCTTGAGGTCTCCCAGAGGTTGTTAGCCTCCCAAGTCCCATCAGCCCCAGCCCCCAAAGTCAATGGCCAGGCATGATGGGCACTGTAGTCCAACAACAATTGGGTGACCAAAGGTTCTCAAACTCTGGTTTAGGTCAAAAATGTTTTAGGAAACATGGAATCTAGATGGCAATTTGAAGAGGCCCCAATATAAGACTTACAGCATTTAGTCTTGCTCTAATACTCTTGGTATTCCTGCAGGCATACATACATACAAGTCCATATAAGCTGCCTTTTCTCCCGCGATATTAAATAAACATTGCCATTACATTTCCAACTTTTCATACTGTATATGAAGCAAGAAGAATCATATCATTCACGCAGTTATATTATTATTTAATTCTCCTCCTTTCTCCCTTTGTATTTTAGTTAATTTGATAGTAAGGCTTCAGGCAAAGCCTTTTATATTTTCTTTAAACTATTTTAGTAGAGTACCTCGTTCATTTTAGGTGCTTTTTAAAAAACAAAAACCATGATAATAATTAAAAGGAGGGACTCAGCAGTAATCTACACCTAAAGGATATTCTGGGCCCTTTAAAACAGAGCAGCTTGTGATCTCTGGAATGGAGCAAGCGTTCTGAATACCTTGCGTCAAGCCCTGAACAAATAGCACAGAAACAGCAGTACTGTACAAAGTGAAATCTGACATCTCAGTGTTAGGGGAAAGGAATGCTCCTGTATGGCTTGATTGTTATCTACATCTTCAAGTGGGTTTATTAGCAATTTAATGGAATATTGGTTATTCAAGGGCAATAGTAGCTCCAGCTGAAATGT
The DNA here is from genome assembly GCF_965112155.1 of Podarcis liolepis. Lineage (NCBI taxonomy): Eukaryota > Metazoa > Chordata > Lepidosauria > Squamata > Lacertidae > Podarcis > Podarcis liolepis. The sequence goes on along the minus strand of NC_139559.1, from coordinate 70,012,794 downwards.
CCATTATACTCTATTTTTCCCATGCACTTTGGAATGAGTAGAATGTGACAGCTGAGCTTTCAGCAAGCTTCATGAATTTTAAATACTTTTCATTGCAAAAAAAAGGAGGGGGGAAATGGGGCACATGGCGTGTGGTCAATGGTGGACTTGGAACTAGCAGTCAGTCTGGGTATTATGGGATATTGGGTGTCTCAAAGATAATGAATGCTTCGCTTATGCAGGTGCATTCTTGGCCTACCGTGCAGGTCCCGGCAGAATAGACTGCCTCTCTCACTCCAGCATCTAACAATTGACCATTTTGTAATTGTGAGCAGAAAAGTATTTAGAATGTTGCTTTCTCAGCATACTTGTCTAAGATTTACATTTTCTGTCATCGTCTCTATCCAACCAAATATTTACTGGTATTTTGCAGCTAATTATCGGCAAAAGTTTTCCATGCCTCCCGCAACTTATTCCCGTATTTCATCGTGTACATTTTGACCAGAATTCTCCCTCCCTTAACCCTCCTTCGCCGTTAGGCCTCAGACTTTTTAATAATAATTTTTCACCCTTGTTCTAAATAATATGCACGTATAAAGCTGTAATCCATTAATGTAATATTCACACAGGCTAAAAATAGCACACACGTATACCTAAGTGACAATGTTGTTTAAAGAGCCCTTCACATGCCTGTTTTATAGCTCTTGCATTAAGCGCTTTTCAAATTAAAGGACCAGTCAAAAACTGTAGCATGTGGGGGTGGGGGCTGCTGATAGTGAAACTGATGTGGGGAACAGAACTGTGAATCCTTATGACTTTATGCTTAGGATTGGTTGAAGTAGAGAGATATGTCAATTAAACCAAGCAGAACACCTGAATGTTATGTGTACACAAACATGTTTTGTTCATGGAAGCAACCCAGCCAGATGGGCGGGGTATAAATAATATGATGATGATGATGAAGATGAAGCAAACAGTTGAACACTCAAATAGGAAAATTTAGAGTTTCACTTACAAACAAGAAAGAAATTAAGATTTGGATGCATGCTGCAAGCTCATGTTTAGAGCTTGAAAACATAACTCACAGAGTTGCTTGGACATCTGTTTGACCTGGAGCAGTAAGGAATGGGCATCCCTGTGGAAAGCAGTGATGGGGCCTCAAAACCTAATATTAGTTAGAACCTTCACGATTTCCAGTACTTCGGGCTTGTTTGTTTCACTAATAATATCAGGTATTTCTTTAGATGTGGTGCTAATAGGCTTGTTCAGCATTGCCATTTGTTCTCAAAGAACAGGGTTTAGGGGACAAAGATGTATTTTTACATACTTTCCTGTAGTCTATAGAACCAAGTTCTGAACAAGGCATTCACAGTGGGAGAAATTCAGCTCCCACCGAATGACATTTCAGCTCCTGTGTTGGGTTAAGAATACTTCTTTGCTGGCCATTTTCTAGAGGGTATGCAAAGACCAACAGAGCCATGGCTTTTTTTTTGACATAGATCAGGCATAGGCAAACTCAGCCCTCCATATGTTTTGGGACTACAACTCCCTAGCTAACAGGACCAGTGGCCAGGGATGATGGGGTTGTAGTCCCAAAACATACGGAGGGCTGAGTTTGCCTATGCCTGACACAGATCCAGGCATTTGTTCAACGTTTTCAGCTTCAAGCCAATTTTATAAAATGTTGTACGCTGTTTGCACCGGGCAGCTAAGAAAATAAAGGGTTCGTCTCCCTGTTTCTTTTCCCTCCCTCCATTCTGCTCATCAATCTGTCATTTCTGTTCTCATTTTGAAAACATTTGTTTTGTTGCCAGAGTTGAGATAACCAAGTGCCAATAAATAACTTTTTAAGAAATGGCTTTCATTTGAAGCACATTGGCACAACTGTGGAAGGGATAGATATTTTGCATATAGCAGCTGAGGCAGTTGATGAACTGCTTCTATGCAAAGACTAATGAGTTCCATTTTAAAGTGGAGGGGCCAAGGAAATAGGATTCTTATAAATGCCATCAAACACATTTAATATCCTTTTTCTTCAAACGTAGCTCAGCTGGCTTAAGCCCAGAGTCTCTCGACCAGATTTATTATGGATTAGATGCATTCCATCTCACAACAGGAATGTGCTTATTTGGGGTGGGGGAATCACAGCACAGAGCAATAAAGGCTTAAGCATTCAGCCACTTGATATATTAATGGGTAGTAGTTATTATAAAAGCCTTCTGTTGTGTGCTCTTAAACTTAAAACTGAGTCTACATGCATCTTTCTTTTTAAAAGGGCATTTGTACAAATGTAGGCCATTTTCTCTTCCTCTGTAAGCAAACATACAACTTGCTTTCTAGGGCAAGCTTAAAAACACAGCTGTGAACTTCCAACATAATAAAATTTAGCGGACATCAGAACACCAGTGGAGAGTACCTGATGTTCGGAGCTTCTGATATTATAAGCTCATTCCCCACTGCACTGACCACAAAATTCCTCGAGCAGTTTAGCGACCCTTTTTACAATAAAAAAATATAATAAAATAAATAAGAGGGTTGGACTTCCCTTCCGACTGTACAGTTCTATGATTATATGCTTCTAAGGAAGGATAAATTGACTCAAGGGCTTCAATATTGGATCTGGGCACAGGGGGACCTAAGTTAAGTTCAGGCTTAGTTAAAGGGCTCAGGTTCAATGCCTTCTTGGTCATACTCTGTTCCGGCTGTGACATTGCTGGAATCTGAGGTCATGAAGGTTTTCCCGTTGAAATCTTCTCCCACCCCCCCAGAGTTGCTAATAGTCCACTGCAGGCAGTTGGGAGGGGGGAGAGAGAAGTATAATGGGGTTACATTATGCCCATTGGCAACTGGGGGTGATCATTTTGAGAGGAAAGAAGTAATGCAGGGAGGAAATAATTAACCTTCTTCAAATCTATCTATCATCTATCTATCTATCTATCTATCTATCTATCTATCTATCTATCTATCATCTATATCTGGTCACAGTTATTCAGTGTTGCACTTAGCTTTCACCCAGAGAGAGAGAGATTTTACAGTTTGAAACAGTTCATAATATTATTAATGGGCATCAAACTAATATGATCAACTCAGGTCATGGCTTCAGGGGGTTTTTAAATGAATTCACTGTTTTGTACCACTGCACTCATTTTTTTTTTACGAGTGAAATAATTTTTTAAGTCTGGTTCATATTGATTCAATATTTAAGCTTTGACACTTGCAGGCAAATAGATTTTTTCAGAAATTATGACCTAGCTTATGAGTTCTCTCACTACTTAAATTCATCTGTCTCATCTCTTCTGTACCAGGAGGTTAAACGAATCTCTACTTAATCTCAGCCAATTCACTTGGTATTGCTATGCCATCACAGGCAGCGGAGACATTTGCTTTCTTTGTGGCCAGCATAAGCCTCGGTACTCCTAAGAACCTGCCTTTTGCTTTACTTCCACCTGCCTTATCATATTGATGTGACCTCTTCCCATGGCAGCGAGTTCTGTATACTGAGTGTTATCCAGAAAAATCAATGGAACCTTACAACCAGTTCTCATGTTACCTTTGTGACATGTTTTGTCTTCGCACATGAGGGCAGCTCATATGGCAGTGAACTAGTAACTTGAATTTTGCAACTGCAGCAAGATCCATGATTCAGAATGGTCAGTGAAATTGCTAGACTTACGGTGTCTAAAAGTATTTTTGTTGGCATCTGTCGGGAGACAAATGAAAGAGCATGCTTTCAGAGGTGAAGTCAAACCGTTGGAGAGTTGCAGCGCTTGCTGTGGCTGTAGAGACCAATACTGGAGAGACATGTTTTATTGCAGGTGGGGCAGTTAGTTGTGGCATCCAGTTTTGCTGCCATAGGTGCACCATGGTGTATGTTCACTCTGTGCTCCTCCCAACGGTCTTTCCTTCTCTGGTCACCACTGTGGATAAACAACCTGTCTGTCTGTCCCCAGGCACTGAGATCACCTGCAAGGGATTCCCATATGGCGGGGTTAATGTTCCCAGCCTGCATGTCACTTTTGCAGACATGTTTGTAACACAGAGTTGTACTGCCAACACCTGAACTACTTGCTACAAACAAGCAAGGACTGTTTTGTTAGCTGTGCACAATCACACCACCTTTTGCAAAGAAAATGCCCAGGGCACACCAAATCAGATATTTAATGACTATCAAGGAATAAGTGCAAAAATCATAGCAGAGCAATTGCAAGTTTGTCAAGGAGTGGGCAACTCAGAATACCCAAATTGTTAATTTACTATGGTGGTCTATTTGCGTGTCAAGACCCCGCAACCACCCCCTCGTTGAAGAATAAACACACAGGACACAAATATTAGGTTAATGTTATTGGGCAAATTTTGGCCACAACTTTATTGATTACAGAATGTGAGTGGTATTGGCTTAGGCATTGAATGAACTGGACTGTATCTGACTCCTGCGTTGCGCAGGGAGTCTGGTAAGGGTAAACCACCAGAAGGGGGAGCCCTGTCGATGCAGACCAACTCGAGCTCCCCCAGGTGTTCCTGATGGGGTCGTGGCATGGCCCTAGCCCAGCCCCAGACTTCGGACAAGATCCACACACCCCAGATTCCTTTAACAGAATACCCTTAAGCTTGGAGGAGCAGATGATGGCCACACCTCACCTCCCCCATCATAAGGTCAAACAATGCCTAACGGCTAAACCTTACAAAGTTGTGACGATTGCTACGAGGTAGGCGAAAACCAAATGGCCCCATGCCAATTTTGCCAAGTGGAAAAATTCCTACCAGGCCCCTCAACGGCCACGCCCCCACCAGCCAGAGGATTAGCTGGCAGCTCATTGACGTGGCCGGGATCCCCCGGGCAACGCGGGACTTCGTCCCCTGCCCCGGAGGTGAGTGGGTGGCCACACAGTCCACCACAACTCCTCCCCACAATGAAGTGGAGCGGACTTCCTGCCCGCCCCCCATGCATTAGCACAATTGACAACTTTTAATTGTAAGATTAAAGATGGCTTCTGGGCACAGAAGTTTTCTAGTTCAGCAGTGGTGCTGTAGTTAAGATGCTTGCAGTGCTTTTATGTGGATGCCCAGAAGACTTTACAACAGATTCCCAGAAACTTACATTCAGTCTTGCAGGGCATTCTTGACTAATGTCAAAGTGTTGCTTTTGAAATGCATTTTGGGGACTCTTCCAGTATCACAAAGCAAATGAGGTACTCACAAGTCCAAGCTGTGCATTAAATCTTGAAATACTTTATTTGGTTAACCCCTCCCAACTGATTGATTTGGGGGGGCTGAGGTGGGGCTTTTCTTTCATTTGAATCTACCTTCACAAAAATAAGTAGACTTTTCTAATAACACCAATTATCAGTGTGATTATGCCAGACTGAAAGTTGATTCTCTAAAATTGGCTAAAAAGTATATCACCTTTAAATAAATTTCCTGACATCTCTTTTTGGTTTGATTTGTGGATGTTCCAGTACAGCAGATACAAAGCCAAACAATATGCATGGTTAAAAACTGTGCCATGGGCTGCAACCTTTAAATGAAATTCTAAAATGTGTCCTTTTCCAAACAGGTTGAAGTAATGAAGAGAGCACTTGAAAGCCTTAACCTGAATATTGTAGAGATGACAGATGAACATGCAACCTTAGATGGAGGAGATGTTTTATTTACAGGTACAGTAAAATAAAATACGAAACTTTGCCATTTAATGTTTCAGCTGCACAGACAGCTTGATGGTAAGGTACTGATTAAAAAAAACCATTTCCCGTTTCTCCTTACATTTTCATTAGTTAATTTGCTTGTCCAACAGTAACATGAGACTTTGAACACAGGAAATCATTTCCTAATGCAATAAATTTCCTGACATCAGAATAACAAGTGAATTAGGAGAAGTAAACTAAGTTTGTTGTTGTTGTTTATTTCATTTCTACCCCACCCTTCCTCCCAAAGGGGTCTGAGATGGCAAAGCAACAAGACAACACAATTACAAACAAAATAAGAGCATTAATAATATCTAAAAACAATTTTAAAGTGCTATCAACAGGAGTTGCTCATATCACACAGGTACCCTGAGTTTTTGTGTGTGTTTATCAGTCTGCTTTATTTCATAGGTTGCCTGGAAAAAATAATGTTAGTACAGTCATACCTTGAAAGCCTTGTGAGATGAACGTTTTGGCTCCCAAACTCCGCAAACCTGGAAGTGATTGTTCCCGTTTGCAAACTTTCTTTGGAACCCAAATGTCTGTCGCGACTTCCGATTGGCTGCAGCCAATCGGAAGCCGCGCCTTGGTTCCCAAATGTTTTGGAAGCTGAACGGACTTCTGGAATGGATTCCGTTCAACTTCCGAAGTACGACTGTATTAAGATTGCATCAAAGGTCAATTATCCAGGCCCCGCTGCTCCTTCTCATTGCCGTTGCTGCTTGTTCACCTGCCCTTTTTGAGCTAGTGAGCAGTGAGATGGTGAACAAGAAGGAATGGGAACCTCCAGAAACCTTGCTCTCTCTCAGTTGCTGCCACTGGGCGATTATGCTGATTGGGCACAGAGGGAGAGTCAAGTGAATGGGCAGCAAAAGTGATGGGAAAAATTTGGTTTCACTCTGAGATGATTAGCTCATTGAGATGATCGTGCCCATACAACGTAGGTGTAGCACAGGTTACTGTGCTGATCTCAAAAGGACAGGAGACCAGGCAAGAACAATAGTACTATTCAAAGGGTCCAGTGTCTGTTTCTATGTATGTATAAGCCTTCTGTTTTTTTGGAGTATTATTCTTTTCTCTATCTGAAGGAAGTGATGGTGTTATACTTCTAAGTTACTATTTCTAAAAAATTTATAACTATAATTAAACTTGATGTTGCGAGATTGTGTGTGTATGTTTTCAAAGGACGTTTCTTTGTTCAGTTTACGTATTCAAATGATGTTAACTTCAACAAGATTGGACAAAAACAGTAGATTATTTTATTGCATATGAACTCAATCATGTCTATTAATATTTTCTTTTCTCAGGCAGGGAATTTTTCGTTGGTCTTTCAAAGCGGACCAATCGACGTGGTGCAGAAATTCTGGCAGACACCTTTAAGGTTAGCAGAGTTGCAGATTGACCTTCGGATGGGGGATCCAATGCGTGCTAAAGTTTTGCACACTGTGTAAAAGGAAGGAGCCAAGATATATGCCAGTACTGAGGCATCTTCTGTGGAGAATTCAAGGCATTAACACAGTGCAAGGACTAAAAACAAATGAGAGAGATTACTACACTTCTGTGCTATAATAACATATTTATTTTTTGTTAATCAGTTTCAAATTTTTTGTGGGGGGAGGCAACATTGCCTGAATGTTCTTGTACCGTACCTGATTCTGAGGCTGTGAGGCTGGAAAATGGATTGTTCATCTTTTCTTACTTCATTTTTACACTATAAATAAAATTCTGCTGAGGCACACAGTGTCAATGTAGGAAAGAGGACAGAGGGCTTGTCTTAAATTGCTGTGACCTGGGTTCAAAGGTCCACCGCACCATGAAACTCACTGGGTTCTGGTGAGTCATGATGACAAGGCATGGTTCCATGAGAACTTGGAGAAAACATGAGAAAAAATATATAATTGAAAAACATGTCTTATGCTGCATTCATATGCACAAGGTACTGGGAGTGCGGGACTTAAGTCCAAATAAACATGCATAAGATTTGCAGGTTACAGCTCATCTTTGATTTTGATTTTGATTTCATTTTGATTTAAAAAGTGGTCGGCATTCCCGAAAAGTTGATGTTTCAATATTTCTTCTTTGACTGAACATCCTTAAAGTATGGATGGAAAATGTTTTGAAGATACTTACAAGGAATAGAATTTTGTTCAATCTGCATTTTTAAGCAGACTGACCTAATTTGCACATCCCAGACTAATAAACTAATTAGAACATTATTATACTTCTAATTTCCTCACTGCTCTGAATTTTGCAATCCAGAAACATTCCAAAGTTGTTGTTTTTTAATTGACTATTTTAGAAATGCTTATTTTAAATAATTATTTTGTATAATATACAGTACACTTATTTTGTGATAATTTACATATTTAAATACTCATGAGTATTGGAATACAAATTCTTGCATGGGTGGTGGTGAAAGTTGTAAATTGCAGATCAATGTGGAAATGGGATGGGAGGAGGCTTAGGTCTGAACACATGGAAAAATTAACATGGACTGGGAATAAACTGATCCATCCTATCCCTACACATGAAACAGTTCTATTAGTGGTGCTAAGCAGATCCAACGCAGAGCAGGGGTGGAGATACCTGCAACCTTCATGATGTCATTAAATTAACTTCCATCCACTCTAGCCAGTATGACCAATGATCATGGATGATTGGAGCAGCTAATAATAATAATAATATATTATTTATACCCCACCCATCTGGCTGGGTTTCCCTAGCCACTCTGGGCGGCTTCCAGCAGAATATTAAAATACAATGATTCATCCAGTATTAAAAGCTTCCCTAAAAAGGACTGCCTTTAGATGTCTTCTAAAAGTCCGATAGTTGTTTATTTCTTTGACATCTGATCGGAGGGCACCACTATCTAGCCTAGATGGGAGACTTCCAAGGAGCCATACATCAGATGTTCAAGCTCTTTGGAGGAAGAATGGAGTAAAGTATAATAAATCAATAATTTCTGAAATCATAATTGAAATATTATTTTGAATATTATATCCTATCCAAACCTAATTTTAAGAATGGCAATCCACTGGCTTCAGCATAACCTGCTTCCATGGAAAGTATTCAGGAGAAGGATGCTTGTTACTAGGAAACTGTTGTGTCCTTTTTATGCTCATAGCCACTCAATATTTCTTTTTTTAGAGGCTCTTGAAGTCAAACTGTTGATTTTATGGAGGCTTCTTTTGCATGTTAATGAAGCATTTTTTTATCTACTTGTTTCCTGAAACAATGATGGCACTGAAGTCCACGGAACAACCCAAAACTCTCCGTAGAAAATTGCTGTGGTTCTACGAGTTGACTTAGAACTCAAGACACACAAATTTATTAATGCACGGGGGTGGGGGATGCAATTTATAATTGTGTTAGTTTACGAGATTACCAATCTAATGCATTTCCTTTGCAAATGCCTAATTTCTGTACAGGATTATGCCGTTTCTACGGTCCCTGTTTCTGACTCCTTGCATCTGAAGAGTTTCTGCAGTATGGCTGGGCCAAACCTCATTGCTATTGGTTCAAGTGAAGCTGCACAGAAAGCCCTCAAGGTAAAGCATGCTAAAAATAACCTGTGCTTTTAGACTCAGTGTTTCCTTATAGACTCTGTGTAGGAGCGAATCTGGCCTATGCAAGCTGCAAGCATCAACAGCCTCAGCAACTTCAAAATGAAGAACCGTTCCAGCTGTGCTATTAAATACATCTTTGTTATTCACTTAAAAAAAAAAGTGCCAGTAACGTCAGCTTGAGGGGTTGATAGTTTTGGGGATCACAGCAGATGTGCAGGGGGAAATTAACACTTTCCTCTCCTGATGTGGTGCTGAAGAGACCCCCCCTCCCCCAGCTATCATTTACTTGGAATAAAATAAGCAGAATGTATGTTGAGAAATGGGGGTAACGGGAAACTGTGGGGAGCTGAATTAAATGGAGTATCCTAAACTAGGCATTGCCTGCTAACTGGAACACTGTACTGCACTGCTCTGCACTTCTGCACTGCAGCATTTTATTATTACAGGTCCCACTTGTGTTAGAGATGTAGCAGAAACCAAAAGTGAAGTAAGCAGTGTTTTAAGAAGGAAATAGCAGTTATGCATGCCTATTGTTAGTGGGACGTGGGTGGCGCTGTGGGTTAAACCACAGAGCCTAGGACTAGCCAATCAGAAGGTCGGCGGTTCGAATCCCCACGACGGGATGAACTCCCGTTGTTCGGTCCCAGCTCCTGCCAACCTAGCAGTTCGAAAGCACGTCAAAGTGCAAGTAGATAAATAGATACCACTCCAGCGGGAAGGTAAATGCGTTTCCGTGCACTGCTCTGGTTCGCCAGAAGCTGCTTAGTCATGCTGGCCACATGACCCGGAAGATGTACGCCGGCTCTCTCGGCCAATAAAGCGAGATGAGAGCCGCAACCCCAGAGTCGGTCACGACTGGACCTAATGGTCAGGGGGTCCCTTTACCTTTATGCTTATTGTTCCATACTCCCCTGCTCATCGTTCTTCCCAGTCACTGCATAAGTTGCAGGCCGCCTTTGTGTTCAGTTATAATATCTGAACCCAGGTCAAAATGTACATGCTAAAGTAGTCCTCAGGTTTGGGGGTGGGGGAAGGGTTCTGCTATGATTTTTGAGAGCAAGCAAGTAGGAATGTTGGCATTCTTGTCAGAAATCTTCGGATCCTTGCTATTATTCAAGTAAGTTAACTAACCTGTTTATGGGGTATGCTGTACGGGCTCATCTGGCCGTAGTGCATTTTGCTCAGTGGTACAAGCAGTATTGGTTGCACGTCCCTCTCACCGTCACGGAGTGTATATTACTCAGACTAGGACAGGAATGTGGCTTCTATTCCTTATCAGAATAGCAGTGGCATCTCTTTCCAAATTCCTGTGCGCTCTCATCCACTGGGGACCTGTTCAGCAAGGAGTGTAAGGAAAGCTGGAAGGAAGGTCCAGAGAAAGTTGGTGACTCTTGTTTGGATCTTTGCCATCACTTTATTTAACTTAATTTGGGTGCCTCGTATGCTGAGTGTATGTGAGAGAAAGAGAGAGAGCGTTACTGAACCAACAATAGAACGGCTTCCATGAAGGCAACTTGGTATTCTGCAGTTTGAGCTGCCATCACTTGAATCCAGCCAACACCAAGAATCCCAGGGGACAGATAAATCATACATTCAGGATTCCACTGCATACATTTTGAGCCCTCTGGTACTGAGGTGTGAGCTTGGAGGAGGAGGTTGTGTACAAAAACTTACATGGGTAGTAAAAGACTGAACATTTCCTGAATGATTGTTATGCCCGACCTGTTTTTTGAAAACACATGGCTTGAAATACTCCCTCTGGTTGAGCATGCCCTCATAATTACTGATCTTTTGTTTTGGCAGATGCCTGCAGTCTGTGCTAGGGTTAGCAGCCTATTTTTAAAATATAACTGTTGTTGCTGAGGGAGTTGTAAATGTTATGTTTATCTCTTGGTTTAGGAAATGTGTTAAGCAGGGATGATTTGACCCTCCCCAACCAATAACTACACGTTTGTCTGTGTTAACTGGAAGAAACTGTTACCTTAATTAAATTTCTTCAAAATGTCATCGATTTTTATGTACGGAAAGACTTTTTTAAAAAACTTCTTTATTAGCAAAAACATACATGCAAAATACACAGAAAAAACAAACAAACAATATAGAAAAACATGCATAAAAAAGAAAATCGAACATGATAAGATAGTCTTACAATGTTTGTACTTAGATTAATATAACTCCTGCTTTATATATAGTGAAATTATTTAGAAGTCTAATATTTGTATAAAATATATATAAAACAAAAGGAAAAACAAAAACAAAAAGATTAAATCAGATCAACTACTTAGACAATAAAAATACCTATCTATTGATAAGTATATATGTATATAATTTGAACCCATATTAATTTTTTTGTACATTATAACATTCATCATTATAACATTCATTTTGGGTTGAATCCCTTTTCCATTGTTGTATTGTTGGCTTCATTCTACCTCATTACAGTTTTAATATAAATGTTTCTGTTTTCTACCCTGTCTTTGATTATTAATCCTCGTCTTGGAATGAGGAGAAAATATTTTGCCATCTGCAAAATTATTCAAAACACAGCCAAGTCTTGTTGGAACCTTGTTTTATCAAGTAGTTATTAAAACATTCCCATTCTTTTTTAATTTTATCTGTTGGTTGATTTCTTATTAACTCCGTCAAGTTCCAAGTACTCGTATAATTTTAGTTGCCATCCCTCTCTTGATGATGTGAGTTCACTCTTCCACTATTTGGCTTATTTTAAGCAGTGAATCTGTTAAAGTGCAAAATAGCCAATTGACTCTGGAAACCCTGTAGCTGATTGACAGCTACAGAGCATGCATATTCTAAAATTCATGACTTGACTTCCACTACCCCCATCAACGAGCTTTAATTTCTTTCGAAATACCTCAGTACTAGACAAAAGCTTTTTTAATTAGCACATTAAGCCAGGCAGAGTACCCAAAAGAATACAGATAAAAAAAATAAAATTCTGGCTGTTCTCTTTGTTGTTCCTTATCAGGAGTGACACATGAAAGTCATTTCAAAGTCAATGTTCTTCAGTGTAGGAAGTTCATCTCACCCTGCTGAAAGAGCAAGTTTACTATGATACCTGTGTGGCTAGCTTGCTATATTTTAAAGTTGCAAAAACTATATCAAAACAGAGGAAGATTGGAATTGAGTCGTGCATCAGTGTAAGTCAGGAGCCATTTAAACTGCGCAGTGAGGTTAACTGGTGGTGTCAGGCTAAAGGAAGGAGATTTTGAGATAGGCAGAACTCCTATCAAAAGCAGGCAATTTCTAGGGCAGGTGCTTAATGGAACTTGGAAGAAAGAGGAAATCTTCACTGTGCAAGAGTTCAACAATTGGCCTTCTGTGGTTGCTTGACCTGCTTTGGATTAGCAAATCTGTTGAGCTGGGGAGACTTGTTTCTGTCTTCTATGCTGTAGTAGAAAAAGTTTTCCTACAGGACTAGCATAGGACTAGGAAGGACTCCAGGGGATAGCAAGAACTATCAGGTGCCTCTCCAAGTATGTGTCTTGCTGCCCCATATATTTGATCAAAAACTTCATGAATGATCAAAGATAAATAAATTTAAAAGCCTTCACTCTGGGTCGGACTAGCCAATGGAGGCTTCACCTGAAGCACAAATAGCAGGGATTTTCGTTTTGTTTTGTCCAAACCATAGAAGAGAGAATGAGCGTGGCAAAGGTGATTCAGGCTTCCCTGCGACCACTATTTTACATAACGAAAAACACGCACCTTCATTGCATTCACATAATTAACGTCAGGACAAATGACATTGCCGAAAACGCAAACTTAAGTGGATACCCTTTGGGGAGCTCTGAGCTCAACTAAGAAGAAGCAAGTAAGATGAAGATGAAAATATAGCCTAATTACTGCATTCCCTGCCACGATAGGAGAAAAGAATAACAGGAATATCCCAGGGCATGAAGAAACAGGCTTGAATTTACAATCACTCCACAAATTCTGGAAACTAAAAAATTCTGGAAATATACCGTAGCTCCATTAGTATGTGGCACCTGAAGGACTATCAAGTATATTGTGATGTAAGCTTTCACGTACTAAGAGTCCATTTCATCACTTACATGACATGGGCTTCTTGAAAGGTTTGCAATCATCAGGGTGATGTCACGGCCAGATTTCTGACACTAGATCCCTTTGTAGAATTCCCCCATTGTAGCCTGAGTAGGTTCTGTTTTTCTTTTGCTGCTTTTGATGTACAGCAGAGCAGGAGCTGTACCCAAAGGGCTTGAATAATAGCTCTTTTCAGTGAAATAAAGTTTGGTCCTAAGGATGCAAAGGTTACACTGCAGCTCAGCCTGTAATGGAAATCAGATCTACTACCTAGAGCTCCATCTAGTGACTTCCCAGCAAGATCCAGAGGATTTCCCCCTCATTTTCTCTGTTTGAAAACAGAAGAGAAAAATGGTTTCTATTAAGATGAGCAGATGTTGCTGGGGGCATCAAACTGAATAAGGCTATTGTGAATGGCTCTTGTTTTGCTTTTTCCTCCTGTTTATAATTGCTGAGATTTTGTGTAACTCAGATTGTTTGTACTTGTTTGTTTGTTTGAAACGTTTTTACCCCCAAATTCCTTGATCTGCTGGTTTAACGACATGGGTTGTGATTGTAAGAGAGAAAACTGAAGACTTGAGGAGGTATAGTACAGAATCTACTACCTTATTTTGCATAAGGTATAGAAGAGGAATGGGGGACATGTGGTCCTGCAGATGTTGCTGGACTCCAGTAAGCCTCCACCAGTATAACCAGTGGTCAGATACGACAGGAGATGTAGTGTAGCAACATCTGAATGGTCATAGGTTCCCCATTCCTGGTGTAGTAGGACTCTTTAAGAGTTATTAGACTGCAATCCTGTGGAAAAGTATAAGTGCCATTGAATGGGTTGGGACGTATTTCTGACTGATCACACATAGGATGGTGCTGCTGGTCTTAGTTTAATATTCGTCTTGCTTGATGCAGGTTGTTGGTAGAACTAGTAGTTCTTCCTCTTCTGGATGGGATCCACAACTAAGACCCAAAGTCAAGAGAGAGGAGATATACCCTAAACGTTAAGGGCTGGTGCTACCGTTGGGCAGAGTGAAGCAGGTTCCTCAGGTGGCAGATGCTGGGGACAGGGTGGCCACAATGAAGCAGCAGAGGACAGAGCTGTGGATTCCATGTGGCCTGCTCTGCACCGCTAGGCTAGCCTCCTGCCCCCAGGTCACCAGTGTTGAAGTAAGATTCAATGATCTGTCCAGCTGGAATGGACTGGATTAAAAAAATAGGGATGACATGTTGTCTTTTGCCTCAGACAGCAAAATGGCATGGTCTGGCCCCGATAAATATCCATGCCTTCCAACATCTAAAGAGTCTTTAATAGGATCAGTAAGTAACGGTGTTTCGTCCAAGATTTATTTTAGTGGCTAATGCTAGTTTTTATGAAGAAAGAAAGAAAAAAAAATGAGGTAACTTGCACTCCCTTCCTAAATCCTCTTCCAGTAGGCCAGTAGTGCTTCTGACTTCCATCAGGAACTTTAGCTCTGAGAAGTCTGGAGCATGCTCCGTGTAACTTAGATTTCCACGTCAGCCAATAGATATCTATCTAAGTATTATGCTTTAAATGGCCTCACTATCCTGTGTTTTGTTTCTCGAGTCACTTTTTAGCAGCCCTTAGAGTCCTGCTGAGGCAATACTTGAACGGATGCCTATTTCTGATGTAATTCAGTTAAAGTTTCATTAGCCCTGGGGACACAGGCTAGACAAAATCACCACTAGGAATTACTGGAAGAACAAAAACCCACTTTATTCCTATTATGCTCTCCTTCTCATCCCTTCCTTCAAATGTAAATCCCAAGATTCTGCTTGTTTACTTAGCTGGCTGGGCAAACATGAATGTCCAGCTACCAGGCTCTGTCTAATCCTCTAGAGCTTGTATCAACTTTACCAGGCAATGTACTTCTGTGCTGCTTGCCGTAGGTGGACAGAGGCTCTGACTTATTCAATATCGAGTCCTGCTTCAAGCCATCTGTCATTTTCAGGCACTTCAGAGCTTTCCCCTTAGTTCCAAAAGGCTTTTGTACATGACAATCTGTATTCCCATTCAGGCTTAAGTACTATTGCATATGCGCCAGCAAAAAAACAAAACAAAACTTTGTGCATATTTTCTGGAATATTGTATACTAGTTATTTTCCAGTTCACTAACTGCTGAGTTTACAGAGAAATGAAGAGGTAACATGCTTTACACTTGAGACTTCTGGCTGGTGCTGATCATTGTGTGCCACTGAATTCTCCTCTTGATTGGGTTGGGTTCTTGGTGCAGACGTATATTGGACAGAACTTAGTGTGTTCGGCAGCTGGGAGAGAGGGAGATGGAGGGAGGGTCTGCAAGGGGCACAGATAGCCACAGGTTTGGTGGAACTGCAGCAGCTTGCAAATTTCTCTAGCATCTAAAACCCTATCTTGAGGGTATTATAATGGAGCAAATAGGTAGAGCCATATAACATTTCCTGGGTAGATTCTGTGAGGACTGCTACACAGAGATCTAAACAGGGATTAATAATAATAATAATAATTTTATTATTTGTACCTGCCCATCGGACTGAGTTGCCCCAGTCACTCTGGGCAGCTTCCAGCATATACAAAAACATAATAAAACATTAAATATTAAAAAACTTCCCAATACGGGGCTGCCTTCAGATGTCTTCTAAAGGTTATATAGTTACTCATCTCCTTGACATCTGATGGGAGGGTGTTCCACAAGGTGGGTGCCACTACCGAGAAAGTCCTCTGACTATAACCTCACATCTCTCAGGGAGGGAACCGCCAGAAGGCCCTCAGAGCTGGACCTCTGTGTCCGGACTGAATGATGGGGGTGGAGACACTCCTTCAGCTATACAGGGCTGAAGCCATTTAGGGCTTCAAAGGTCAGCACCAGCACTTTGAATTGTTCTCTGAAATGTTTGGAAATGCTGTTTTAAACGGCATGTGGTGAAAATGCTTTTCATCCTGGGTTTCATATGTATTCCCAACATATCGCTGTGTTAATTTTGGAAGTAATGGTAGTTTTCTACTACTTCAGCATAGTAGATGTTGATCGTTCTTAATTGCATAGCTGTAGTTGACACATTACTCTCCTAGTGAGACATTTGTCATGGGATATCAAAGTAATTGAAATAACACTAATTAGCTGCAAGTATATCTGTAAAGAGCAAATTAGCACAATTTCTCAAGAGCATTCTGACTGTAGGAGAGAGCACAGCAGCCATTTAATAATTTTACCACTGGTGCTGAGGGCAATTGAGTACGAGCCCAACAACCCGAGACATAGAGAGCTGTATCCAATGTTAGTCCTGCTGAGAGTAGACCTGTTGAAATGAGTGAACCTAAGGTAGTCATGTTCATTAACTTCCGTGGGTCTCCTCTGAATAGGACTAGCATTGGGTATAACCACAAAGAGTCAAGGACGGCACAATGTGTCCTTGTCTACATATGTGTATGCAAGACATACACACTGATGGAACACACATAAGTATGTATAACCAAGAGTCACAGTGTACCCTGACTTGAGGTTTGCTTTTCTAAGAAGGGCAATTAGGTGCAAGATAACAAGCCAAAGTTTAGTGCAAGTGTGGAGAACTACTGGCACTCATGCATAATTAGGCTCTCTAGGCTTCGCCCACCTGGCTTCCAAGACCAAGCTGCACCTTTTCTGAGAACCTGCTAAAACGCAACACAGCATCTCATGGACCTTCTTGGGCCCACGGCTCAGTAGTGTACCTGCTCCACATCTCCTGGGGCTATTGGAGAATTGTCAGCCATTTGTCTTCCACCCCTTGAATTCTCAGGTTTGATCTCCTGCTCTACTACTGTGTTCCTCCAGCTTAAGTTTATTATTCAAATGAAGTTATTCTAGGTTTTTTGTTTAATTCGTTCTCCTGCCAGGTTAACCTTCTCCACTATTTCAGTGGTGTTGCTTTTGACTGAATCCACACACTCGCTCAGATCGTCTGGCTTGTTGTCTAGCGTTGTCACCCAGCAATCTTTCAAGTTCCTCTTTAAACGATGAATGTTGTTGCAATAACTCCCCCTTTGCTGCATTAGTCAGCATTGCCAACGTTATCGGGGCTTCCTTGGGAGGAGAACTCCCTGTTTAAGAAATGTCTTTGGGGGTTCAGATGTACCAAGAATATTGTTGCAGAAAATGCAATTACAGATTAAGGAAGGCGGATTTGGAATTCCAGATCTGGAATTTATACCATCATGCTTATGTATTGGCAGTTATCGGACACTGGAGACCTGCTGATGGTCTTAATCTCCCGAATTGGGCAACCCTAGAGCATACATATACCGGTACAACACTTTTGGTTGGGTGGACAGTATTAGGATCAAAATATTTGAAAGTTCCAACAACTCCTGAAACAATTAAGTCAGCTAATGAAGGCTGATGCTGTTTTCAGAGCTTTCAGCATTCCTAGAACCTTCAGCTTTTAAAGTATGCTGAAACCTCATGTTATCAGTTCTGCCTTTCCCCACTATTCTACTGCAAGCAAGAGATATTGTTTATTAAGCTGCAGGTCACTTTAGGCAGGCTTTGGGGTCCATTTTTACTGGGTGAGCCGGGTTGCTGCCTCGCTACGCCAGCATCTAGCAGGCACTGAAGCGCTGTCCCCTTATACATTTTTTGAAACTTTTTTTCAGATTTCTCTCTCTCTTTTGCTGCAGTTGCATAATAAACTGGGCGAATCTGTGATTGCGAAAGAGTTCAGCTAACCACAGAAATGCTGAGAGTACAGCAATTAACCATAGCAAAGAAAAGTTAGCAGAGAAATTAAGCTAGTAAACAAATGTGTGTTAAAAGTTTGGGACTCCTCTAATCATGTACCTCTGGCCACCCGGAGCTTGCCAGCTCTTGTGACTGGGGAAGCTGTCCGCTTGGCTTACGTAAATAGGAACTTGGCTTCCCTTGTTATTGTTCTTGTTTGCTTTCCTTTGCTTTTCTGAGGACCAACTTCCCTTCTCTTCCCCTGCTCGTGTTCCAAAAGACAGGATGTTCATTCTCCGAAATTTCTTGAATGCAACAGCAGTTTGAGCCATTTCCTGGACATGTTTTTTGCTTTCTGCAGGAGTTCCTATGCAATGGCTGAAGCTATGCCCCCAGTGCCGCCTTGTTTCAAGGTTATATCAGAAGAGGCAGCAGAGCAGCTCAGGGACACCGTGTCAAGAGTAGTGCAAATCTACAGCCTGGTTATCAGTTAGATTCCTAACTGCCACTGAAAGGCCAAAGTAAAATAATAGCGGGAGTATCCTGTGGTTTTTTTTCAGCCGCAACGCACCAGAGTGCAGTTCCAGCACCTCTCAGGTTGGCGCCATTGTAGGCCAGCACTCCATCCCCCCCCCCCACTTCGTGCCTTTACATACTTCTGAGAAGCCCCAGATGAACATTTCAAGTCAAAATCGCAGCTGGCCAGTGTGTTCTTTAAAATCTATTACTCCACCTAGCTGCCAGCAACTCCTAGCTGTGATTAGCAAAGCTATGGATCGGGGCCAATTTGTATTTCCTTTTCTTCAACCCATCTCCCATGTAGTGGTGGAAGGCTTTAAGCTTTTTGGCCAGGCCTCCACCATTGCCCATACGCACGTTTGCGCGAGGGCCCTTCAAAGCTGCCCTAGCCATCCGCCTGAATCTAAGAGAACGAATGAGGAAGGAGTGCATTTATTCGACCTACACCAGAATCAGGGGCGACCCCCAAACCAGCTTTCTGTAGTTTTTAGCACCTCCATGGGCGGTGAATGCAGCTGTTGTCAAACCGGCACGTTTTCAGGGCTGCCCCAGTAGCCTGGCGACTTACTGTAACAACTTCATGGTGAGTTCTGGCACCTATTTTCTTGCGAGGGTGGGGAAGCAGTGGTGGTGGTGAGGTACACTAAAGAGAGAGTGCCTTGTGCCTGCATGTGTGGTCATTGTGCATGCTGTATATGTGCTTGTTGTGTGCAACATGCATGGTGCTGGTGTGAGTGTATATTTGCCGTATGTGTGATGAATGCACATGTGGGTGCGAGTGATGGAAGCCTGCTGGGAAAGGTTAGGTAAAGGTAAATGTACCCCTGACCATTAGGTCCAGTCATGACCGAATCTGGGGTTGCGGCGCTCATCTCGCTTTATTGGCCGAGGGAGTTGGTGTACAGCTTCCGGGTCATGTGGCCAGCTTGACTAAGCCGCTTCTGGCGAACCAGAGCAGCGCACGGAAACACCGTTTACCTTCCCGCTGGAGCGGTACCTATTTATCTACTTGCACTTTGACGTGCTTTTGAACTGCTAGGTTGGCAGGAGCTGGGACCGAGCAATGGGAGCTCACCCCGTCACGGGGATTTGAACCGCCGACCTTCTGATCGGCAAGTCCTAGGCTCTGTGGTTTAACCCACAGCGCCACCCGCATCCCTGCTGGTAAAGGTTAGCCACCCATAATAAGCCTTCCACATATCTACCACATGTTAAGTTGGCTGTTCCGTATTCACTCTTTCCCTGAACACCATCTGTTTAAAATAAGGTCTCCAGCAGTTGAAAGGAACACCAAACTAAATATGTGATGTCTCATTTAAAAAATAAAAAAATAATAACAGAGATTTGACTGGAATGGGGTTCGAGGCACAATGGAACAATGAGAGCTGGGATGACAGCATGTGAATGAAGAATACTCAGTCTGTTTAGGGTCTTTGCTGGGCACATTTAATTGCATTACTTGTTATCCTAGACTTCAGTTGGCAAAGTATGCCTTGTAAAACACAACTGGAAAAAATGAGATTGGGGGCTTTGGAAATTTCTTTGTTTGACATCAGGAAAGCGTGACTCAGGCTTTGGAGAATGCGGACCAAAAATTGCCCTGCACAGGAAGGACAGATTTCCCAGAAAAATTATGCATGAAGGAAATGCCAGGCTCGTAGTGTAGATGGCCATGCAAAGGTTTCTGGGCAGGAATCCAGATTCACACATACTGAATTTGTGACTGTTTTAATCTTTGTCAATAATGAAGTTTCCCCCTGTAGTACATCTTAAACACAGCACGCACTGGCGAAATGGATGTTAATTTTTCTATAATACAGACATTTGCAATGAGTTAAATACAGTGGTACCTCTAGTTACGAACTTAATTCATTCCAGAGGTCCGTTCTTAACCTGAAACTGTTCTTAACTAGAGGTGTGCTTTCGCTAATGGGGCTTCTTGCTGCCGCTGTGCCGCTGGCACACGATTTCTGTTCTCATCCTGGGGCAAAGTTCTCAACTCGAGGTAACTCTTCCAATCCATCACTACCATCTTTTAACTGCTAGCTAAAAGAGAGGTTTAGGAAGAGAAGGGTTTCATTTGCTCTAGGAAGACCTTTTGGTGCATTGTGGTGAAAACTGGTTTGCATCTAAATGGTAAATGGAGCAGCTTCTTCCCATTAGTAGCCCCAGAATGAAATCCTACTTGTTTTGCAGTTTTAGGGCACCACGAAACAGCGTTTCATCAGACGGTTCTCTCAGTTATCTGCATAAATTTGCAATTTGCTGTGCTATCAATACATTGTGGAAGATGTCTCGTTTGGAGCACTTTGTCAGCAGCACTGATACTGCTGAAATTTGAAAAAAAATAAAGGTTCTGAATATGCATTTTCCCAGCTCACAGTTCCCAGATGTATTCCAAGAAGATCTCACTTGTCCTGAAATCCTTTGTCTACATGGAATTTAAATGAAGTCTTACATTCATTAGGTTAGGCACTCAAAGCCAGCAGCGATGTTGGTACATGTTCAGAAGTTAATTTCTTTGATCCTTATCTTGATGACACTCTGGTTTATAGACTAAAACTTTAAAAAATGGAAATGTAATTTACAGAGCAGTACCTTGGCTCCAGTTGTGAGCAGTCAACTGCACCTGGAATTTCCAAGTTTGAAAAAGTCATGTATACCTCAAGAGCATACATGTCCTGCATGCAGCCCAATCTTGGCAAATAATAGACGAGCAAGGAATAGATGCAGGTGGGCTTGTGTGCAGGTGGGCAGTATGGCTGAGGGAAACCTCTTGCCAGAGACCGTGCTGACTTTCCTGTCCCCCACACTTAATGGTGTTGAAGAACATGCATGCATCTTTTAAACTTCCTTGTATAAAGGGTCACATGCAAAAAGTATTCTGAGACTATATGAATATAAATATTAATAGCTATTACACTCACACACACACAGAGAGAGAGATTCTCCAATAATGCTTTAAATTGCTGGTTTGATTCCCAGTCAAGCTGATGGGAGTTGGCTCATTGTTGACTTCAAATGCAGAGCCATCCCTGCACCACATGGCTATGACTCCTTTTGCATAGACCTGTAGGTTGTCACATTAGAGACAAAACACTACTATTTAGTCATTCTAAAGTGTTTTGGCTCTTTCTTTTTCTATTGGCCCTATTTTCATCTAAGGAATGCCGCAGGGTATGGATGGAGAAATAATGTGATCTGGTATAAGTCAGATTCCATTGTCCCTATGTGACTCCTCAAATCACAGCTGTGGGTCCATCCTTATACCCTCTTTTTAAATGTTAGTTACTTAGACCAGTGGTTTTCAACCAATGTGTTGTGGCACCCTGGGGTGCCTTGAATGATGGTCAGGGGTGCCACAGGCAACCCTGGCCTATGTCCCTCTTTCTTTCTTTCTTTCTTTCTTTCTTTCTTTCTTTCTTTCTTTCTTTCTTTCTTTCCTTCCTTCCTTCCTTCCTTCCTTCCTTCCTTCCTTCCTTCCCTCCCTTCCTCTGATGTCCTCTCGCATCTCTGCCTCCCAAAGGCTTGCACAGCTGTTTGTTGCAGCAGCCCTGCTACAAGCTCCCCAGGCAAATGGTGCCTCTGGGGCTGGCCAGGGGGTGCTGGTTGCCAGGAGCAGAGGTGACCTCAGAGTAAGCAAGCAGGCGAGGGAGCCCAGCCAGCCAGTCCACCAGCCCTTGCTGTTGGGAATGGACAGAAAAGTCCCAGGCCCCTGTGGGGCAGTGTGAGGAGGCACCTCTCTTTGTGGCAGGGGGGCAGCTCAGAGACCAGGGGCGGCAGCAGTGGCTGCCCGGAGGACTCTCAAGGAGAAGAGGCTGAGGGAACACTCCTCAAAGGAGAGTGTTTATAAAAAGGGTAAGAGGCTGCCAGCTCTGCAAGCAGGGGGTGACATATCTGAGCTCCTGAGCCCCACAGGGGTGCCGAAGAAAGAATGCAGTTGGGCAAGGGATCAGTGGACTCAAAAAGGTTAAAGACCTCAGACTTAGACTATTAAGGTAAATAAAAGAGCTTAAAATGGTTCGTTTGATATTCTTCCACAGACACTATGTGCACAAACTATGGGATAGTATACAACACAAGAGATTGCTGTTTCTATATTTGTGTTTGGTTCACATCTTTGGTTTTGTAATCTACTATGTGATTTCCAAATGCCTTCTGTTATTCCAGAGTTTGGTCTTGGTTTAATTTGCTGTTTCACTTGGGGGTCTTACATCTCTCAGAAAGTATCGCTCAGTATAAGGTTACATATTCCAAGGATTCGTTGCATACTGTAAACAAAATCAAAAGGTGTTTGGTTTCTGTGCCTTCTGTTTAAATGATTGTTTGCAACCGACTCAAAATACATTCCTGAGAGCTGAGCAACTGCTTCCATAAAAAAGTACAATAGCAGGGATTTATCTTCCTTTTCCCTTCAAGAGTGAGGCACCCAATTTGTGTCAGATCATATCCAATTGTAGGTTCTTTTTGCACTGATACCAGGAAAATGATGCTACGATAAATTATATACCTTAAATGGAACCTAGACAGGTTTACTATGAACAGATCTAGCACAAACTAAATTAATTCTCAATCAAGGTAATCCAAATATTGTGCAAAGGAACAGTATTTGCAAAAGAACTCATCCTCCTGCCACCTGTTTGATCTTGAGATTTATCTATTTAATTGGTGCCAAATGCATAGAAGAGCATGAATCTTGCAAAGATCATCTAGTTCAATGTTCCCTATCCTATAGTGGTCAAGCAATCAAAAGTACAGTATCACTGCTTCTGCCTACAGTCTGAAGTGAAACAATCCAGCTTTGTTTATCACTTCATTCTGAGTAACTGAAATTGAGGGTTGAAACTTCCATAGAGGGCATGTGCTATTGTCAACTGCAATCCTATACACACTTAGCTACTGGTAAATCTCACTGAACTCAGCTGGTTTACTTCTGAGTAAACACGTACAGCAGACTTGCCCTGTAAATGCCATAGCTCTTTCCTAGAAACTGATGGAAATGCACAAGAGACAATAGCAGGCTTTACTTTCAGAGACTTGCTTTAAGAAATCCTTCTGCCATCTTGGAAAGTATGCAGTCCTAAATTGTACAAATGGAATTCATTGTGACTTTGCTTTGTGCTAATACGTTTGGGACTTGGAAGTGCGTGGTATGCATTAGAGACCTCTCTGCGGAAACAGTACCTTGGTGCAATTATTTCTTGTAACCCCCTCCCCCAGAAGAGCCCCCCCCCTTACAGCTGATGAAATCCTGCTCTAAAGGTCTCCACCTTAACTTTCCATAACAGACGATGCAGCAGATGAGTGACCACCGCTACGACAAGCTTACAGTTCCTGACGACGCTGCAGCAAACTGTATATATTTAAACATTCCTGGCAAAGGTCACATCTTGTTGCACCGAGCCCCTGAGGAATATCCAGAAAGTGCAAAGGTAAAAAAGCAAATAGAATAAAAGCTTCTTCTTATAAGGTGCCGATCAATGCTAAACTAATAGTGGCTGTGTAAGGGAAGGTGCGGAACGTTACTTTAGCCGTGCCTTCAAATACTAGCCATTTCCACTCCCCCTTGCACTGTGCGTTAAAGAGGGAAAAAGGAGTGGAAAGGTGAAAGTTTTATGTGCATGGTGCTAGCAAAAAAAATTAAGCAATGGGTCTTGTGCTGTGAATTCCAACAGCTTTTCTTAGCTGCTCCAGGTGATGGCACAAAGGTTGCGATTTTCAAGGATGTACCTGAGTGCAGAGCATTTTTGTATCATTCATATGTGTTTTCATACCTCAAGCCTAGGAGACCTGGTTACAGTTCCTGATGCTTAAGTCGATCCTTTGTAGCGCTTTTAAGTTTTCCATCATCTCTGCTCTGTAAAGGATTCAGGGTGCAGGTTTGGGATACTTGCTGCTACTGTAGTACTGTTTGGTTTAATCAGTTCTATAAGTGATGCCGACACATGCTGCGATTTTTAACCACCTGATAGTTGTGCAGGTCTTTCCTTGGTTCGCGCCATTAGTGCACTTGCATTTTTTGCTCCGATGAATCATTTCCCTGTATCCCCTTTCCAGTTTTAACAATTCGTTGGACCGAGAGAGGTTTTTAACCAGGCCTCCAGAAAGCGCTCCCCCTAAAGGCCTCTTTTTAGCCCTCGTCAGACTGAAATATGTGCTCCCAGTGTGATTTGGGAGCTGTAGACTTGTGTGTGTGTGTGTGAGAGAGAGATTTCCAAGTCAGAACAGCGGGGGGGGGGGGAGGCATAAGTGAATATGGAACCAAAGCACAATTTTAGTAGCGCAACCTCTTCTTTAAATACTTAGAAACCGTTTCTGTGAAAGTAAGAAATTCGCAAATATAACACCATTTCCCTCTTGTTTCTTCCCTCCCCCATAGGTCTTCGAAAAACTGAAGGACCACATGTTGATCCCTATAGCAAACACAGAGCTTGAAAAAATAGATGGGGCGCTCACTTGTTGTTCTGTCCTTATTAATAAAACTTCACAATTATGAGTTTACAGACTTCCTCCCATGTAACTGGCAATAACGTACATGCAAGGCAGACGAATCTGTACCCACTTTTTATTGGTTCCCTTGACAATCTACTGTACCACTGTGCTACTAACCTTTGTTTACAATGGTGCCCTTTCAGGTGGTAATTAAGGTGTGTGTGTATATATATATCTGCTTTTTTTCTGATGTAAAAGGAC
This sequence comes from Podarcis liolepis, assembly GCF_965112155.1. NCBI lineage: Eukaryota > Metazoa > Chordata > Lepidosauria > Squamata > Lacertidae > Podarcis > Podarcis liolepis. The sequence goes on along the minus strand of NC_139559.1, from coordinate 69,987,606 downwards.
TCTGCTGCATGTTTGTCTGGACTTAACCGAAGACCATTATGACGATTAGTGGTTTATATAGTTGGTGTGAAACTGATCTAGAAAGCAGACGTAGGGGGCCACATCTAACATTACTTTTAACTGACACAAACCTTATGACCCAGGTCTTAAATGCTACTTTATAGAGTGCTCAGGTGCATATTGTGTACATTTCACTCCCAAGGCATGCTTTAGGTGCAGGATTCCAAATGGATGAAGCAAGTCAAGTCCCCTTAATGGCACATGCGGACAGGTGCTAGACAAAGTATAACTTTTAGAATCTAGCCTCCCTTCACACAAGCCAGCTTTATTGTTGTATTGTGTCCAGCAGTATGCTGATGACTGCCTACCTTGTACCCCAATGTAATACAGGGGTTAGGGGCTGATGGTCCAACTCTTTGCTTCTGCTGATGTTGACTTTGTCACGGGAATTTCAAATTTGTTCCCATAAGGGCTTTCTCGTCTTCTTTCCCCATTGATCTGCCTATCTTCCATCCCAGGTATTCATGGCCAAAAAAAATAACCTTTAGAAATAACAACAAAGCTATGGGTTATCTTCATGTTAGAAAAGAGATATGGCAGAAGGAAGGGGCTAATTATCTCTTCTCCCTCCTGACCACTTTTTAACTAAATATTGGTCTTCAAGCATCTTTTCTACCTACTGGGGAAAAGTTATGGTACTGTATATTTTCTCCCGTGTGTAAAAAAGGAGCTTGAGGAGGATTTGGGGAGGGGAATGGTTAGATGTGAAAGGCTTTAGCAACCCCTCCCCTGCTTATTCCTCCACTTGGACTTGAAGATATCCACAGCTGTTTTTCTTTACAAAAGGACTACATGTGACTGCCGTGTAACTTCTGCCATGTAACTTCTATAACCTCAGGCTTGAGCGATAGCTGGGACATAAAGGGCTCAGAGTAATACCAATGCCTTTAACTGGGGATGCATTAAGATGGATTTCACGCCCTCAAATCAGACTGTTACACTTCGGTGGCCTCTAGTCATTTCCCCTTGAATTTTGGGATGCTTTCTCATTAAAGCAAGATCTTTGCGCCTGTGCTAGGTGGGTTGCTTTTGTGCTTTGCTGAAGGCATCTGTTGGGATTGAAATTTACATAGCGTGCCATCACGCATGAGGCTTATATTAGTTCTTGCTTCAATCCATTTTTAATGTAAATGTGAAATCTACATTGGCCACAATACTCATGTTGCAAAGGCCTCTAATGAACATCTATAGCTGACATTGGTTCTGACGTCTGTGCTCATTAAGAGTAATGCAGAAATCAGCCTCGGTTTTATTCATCCCTGACTTTTTCTCTTTTGTTCTGTGTCTCTTTTTTCTTCTCCTTCTTCCTCCCCTTCTACCTTTGCCTTCCATTTCTCTTGTCTTCTCTCTTCCAGAAATCCCTATTATAGGTAACTAAAACAAAAGAAATTTGATAACACCATGAACCTGGGCTCCTGTGTAGTCCTTTTTAGAGTACCAGCTGCAGTGTGAAATGTACTGTGTTTTATTATTCCACAGTATTGTGTTGCTGCTCATGCCATGGAAGTGCATTAGAAGAGAATCGTGAGCAGAATCTATTGCAAACGGCGGGTGGCACCTAGGGAAAAAGTGTTACTGCAGAGGAGGGTTCTCAGGGGGATTTCATTCTGATAGTCTTGAATTTCAGCAAGGCTTAAACCACTAGTAAGTTTATCCTAGTGTATCCTAGAAGCTGAGACAATGGTCTCTTTGTTTATCCACTGGATAGGCAGATAGCTCATAAATAAATCTTATATCAATCTTGTTCTAAGAATAATCCACGTGTTCATGTGAATCTCAAACTTAATGTTCTGACACCCGTACAGTCGGCCTTAACAAATGATGTTAACAAATTTCTTCTTCATCTCACCTTCACCAATATTGCTTTACTTTTCATGTGTTTTTTTTTGTTTTGAATTTTCGTTTGATCAGAGTGCTTCTGAGAGCCAACAGTGAACTTCCTGGGAAGTTTCGGTAGTGAGAAAGAGATTGCGGGAGTTCTAGCTGCAGAAGTTTTGCTTTGGTTTTTTACTGTGGTGTATTCCTTCGAATAAGGAAGAGAGTTGTCTTCCAACAGGCTGCCATGACTACTCTGTCTAAGCTTTCAGGTTGTTGTGCTCGGAACGATGAATATCTTGGATGATTTTTCTAACTTTTAATTGTGTGACTGTTTACTATGGAATTCAGCTGAAAGAAATATTTCTTATGGTAAATTCTGCAACACGCTTAAGGCCTTAGTCATATGTTTTTTCACCACACACACAAAGAATATAGACAATTGCATTGTCTTGAAACCTGTTATGTCATTTCAAAGTATGGAGATACTATCTAGCTCAAGTAGCGCTAGGAACTCTCCAAGGGCTGACATACGGTCTGAGTATTTTATCAACTTCCTGGTTAAGGCCACTATTCTCCAATGCTAATTCTGTCTAGTTGCTGAGGTGTCATAGAAGGAAGGAAGAAAGATCGGGTAGCTGAGTAATAAGGAAAGAATCTCTGAAACTATTGAACCATGTAGGGAATCCAAGAAATGTAAACTGGAAAATGCTACCAATATCATCCTGTTGCCTTTTAGAAGGATTAAGTATACTTAAAAACTCTCTGGTTCGTGATTCTTTTGCCCTTTCATTTCTCCCTTTTGATGAGAAATTATACTGCGTCTTATTCACTTGTCAGGTATTGCTCATGTTCCATCAAGCCAGAAGCCTTAGAATGAGTTTACATGAAATTTGTGAAGTGAAATAAACATTCATGAAAGAGGCAGAGCTGATTCATATGGGAAGGGTTTTATGCGGTAAAGGGAATTAATATGAAAGCAATGCATTTCTTTCACCATTTGGAATTCAGTTTATAAGAGAGAGAGAAAATAGTGGAAGAATTGCAGTGATTTTTGTGACAATATATCCCTGCAAGGAAAAATGAAATAAAAACAGCTGCAGAAACCCACTCTTCAAGAAGTCATCATCTCTCCAGCTGAAGGAGGAAAGAGGAAGAGGTATGAAGTCATCTTCCCCAAACTCAAGCATCACAGCCCAAAGGATGAGAGTTCTGCTTTGTTATGTTTCAGTGGACGCCCTGCCAATCAGTCAATCAATCAATCTCCTTTACTGGCATGCAGGGACCCCTTGCCACAGAAGTAAAATCTGCAAATTCCTGTGAAAGGGTCTTCATCTTTGATGCTTTCTTTTGTCTCTGCATTCCAGCTTCAGAGCTGTGTTGTCAGTACGCCAGGCATATATCTTTCTAATTGAAGACTTGTAGATTATGTTTCTCATCTGCTTTTTGTGTATAAATTTGTGTGATGGGTTGCCTCTGCTGAGCTTTTGATAGTTCACTGAAGGCTTTTTGGGCACGTAGTTTAATTAATTTTATTTATGGATAAATTCGTATGTTGCGCTCCAAAACCAGTTTCTGTATTGTTTCCGAAACAAACAAACAAACAAAAATGGATTGCTATACCTGATTATGCAACAGTTCTAGGATTGCCAGCTTTCCTGATTTTTATCATTATGGTCCAGGAAGTTACTATCACGCCCGGTATCAAGAAACACCCCTCCACAATGGGGGGATTTTCAGAATTTAAAGGATGTTAATGTAGAGTGAGAGAGACTCATTTAGATCTTTATATGTGTGCATACTTTGTATTCTTTCAGCAGGTACATTTCCCTTCTCGTTATCGTGTGCCACATGGAAGTATAAGTAAACACTTGGAAATCTATGCTCCAGAATCAATGTTTGCAGTTCAACTTTGTAGCATAGCAAATTCCTTTCTGAGGCTGGAACTAGACTCTACAGCTAATGCAGAGCTGTTGCCAAAGCCAATTCTCCCCTTCAATATCTAGTGGTTTGTAACATAATCACAATGAGTATCCTTATATGTTATGGGTGGGGTTGGGGAAAAGGAAAAAGGGTATGGAGCTGTTGCTTTCAGCTACTGCCCGCATCTTCCTAATTTTGGCCTGAAGCACTGAAACTTTATCTAAATAATTATTTAAGCCTATGTTTGGCAGTTGTACAATCTGATTGCCCGTTGTACAATCAGTAGACGCAAATGGTAAGACCTTTCTTACACACCACTGCTTCAAATTTTGTTATTGAATATTCCATTATAGAAAATAACCATCTATTTAGAAAACTGCTATTTCCATTGAGGGTAGTTCAGCCTGGCCTCCTCTCAGTCCTGATATGTTATAAAATTCTTCAACATGTATGTTGGGAGCATTTTTTAAAAAAATGCAACACCCTTTCCCTGAAGTGTAGTCTAGATTGGTAAGAGTCCATTTGCCACCTGTTGATTCAGCTGGTAAGGTAAAAGTAAAGGACCCCTGGACAGTTAAGTCCAGTCAAATTTGACTATGGGTTACGGTGCTCATCTCTGCTTTCAGGCCAAGGGAGCCTCCACCTGTCTACAGACAGTTTTTTCGGGTCATGTAGCCAGCCTGACTAAACCACTTCTGGCACAGCGGGACACTGTGCTGGAAGTCAGAGTGCATGTAAACGCCGTTTATCTCCCCGCTGCAGCGGTACCTAGTTATCTACTCACGCTGGTATGTGTTCAAACTGCTAGGTTGGCAGGAGCTGGGACAAAGCGACATAAACTGGCCCTTAACTTCTGATAAAATCTAAAATGACCTCTCTTGCACTACCCAATTCAATGTTCGGAACTGCTTAAATGAAAAGATGGCAAGCCTAGCACTGTTGTATTCTGCAACTTGCTTTGTCCCACTGTTTCCTCTGTGATCCATGACCTGCCCAGAACTTTACACTTTCCCCCCAAACACTTTGGTGGTTACAAAATTGGAAGCACCAGATAAGCTCTCCCATTTCATTTCTTTTTATCCTTGTGTTGTTTAGTTTATTTTGGGGCTGAAGAAAGTGATGCAACTTGTGGGTTTCCTTGTTGGACAAAATGTGATTGGTGTCATCTAAGGTTCCCCTCCTTATGCCAACAAGAAGTTTGTATACATGATGTACCTTACATTGCTACACTTGGCATTTTTCCACTCCCACCCACACCACAAAGTATACACTCAGTTGAAATATTTCACAGATATGCCCCGTTTTAGAAGTGTACTGTGGCATTTTTTGTTAAGGACAGGCGAAACACAGCAGTCCCATAAGATGGGATCATAGCTCAGGCAGAACATCATGTTCAGCTTAGTGAAGAACTGTCAAAATCTCCCCCTCCCTGTCTTCTCCCTCACTGAAAGCAATCTCTGGTACAACTTTGGCACTTATTTAAATATAGGCAGGGCAGAATCCATTTGAGTAATAATCAAATGTTTCTCAGGAGTTGGTACATATCCATACAAAAGAGAGACTGTGTTGTTGTTTTTTGAAGAGCATTTTTTCATCTGTTAGAAGCTGTGAGCAAAATATCAGGGACCTTACTTGAACTCCCAGAAAGCTTGACACTGGATGCTTGATGGTGTAGCTTGTATGAGATCTACTATGAATCAAGTGCATTGTGTTCCTTTACTATGCACAGATATGACTACTAAATTACCACAGTATTTTAGACTCTGTTACCTTTGAGAGACCTTTATTACAATCCAGTATATTGTTGCCCACTTTTTTGTGCCAAACATCCACGCATTCCATAGTCTGTTAACACTGGAAAAAGTTGATCCAGATTTTCCATTTTGTTTCGTCTTCTGCAGTTTCAGTACTTCATGTACACATATCACTATGGAATAAAGTGTCAGTTGCACCTGGACCATGTGTGCTTTGTTCCAGTAGACGACTTGAATTTTCTGCTTAGTTTGGGTTTACACAAAAGTTTGCATTATTTTGCCAGCCATGCAGAAGTGGAGATTAGTAACAGACCTTACTTTTTAACATTGGGTTGGAAATAATAATAATGATGATAATAATTATTCAATTTATATACCACCTCTTATCAGAAGATCCCAAGGCAGTGTACAACACTAAAAACACATAACAGAACATCAATGATATAAACATAATTGAAACATTAAAAAAAACATACTGACAAATCTCGTTTGTGACTTAGGTCACAGTGAAATCAATGTGAAAAAATTAGTCATGACTTAAGTCTCATTAATTTTAATGGGAACTAGCAGTGTCTACTCTAGGGGAGACCCAAATAATTTGCTGCCTGAGGCAAAGGACAAGATTCCACCCCAATTCTATATTCAGAAGCTGACTAGAATGGCCATGGAAACTTATTTCAATAATTGCAATGGAATATTGCCTGAAGGCAATGGGCTACTTATGGGGGCGGGGTGCAGAACAGGCCATATGGCATACAAAGCCCTGTCCTTTAATAGGAGGGTATGACCCAGAAGGTTCATTCCTGCTGCTCCCGCTCGCCCCAGCACTAGTTGCCTGACACAGTTGCCTCACTCTCCCAACAGTAGGGCTGGCTCTGTTCTATACAGAATTGAGTCTGTTTGAGCTCAGTAGCACCTAGTCCCAAATTAAGTTTGCACAGGATCGCTGCTGGGCAGAGCAATCCTAACCCTGCATGGAGCAGGGTGGGGATGATCAGAGTGGCAGAACCACCATTGCATCAGAAGTCTCTCAAGGCAGAATGGGGTGGTGGTTTTCTTGGTTTGTTGTTGTTGTTTTCCTGCACCAGCTCCAGGCATATTGCCCCCCCCCCCTCACTTGGCAATGGGGCCAACATAGGATCCAGCTTAGCTTAGCTTTGCTTGGACCATTTGGTAGCCTCCAAACCCATAGTTCATAAAAGCAAAATATTCCCAACTATTATATTGGTAATGCTATTTAGATAATTTGAGTACTTAATGCTTATATAGCAATGTCCACACTACTTTAATAAACCATTATTGCAGTCCTTAACATCTATCCTGTAAGATGGGTCTGTGTTATTATCCCCTTATTGTAGGTGAGGGTGCAGGTAGGGATGTTTGATAAATTTGATTTATTTCAGATTCTGATTATGAACTGACTTGATCAGTGCCTCCCAGACTTGTACCTGTACAGAAGAGAACATAGCCACCGAGAGTGGCTGGGTTATATTATTATTATTATTATTATTATTATTATTATTATTATTATTATTATTATTACTACCTTTGGTTTTCACATGCACTGAATTATGCAACAAGGTGCTTAATTTAAAACAACAGAGCAAAATGCAGTTTAAAATCGTATTTTGATATAAAATAGTGCATAAATGTGAATACTGTTGAAAAAAACACAGGTCAATATTGAAAATGCAAAGCAGAAATAACTAGCCACCGTATCTTCTTTGGTGTGCTCAGGTGGAGATAATTTGCAAGATCATGATGAGCACCTCACCCCCATATCCTGCATCTCTCATTTCCACTTATTCTAACACTTTAAAAAGGTAAAGGTACCCCCTGACTGGGGTTGCGGTGCTCATCTCGCTCTGTATGCTGAGGGAGCCAGCGTTTGTCTGCAGGCAACTTCCGGGCCATGTGGCCAGCATGACTAAGCCGCTTCTGGCGAAACCAGAGCAGCACACGGAAACGCCATTTACCTTCCCGCCGGAGTGGGAATATTTATCTACTTGCACTTTGACGTGCTTTTGAACTGCTAGGTGGGCCACCACTAATCACTGGTGTGTCATTTGTAAGTACTTGAACCTAACTGGAGCTTTTGTGAAGCAGAGAGTCAAGAAGGAGAGAGAAACATCCATGAAGACGGTGCCCTAAAGTCACAATGTTTCATCAGCATCAGCTTCCCTGTCCCTTGATTTCATGGGTTATCTTTTGAACTGAGACAGCATCTTGTGCTAAGTCCAGAGAACTTTGCAGCTCAGCTCTACAAATATTGACTTGGAGGTAAATCCCACTGTAATTGATTGAACTTACTCTGTGTGTAGGATTGCTTCTTTAAAGAGATGATAATGCTCTTACATTATTTAAAATAGCAAAACCATTTAGGTTACAGAAATAATAGTTATATTATTGTTCTACGTATATTGCTTATATTTTTATACCTGCATTTGATTATTATATATGATAATATTAAAACGTGTGTGTGTCTAAAAAAGAACAGCATATAGAGGATATATTTAGAGAGAAGAGTTTTTCACAGCAGTGTAGTACCATCTAGTGACAGCTGGAGGCTGGTATGACTATTAACATGCAAGATTAAAGTCTACATGACATGTAACATTTACCATAGTATAAATCACATTATGTAATACAATATATAAATTTGTATTTTTTGGGGGGGGGGGTGAATGAATGAATTCATCCATCCATCTATCTATACACACAGACACACACATATATAAATAGTTGATATATTACAGTAAAGGTTGCATTAATCACTTGCTGGAAACTGCAGGAAGGCAGAGTGCTCTTGTGCTTGCGTCCTTCTTGTGGGTTTCTCACAAGCATCTAGTTGGCCGTTGTGAGAACAGGATGTGGACTAGCTGGGCCACTGGCCTGATCCAGCAGGCTATTCTCATTTCTTTATTCATATTTAGATTTATTTATCAATTAATCACTTTAGCTTCATGGCAGAATGGTAGTTTTTTTTAATCCTGTCTGCCAGCCTTAATGCTAACCCAGAGCTTTCCAAACTGTGTGTCGCGACACATTAGTGTGTCGGCTGCAACATGTAGGTGTGTTGCGTGAACTCTCCTCTTGGGGCTGGAAAGGGGTTAGTTTAACCTCCGGTTTGCTAGTAAAACTGAATTGCTGCGTTGTGAAATGATCCATGTCTAAAAAGTGTGTCACCAACATGAAAAGTTTGGAAAGCTCTGTTCTAACCACTATACCACTATCACTATAAGCGTGATTTTAGCTAATTTGGCACAGTTTAATGAATACGTAAGGCACAGGTGTAACACACGGGGCCCATGATCAGAATCTCCCACATATATATATATATATATATTAAGTTAAATAGTAGCTGGGTATGTATGTGTTGGATTGGGACTGCAGTACTGCAGCTAATATTGCACAGGTGCAATGTTTTTGCCCTCTACAACTGTCAGAGCTGCTTGAAGATCCTAGCTCACAGAGGATCACGCTAGCCAGCGGTCATTAAGTAAAAGTCTTTATTGAATTACAGTTTCCATTCTCACGCTGCTGCGCGCAACTCTACGCCTAGTAGCTAGGTCGGCGAAGCTCCGTCTGAGTCTCCGCCCTGTGTGCACCAACTTAATATCCTAGCCTTGCTCCACCTTTTCCTCCTGACTGTCCTCCTCTGGGTCCCTCTACCCCCCGGGGCTTCTTCCTTCCGGGATTCTTCTGACGCTGACCCAGACCCTCCTGCCTCCTTGCGCCGGGCTTTAGGACCTGGCTCTCTTTCGGGGCTGCTTACTGCGCCGCCTTCCTCTGCATTTGAACTTGGCGCGCGCGCCCAACCTTCCACTTTCCTCTCAACCGTTTCTTCGCTCCCCGATGGAGGTGTGGCCATCCCCGACTCATGTCCTCCCTCCTGTGGAGGTGTGGCCACTCCTGACTCATGTCCTCCCTCCTGTGGTGAGCTGCCAGCGCTTCCCCCCTGGCTCCCTTCCTCTTCCCTGCTTCCTGGCGGTGACGCTGGTCCCGATTTCCAGCTGCTCCCCCCTGAGTCCTCTCTGGCTCTGTCTTCCTGGGGTGCCCCCCTAGACTCCCCCCTTGCCCTCGCCACTGGTGCTCCTTTCTGTGAATCCTCTGATTCACTGGAAAGACTAGGAGATCTCGGGTCGTCGTCGTCACTCATCTTTTCTTCTGCCTCCTCCCCTTCGCTCTCTGTTTCCTCCCTTGCCCGTGCTTCTGCTCCTAAACCCCTGACATCCATCCCCCCCTCGAAGCCCCCCATTCCCCCCTCCCCTCCTTCCGGTGCTGGAGCTGGGGGCTGCTGTCGCAAAGGGACGAACGTCGGGTATCGGTCGCTTCCCGTGGCAGGCCTCCATCTGAAGTCTCCCGGGTCTTCCTCCCCGCTCTCGTCGACGACAGTCACCTCCGCTTCCATCTCTGTGCCGCCGTGCTCGAAACCAGGGTCGTCCCCGAAAACGTCCATGTCCGTCTCTCCCTCACTTCCTCCTGTCGGTGTTGCTCGTCCTGGGCCTTCCAGCCACCGTCTGCGCCACTGCTCCTCTGGCCTATCGTCCCACCAATACGAGGGTTCTGATGCAGATCCCGAGGGTGACCCCTCCGGGGAACGGACGTCTTGTGTCGGGTCCTCGTCCGAGTCGAACCCCCGGAAAGTGCTGGCCGAAAGTGTGGGCGTGAAAAGCCAGTCGTCAAAATATTCTGCTGGCATAGGTCTATGGGGAAAGAGGGCATGAAACTCGTCTTTGAGGAGAGGTTCGTCCAAGGCGTAGCCCGGCACCCAGCTGTTCGCACTGGCCGGGGTGCCCTCCTTGGCGAGAAAGTATTCTACCCCCTCTTCCCCCCATCTGGAGTCCAAAATCTCAGTGACTTCGTTGATGCGCTCCTTCTGTGCCACTTCCGCGTGCCCTGTTCTGTCTCTGACCGGACTCGGCGCTGTTCTGGGTTCCTGGAACCTGTGCGGTGCCTTGTAGGGAGTGAGCACCGATCTGTGGAATACCGGATGCATTCTGGAACCCTCCGGAAGTGCCAGTCTGAAAGCTACCGGGTTGACCTGCTCTTCGACTTGGTAGGGCCCCAGTTGCTTATGCCCTAGTTTCTTCTTGGCCAACGACCTGGCCGGCACTGCGTGGGCTGCTAACCAAACCCAGTCTCCCACGTGGAGCTCTTCTCCAACCCTTCTGTGCTTGTCTGCTTGTACCTTGTATGCGTGCTTGGCCAGCTCCAGGTGGCGCCTCAGCTGATCGTGGACCTCCTGCAGCTCCGACGCGAACGCATCTGCTGTCTGCGGCTCCCCCTCCCCCATTCTTTCCAGTCCCGGGAAGGTTCTGGGGTGCCTCCCGTTGTTGGCGAAGAACGGCGTGACCCCCGTGGACACGTGCTTCGTGTTGTTGTAGGCGAACTCGGCAAGCGGTAGGTAATCCACCCACGTCGCAGGCTGTTGATTTGCATAACATCTCAGGTACTGCTGCATGATGGCATTGACCCGCTCCGCTTGCCCGTTGGTCTGCGGGTGTCTCGCCGACGCCAGGTTGATCTTGACGTTCAGGAAGCCCATCAGCTTCTGCCAGAAATTCGAGATGAACTGCCGCCCCCGGTCGGACAGAATAGACCGTGGCAGACCATGAACCTTGAACACGTGGTCTATGAACAGTTTGGCGGTTTGCTCCGCAGTGGCCACCTTCGCACACGGAATGAAATGCGCCATCTTGGAAAACAGGTCCACCACCACCAGCACTGCCGTCTTGCCCCTTGAGCTGGGCAGATCCGTGACAAAGTCCAGAGCCACCCTTTCCCAAGGTTCGACCGGAGTTTGCAGCGGTTCCAACAGTCCGGCCGGCGGTTTGTGCACTGGTTTGGCCCTCTGGCAGGTGTCGCACCTCGCCACGTAGTCTGCGACCTCCCCTCTCATTCCAGGCCACCAGAAATCCCTGGCTACTAATTCCACCGTCTTCTCCTTGCCAAAGTGCCCGGCCGTGGGCGCGTCGTGCAGCTGCTGCAGCACCTTGGCTCGAAGTTCGTCTCCCGGCACGTAGATGGCCCCTTTTCGGATGAGCAATCCATCTCGTAACCGGAAACCGTCGGCCGCTGCCTTGCCCCTTTGCACCTCTGCCATCTTTGCTTGTGCGAAGGAGTCCTCCTGCAACGCACGTCGCACCGCCTCTAGGTCCACGGTCGCCGCGGCGCACGCCCACACTGCTGGTGCGAAGATGTGCATGGCGGCCGCTGGCGTTGCGTCCTCCAGATACTGTGGCTTACGGGAGAGAGCGTCTGCCATGATGTTGGTGTCCCCCGGGACATACTCTATTCGGAAGTCGAAGTTTGCAAAGAACTCAGCCCAACGTATCTGCCTCTGGTTCAGGAACTGTGCCGTGCGCCAGTGCTCTAGATTCTTGTGGTCCGTGCAAACCTGCACCGTGTGCTTGGCGCCGATCAGAAAGTGCCTCCACGCCTTGAACGCTGCGTGAATGGCCAGCAACTCCCTGTCCCAGATGGTGTAGCTCTGTTCGGACTTGCTGAGCTTCCTGGAGTAAAACGCTCCCGGTCGCCACACCCCCTGCGGGTCTTTCTGCAACAGGACCGCCCCCACGGCTCTGTCCGAGGCGTCTGTCTCCACCCTCATCGGCTTGCTGGGGTTGACATGAAGCAGCTGCTCTTCCGACGCGAAGAGACGCTTGAGTGCCTGAAAGGACTGCTCCGCCTGCGCTGTCCAAACGAACTTCTTCTTCTTGGAGCTAAGCGTGTCAGTGATGGCCGCTGTCTGCATCGCGAAGCCCTTGATAAACTTGCGATAGAAGTTCGCAAAGCCGACAAACCGTTGGACCTCCTTCCGGTTGCGCGGACTCTTCCAATCCAACACCGCTCGAACCTTGGCGCTGTCCATGGCGAGCCCCTTGTCAGACAGCTTGTAGCCCAGAAAATCCACCTCCGGCACGTCAAATTGGCACTTCTCCAGCTTGGCGTAGAGCCTATGTTGCTTTAGCCTGCTCAGCACTTCCTTGACGTGTCCGTCATGCTCCTGCTGCGACTCCGAAAAGATCAGGATGTCATCTAAGAAACAGACGCACGTCTTGTAGAGAAGTCCCGCCAACACGTGATGCATAAACGCTTGAAAAACGTGGGAGCCATTTTGCAATCCAAAAGGCATAACTCTATATTCGTAGGTCCCCAGTGGCGTGAACATGGCTGTCTTCCACTCATCTCCTTCCCGCATGCGAATGAGGTTGTACGCCCCCCGCAGGTCCAACTTGGTGAACACTCTGCCCTTCCGTACCTTTGCGAGGAGGTCGTCAATACGGGGCATGGGGAAGTCCGATGGCCTAGTCAGACTGTTCAAAATCCTGTAATCCACTACCAGTCTTTTCTGGGGCGTGTCCCGCTTCTTAACAAAGAATACGGGACTGCCCCCCACTGCCCTGGACTCCCGGATGAAGCCGCGTTGCAAATTATGGTCAATGAACTCTTTGAGTTCCTGCAGTTCGTCCTCTGACATGGAATACAGTTTCCCTTTAGGCAGCGCCGCCCCCGGCAGCAGGTCAATTTTGCAGTCATATGGTCTGTGAGGGGGTAGCCTGTCTGCCTCCTTCTCGCAGAAAACTTCCAAAAATTCAGCGTACTTGTGTGGAATCGCTTGCAGCGTGCCTAGCAGCAGCTGTGACTCCTCTTCCTCTCCTTCCTGCCTGGGCACGATGCAGTGTTCAGCACAAAAGGAAGAGCCGAAGGTCAGCTGCCTCTGGTACCAAGCCATCGCTGGGCTGTGCTTGTCCAGCCAACTCATGCCCAATACAATGGGCGTGTCAGATAGTCGAGTGACGTTGAAGCTGATGATTTCTCTGTGATTCCCAAGTCGCATCACCATTGGTGGCGTCTGCTTCACCACTTGCCCCCCGAGCAGCTCCCTGCCATCCACCGTGACAACCTGCAGGGGCAGTGTGGCCGGCAGCAACTGCACAGCGTGCCTGTCGACAAAGTCCTGCCCTATAAAGTCCGCATTGCTGCCTGAGTCAATGGTGATTGGCACGTCCATGGTGATTCCATTGGGCAGTTGGAGAGACGCTGTGAGCCTCACTACTGGTTTGGGCGGGAGGGGGTTCACGGGCTGTAAAATCGCTGGGGACTGCGTCACTAACACGTCTGGCTGGGCCCCAGTGCCTCTTCCTCCAGCCAGACAGCCTCGTTTCCCTGCTGTGGTCCTCCTTGCTGTGTTGCTGCAGTCACCATTGCTGAGGCTGCAGTGAGCTTGTGGGGCCTCTGGGGACACTCTTTCGCCATATGCCCTGGCTCCTCACAGACGTAACACTTCCTGTTCCCTCTAGGAGGCTTCGCTTTCACTGCTGCTGGTGCTAGGGCTCTGGTTGCTGACTGAGCCCTTGCACCTCCCACCTCCATAGGTTCGGCTCCTCCTCCTGGCGGAGGCGTGGATTGCGCCCGCGCTGCTTCCCTGGGAAAGAAAGAGGGGCCCCCGGCTGGTTCGCGCCCTCCACGCCCTTCGTCCCTGTTCCACGGACGTCCTTCCAGCCTCACCCCCACTGCCAGTGCCCTCTGAACGACCTCCTGGGTGGTTCGGGGTCTCTCCCCCCTGGCGATCTCATCTTTAATCGAGTTATGCAGCCCCTCCCAAAAGAGGTCTCTTACAGGAGCCGAATCTCTGTCCCATTCCAGGGCACTGACCAAGGCGAAAAAGCGGGCATGGTACTGCCTGACGCTGGCCCTCCCTTGTCTCAGCCCATGCACCTCCTTCCGTGCAAGATCCACGTCAATACTTGATAAAAAACACCCATCCATTGCTTTAATAAAGGCATCTGCATTCTGTAGCGCCGGATCCTTATCTCTCCATAAATTGCGTAGCCATGCTCTCGCATCCCCATGCAGATGGGACATGATGAACCCCACTCTCTCTTGTTCATTTCTAAAGTCTTTATGCAGCAGTTGCAGTGCGCACAGTACGTCGGCTCTAAAGTTGGGATACTGTTGCAGGTTCCCATCGAAGTGAGAGACCAGCCCGCCTGTCCGTCTCGCCAACCCAATGCCCTCCTGCCGGGGTGTCTGCTTTGTCAGCACGTCTAACCTGACCTGGAGATCCCTGCAGGCTGCGGCTGCTTCCTCCTCCCTCTTCCTGGATGCTAGAGCCTCGGCGTTCAGTTGTGCCACCGCGTTTCTGAGTTCCTCTATCTGCTGCTCAGCCGTCATGTCGTCTGCCGTTCGTGAGCTTGCTAGTAGGCACCTGTGTCTCTCCCCTCCTCGAGGCTGTAGATGCCCACAAGAGGAGACGGAGCTTACTGTCAGAGCTGCTTGAAGATCCTAGCTCACAGAGGATCACGCTAGCCAGCGGTCATTAAGTAAAAGTCTTTATTGAATTACAGTTTCCATTCTCACGCTGCTGCGCGCAACTCTACGCCTAGTAGCTAGGTCGGCGAAGCTCCGTCTGAGTCTCCGCCCTGTGTGCACCAACTTAATATCCTAGCCTTGCTCCACCTTTTCCTCCTGACTGTCCTCCTCTGGGTCCCTCTACCCCCCGGGGCTTCTTCCTTCCGGGATTCTTCTGACGCTGACCCAGACCCTCCTGCCTCCTTGCGCCGGGCTTTAGGACCTGGCTCTCTTTCGGGGCTGCTTACTGCGCCGCCTTCCTCTGCATTTGAACTTGGCGCGCGCGCCCAACCTTCCACTTTCCTCTCAACCGTTTCTTCGCTCCCCGATGGAGGTGTGGCCATCCCCGACTCATGTCCTCCCTCCTGTGGAGGTGTGGCCACTCCTGACTCATGTCCTCCCTCCTGTGGTGAGCTGCCAGCGCTTCCCCCCTGGCTCCCTTCCTCTTCCCTGCTTCCTGGCGGTGACGCTGGTCCCGATTTCCAGCTGCTCCCCCCTGAGTCCTCTCTGGCTCTGTCTTCCTGGGGTGCCCCCCTAGACTCCCCCCTTGCCCTCGCCACTGGTGCTCCTTTCTGTGAATCCTCTGATTCACTGGAAAGACTAGGAGATCTCGGGTCGTCGTCGTCACTCATCTTTTCTTCTGCCTCCTCCCCTTCGCTCTCTGTTTCCTCCCTTGCCCGTGCTTCTGCTCCTAAACCCCTGACAACAACTAAAAACACTTGGAGATTGGTGATTTCAGTTGGGGACTGGTATATTGCTGTGTTCCCTTGCCATCCAATATGCAGGGTTTTTTGCTCAATTTCAGAATGGTATTTCAAGGAGGGAACAAAATTGTACCCCAACTGACCAGAGATCCTGGCCTACCTTCTGCAGTAATACATGGGTTTGGCTTTCCTGGAGAGAGGTGTCCTGCAAGCATTTTTTCGCATGGCAGCTGTTCTCTGCCACAATGTGGTCTGATCGATGAGATTGATCTAGGCAGGCTCAACCTGTGGGGTATCATTCTTCCGCTGATAAGAACATATGAAGCAGTCTTATGCCAAGGAGGCTTCTACTGGGTTTGCTATAACATTGAATAGAAGAAGGTAAAAGGTGAGAGGTAAAAGATTGCAAAATTACTTTCTGCAAATTCCCATCTTGGCCCGTGGAAAAGCATAAGCCTGAAGACAGTCCCCTTGCGGAAAGATGAGTTTTGCATTAGGGAGTAAATAAAAAACAGAAGGTCCATTTCATGATGCAGAAGCCAAGTTAAATGTGGAAGGAAACAGACAACAGCCATGGCAAAAGCAGGGATGAATGCTGTTGCCACATTTCCAAGAAAACATCTCTGGCAGAACAGTAAAAGGTAATAAATGTTACATGCATTTAGGAAGACATTTGCATGCACGCTGTGTTTTTTCCTTAAAAGTCTGCCACCTATTTCAAGGTAACCTTTGATGATTGCAAGCCAACAGAAGTTCAGATTGTCAAGGATTAATCATGCGACGGCAAGAGGAACGGGGTGGTAATAAAACCACTACCTGCACAGCAGAGAGAGCTGGGAAGAGCGCTAAAGAGTCAAGAGCTATGAACGTCACATGTAGATGACCTGGATACAGCAATCATTCTGAGCGATCTTCTTTCAGAGCTCCTTCAGAAGGAAGAGAGAGAAATCTTCCTCTTCCTGATAAGGAAAACTGATTTCATCAAGCGACAGCTTACACGGAGAGAGAGTTTTTCAGATATGGTATCAAAGGAGGGGGCAGGGGGGCTGTGTGTTACAAGACTGAACGTGGTTCCTGGTTCCTAGTTCCTTACTCAACACAGACGTACACAACACAAGTATGCACACAATTGCATCAAATCATGAACACGATGACTTGAGAGGATATCTCTTTCAGCATTGTCTCCTACCCCAAGCCTTGTTTTTGTGCCATGAATTCATAGAATTATAGAGTTGGAAAGGACACTAGGGTCATCTAGTCCGATCTCCTGCAATGCAGGAATCTTTTGCCCAACGTGGGACTTGAACCCATGAGGTCCACGAGTTCCAGTGCTAGGAGAGAGAGAAACTTCTCTAGCCACTTTCTCCATACACTTCTATCCCGTTTCTCTACAATGTAGGTGGAAATTTCAATCTAGTAGCTATAAATTATAAGAATTTAAAGTAATGCTGGAAATGATTGGGGGGAGGGAGAGATTTGTTGGGGTGAAAGTGTTAAACAGCAGAGACCTCTAGTGGGAACTCAATAAATAGCACTGCCGCAAATTTGCTTCAGCATTGTATCTCCCATAGTTTAGTATAACAGTCAGTATTTTGAAGGAAGGTTGACATTATCGAAAACATGTTTTACTTTTGTGGAAATAACAGTCTCCACCATCTACTAAAAAAAATGGTTTCTGGGGTTTTTCCTGTTGTTATTCTGTCTCTCACAGCTACAGTAAACCTACCATTAAAATTATGGACTGGTCATTTCTTCGTCAGGGGGCAAACGGGCAAATTTAGCAGGGGATCAAATATTTTTTTCACTCACTGTAATACAGTAGTACCTCAGGTTAAGAACTTAATTCGTTCCGGAGGTCCGTACTTAAGCTGAAACTGTTCTTAACCTGAAGCACCACTTTAGCTAATGGGGCCTCCCACTGCTGCCTGCCGTGCCGCCGGAGCACGATTTCTGTTCTCATCCTGAAGCAAAGTTCTTAACCTGAAGCACTATTTCTGGGTTAGTGGAGTCTGTAGCCTGAAGCGTCTGTAACCTGAAGCGTATGTAACCCGAGGTACCACTATATGACAATATTATATTATTACTGCTAGCCTCAGACTATAGTGAAGAAAGTATTATTACCAGTGAAATCCTACTCACATGATTACACAAAAGCAAGTCTAACTGACTTAAATGTATACAGGATTAAGGCCTTGCAAGTAGGCATACAAAGGGAAATCCCACAATAGTTTCCTCAGGTAGTTCTGTGTTTCCCATATCTGTTAACATTAGCTAGCTAAAACGAACATCTATTTAAAGGGTCTTTTCACAAGTGATTACTTTGATAGAATGATAGAATGTGACTGTAAAAAAGGGAGAAAAGAAACAAAGACGAAACTAAAAAACATGTCTTTCTTAAAAATGGCTTCAGGGCCTGGCTAGATCCACCATAAGAAGCTTATAGTGTGATGGTGTCACAAAAGGTTAGCTGTTTAATTCATTATTTAATTTATTGTTGTATATTTGCTGCCAGAGGAATGAGAGTTGTCTGTGAGATTTGCTGTCTCAGGTGGAATGAAGTACGTACAGTACAATTCTTAAAGATTTTTTTACAAGGGATCCTATTAAAATTACCTTCAGATTATAGTTCATGCTTGTACCTGTGGACTGCACAGGAATAATAATAATAATAATAATAATAATAATAATAATAATAATAATAATAATAATAATAATTTATTTATACCCCGCACATCTGCCTGGGTTTCCCCAGCCACTCTCGGTGGCTTCCAACAGAATATTAAAATACAATAGTCTATTAAACATTAAAAGCTTCCCTAAACAGGGCTGCCTTCAGATGTCTTCCAAAAGTCTGGTAGTTGTTTTTCTCTTCGACATCTGGTGGGAGGGTGTTCCACAGGGCGGGTGCCACTACGGAGATTCACTGCACCCAAATACACAAATCTAAGACATGCATCCCAAAGAATTTGCATGATTTTGTACAGATTCCCAGCAAAACCACTATAAAATTAGAGATCGTTTCCATATCCATAGACTAGACTGGGAAAATCACAGGTGTGGCACTGGTTCCTGGCACCGTCATAGTGCAAAAACATGATTACAGGGTGTGGATCCTCACGGAATACTTGGGATTTTCTCCTGGCATCTCCCCAAACCTGGGTGAAGAAAAAGGTTACACCCGTGTCCTCGGACTGTACAGTAAAAATAACACTATGGAACCAGTATGGAGCTTAAGGACAGATCCTCACGCATCCTCCGAATTTTTATACGTGATTCCGGCAAACCACCATCAAATCACAGAGCACATCTGCATCCATGTATATTATGCGGTTTGATGCAGAGGGTGTGTGTATCAAACACAAATTCTTAGGGATTTATGCCTTGGGTTCACGTTTTTGTGCCATGAAGCAGCAGATCCATGACTGTACTGTGCAAGTCTATGGATGTAGATTAGGCTTCCTCAACCTCGGCCCTCCAGATGTTTTGAGACTACAATTCCCATCATCCCTGACCATTGGTCCAGCTAGCTAGGGATCATGGGAGTTGTAGGCCAAAAACATCTGGAAGTTGAGGAAGCTTGATGTAGATATAAACTAATGGCGAATAAATGAACAAATGATTTTTATTTGATTTTTACATTTTTTTAGTTAACAATGGTTAACCACAACCTTATATGTTTTAAGCTATATGTGTTCTATCTCTAGATTAGTTTTGAGCCACTTTGAATCCTGGATCTGACTGGGGCGGCGGGAATTGTGTACACTTGAAAACGTTGGCAGCATTAAGATAAATTCAACAGTGTAAATAAGTTTTGATGGATGTAATAATGGAATACTGAATGGCTTAGTTTGCGTAAAATATGCAGGGATTTATGATACGCCAAATGAACCATGGAAAGAGGAAGGGAAGTCACTGGTATTTTAAGGATGTTTAAATGAGTATTCTAAATTGTAAAACAGAACATTCCTGGTTTTGTGAGAAAAGCGAGATGTAGATAAATATAGAAAGAATAATAATATTAATAACGCAGCCAAAATAAGCACTAAAAAACCAAGCAGAAACGATTAGCAATAGTTAAAGAGCGCTGCCACGATTTTTATTAGGGCGCGGAACATCAGCTAATTATTTTTTTATTGATTTACTTTTTTGGAGGGGGGGCAGTTGCCTAGATAGATAAGATTAAGAGCTCAGTTGGTAGAGCGAGTTGCCTCTTTTATCTCAGCGTTATGGGCTCGAACCCTACGCCGGGCAAAAGGATCCCTGCATTTGCAGGGGGTTGGACTTGGATGGCCCCCGGCGGTCCCTTCGAATGGTATGATCCTGCGATTTGGCAGGGAGGTAGCAGTGCCCGGAAGGGCGCGCGCGCGCCTGCGCCAGCGGTAAGCCTTGCGTGCGGTCTCTCGCCACGGCCGGCGGAGAGTGGGCGTGGCCTCGAGAGAGGTGGGCGGGGCTTCTCACCCCGGCGCCGGAAGCTTCGGCATCTCCCCGGGGGAGTCGGGCTTGAAGGGCCGCTGAGGAAGAGGGGGGCAGCGGCTCCCTTCTCTTTCCCTCCTCCCTCCCTTCCTTTCTTCCCTTCCCTCTCTCGCCCTCTCACCGTCGCCCTCCGAAGCCGTTTCCGCCATGGCCGACTCTGGGCTCCCGGCTGCCGGGCGGCCGCTTACCGACGACGAAATGGCGGAGGTGAAGAAGGAAGTAAGGACCGCGAGAACGGGGAGAGGAGCCTCTGCCCCTCCAGACACGCGGGGAGGGAGGGAAAGCGGGGGGGGGGTATTCGTATCGTGTGAATGGAAAAGCGTGTCGTGGGGAATGGGGAGAGCGGTGGGGAGGGGTAAAGCTTTTGGGGAGGTGGCGTGTGGCCGGGTGCTTGTTTATAAGGCAGTGAATGCCGAGGCTGCCGTGTTCTTTAAAAGCAAAAAGCGCTGGTTTGTTTAAGGCTCCTCTGTGCCAAGATTCCCGCCTTTTTGTTTGTTTGTTTCTCTCCTGGAAAAGGGGAGATGCCTTTTCCTGCCTCTGTAGGATGGGCGTAGTAGCTGCCGTCCCCCCCCCCCCCCCCCCGCCACCAGATCAATAAAAATAAATAAAAATACTTAACATGGAGGGCCTGCCCCACCCCCACTAACTAAAGTCTGCCCCCCGCCCCACTACTCCCAGCAAAAACCCCATGCTCTGTAGCAAGAGGGTGAGAAGGAGGAAATGCATACCTGCGGGTGTCCTGGATAAGATCCTGGCTCTGCCTTGTAAGATGGATATTGTCCTGGGGTAATGGTGTGAAGATCATATGCCCTTTTAAAATGTGGGTTTTTTTGGGTGGGGTAGTTATTGGGTTGTTTTTATTTTGATTGTGTCTTTTGCGATTTTGTATTTTATTCTGTTAACCACCTGCCCCTGAGCCCTCTGGGTATAGGGTGGTATATAAATTCAGTTGATAATAATAATAAGCATAATGGAGGTTTCTGTGTTCCTTTCACCACCGCCACCCCTTCTACGCTTGGTCCCCAGTGCACCACCCACCGAGGGGTGCCGACTTGAATAAAATATTAGGTGGGGGGAGCCAGGTAAGCCTCGCCCCCACACAATGGATCGCATGATGTGGTGCTCACACACTGCTTGAATGGCCATGTCCATCAACTTGAGGGGGGCTGGCCCCCTTAAATATTTTATTGGGGGAGGGGCAAAGAGACCCCAGCCCCTTTGAGTTGGTTGCTTCTGTGCACCCACCCCACTGCTCAACCTGCATTGGAAGGGCTGTATTAGAACGTAAAATATACTGTACTAGGTGAGAGCTGTGAGTCATGTCAATCGCAGTTCCTAGCAGTGAGGCATGTTCTCACAGGAATGCCACTGTTGGGGGGCAGGGGAGGTTCTCTGAATTGCAGAAAAGTCTCTGGGTGAGTGCCCTTTCTTGTCCTAGAAGAACATTAAAAAGGAGGAAGGAAGGTCCACTAAATCGCATGCATTCTGCCCCCGTTTGTAAATTTCTACGTAGGAGTTTCTCTTGGAGTGTTTATAGGAATTCCCCTCTTTTGTTTCTGAGCTTGACACATGTATGAGTCAATAAAATTAGTTCTTGCTAGTTCTATTTTTTCCTGCTATGAAGTCCACATACTATGTGTGGAATGAATGAATGAATTTATTAATACGGTCACAGAGCAGCATCAACAAACACAATATCACAGATCATAAAAATATCAGAAATACAAAGGACAATATGAGTATAACAAGGATTTAAATATAAAAATTAAAATTAATTATTAGCGTGCTCCCTGTAGTTAACATTTGGGGGTTTGGTCATTATGGGATACCACTTGCTTCCTGTGATTGATTGCAAACACACAGAATTTGGCTACATTTAATGTAGTCTTGGGATTCTTATCCTCTAGCAGTAGTTTTAAACTATAGAGTTCTGATTCTTTCCTGGACTTTTGCAAAACAGGTGTAATAAAAGTCAAACGTATATCCTCATAAAGACGACAACGTAATAGTACATGTAGAGCAGTTTCAACTTCCAACGAGCCACAAGGGCAGACCCGTGCTGTATATGGTTTACCCTCAAATCTGCCCAACATCTCAGAGAAGGTCCCAAAGAGAGCCACTCCCATGTCTACCAACAGTCGAGTCACACCCCCCCACCTAAAAAGAAGCGTCGCCACCAAAGAATACACCCACTTCACAAGAAGAAGCCTAAAAACATAAAAGTGGGAAGGCGGACTAAGAGTCCTCTCAGTACGTTATTACTTTATGCTGGGCCAGAGGGTAATAACAGTTTATGTTCACAGCAGTAGTGTAATGACAAATTTAGGAAGTGCAGGTCCCTTCATGATGTTGTAGCCGCTCGTCTTCTTAGATTGCACCATAATATACGTAATTATATAGTAATAATTTGGGATGCATTGCAATCATCAATGCAGATCTCCACTTGTTGCTTTTCAGCTAGATACAATTTTTTCTATGCATGTATACAAATAAATGATTTGGAGTGCTGCAATATTTTATTTCACAGTGACTTTCCTCCAAGTTCCATTGTACTTAACAGAATTTGAGCACCATTCTCTTGAAGCTGAAGCACTTTGTGTTTTCAGTGTTCCTAAATGCTAAGCTTTGGAGTATACACCTCAGTTTTATTTCCATAGACCTTCACCCGAGTGACCCTAAGAGCCAATCTTCAGAGGCTGACTTTCCTCCTTTCAATTGGATTGGCTCCAGTGTGCACAAAGGGTGAGAAGACCTCTTCTCGGTGGCTAAAAAATTCCCCTTTCATGCTGATTGGGGAGCTCTAGCGAGAAATAGCTGAAACACCTTTGGTAACCTCTTGCTGGCAATTTCCTTTTTGTTTCTGTAGTCAACATACAGGTACTTTACCTTAACTTGAAACATCTGATTCCTTTCTGGTGTGTGTGTGTGTGTGTGTGTGTGTGTGTGTGTTGGTCAATGATAGCGATTAATGAAATCTGTTACAATTTGAAAGCTAGGATGAGTATTTGAATGTGCACCAAGAACTACCACACATATATTCATAGCACAACATACAATATGAAAAATTCATCTGTTGCTAACTTCGTCATTTCTTCTTGCTAGGTTTTGGAACGATTGCGCCGCTATCTGTGTGACAAAATTATTGCAGAAAGACACTTTGATTATCTACGTTCAAAAAAAATACTCAGCAGAGAGGACACTGAAGAAATCTCTTGTCGATCTTCAAGTAGGAAGAAAGCTGGGAAGCTGCTGGATTACTTAGCAGAACATCCCAAAGGACTGGATGCACTAATAGAATCTATTAGATGGGAAAAAACACAGACCTTCCTGTTAGAAAAGATAACCGATGCTGTCTTGAAGGCAAAAAATGAAAAATTGGAAAGCCTCAAAGGTAAATGGAATAACATGCATTTGAATCTATTCCAAAAGGTTTTTGTAAAAATTAATTTTCATGCAACCTGCTTCTGTGCGTGTTTGCTCAAAAGTGTGTTCCGCTGATTTTGGGGGACTTATGCCAGGTAAAACTTCAGTTGTCAGCTGTGGGTTTTGGTTCTCTTTTTGTACTTAAGATGAATAAACCCAAGGCACAAGCTACTGACCAGAATTAGTTTGGTCAAAGTCAGGTGATAGCATTAGGGTGGGGGTGTCCTTTGGAAAGGGGATATGTGGAAGAACTTAATGTAATGTTTCTATTTGAGTGTTTTATGTCTGGCCTGGGTAGTTGCATTGGATTATATTGGTAATTGGTTTCTGCCTTTTAATTTTACCTCTTAAGAACCTGCTGTATCAGGCCAATGGCCCATCTACTGCAGCACCCTGTTCTCACAGTGGTCAACTACATGCCTCTATACCTGAGGATTGGAAAGTGGTCAGCGTAACACCAATTTTTAAAAATAAGAACCAGTACTCGTAACACTGCATGCATGGACTCAAGAGGTAGTGTTGTAGACTTAAAGAAACAAACAAACCACCACACTGTGTAAATTGTATGCAAATGATACATTTTATGTCTTTATTACAGGCTTGAACTGTAGCAACTGCATGGCTTCAGGGTATGACCAATCGAACAATCTCTCCAGATCACAGTCGAATGAATCTAATCTCTTTGAGAAACAAAAAGACAGAGAAACCACCTACCTTCATCCAGAAGAGTTTAGTACATCTGCTTTTGTATCCGCCGCTTCTCTTCATTCAATGAATTTGCCGATTACTGAGGTTGGAAGTACAGAAAACTCTGTATTCTCAGCCACGCTTCCCGGCCCTGGAGATTCTGGAGCCCCACCTCTTCCGCCGCAATTGCAAAATGAACAAGAGGAAACATGTACGACTTCGAGTGACAGTCCTTTCCTGCCTTTAAGATCCCGCTCTCTTCTTCCGTAGCGATATTTTTCCTTGAGTACTATCATGATGGATGCCTTGAACAGTTTTGGGTGGTGAGGAAAAAGTGTCTAACTGTAAAGTCACAATAGATCAAGAAATAGCTTGACAGCTCACTGCATCTTATAAGTTTTTTTTTATAAAAAAAATCTGAACTGTTTCCCCCACTAATTCATATTTCAAATGTTTGTTTGTATGCTTTTATTGGTTGCTTTTTTTTTTTTTTTTTTTTTGGCAGTGTAAAAGCTTTTAAATGGTATTTTCTATTCAAAAACAATATAGGCAAAATGATGCTCAATTGAACATTTTAAGGAGGTTTTTCCTACTGTTTTCTATATGCACTGTCTGCATAAAATTCACACCGAGAAAGCATAATTTGATCCTCTTCTGCATTGTAAGAGAAATTTAATCTGGTGATTTTTTGAGCTTGCTGATTCCTGAGAACTTTCTAGTTTTCTCCCAATTCGTGCTGATGAAGTGTCATGAGGAGGGAAGTTTGCACCGAGGAAAGTTTTGAGTTGAACATAGTAGTCATGAATGAGGGTGGTGAGTCTTACATCTCACGGGTGTTGGCATTACATTGGTAAGTTCTGCTTAGTTACTATTGACAGGAAGTAAAGAAGCCTCGGAACCTAGGGAGACGTATTCTTTGGTTTGCAACCCAAGTACTTTA
The DNA here is from genome assembly GCF_965112155.1 of Podarcis liolepis. Classification (NCBI taxonomy): domain Eukaryota; kingdom Metazoa; phylum Chordata; class Lepidosauria; order Squamata; family Lacertidae; genus Podarcis; species Podarcis liolepis. The sequence continues at coordinate 69,962,470 of NC_139559.1, read as the reverse complement.
TACGATTGTTTTGTAATGTATCATGGGGTGCCTGCCTTGTCCAGTTTTTGTGTGACATGAACAAATTCCTGGCTGTAGGGTTAAGTGCCTTCTTTTGGAGTAAGACATGATCTTCTGAGTAATACTCTATTGCCGCTGATCTTCAAAAGCAATTACCGTATTTTTTGTATTTTTTGCTCTATAAGACTCACTTTTTCCCTCCTAAAAAGTAAGGGGAAATGTGTGTGCGTCTTATGGAGCGAATGCAGGCTGCGCAGCTATCCCAGAAGCCAGAACAGCAAGAGGGATCGCTGCTTTCGCTGCGTAGCAATCCCTCTTGCTGTTCTGGTTTCTGGGATTCAGAATTTTTTTTTCCTTGTTTTCCTCCTCCAAAAACTAGGTGCGTCTTATGGTCTGTAGGTGCGTCTTATAGAGCGAAAAATACGGTGGATCAAATTCATTTTTATTCACTATCAAAACATTAACTTTCTAGGCATTTTACTTCGTTTTAGTACATATGCCTTGGGCTCCTTTACAATACTGAATATATATCTAAAATTAACAGCTTAATTACTTTCTCAAAGTGAAACAGGTTGTCACAAATATGAATTAGCTACAAGCCACTAAAGGGATTTTTTGTTGCTAACTAACAGGGAAAAGATGCAGCAAAAGAAAGATGGCAGTAAAGAGGGGCCTTACTTTCCTGTGTACTTCCAGGATTTGCCATTTTTTATTAACTTTTCTAAACCTCTTTTCTACTCTTAATACTATTTTTTTCTAAACCTCTTTTCTGTTCTAATACTATTGTTGCTTAGCTTTACTAAAGATGCGTACTTCTCAACATTTGCGAACGTACAACTAAACGAACATGATATTCTTTTAAATTCCAAATGTATACACTTTAAAAAGTATTTGCGCTCTGGGCATTATCAGGGATGTAGTGTGTCTTTTGCTGTCTTCTGTAGTAACTGTATGTCTACTTTAAACCTCAGGGAAGCAGTGCCTTTTTTATTTCCAGTCAAAAATAAGTTGTCTCAGAAATACCAACGTATTGAAATGTGCCTGCATCTTTCTTTCACAAGCCCTTGGATTAAAACGTGCAATAAATTACACTAATTTACAGCCTGCTCCTATGCATGTTCACTCAGAAGTAAGTCCCACTGTATTAGAATTACAGGCAAATATTTTAAGAACATTTGATCTGATGGTAATGGGTCAATTACACTGGTCACTGTCTGCAGAACACAGTAGATCTTAAGCACAAACTGATCTGGTGGTGGTTCTGTCGCAGTGTATTAAGTACTTGCTTGCCATGTAGCTTGCCTGAACTCAAACTTCCATGCTGGTGATTTACAGGGCATTAAGTTCTTTTATCTGATTACCTACTCTAGATGTTGCTGTGTTAAACAAAACCTTGTATTCACACAACTGTGAACTGAACATTTAATATTGTGTGATGTTTTCCCCTGAAAAGCTTTATGGCTTTCTAGATTTTGAAATTGCACTAGGGTTTATTCCTCTCCCAAGTATGTGATCCCCTATAATCCAAAATTTATTTGTGTGGAAATTGCCACTATTTCTGTGACTATTTCTGACCATAATGTGTTCTACTGTGTAAATTGCGGACTGTTCACAACTGCTGTATTACCCCCCCCCCCCAAAAAAAAGAAAGGTACAACCAGTATAAAACAATGCTGAACTGAAAAAAATGTTTGGAAACTCTAAACTCAACTGTTCAAAAATATTTCTCTTGTAGAGTTAAACTTTTGAAACAAGCAACCTGAGAAGCATTAATTTCTAATAAATTGTCATTAGGTGGGTTGTTCTTTTTTAAAGTACACCTCACATGTGCTAAGTTTGCTTTCTATTCAGTGGCAGCTGTGTTCTTAATGGCTTTGCTGAGCAGCATTGTTCAAGGGTTGTTGACACCTGACAATAAAATACATTTAGATCAGGTTATATCTTTGTGGCATTTCAAATTGGAGGATCATTGTAGCCTTCAACAGGTTCCTTTACAGCACTAGGCCCTGATACATTAGCCATGATAATGAAAAGGAACATCCATGTTCAGAACCCGTGTTTTCTGCATATTAGAGGCTTGTGTGTGTACTGCAATGGGCTTGTTTTCATACTTGGCTTGTAGACTTCTGGGAAGAATCTGGCTGCCTGCTGTTGGAAAAAGTGCTGGAAGAGAGACCCTGGTCTCACACAATTCTTAATGTTTTGGTGCTCTGGGCAGAATATTTTTCTTCTAATATGATAATTTGTTTCTGCTTAATTCTACCCGTAACTATTGGCCTAAGGCATTACTCTTAGGAGTGGGCTGAGATTGGTTTGGTCACAATTCTTTCTAACATTGTAACTTTTCATGAATACTATAGAAACCACAGTTGATGCTAGCCAAATGACATAACAAATGCATTCTAGCAGATTGTTATGGTGATGCAAGGGTGTAAAATAACAAAAGCTTTATATCCAAGTAAGGCTATATGGCTACATAAGGCATGAACTCTAAGGTTATTTAATATGTTTGTAAATATATTTTGCACCAGAATACTTGTTGGGATAGGTCATCAATGAATTTGGCAGTGAGTGTTAAAATATTTTCTTCCTTCCCTGTAATGGCTTTTGTTGTCCTTGCAGTCAATTATGTAAGAATGAATTTTAAAATGAAAGAATGTTTTGACCATACTCTGCCTTTCTCTGTTGGAATATAAGGTGAGAAATATTTGGGTGGAAGATACCAGTGTTTGAATGTGTGGTTGCTTTGGAAAATGGATGGCTGCCAAAGCTTGGATCTGCTGTAGGTGACCAGAGTAAAATCTCAGCTGTTGATGGTTGCTGGAAAAGAGAGGCTTTGGGATAACTTTGGACCCACACAGCTAGTACAGGGGTTTATAAGCCTCCAGTAATGTGCTGCTCTTTGAAGCTTAGTTTTTCCTTTAACTACAGCATTTTGAGTAACCAGGTCTGTGCTCTTTTATATCCTGTTGCACACAGAATAGCAAAGTCTTGTAGCATTTTATACATCAAATTTATTACAGCACAAGCCGTTGTGGACCAGAGTCCATTTCATCACATGCATGCATTGTGATCCTTGGTTGGCATGTGTGTTTATAAAGCATTGTGAGCTGGGCTGAGTGTAGTTCTGCTCAGCCAGGTACTTGGTGCTATACTAATACAGACTGGGGTGATGAGGCATTGCTGTGGTCCAGAGAGACTCCCATCACAAAGAAAGCCCTGTATCTTGGAGTGGGCCTAGATCATGGGTAGGCAAACTAAGGCCTGGGGGCTGGATCTGGCCCAATCACCTTCTAAATCTGGCCCAATGGCCTTTTAAATCTGGCCCACAGACAGTCCCGGAATCAGCATGTTTTTACATGAGTAGAATGTGTCCTTTTATTTAAAATGCTTCTCTGGATTATTTGTGGGACCTGTCTGGTGTTTTTACATGAGTAGAATGTGTTCTTTTATTTAAAATGCATCTCTAGACTTGTGGGGCATAGGAATTCATTCATCCCCCCCCCAAAGATATAGTTCAGCCCCCCACAAGGTCTGAGGGACAGTGGACCGGCCCCCTGCTGAAAAGGTTTACTGACCCCTGGCCCAAAGAGGCAGATTGGGGGGGGGGCATGCCTTTTGTTAAGGAGGCAGAACCTTGGCTACTGATTTTTATTGATGGGGGGGGGCAGCTGCCCCCACTCCCCCCCCCCCGGCTATGCCCATGACAAGACCTGTTGCAAAGGTGAGTGAACATGCCTTTGAGCATGTTACCATGCCTATTGTGTAGCAGTCACAGGCAAAGCAACCCACTTTATCTTCCATTGCATCCTCAACTTCACTGCCCAGTAGAACGACTTCAAATAATTCAACACATATTAACATCAGCCCATAAAGGAGGCATTTAAAGCACATGGTTCCTGGCCACCAAAGAATCCTGGGAACTCTATTTTACTCCACACTCAGCAACAATTTCTAGAGCCTTTAACAAACTAAAGTTCCCAGGATTTAGGGGAGGGGGGCCCATGTGCTTTAAATGTGTGGATGCAACTCCCTAGACTACAATCCCATACCCTCCAACATTTCTCCAATGAAAATAGGGACATTCCATTCCATAATGATAATTTTACTATTTATGCCCCACACATCTGACTGGGTTGCCCCAGCTACTCTGGGCAGCTTCCAACAGATATAAAAACATTAAAAAAAACAACTTCCCTATACAGGATTGCCTTCAGACCGCTTGGCGGTCGCATAAACTCCATACCCTCCAACATTTCTCCAACGACAATAGGGAAGTTCTATTCCATCCCCTCCAACATTTCTCCAAGGTAAAGGTAGGGCCATCCTAAGGAAAAGTGGATCAAATCAGAAACCGGGACAGCTTCTCTAAATCAGCGATGCCCCTGGAAAATAGGAACACTTGGAGGGTCTGCAATCCCTTACACGTTCACTTGCGCGTGAGAGCCCCCATCGACCTCAACACAAGTGATATATTAACACTGGATATATATACTGTATATTTCCCCCAAGTGGGGCAGCAGCAGAGAGGAGGAGAGTTCTTTCCCAGCCGAGGTGGCAGCTTGAGTTCGGCCGCCCCCTCTCTTTCCTTCCCCAGGCCTGAGAGGGCGAGGGTGGTGTTTTGGTCCCCCCCCCCTTCCCCGGAACCTCCCTCTCCTCGCGCCTCCGTTTCCGCGGGCGGGTGTTTCTGCCGCACCGGTCCCCCGCCATGGCAGCTGCGGAAGGGAAGGACCCGCTGGGCTTTTTCGCCGCTTACGGGGCCAGCGACGACAGCTCGGACAGCGCGGGCTCGGACTCGGAAGGCGACGAAGGGCCCGGCTCGGGCCGCGGCGGGGAGGCCAAAGGGCCGCCTCCTCAGCCCAGGGGGAGCCCCGAGGGCAGGCCGCGCTTGCCCGGGCCCGACGAGCTGTTCCGCAGCGTCCACCGGCCGGCCTTCCTCTATAACCCGCTGCACAAGGAGATCGACTGGGAGAGCCGGGTCCTGCGAGCTCCCGAGGAGGTGGGTGGGGAAGAAGCGGGGGGGCTGCGGAGGGGAGGGCTGGGGGTCGCTCTCCTGCAGCAGCAAGAGCCGGGCGACGAGGGGAGGACCACGCTGGGAAGACCTAACATCATATATTCCTAAAGGGCGGAGTTGTATAAGGGAGAGATACACGCATGATGTGCATCCAGGGGTAAATAAAATGTTTGGGGGGACAGGTAAGCTCCCCCATAACCGACCACAACACTGCATACACGCACACTATTTGAATGGCAACTTGCGAGGGGGGTCACATATTTTATTGGGATGGCTGAAGGGACTTTGGCCCCTAGGAGTTGGCTCCTATGTGTGCCTCACTGCCGGGGCCTGTAGCTTTTCCGGCTGCTGGTGCCCCTGGCAGTCTATACTTGTGTTTCTTGTGTCCTAAATTTATTTTATTAGGGAGGCTTGTGGCCTAAAAAGGTTGGTTTAGGGCTATTGGAGACCCTGGCTGGAGAGGGTATTTGAGACTTTTAGGCCCCACCTTGAGCATATACACACATGTACACACACAAATCTATCTTGAGTGTTGGTTTGCTTCATTGGATCTGTTATCCTGAGTTTCAGGTGCATATGGAACGCTGAAAAGTTGTGTGTGATGTTAATTACATTATAATCGATGGCTATGCATAATTGATGGCTACACATTAAAATAGTATCTAGATCAGTGGTTCCCAACCTTTTTTTGGTCGTTCCCCACCTAGGCATCTCTAAAATCCTGTGACATATACGATAATTCTTATTATTCAAAAAGTGAACTCCTAGTCATGTGGAGGAAGCCTAAAAGGACATTAACTTGGTTTAACTAATTCTCAAATTGCCCCCCTTTAAAATCAAATTGCCCCCCTGTGGGGCGTGTGCCACATGTTGGGAACCACAGATCTAAATATTCTGGTATTGACTGTTTGTCTGGGAACAGAAAGGGCTCTCATTGAAGGTCCAGCCATAGGGCAACAACAATTGCCCCAGCAGCACTTGTCTCTTTACAACTTCTCGGTGTTAAATATTTAAATTTTTTATAATTATAAAAATAATTAGTTTTTTTAATGAAAATCCTGTGTTGGTCCTTCCATCCTTCTAGGGGAAGGGATGAGGATTCTGTGGACCTCCAGATACATTGGACTCCAGCTCCCATCATCCCTGACTATTAGCCATGGTGTCTGGAGCTGGTTGGAGTTGACACCGAAAAACATCTGGAGAGCTTCAGGTCCCCAATCCTTCCCTAGAGCCAGAGGCTGCTTTAAAGCCTAGCATTAAAGATACGGAACTCCTTGGTCAGTGGGGTTTGCTTTCTTGTTTGTATCCAAAATATGGAACTTATTTATCCTATTTGGGATGAAGATGGAGTATTTCTCCTAGATCAGGGTTACTTGTTTTGTATTCCTCCTCCATTTATCCTTGTAATGAGTGGCTTGGCTTATTTGCTTAAACCATTTTGATTTCTAAATGGCTTTGGCATTGATGATACTATGTTGCTGCTTTATTCATTCATCAGTGATACTGCTCATTCATTAGATGTTGGGTATATTTTCAGATACGAGAGCAAAACAACTTGTGCCCTGATTGCACCTATGCCTTTAAAATGTATTACAAGATACGTAGTCCCTGCACTTGGTCTTCTGACAGCACAGTATTTTAACCCAATGTGTTTACCCAAACAGCCTCCGAAGGAGTTCAAGGCATGGACGACACATGCTGTTCCGCCCCCTGAAACTTATAGTGTCAAAGAAACAAAGCCGCCGCCACCTCCTGAGCTCGATATGGCAATCAAATGGTCCAATATGTATGAAGATAATGGTGATGATGCTCCAAGGAATCCAAACAAAGTTAACTTCTTACCAGCAGAAGAGGAGCAAGAGCACGTAGAATCAGGTAACCCTTTGTATAAAAATAATTTGATTTAAATCTCCCCCGTGCCAGTTAGATACTTCCATCAATGCCAATTTGTATAGTGTAGTTTTGAATCCAGGCATACTTTTAGCCAGCAATACATCCCGTGGCTTTTTCAGCGATGTAATAATAAAAGCAGCATAGTTTTGCTGTTACAATTTTACACCTGAAGGTAGTTTGGGTTGTTTGTCATGGAACGCGGGGGCACAGGAAGTACAAGGCACTTCCTGTTTTTGCATGCTTACCTATAACAGAATCTTCGCATCTTCCCCTCAAGATGGGGATTGAATAGTGCAGGAAATAACAGGGTGGGAGAGTGGAAGACATTCATTTTCATTATGTTTATGTCCAACTTTTCTTCTATTATCATGGAATCCAAGATGGCATACATGTGGTTTCCAGGTAGTCACAAGGCATCAGATCCAGACTTGCTTAGCATCAGCAAGGCTGTATCTTCCTGTATTTTCAGACTACAGTGGTACCTCGGGTTACATATGCTTCAGGTTACAGACGCTTCAGGTTATAGACTCCACTCACCCAGAAATAGTACCTCGTGTTAAGAACTTTGCTTCAGGATGAGAACAGAAATCTCGCAGCAGTGGCACAGCAGCAGTGGGAGGCCCCATTAGCTAAAGTGGTGCTTCAGGTTAAGAACAATTTCAGGTTAAGAATGGACCTCCAGAACGAATTAAGTTCTTAACCCAAGGTACCACTGTATAATATCTATTTCTTTTCTTCCTCCTTCGCTTTCCTAACGTTCAAAGCCACTTTTGTCTGTTGGCTTTTACTGATGCGCGGGAGTTTCTGTTTTGATAATGAAGGTGTGTGTCATGTTCTGAGGTATTTTAAGTAGTTTCTTCCTCAGGACAATCCCTGAATATTCTGATACTAACTCTGAGTTTTTCATCGCTTAAATCACTGGAGGATATTGCTGCTTCTAATAAATGGTTTAACTTGCTATTTTAGATTTCTTTTGGACCCTTGTTTCCGTGTGTCCTTTTGGTTTGACTGCTATTCCTATTAAAGATGCAAGCTTTGACTAGAATGTTTAATATATAAAAATATGCCTCCATTCTACCCCATGCTTATTTGGTGATGCTCACAAGTAGAAACTACTAGACTGTAGACCGTTACTGGCCACAGAGATGTGCCAGCACAATCCTCCCTGTACCAAACACTTTGTTTTTAAAAATTGTTGAACTGCTCTTACCATTAATTACCACTTGATGTTCAACTATATACTTTCCTGTAAATTAAGCCTATTGGATGTAATCCTACAGTCTGCTAAATCAGAAAACACACACTTCAAGGAATATCAAGTCCCTCCTCAATTTTTTCCAGGTTAAAAATATCCAACTCCTTCATTCAACCTTTCCTTATAGAACTTTTTTCTATACCCTTGATCATTTTTTGTTGCCACCTTCTGAACCATTCTATATCCTTCTTCCAAAGTGTGTTGCCAAGAACTGAACGCATTATGCCAGATGAATTGAAGCCAAGCTTTTGTAAATGGGGCTTTAAAAACCTCCAGCTTATGCATATATTTGCATTTATAAATACTTTTTTATTTGAAGATGATGAAAAAGATGAACCTGCTTCGTTTAAGAAACGCAAGCTAGACCCTGAGGAGCAGATGAGAAAAAAGAAGCAGTGATGAATTGAACAAAAGTTTGACTGCTGACAATGTTGTTCTTGAACACGTAGAACGTCTACTGAACCTTGATTTCACCACTGGACCAGGGAGCAAAAAGCATTGCCAACCATACAGCACATTTATGGACTCTATTATTATACAGGAAATTATAGAATGCATTGATTGGTATTGTTTTAGATGTCATGTCTATAAACCCACAATGTTTCAATTAGAACCCTTTTAATGAAAACACAACCTTTTAGAATATTGTGGTAAATATTTGTGCGGGCTATGGAATTTCAGAGTGTTCTGTTCATTCATGAAACTGAAAAAAATGTGAGAATTGTTTACTGAACTACCATTGGGGTAGAAGATATTTGTTTCTAAAATCAAGAAATGACATTTTAAAGGGGTGAAGTTTTCAACAATGTATTGTGGTGGTGATAGTGATGCTATTTTGAAATGTATGTAAAATATGTAAATAGGTCACTGAAATAAAACTATATGTTTGGAAGTGTATCTGGTATCCTTACTCCAAAACTGACAAAAATGTGCTTAATAAAAAACTCCATAATTTCCTATAAATCAAGAATATCTGTGTTGAGTCACACAAAGCTTTGTATATGTTTTTAATGGGATTTCGCCATGCCCCTGCCCCCTGGTGAGTTGTACTTTTCTTGCCATTTTTCATTTTTACCACCATAGATGTGCCATCTGACTTTTCTTCCTCAGACTCAGAAAAGGACTTTGTCTACAAGAAGGCATTGTTGGGACGCAAGCAAGAAAACAGCAGAATGTTTGACAAACACACAGTGTTCCAAAATATCTGACATTTGCTATCTCTGTTGCCTCACTCTGCCTAATTGTAAGTCTAGCCCCGCCTTGCTTTCTTTGAATTTAACCAACTAGTTGCCTTAAATGGTGTTGCAAGCTTTTGAGAGCCATCAAGCATCTCTGCAGCAGCAGCAGCAACAACATTTTTTATAACATGTCTGCATATTCTTTTCTGAGAACAACGAGGAAAGTGAGGCAGATTATATGAATCAGACAATAGTTACACTTTATCCTGAGTAGTGTAGGAACCATTAAAAAAGCAACGACCCTTTTGTATTTAGATTTCTGTCATCTCTCAGTCATTCAGATTGTAAAGGATTTTTTTTTAACACAAGATGATAAAGTGAATAAAAAATAATACTTTGTAGTACAGTGGTGGAGAACCTTTAGCTTTGCAAGCCTCGTGAGAGCCTCTAGGCCTCCACATTTGGCTCACGAGGCTGTTTTGGCCAAGCCACACCTACCTGTCTCATCACCTGATCTCAGGTGCGGAATAGGTAAAGCTACGGTGAAGATGAATTCAAAAGGAAATATTCTTCTTTGGCAGCCATGGCTTGAAGTCACCGCCTTTCCAATTTGGCACTTGAGTTCATTTCCATTCAAGCTTTGTCTGCTTCAGATTGAAATAAAAATCTCCTGGTGTGATACAGCATCAGGAGATTGACAAGGAGATGGCCCTGATCCAACAGAAAGCCAATTCTGCCCATGCTCTACTCTTGTGGCCTTGGTTTGAAGAAAAAGTGACAGGAAACTATTCCTTCAGTTTGTCTCTTCAAGAGACATAGCTGCAAGCTCTGAATATTTTTTTTTATTTTTGGTTATTGCTTAGTACCTATGACATTTTAACACTTTAAAATTCTTCACTTGAGTTGCAGTTTCTTGCAAGCATTTGTTAGGATGAACCCACAATTGCTCCTCCATCTGGTATCCAGGAGTAAGAAGAAATGCTAATTGGGTGCCTGTCTTCAGAGGTGCTGCTTATTCGTGCAGCATATGCTCTGGCTAAAAGGATAGATAAAAATGGGTCTGACTTTTAAGAGCTAACTTGGGAGCTTTCGCCAACACAAAAAAGTGCTGACTGCTTGCCCTCAGTATGTTTGCAAGTGACAGATGTTCTCCAGGAGCAGTCTGTGTTCTCGGAGAACAATGAATGTAGTAAATAACCCAGATCCTTGTGTGCTTTCAGGCGTCAAATGAGAATCACCAGTCAGCTTGGAAAGCAGACGTCTCTCCCCTCACAGACACGAAAAGGAGGCTCTGGACAAAAGTTGCCTACCAAAGGTCCCAGGTTCAGTCCTCAGCATCTCCAGGTACAACCAACAGAGAAATCTATCTGAAGCCCTGGAGAGCTTTTCTCCTTCTGTGTAGTGGACAATTCTATGGGGACAAGGGTGGTGCCGTGGTCTAAACCACTGAGCCTCTTGGGATTGCAGATCGTAAGGTTGGTGGTACTAATCCCTGTGACGGAGTGAGCTCCCATTGCTTTGTCCCAGCTCCTGCCAACCTAGCAGTTCGAAAGTACACCAGCGCAAGTAGATGAATAGGTACCACTGTAGCGGGAAGGTAAACGGTGTTTCCGTGCACTCTGGCACTCGTCACGGTGTCCCGTTGCACCTGAAGCCGTTTAGTCATGCTGGCCACGTGACCTGGAAAAACTCTCTGTGGACTAATGCTGGCTCCCTTGGCCTGAAAGTGGAGACGAGTGCCACACCCCATAGTCAGATCTGGCTGATCTTAACTGTCCAGGGTTCCTTTACTTTACCTTTAACTTTCTGAGCTAAATAAGCCATTTGTCACACTTGGCAGAAGACAGTGGCCTCAGCCCTTGTTCCCTGTTGCAGTTCTGACTGCAGTATGTATTGTAGCATGTTGAAGCATCATCCCCTTTGAGTTATAACGAGGCAAGCTGCAGACCAAGTCTCCCAATTAAATATGAGAACTGAATAAGCAAACCTTTCTGAAAAAAACAGCTGATAAAAGCAGCCCCTAAGTTGTAGGACTCTTTCCCCACAGAAGTCAGTCTAGCAACTTCACTATGCAGTTTTTGTCAAATGCTGAAGATGTACCACTTACCTGGCCCTGAGAGGTATGTATTTGAGGACCCACCCTATTTTCATGAGTTTAAGTTGTTTTGAACTGTTTCTTTTTTTAATGTTTCATTTTAAATTGCTATCACCTGCTCTGGGACCTTTGGATGAAGGGTGGGTGGTTGTTATCATCATCATCATCCATAGTTTGGCCAGGAAAACAAAGTTTTTATTCTGTATTTCCTTGAGAGTCCACTAGGAGGTGCTAAATTGATGTTTTCCCATTTGAAGCGGTGCTTTTAATAGGGCAGGAATTTGTTTTGACTGAGGGGAGGAAAATAACTTTCCACTCAACTAACTCCTTGTGGAAGGTTGCACACCTGCTGTCTTGAATCTGTGCTCCCTCTGACCTGGAGCTTTTGTTTCTGCTTAACGGTCTTTGCAGCGTTCCGGGTTTTTTTTGTTTGCTCTAGCCAGTTGCATGAAATGGCTTTTGTGTGTCTCAAGCGGCTGTGTTTGTATTTCTTCACCCAATAAATATGTTTAAATAGCCATGTCAGCCTTAAGTTATGGCTACTTGTGGAGGTTGAAAACTGTGTTTTGGGGGTTCAGACCTGAACTCCTTATTTACATCTTCTATTTAGTGTCAGGGCACAGCTGGGTGCTCATAAAACCAACACTGGGGGAAAGAAGAGGCACGCACACAAAGTATCATTCTTGACAATTTGTCCTGCACAAACTATTTGTGCAACTGGAGCATCCAAAGTTTGAACTGCAGCTAATACCAGATAGAAACGTACCGTATTTTTTGCTCTATAAGACTCACTTTTCCCCTCCTAAAAAGTAAGGGGAAATGTGTGTGTGTCTTATGGAGCGAATGCAGGCTGCGCAGCTATCCCAGAAGCCAGAACAGCAAGAGAGGTTGCTGCTTTCACTGCACAGCGATCCCTCTTGCTGTTCTGGCTTCTGAGATTCAATTTTTTTTTCTTGTTTTCCTCCTCCAAAAATTAGGTGCGTCTTGTGGTCTGGTGCGTCTTATAGAGCGAAAAATATGGTACATTCTATTTGTGGATAGCTTTAAATTTGGGGTTGTTGTTATACTGTTTCAAAATATTTGCTCCAAATTTTGTTCTTTTGGGCATTTCCTGCACCACCCCTCTTCAGTGCCTCAGCTATGCATGTGCAGTTGGCACATTCTGGTTCTCTCACCCTGGAGTAAAGTTGCCTCACTCGATGTGAAGAAATGTGCGTGAGAGAAATTGCCTCTGTGTTGCGACTTAAAAGGCCAAAGGTTAACCAAAGCAGTTCACCCCTCCTGGGGCAAATGTCTCACCACCAGATGTCCCAAGAAGCAACTGTGGAATGTTAGATAAATCTCTGCGTGTTCCTGAACCATGAACTAGATTTAGATTTAAGCCAGTCTGCTTCCTTTTAAAGTCCATAAAACGAGCACTTAATTGTAATCAGGTTATTTGAGTCACATGGGTTTAGGTACTGAGGTTCATGTAAACAAGCCAGGACTAAAGAAATCCATTCATTGACTGAGCATTTTTATTCTGCACCTCTCTCGCTGTTTGACGGCTTGTAAACACAACAAAAACGCAACTGTTAAAATTTCAGCAATGTTGTTGATGATTTCATTAAATGGCAGAGAGGAGGCAATCTAAACATTAGGAAGAACTTCCTGACAGTAAGAGCTGTTCGACAGTGGAATTTGCTGCCAAGGAGTGTGGTGGAGTCTCCTTCTTTGGAGGTCTTTAAGCAGAGGCTTGACAACCATATGTCAGGAGTGCTCTGATGGTGTTTCCTGCTTGGCAGGGGGTTGGACTCGATGGCCCTTGTGGTCTATTCCAACTCTATGATTCTATGATTATAACCATGGTTTGATTACTGGACGTTGAGGTTTGGGCTGAACCATATCCAATGTCCTAGTACATATTATTTCCTTTTTAAAACATGACTAGTCACTTTTCCGCTGTCATTGCACCAGACGCCGGCTGCGGAATTGGTTTTTGATGCTGGGTCCTTGGTTTTCTGGTCACGTGCTCCCAACTACATCCTACCACCTGGGTCTCACAAGATACTCTCGTCCTGAGATGGTCCGGCCTCATCCACAAGCCAAACGTTACCAGGTGCAGTGGCTGGTACAGTGACATGGCTTGCGATCCCAGCATCTAGGATGTTACCCTGGTACAGCGATGGAGGACAGCCTAAGAACCTGCAGAAGTCAGGTGTGTGTGGACAGCGAGCATGCTGGGAGTTTTCTATGTCAGAACTGCTCAGCTACCTCCAACCAGGACACTGTGTGCGACTCTCCTTACGGCTGATCTGGAAGCTGCGGCCGGTGCAGAAGGGTGCAATGAGATCGCAGAAGCGGTGGTCCTTTGAACAATGCGCAATGCCACTGCCGAAAGAACTGCACTGGCCGCCAGTGCGCTACCCAAACAAGTTGAAGGTCTTCAGGGGTAGGTTAGGCTGAGAGACGAGGCCACAAAGTGAGCAGCGGTTCAAACATGAAGCGTCCACACCCAAACAGTGCTCTAAGTGCACAACCACAGGAATTCCCTTGACTCCCAGATGCTTTCAAACTGTTTTCTGTATCTGAGAAACATGACTCTTCACATGGTGCCCTGATTTGATTTTTGTTGGGGGAGTTCACAGGTCCCAGTCCTTGAAAAGCTCCATTGCCATTGGTTGAGCTCATCAAAGGCGGCTGCACGCTGAGTCTGCACCTGCACCACTGAAGAGGAGGACAGCTGGAAGTGACTTAATTTTTATGCAAATGAACTGTGGTCCATCCGTATTTGGAAATCTGCCAGTCTCTTCCGCTTGTGGTGGCAGTCTTCGTTCTACCTCAGGGCATTCTTTCCCTTCATTTGTTCTGAAGAGTGAAGGATTTAACAGTTAGATGTAGCTTGCTGTTCCTCCAAGGGGACTCTTTTTTTTACTTCAGGCAATAAAAATACCCTTAATACTGTACTGTTTTATTTTCTGGCCAAGGGCAACTTACAGGGAATACTACGGATTCATTCTTTATGGGGAAGTGGACACTGTGTCTTGAGAAATCCGTAAGGATATTCTCATTCAGTCAATTACTTCTTTGGTTGCCCAAGCTGTCTGATAGATAGATAGATAGATAGATAGATAGATAGATAGATAGATAGATATAGATATATGACATTATACATATACATATATATATATATATATATATATATATATATATATATATATATACACACACACACACACACACACACACACACACACACACATTACATATATATGGGCCATGTGATATACAGTGGTACCTCAGGTTACATACACTTCAGGTTACAGACTCTGCTAACCCAGAAATAGTGCTTCAGGTTAAGAACTTTGCTTCAGGATGAGAACAGAAATCGTGCTCCGGCGGCGCGGCAGCAGCAGGAGGCCCCATTAGCTAAAGTGGTGCTTCAGGTTAAGAACAGTTTCAGGTTACGTACGGACCTCCGGAACGAGTTAAGTACTTAACCTGAGGTACCACTGTATTGCCTGGATACAGACTAACCCAGAGATTTTAGGGATACGTTGCCAAAATGTAACATGCAAACGAAAGCATGGGTGATGATCGCAGCCAGAATCTATATTTAAAAGTAAATTGGAATGTGTTGTCTTTTTGGCCCTCTCAGTTCTTTGTGGGAGTAGGGATTTCTCACTCTTATCTATTTGCTATACAGTTTTTAGAAGTTTCAGAAACCACAGTAGAAGCTTGCAGCCAAATAGTTGCTTCAGTCTGATATCTGAAAGCCCTGCTTCTTGACATCCACCCTTTTTCCTGTGTTCAATTCTATTTCCCCTCCTAGCTCTCTACTAACTGCTGGGGTGTCCATGTGTCCTATTTTACAGAGGACAGTCCCCTGTTTAAAGGGCTGCCGAGTCCAAGTCCAGTTTAAAGATAAAGACCCATAAAGGTCCTCACTAGGTTGAGATAATTGTTTTTCAGCATTCATCAGGAAAACTCGAAGGGTCCAGTTGGTTTTGTGAATCAGCACAAGGCTCTGTGTTCTGCGTTAGATTCCACGGCTTTCCCACATTTCTCAACATTTAGAGACTTCACTGTGATTACAGTATGGTGATGATGGTGCCCTCTGTGTCTGCCCTGAGGGAGAGAGTATGAACAAGTCGTTGCCTCTTTTTGTTCCCTTTCTACTGCCCTCGCAAAGCATTCCCTGTCGGGCTACTTGAGCAGTCTTGGAACAAGATAAACTTAGCCGAAAGCAGTTATAGACGTCTTCTGTCTGTGGTGGGAGGTCTGAGGGAAAGGAATTTGGGAGAAGTATCAAAAGTTGAGGGAACTGGGATACAAGGGGAGGAAAGAACTTCCACTCCTCTCACTTGACTGATAGTCCTCACCCAGACAGTGGAAGCTAGTGGGATTCGGGGAATTGAAAAATTGCAAGTCTCTTTGTGGCCCAGAAAGAAGATAAACAGGAAATACCACATGTATGTTTAGTGTAGGTGAACTCTTCACTTGAAGCCTCGCTGAATTTTTCTGCAGCTGTTTGTGTACCCGTAGGGGAGGGGGGCGTTTAGAGAGAGAGAGTCAGAGAATGAGGCATGACATATGTATGTGTGAATGAGTTCTGCCTTTGTACCCCCTGCTGACCACTTCCCTGCCCCTTTGTGGAAGAAATATTCCCCACCTCAAGAAGAAACAGTAAAACTGTGTGCCCCCCATCACTAAACATCTAAATAGATATCCTACCACTTTAAGCAGGCTACCCCCAAAGAATCCTGGGAACTGTAGTTTGCCAAGGGTGCTGAGAGTTGTTAGGAGGTGACTATTACTTTTGTTACATGCTTCTGTCTTTTCTTTGTGTAATTACTCTTGGGATTAATATTATAACCAGGACATCATGCTCTTAAGCCACACTTCTGTGTCGCTGCATTTTTGCATATTTGTATCAGTAGTGATGTGTGGAAGTGAGAGCTGGGCCATAAAGAAGGCAGATCACTGAAGAATTGATGCTTTTGAATTATGGTGCTGGAGGAGACTCTTGAGAGTCCCATGGACTGCAAAAAGATCAAACCTCTCCATTCTTAAGGAAATCAGCCCTGAGTGCTCACTGGAAGGACAGATCGTGAAGCTGAGGCTCCAGTACTTTGGCCACCTCATGAGAAGACTCCCTGGAAAAGACCCTGATGTTGGGAAAGATGGAGGGCACAAGGAGAAGGGGACGACAGAGGACGAGATGGTTGGACAGTGTTCTCCAAGCTACCAGCATGAGTTTGACCAAACTGCGGGAGGCAGTGGAAGACAGGAGTGCCTGGCGTGCTCTGGTCCATGGGGTCACGAAGAGTCGGACACGACTAAACGACTAAACAACAACAAATCAGCATTTTTGCACAGAAAATAGAGAGCCTGGAAGGTGCATTGGATTATTCTCGGTTGTTTCAGAATCACGGTGTGGAACAGGGAGGGCAATGCTTGAAATAAAGTATTCGCACGGAACAAGTGGGTTTGATTAGAAAGAGAGGGTCATGACGGCACTCTACAAACTCAGTAGAGTGGAGAGAACAATCAGTATTAATGAAGAATATTGGTATGGGAAATGGTAACTTCAAGCTGTCCATTCATAAGCTTCAGATGGAGAATAGGAAGAGGTTTCTGAACAGTGGTGATGTCACAGAAGCAGAGAGCCACATGGCCTTCAATATATACAGGTGATGACTTTGGTTCCATTTTCATCGGTGTCTCCCTGACACTGCACCTGGGTCCAGAAGGATTCTTCTTCGCCTAGTATTCCAACCTAGTATTAGGTTGGCTTACCTCTTATCTCTGGCAGTAAGAGGTTGAGAGAGCCTCTGAGATGAGATATGGATGTTGTAGAATGCAAGAGGCCCTCAAAATATTTGTTGTAAGGCCACCTTCCCCAAACTGGCACTCTTCAGATCTTTTTTTGGACTACGACTGCCGTCCGTCTCAGGTAGCACAGCTAAGGCTGGTGGTCGTGAGTTGTAGCCCCAAACTGTAAGATCCTAGGTTGGAGAAGGCTGCTCTAGAAGATTCTCTGTGGCTCCACACTCATCACAATGTTGGATAATAAAGGCATCTTCCCCTGGTTGGCTTGGGTGGCTAAAAACCCCAGCCCCTTGTCATCTTCTCTTAGAGCATGTGGCTAACTGAACTGCTCCTTGAATTGCATTGTGTTACTTATCTGGCATGAGACAGCGCTGGTATCTTCTGATTCTGGCATGCTGCAGTTTGATGAGTTTGATGATTGATTCCCACCCACCCCATCTCTGTCCTCATGGCAATGTGGCATATTGTATAGTGTAACACTGGGTTGCTGAAGGCTGGATTCTGCCTTTAGGGCAGGGACATAGGCGCCGACTCCATGGGGCCTGAGGGGGCCCGAGCCCCCTCAAAAATTCGTTTGGGGGGGCTCTGCCCCCCCAATAATCTCGGGCGCCCCTCCAGCAGAGCGCCACCGCCGCCCCTCCCCCAGCCCAAAATGCACAGGGTCGGGCTGCATGCCTCCTGCCCTCCCTCCCGAGCAAAAGCTCCACCCAATTTCCTTCGGAGCTGATTAATAGGCGCAGCACGTTCTCCCCTATTCGCTCACGAGGAGGCGGCGCCACTTTATCTGCATATTCATGAGCTTATTTATTATTCATGAGCTTTCGCGGGCTCCCCCAATGTTTTTTATAAGTCGGCGCCCCTGGGCAGGGATGATATAACCTTTGGCAGTAGGAGCCAGATAGATAGATAGATAGATAGATAGATAGATAGATAGATAGATAATTTATTACGGTCAAAGACCAGCTCGCATGGCAGTAGGAGCCAGTGTGCATGTTGCATTTACATGAAGCCCTGTAAAATGCCTGACTATATCGCATAATGGACATTTCTATGCAGAATAAATTTATCTTTACCAATTTCTTCTTATCAGCAAATCTCAGGCTCTGGTTCCAAAGAGAGTGTGGCTTGTTAGGGAATCCGTTTGCGTAATGTGTTTATCCGAAGATCGTTGCAGGAGCAACCTTATTCTTGGAAAACCATGCCTGAGTCAGTTGTAAAAAAATAAAATGGTTTCCTTGCTCTGAGTGTTCTTCAGCTGAAAGCAAAGCATTTGGGGTGCGGGATATGGCTTATCAATATCATTTCCCCTCAAACCACCACAGGGATTTGCCTAGAACATATGCCATTTCAAAAATAAAAATAAATAACCAGCAGTTGCTTAAAGGTTTTCAAAAGCCACACTTACTA
Organism: Podarcis liolepis; assembly: GCF_965112155.1. Classification (NCBI taxonomy): domain Eukaryota; kingdom Metazoa; phylum Chordata; class Lepidosauria; order Squamata; family Lacertidae; genus Podarcis; species Podarcis liolepis. The sequence continues at coordinate 69,943,817 of NC_139559.1, read as the reverse complement.
TTTCAGGGATTTTTGTTGTTGACATAGGTGGTTGGCTTCTCCTGGGGAGTTTTCTCTGCTTGCTCTAACAGTTAGGAGGAGGGAAGCTACCAAACAGGCCCGGCAGGTTACAACTGCCTAAGACAGTTGTGTGTGTCTCCCAAGATTCTTCCTTTCAAGGCCTGCAGGCTTTGACCTGCTAATAGGTGCCCAAACAGGGACCTATCCATCACACAAATATGCAACAACATCCAGTCAGAAAGACTTGCAATGTAGGGATTGCCTCTTTTATCGCACAGTACAGCCTGTTCAATAACCGTGTGACACAACTGGAATATGCTTAGAACAACGTGTTTAGAGTTGTTAACCCAAGAGCTGGCAAGCGTGGAATAAGTTCTGTATTTTTCTTTGTCTCTCCCCCCCCCCATTTTTTTAACATAGATTGTAAATTACATTATGCATTGACTTCCCATCCTCCCTTTCCATATTTATTACCCTTGAATGCTGCATATTTCACATATACTATTTAACCAAATTGTCTTAATAATTCACACTATTGCTCATATTTCATCTCACTATAGGTAAAGGTACCCCTGCCCATACGGGCCAGTCTTGACAAACTCTAGGGTTGTGCGCTCATCTCACTCTATAGGCCGGGAGCCAGCGCTGTCCGCAGACACTTCCGGGTCACATGGCCAGCGTGACAAGCTGCATCTGGCGAGCCAGCGCAGCACACGGAAACGGCGTTTACCTTCCCGCTGGTAAGCGGTCCCTATTTATCTACTTGCACCCGGAGGTGCTTTCGAACTGCTAGGTTGGCAGGCGCTGGGACCGAATGACAGGAGCGCACCCCGTCGCGGGGATTCGAACCGCCGACCATGCGATCGGCAAGTCCTAGGCGCTGAGGTTTTACCCACAGCACCACCCGCGTCCCCTTCATCTCACCATAGTAGTTCTTTAAATACACAATAAAAGGTCTCTAGTCCTCAAGGAATTTTTCATCATTTGCGTCTCTGCTGTTAACCTTGCCAGTTCCACGAATTCCATCCTTGTCAAAAGCCAGTCTTCCTTTGTTGCAACTTCTCCGTCCTCCTTTCTTTGGGCATACAGTATTCATGCCGCTGTCATTATATACATGAATAAATTACTTTTTTACTACATTGTTATCTATAATTCCTAAAAGAAAAGCTTTGGGTTTCTTGGGAATCATCAACTTGAACATCTTTTTAATTTCATTATACATCATATAATGAGTTATATTCTCATAGTATATCATATATCCCAGGCTTCCTCAACTTTGGACCTCCAGATGTTTTGAGACTACAATTCCCATCATCCCTGACCACTGGTCCTGCTAGCTAGGGATCTTGGGAGTTGTAGTCCCATAACACCTGGAGGGTCGAGGTTGAGGAAGCCTGATATATCCCAATATACATCATATAATGAGTTCTGTATTTTTCATACGGCTCTGTAAACTGCAGGAATTCTCATACCTGATGTCCAATACACCCCCCCCCCGATGTGTTAAGAACATTCTTGGAGAACCAGGCTGCTTATGATTTCTCTTATATCATGCCTCTGCTCTTACCTGCGCTTCATCCCAGCAAGTTTTTTGAACTTCCTAAACAATAAGACAGCAGGGACAACCCTTAGTAAAAATAAAAATAAAAATCAGGTTTTGTGCCACAGTGGCCTATGCGACATTCTTTTCCTTTTGTGGCTTCGGGTCCAAAGAAAACAATAACATCACCCTCATTCCCCACAAGTATCACCCAGATACCATTTGGGATTTCCTTCTGTAATGCTACCCTCTAATTGCAATTTTTTTAAAACCAGCCTTCCCATTCTTATGCTCCACAAGTTGACGTGGTCAGCAAACGTAGAGGTCAGTTTTGGGATCAGGACTTCTCTTGCACCCCACATCAAGTTATACAAGTTATACACCCCAGATCAAGTTATACAGGCAGGGGTGTTGCTACAGTTCTTAAAGGACTTTGGGCAAATTAAGAAGGCAGGTGGCTGGTTGGGGGTCCCTACAGGGCAAAATTTACACCCACACCCCTGGGTGATTCCCAGGTGCATTCTTCAGTCTGAAGGTCTCCTGTATCTTAGGGTTTCTATTTGCTTTCAAATCAAGCCATGCTTCACCCCACCACCTCCTCAGAAGGCAATATAGTGGAGCAGTGTTTGTGTTCAGCATTATACATTGCCTGCTGAAGGGTTAAACAGCACTAGAAGCAACCATATGCACTCCGGATCACAGATGACAAACCATTTTTCAAAAACGACCGTCAGCGTTTCCTAACCCATCTGTTTCCATCTTTGGCAGAAAGGGAGACCTGCTTTTTTGAAAAACTTAAGAAATGGGTTTTAATTATTAGTATTAAGAGACGTTCTAAAAATATTCCAGCTGTTGCAAGCCTGAAACAAGCTATTCAGCAGTGAGGCAAAGTGGACCGTTTGTGAGCTTGCGGTTTCTGGACTCCAACCCTAATCTTCCAAACAGCATATGAGTTTATAAACAAATTAGTGCATATGTGGTATTTCCCTGCCTCCTCCCCACCCCCCAAAAAAATTATTGAAATGTTGCCAGTGCTTTTGGAATGAATAGGAAAGATTATGCCAAGAGAGATGTCTGGGAAATCAAACTATTAGAGCAGAGATTAGAATAAACCAGTGCTTTTATCCATAGGAGGAATGCAAATATTTTGAATATCTTTGACCTTTAAAAATTCTCAACAGCAATCACCATCTGAAGACCAGGCTTACTGTGAGGTTAGGGTGGGGCGGGGGGTACAGAACCCTTCACAGACCTGATTGCATGTATACAACAGAGTCAGCTAAATATATTTATCTAGGATGGAAAATCTTAATGCCGTTGCTTCCCGCTTCTCATGCAGACCCTCCAAATGTCCTATTTTCCAGGGACAGTCCCAGATTTACAGAAGACGTCCCGGTTTCTGATTTGATCCCAGAATGTCCTTAGGATATCCCTATTTCCACCAGAGAAATGTTGGAGGGTAAGGAGTTTTTCAACCCCCAAGGAGATAATTAACTATACAACCTTTCAAAGACACCCAAAGGCGTGTATAGGGAAATTTTTAATGTTTCATTTTGTTTTTATATATGTTGGAAGCTGCCCAGAGTGGCTGGGGCAGCCCAGTCACATGGACGGGGTATAAATAATAACATCGTTGTTGTTGTGATGGTGGTGGTTGTTTAATAGGCCGTCCCTATTTTCATCAGAAAAATGTTGGAAGGGAAATGTGTGTGCGCGTTGTTCTATTGTGACTCTTATTTCCATGATTTGAGAGCTGCTTAGGCAGAAGCTCTTTAATTAGTTGATTGCCATGTGTTAGGGTACCGGGGTTCAGTAAAAGGAGCAGGAGCTCAAATGCTTTTAATGGTTGCAAAGAGGGGACTTCTGACAGGTGCTGCTTTGCAAAGCACTGCAGCACTCTGATGGGAGAAGCTTCCCTGTTCAGTCTTTTCCTTTAAATGCAGCTTTCAAAAGCACACGAACACTCTCCGGTGTTGTATTTGGCAACTCAGTAGCAGAGACCTAGCCTTAGCAAACCCCTCAAAGGTCAGCACAAATGAGCCACGTGCCATAAACTAATAAGGTCAGCACTGTCCTCTTTTAACCCTACTCTGAAGCCCCAGTGCAAATCTCAACTGTGCCATCACTTCAGAAGGAGCCCTTATAGGCAGCAAAATGTTTTATCATTCGTAGCTTCTCTTCTGTGATACGGAGGTGATAACATTGGCCTACTGACGGCTGTTGTAAAGAGAGCGGAGATAATGTATTTGAAGAGCTGTGAACTCCCTAAAAGGGTACAATACAAATGGCTATCTGTTCTTAGAAGCTACCCTGCTGCACACACAAAAGACTTTCTGTGCAACTATTTATACTCTTGATACCTAAAATGCTTTTCCAGCCCTTTGCTTTGGCACAGAAGCACTGGCGTTGCATATGCAAGCAATAAACTTATGTGCTCATAAAGGGTTCCCCCCCCCCCCGCCCATTCTGGTTTCGGTAAAGAAATACTCCCCCCCCCACTTTAAAACCACTATGTGTATGTCTAACATAGCTGTGACTCATATGTGAAATATTTCATTTGTTTAATTGCATGGCAGAGTAAACAGACGTAGAATTCCATATGCCTCCAGGCAGTCTGAGTTTAAGCTTTGGACTTTGCTTGCTTGCTAGCTTTTTACTTCTCTCTCTCTCTCTCTTCCTCTCCTTCTCTCTGCCTCTTCCTCTCTTTCTGTTGGCTTTACAGCCTTTCAATGTATATTACTGAAACTGCACATATGCAGCTCATGAATATACTCCCTAATTAGCAAATGACGAAATACATACAGCCACAGAAATGGTTCCCCCTTCAAGCTCTCGTATAAAACTGCAAAGATAAATCCACAGTCTTTTGTACAACTTTTACAAACTTTTTTTTGAAGGGGAGTGGGTTTGGAAACATGGTGATGATGATGGCGACGACTTGTTCTGGCTCATACCGCAGTATAACCCTTCTCATTCATCTAAACAGAGAGCAGCATATGGTTTTCGGCAGTATAAATGCTCCAGGCGATGCTCTCGCCGCCATAGCTACATTCTCTTGTTCAGCTTTGAATTACTTTTTTGTTTATTAAAGAGAACTAAGCCTGGAGAGCTCAGTTGATTAGAGTGTGGTAATGATAAATGCCAAGGATGCAGGTATGGGACAGCTGCATATCCCTGCGTTGCAAAGGGTTGGACTAGTTGATCATCTGGGTTGATCCTTGCAACTCTAAATTCTATGATTTTATGACAAGCAAATGTGTGTGTGTGTGTGGTCATGCACATCTCACGGGGTGCAAGACTAAAAAACACACAAGAATAGGGCAAAAACATTTACCCATGCAGAAGTGAGAGGTATTAGTAGACTTGGGGGAGGCCCAAAGTTTGTAGGGACACAAAATAAGGAGAAAAAAGTATAAATTGGGGCTAGAATCCTAAAACATCCCAATACGGATAAATATAATGTCTGTAGGGGGGGAAAGCTGGTATCTGGGTTGAAGTGGGAATAGAATGAAGTGACTGGGATGGTCGGAAGAAAGAAGAGATGATGATAGAAAGTGTGGAATGACCCGCTCTCCATCTCTACTGATAGATTGTTTCTTGGCTCACAGTGAAAAGTTGTTTTCAAATGTCCCGAGGGATGGAAACGAGAACTGTCCATACAAATCAATTGAGAAATTCACGTATCCAGGATTGGGCCGCAGTGTGCATCCCCCATCCCCTCATAAATCAAAACTAAACGAAAACGTAAGGTAGCAGCAAAAGGGGTAAAAATCCTGCTTTTTCGAACTCACTGATTATTTAATGTTATTTCTTTTTTTAAAAAAACCTTGCTAATGTACATTTCAAAGCAAATACAGTTCATTATCCACACTGAACCGTGTAGTTCACACTGAATATTGCAGGGCAGGTGCTGGGTGCTTTACAATACCCTGGCAGTGTTACTCTGCAGTACCCTGTTGCAGGTTGGGCAGAAACTGGGAGAATCCAGAAATCTGGCAATGCTATCTGCTGTTTTTTTATCCCTATGCTGCAGGTTGAGCCAGTGTGCATCAATCCAGCAGGGCTGTTCATTGTTACACCCCTCTGGCAGGCTGGAGGCCTGTGCCGCAAGTAGCTTCCACTAGCCAGGCAACTGCGCTCCACTGTTAACGCTGCAGGTCAGAGGTGGCGCTGAGGCTGATTTGGATTCCCAGTCAAAAAACACCCCACACCTCTCAGGTTGCAGCAAAGGTCAGGTTACTTAAATTGCCTCCTCAGGCTGCATGCTGAAACCTCAGGCTCTGTTGACTTGCGTGCAAACTGTTTGCTCTTTTAACCGGTCAAAACTTTAAAAAAAAATAATACATTTTGTATACGGCTTAACATCCAAGTTAGAGCAGGGGCCTCCATGCTAATCCCCTGCCCCCAACCACAGGCTCAGGTAACACCCCTCCCTATGGCAGGAATATACTGCAATATTGTGTTGTGGTCTGCCAACTAGTTTATACTAAGGCTGCACATACACCATACATTTAAAGCACATTGGAAGCATGTTACCCATCCACCCCAACACACACACACACACACACACACACACAGAGAGAGAGAGAGAGAGAGAGAGAGAGAAGAATTCTGGGAACTGTAGTTTGATCCTCACAGAGCTAGAATCTACAGCACCCTTAACATACTACAGCTCCCAGGATTCTGTTGAGGAAATAATGTGCTTTCAACATATGGTGTATATGCAGCCTAAGAATGAATCCACTCTCGAAGTTCCTATCTTTATGTAATCAAAATGGCACCACCATCCACACACAATAGGTTTGGGAAACCCCCTCCCCCCAGAATTACACAAAACTTGAAAAGGAAAAACATGGCCAGAGGAACCCCAAGTACATCCTAATGAGGACTCTGTGTGCTCAGTGCCCATGGAAGGCTGGCTAACTCTTAGGAGTGAGCACAGAAAACAAGGGGGAGCAGGGTAGAAAAGGCCATAGTTGGCTGGAACTTGGGAGCACTCTGCACTGCAACATTTTGTTGCAGCAGCTCCTACTCAAATCGATCTATTTTTTAAAAGGTATGGTGGTAATACCTCAAACAGACTGCCTCTCAATTCAGGAAAGCCCAAGATTCCTTTCTTGCGCCCTGAGTTTTCCATTATTTGTGTATATCTGTGATGTGTATTATATATATGTTTTAAACTACATATGCTATGTTTATGAGACCTGTCTGTTTTTGTTTGTTTGTTTGCTTGCTATAACCTGTATTTGACTGACCAATAAAAACTGGTGATGATTTGGAGACAGGCAAGCCTAAATGACACCAGTGCTACCGGTCTGAACATGCTAATGTTGGAATAAAGGCCATTGCACCTAGCAAGACCTATTTCTGAATAAACATATTCCAAATTGCTAGGTAAGGTAATCTGAGAAGTCAAGAGAGCCTTGTATGCATCCACAGTCACTACTGGCATACAAGCTCCTTGGTACTTTTTATATATACAGTCATACCTCGGGTTACAGATGCTTCAGGTTGCATTTTTACGGGTTGCGGACCCGCCAAAATTGCTGAATTGCAACCTGTGCGTGTGCAGACACGCCGCTGCGGGTTGTGAACGCTGCGGGTTGTGAACGTGCATCCTGCATGGATCGCATTCGCAACCCGAGCGTCCACTGTATATATAAAAAGTGGGGGTACATGGGGTATTTGCTCTATGCGTGCCAGCTCCAGTCCTTCCTGTTTTGGTCCCACCCACTTTTTCTGTTGGCTCTGCCCATCACTGGAATGTAGTTCCTGGAAGGATAGGTAAAGGGACCCCTGACCATTAGGTCCAGTCGTGGCCGACTGTGGGGTCGCTTTATTGGCCGAGGGAGCCGGCGTACAGCTTCCGGGTCATGTGGCCAGCATGACTAAGCCGCTTCTGGCGAACCAGAGCAGCGCACGGAAACACCGTTTACCTTCCCGCCAGAGCGGTACCTATTTATCTACTTGTACTCTGACATGCTTTCGAACTGCTACGTTGGCAGAAGCAGGGACCGAGCAACAGGAGCTCACTCCGGCAAATCCTAGGCTCTGTGGTTTAACCCACAGCGCCAATCTGTGGGCTAAAAAATGTCCTTCACTCCTGATGCACATAATACTAAGCTAGCTCTTCAGGGTTTCAGGCAGGACTCTTCCCCATCCCAACCTGCTTTCAAGCAGCTTCCTGTGTCCCTACTCTGGGTTAAATGCAACAGCACCAGCAAAAACCTTAAAAAGCAAAACTCCAGCTAAGAATCGGCAGCCGGCCAAGTGCACATACCTGGTTGAGTAGATATGAGAATCAACCTTCAACGACCTGCTCTTTTTGTCCCAAGGCCATTTAATATTGACTATAATCTGGTCAGCAAATACAGGGGCATTGTTAATAGTATGCAGAATTTCTATTTTTATTTTAAATGTAATATGCTGTAGATAGCTGAGTAAAGCACAACGAGTGATTTTAAAATCAAGATCAATTTAAAAACAGAGCAGAACACCAGTGTCATTGAAATTTCGTTGTTGTGCACAAGTTCAAAAAGGCTCAGTTTGCATAAAGGGATATGCTGAGACAGAACTGACCCTGGAAAAGGAGAAGCAAGGTCACTCAGAGTTGTTTGCCAGCCGTCTTGAACAAGCCACTTTAATTTTTCCTTACCTCAATCGAAATTAGCCCTCAGGCAGGTGTCCTTGCTTTCAGTTCAATATCAGCTGCGGGACTTAAAACCACTTACGCTGGAGTAATTCCTACAGCCAGTGGGTCAAGAGACTTAAACCAGTTTGCGTGTGAGCTTTTTGTTGTTCTTCCTTTGCCACGGAGTTGTGCTTTGCCGAAGACTTTTATCACTGCAAGCGTCTTGAATTTCAGGCCTATGGCAGTCATTAATATTCTCACTTCGTTGGTGCCATATCTGATAGCTGAGGCGCCCAAAAAATGCAAGCGAGCGGGGACTGAAATCTTACTTGCATCTTATTAGAGAAGTATGTGATTGAATCTGTACTGAGGCATTTAGCAGCATTATTTTAATGTAACGATGAGTGAATCAAAACACAAGGTCCTGAGATGAATTTCAGAATGGGCAAGCATTATTTCCTAGATTGCTGTTGGAAGCCTAATTTTTACAGTACCTGTACAAGAAAACACTAACACAGTTCTAGAATACTTGGCTTCAGTCCGTTCAACACAGGACCTCAATGGGACCTGATTTTTAAAAAAATAAATTTATTTGCAAATATAGGGTAGTGATTTTTTAAAGTGTTTTCTGCTATCACCAGTTTGCTGGAAGCAATCTGCTAAGTCACAGAGCGATCCTATGAAAGTTCATAAACTTAGGCTACACAAAGGAATCCTGTTCATGTCTACTCAGAAGTAAATTGCATTGAATTCAATGAAACTTGCTCTCCGTCTCAGGCAGGTGTGTAGAGGATTGCAGAAGTCTCCAACTGGAATCAAAGGGACTTAAACATGCTTATGTTTGGATCATGCTCCTATACATTAAGCTGTGCTTACAAACTGAAGTTACCACTTGTTGTCCTGTGCCCATGTAAAAAGTCCATAGGTGAACAAACTTACTGGGAAGTTCCATTTTATGGCAATGGGATCATTTCTTAGTAATCATTTGTTGCTATCTATTGGGTAGCAATTGACTATTGGTTGCACAACAAGGTTTTTAAATTTTGTTTAATGCCAAATCATCGTAAAGTGGTATCTTGATGCTCTAGTGATGCAAAAGAAGTAACATGTCATTTGTTCCCACTGTCTTCAGTTAAGTGAAGGAATGTGCCATATGTCTGCTCTGAGGTGGGGGATATCAGGAAAACCCCAGAACAGTGTGCAGAACAGATCATTTTGTCTGGCAAGCTGCTGTGCTTGCGCAGATGGAACATCTGTCATAGTGTGGCGCTGAATTCCAGCCGCTGATTTTAATATTGCATTTAAAAATTGTTGTAACCCACCCTGTGAAATTCTGGTGAAGGCAGGCAAGACATTGAATGACTGATAAATAATGCTCTTGGGTCCTCCTTGGTTTTGCGCCGTGTGTTCCAAAGCTGGACTCCAGCTCATGTTGAAAGCTCTGGCTATGCAAAGCAAGATACCACACTGTTTCCTGCCCTAGTTATAAAATAATTATTGTGCATTGGATCCCCCTTCTCCTTGATCCCACTTTGTGCAGTTGCCTCAACTAACACCACACCGAAAACTAAAATACCGATCGTAGCTATTCAGATGTGAATGGCAAATATTTTTTATTTGGTTAGAGGCACTTTTTTCTTTGTTGCTGTATCAAGTATTCCAGTCCCGCCACTGAAAAGAGGTTCTGGGCTACATCCTGGCTTGGGAAACCCTTTTGATCTGTGCTACCCTTTTTTCAATATGCCGTATTTTTGTTAATGTTGTGTTACATTGATAAGCCTTTCTTTCACCCCACGGGGGCACCCTAACACCAAGTCACAAAAGAACGGAACCATTCACAAGTAAGCAACATTAATTTTCAATATGTCACTGCTTTGACATTCCTGTTACCAAAATGTCAGAGTAAATGCTGACATGGTTTGCTAACATCTACTGTCTAAGCACTAACCTTTGATGAGCAACTTCAGGGCCTCTTTTTTCCCTTCCGTTGTTTTTTTCAAACATATATCTAAAGTGGACTTGGACCAGACAGCCTTCACATAAACTGCTGTCCTCTGTAAAGTAGGATACAGTACATGGTCACCCTACATGAAAGCAAGGTGTGTTATCAGCTCCTTATGAGTGCATCCATAATTCATCCATTGGCATACATCATCACCATACTGAATATTTTTCAGCCCTGTTTCAAAGATACATTCTTAGGTTAATAAGATTCTAATTACACTGGTACCTCGGGTTAAGAACTTAATTTGTTCCGGAGGTCCATTCTTAACCTGAAACTGTTCTTAACCTGAAGCACCACTTCTGTTGGAGCATGATTTCTGTTCTCATCCTGAAGCACCACTTCTGTTGGAGCACGATTTCTGTTCTCATCCTGAAGCAAAGTTCTTAACCCGAGGTACTATTTCTGGGTTAGCGGAGTCTGTAACCTGAAGCGTATGTAACCTGAGGTACCACTGTATTTCCCCCATCCCATCCAGGCTATCCCTGTTGTGAAAGAAAACAAAGACACAGAGCAATGTTTTCCTTCAAATGTCAAGGGAAAGATACGGTAGGTTGAAGCCATTATTTGTCCCACGGAAAGATCAACCACCTTTTTGGCTTATTAAAAAAATGGCTTGGAATTTTTCTTTTAAAGAAACATACTGGTTTCAGCATTTATCCGGTAGATGGAATACTTCTGATACTTATTTTGAGAAAATGTACACCGCGTTGAACTTTTATGCTTAGGTCTGCATCTTTGGATTAGTTGGGGATATATTTACAGGGTTGCATTGCAATATGAATACTGAAGGATACTTCAGTCTCAAAAATGGGCATGTGAATGAAATGATGACCCCTGGTGACACAATCTGGTCCCTTGGCACCATTTACCATGTAGCCGAGGCCTTGGATTACATAAAACGTTTCTACCAGCTGATGGTAAATCAGTGTGCTGCAGGGAGTTCTGGGAAGATAGAGTGTATTCTGCAACAAAAGGGCTTGCATAAAGGCTACTCATTTTCAAGAAGGGACATCTGGCATCCCTATTTCAATGTCTTCAATCAAACAAGCTCCCAAGATGAAGTTGTGTTAGTGGGAGAACACTGACAGAATTTTTAAGATCAGCGGTTCAAAAGGCTCTCCTTCAAAAACCACTTTGTGACCAATTCCACAGCACGTTTTCTTCTGTTATACGAGACCAGCTGTTGCACTTGTCTTCTCTTCTCCTTCCCTATCCCCACACAAAAGCAAACAAGGGAAAAATGCTCTCTGCAGCTCCACTAACCCCTGTTGCTTCATTGTGTTTTTCTGCAATGCTTGTTGAGAAATACTGGATACAAGAAAAAAGAAATAATCAATAGAAAATGCTCACAAGTATATTACATAGTTATTTATCACATTTAAACATTATTATGAGTTTTAAACAAAACCATAACAGGCAATGCTCAACATTATCTATACCCAGAGCTGATGCATTCAGATCAATGGATTTAAGTAAATTAAGTCCATTGGTTTGAAAGAGCAGGCACACCACCCATTTAAAAACACAACTTCCTCCAAAGAATCCGGAAAACAAGCCACAATTCCCAGAACTTTTAACAAGCTACGGGTCCCAGGATTCCCATGTTACGTGTTTTAAATGTGCTTTAAAATATAGTGCATATACAGCCAAAGTGATAAGTAGATGTAATCCAATGTGCTTAACAGTCATTATGGATATTGCTCACCATGTGTTAATTTAAGGAATGTTATGTGATAGAAGGAATATTTTTTTAAAAAAACCACATTGATTTCCATGCCCTAAGTAATTGTTTTTATTCTCTAACAAACAGCCCAGGTATAATACCAATCTATAATAACATTAGTCCCTTCTTGGACATTTGAAATACCACTCCGAACAGCATCAGCTCTGTCGTTCCCTCTCTGAAATAATTCCAAAATAAGGAGGGGAAAGATAACACAATTTCACCTTGTTTCTTAATACAGTAGTACTTAACGATTGATCAAAAGGGCAACTCGCTTCTATTCTAGGGGCTTTCAAAATTCCCAATGTTGAGCAGAAAATGGCAACTCATCTATTTCTCCAGCTCCTGGGACAAGTTGCAGACTAAGTAAGTCTTTGACCTTAGCTTGCAATTTCCCTTTGGCAGAGAGGATTCCAGTCCCTGGGGACGCAGTGTGACAGGGCAGTGTCCTTGCCTAACCTTATCAGGGTCAGGAGACAACAGCTGGCCCCAAGGCTGCTCCTGCCTGCCAGGTGGCACTGCAATGCCAAAAAAAGGGGCTGGTGGTGGCAATTGGGCGCGGGGATGGTTGTCATCCCCAAACAGTGCCTGTTTTGTCCAACTGCTCCCTTCTTTTAAAGGGTCACATTGAAACTGCAGGTAAGTGTAGCATTCCATTGCAGAGACTGCAGTGCAGAGACATTTGAGGGCTTTTCCATTGTGTTGGCTCCGAAAAAGGACACTGCAAGTTGCAATCGGTTAGGAAAAAATTAAACAAGACCGCCGCCCCAAGGGTAGTTTGGCTCTAAAACATGGCAATGAGTGTGACTTCTAAATCAGACTAGGGCTTCCATATATTACTTTAAATGAACGAGAGACAAACAGGCACCCACACAATAGCTGCCATTTGCATGGATACACCAGAATAAAAGTGCATTTTAAATAACAATAATTGCTGTTATAATCCAGAGAAAAGAAAAAAGGAGCAACATACATTAGTGAATTGCATATAATTTTCTCATGTAATTGCAAAAGGATTATAAGTAATCCTGGGCTCGCTCTGCCTGCTTATTCCAAAGTTCTTTAAACGTTTTCTGTTCTTGCTCAGATCTATCTCTTTTCTTTTCGCGTCAGATCCAGCCGATTTTATTTAAAAGTTGCCAGTTCCCAACTTTTTTTATAGACCGTTCCCCTCAGGTGGGGATACCTATTTCTTTTCCCAGTACTTTACATACAAAATCCTTGCTGCTAGAATCATAAATCCTCGCAGCTAGAATCCCATTATAATTTCTCTCCCTTTTTTCTCATCTTCCAAAGCACTTGAATGCCTTCGCTTGCGCGACCATATGGCAGGGAGAAATCCCTGGAGAAGCCACCTTTGCTGAATACGAACCTCTCCAAAGCGAAGACACGAGGGCCTGTTAGTCAAAGTGAGGCTGAAGTGTGGAGAGAACTGATGAGATGTTGGACTTCACAGGTGTCCCTAACCTGCCCCCCTCCAGGTGTTTTTGGACTACAATGTCCAGTGTTCCTCACATACTGAGGCTCGAGGGAGTTGGGCATTTACACACCCCATGTGGAATTTCCTGCGCCTCCTAGGCTGGCTTGCTGCCCTCAAGTAGAGGGGAGGATGCTCTCCCCTCACCAGCAGTGAAGGACCTTTAGTGTGGGGAAACGAGGGAACTATATCTGCATAATAATATGCCGATACAAAGCCCGATACCGGTAATACCAAAGTTGCCATATTACCTGTTGCTAGGCCATCCTCCAACACGCTTGCAAACCTGGAAAATGTTTGAAAATCTTACATGGAGTTTATTTTTACAACAACCCTGCAAGCAGACCCATTTATTTTCATTGTGCAGATGGGGGAGCCGAGTCATAAGAATGTAAGAAACTTGCTGGATCAGGCCAAGGGCTAACAGCGGCGGCAGACAGGATGCCCACGGGAAGTCTGCAAGCAGGATTTGAGCTTGATGGTTCTCTCCGCACCTGTGTTTCCCAGCAAGTAGCCATGGTGCTTAGCAGCTGCTGGCAGCCTTGCCTTCCATGAATTAGAGCTCTTCAAATGTGTGGTCATCAACTTCTCATCAACTTTCCGGTAAGTAAAAGTAGGATCTTGTACATGGAGTCATAGAATCATAGAGTTGGAAGAGACCACAAGGGCCATCGAGTCCAACCCCCAGATCTGTTTCCCTTTTCCCCACATGGACCTGTGGAGACCCTAAACCGGCTCCACCTTTTGGTGGTATGGTGGTATGGTTGTGGCAGGTAGGTGAAAGGGGTGCTTTCCCCTAGACCAGGGGTTCTCAAACTATTTTCTCTGGGCCACATGTTCAGAATAAAAAATTGCTCTTGCCAAACTTATTTTATTGATAAGAAACACACTGAAAAACAAAAAAAAACCCCAACAACTCCCAGCAGGGCTTGATTTATAACACAGATCACAACTATTTTATAATATGACATTGAGAAAGTACAGCTACATAAGAACAGTAACCATTCCCAAAATATAATCATAAATGAGCCGCTTGCCTATGTACCATAAGTATGTATGCAAACTCAGTGCAAGGTGTGAGCTTGCTTTTGCAGGGTAATCTCATTTGTATTAGGTATAATTTGAGACAGACAAACACACTTCTTGTCATCAACGCAAAGAAACCTTTCTCTTATCTGATCTTTCCTGTTTGTCAGAGTTGAAAATCGCTCTTCACAACAGCATGTAGTGGAGAACTGCAGAAAAATAGCCAATGCTCTTTGAAGAAAGGCTTGGAGACTGTGGTTGTATATCTCGCCCCTCCCCCAATTATTGCTATGCTATGCGGGTGGTGCTGTGGGTTAAACCACAGAGCCTAGGACTTGACTGATCGGCGGTTCAAATCCCCACGACGACGGTGTGAGCTCCCGTTGCTCGGTCCCTGCTCCTGCCAACCTAGCAGTTTGAAAGCATGTCAAAGTGCAAGTAGATAAATAGGTACCACTCTGGCGGGAAGGTAAACAGCGTTTCCATGCACTGCTCTGGTTTACCAGAAGCAGCTTAGTCATGCTGGCCACATGACCCAGAAGCTGTACGCCGGCTCCCTCGGCCAATAAAGCGAGATGAGCGTCGCAACCCCAGAGTTGGTCACAACTGGACCTAATGGTCAGGGGTCCCTTTACCTTTTTAATGCTATACTGAAACGTTTAAATGTTTTTGGATTCTTTGAATCTTCCTGAGCCACTTGCCATCATCTCCTCCTGCTGCCACACCCTTTGAGAACCACTGCCCTGGGCTCTAGCTATCAAAGGCAGAGGAGCCTCCCCAGACAAAACAAAACAAAAAAAGGGAGAAGAAAGCGAAGCGGCTAAGCCCAACTCCCTGCCCAAGGTAGGTTCACTGAGGCTCGCGCAAAGTAGGTGCATTCGAGGGGCCAGTTAAAGGGTTAATTTCCAGGCGAAGGAGGGGAGAGGGAGCGGTGCTCGCCCCGCCCCTGCGCGTGGGGAGGGGAGGAGGTGCGCGGGGTAAAAGAAAAAAGGAAAAAAACTTCGCCTCTCCTGTTGTTCTCCGACGTCCTATCCCAGCCTGTGCAGCCTCGGGGCTGGAACGAGGAGGCGGCGGCGGCGGCGGGAGGCCGTGTGCGCGAGGCTCCTGCGAGAGCGCTCAGCCCAGCTGCTGGCAGCAAGGCATGCGCATTGCAGGGCGCCCTCTCACCCCGCTCAGCTATGCCAAATATGTGGTGAGCAGCAGCAGCAGCGAAAGGAGAGAGAGAGCGGGAGCGGGGACCATGGGGCGCTCCTGCCAGCCGGGCTCCGGGCTGCCGCGCTCGCCGTCTCCCTCAGGGGGAGCCTTGCGCGCGGCGGCGGCGCCCAGCAACTAGCCCCCAGGCGGAGAGAGGCGACGACCAGCGCCAGGCATGGCTGACCCTCTGCGCAGGACCCTCTCCAAGCTGCGGGGCAGGCGGGCGCAGCGAGGGGTGGCGGGGGAAGCCGCCGGGCACCCCAGCGGAGGCGGCGCCCTTCGAAGTCGAGCCCAGCAGAATCTGGCGCGCCCGGGAAACCGGGCGTCGTGCGCGCTCGGCAGCGGCGGGGTCTTCGCGCCCCACCTGGAGGAGCCCACGCCGAGGGAGCCGGAGTCTTGGTCCCGGCGGGGGAAGGCGGCAGCGGCGCCTGAGGAAGAAACCCCCGGAACCCGCCTTTGCCCGCCCAAGAACCGCGTGGAAGGGACGCGGCAGCTGCCTCCGCCGAGCCCGCCGGCGGCCGAGCTCTGCTTCTCGTCGTCGTCGTTTTTCCCCCGGGGGGCGGACTCTGGCTCTGCCCTGGAGCGGGGCGGCGGGAGCGAGGAAGAGGACTATTACGACAACCACAGCCTGCCCGGCTGGAGCTGCCCCAAATTGGCGTGCCGGGCGCAGGGGAACGCCGACGGCAGCGTGGCCCTTGGCAGCGGCGGCGGCGGCCACTCCAAGGCACAAGAGAGCGCGGGCCGGCTTCGCAGCCAGCTGCAGGAGGCTTATTACCTGCTCATCCACGCCATGCACGACCTGCCCCCGGCTAGCCCCGTCGTCGGGGCCCGCTCCCCGCAGCCCCTTGCCCACCCGCCGCCCTCCTCCTTCTCGGCTGGGAGGAGCCACGATGCCTCAAGCTGGTCTTTCCCGTGCGGGGACGGGTCCCCGCCGTCGCGAGCGCCCGATTCCGGCTCCCAAGGCTCCGGCAGGGCCCCCGCCTGGCGCCGGGGCGTCAGCAAGAGCTGGGAGAGCCTCCCCGCTGCCCAGCCGCCCGCCAGACCGCCGCCCTTGCGGAGGTGCAGCAGCGACGGCGCGCTCGGCCCCTCGCCCCGGGGCCACCTGCTGCAGCGGCCGGGCGCCAGGCGAGGACTAGGCTGCGGCGGCCTCGCAGCTGCCGCCGGCTGCTCCGGCCACAGCAGCAGCAGCTGCGAGCAAAGCCCCGGCAGCCGGAGCGCTTGCGAGGGACATGCGTCGGCGCTGCCGCGGGACGACTTGGGCCGTTTGCTGGGCTCGGAGCTGTGCGCCGCCCTGGGCGAGGCGGTGGCGCTGAAGGGCGCCGCGAACCCGGCGGCGACGGAGGGGGGCGGCGGCAGAAGCCACGTGCGCCCTCCGGCAGGCACTCACGGCGGCCCCTTCAAGCCTCCCGCCGTGACGGTACGGAAGCTGCAGAAATGGATGTACAAAGGACGCCTCCTCTCCCTGGGCATGAAAGGCCGCAGCGAGCCAGCGGGGGCTCCGTCTTCTTCGTCTCCCGCAAAAACATCCAGGACCTGCGGGGGCCCTCTGGGCAGAGAAGAGGGGCCGGCAACGCCACCTCCTGCCCCCTTGAGGGGTCAAGGTGGAAAGGGCCTAGGATCCCCTTCAGACCAAAGAATCTTGCTGACAGGTAATGATTTTTGTGACCACCTCCTTCCTCCTCACTTTCCCATGGTTGCGGGTTTGCAAGGCTCCCCAAAGTTGCTCTGTTCTTTTTATTTTATTTTATGGACAGTGCTTTTAACAGCTGCTTGATAGAAAGAAAACACTTCAGTGCAGTTTGCCTCACCCTTGCATCCCTTGCACCCTTGCATTTGGGAAAAGCTTCACTTGGCTGAATTGCTTTCAGGTGCAGGAGACCTGCCTTTTGTTTATTTTAATTAAGGAGCAGGCCTACTCCAAGCCTCACCTGCTCTGTTGCATTCTGCTAAAGGCAAAATAGTCTCAATTTCTGGGCCCGATGGAGTATACAACTAATGCTTACGGCATGTGAAGCTTGTTGACTACTCTCTGCAGTATTGCATAAAAATAGCAAGTTTGCCATAACAGGCATGCAGAGTGTTGAGAAAGAGACAAGGCTTTCGTAAAGTCTGCATGCCAAATACTAATTTGCAAGTAGTGTGTGGGATTCACATGAAGGGAAAACACACACACGTACAAAAATGAGGTCACTTGTGTTTGCAGACCAGGACAAGTAGGTTAGTTAAAGGAAAGGAGGGCACATGTAGAATAGGAAGAAATACTGTACAGTAACCATAACTTCTCCTTATTCCAGTGCGCAACCATGAATTTTTTAAAAGCTTATTTACATCTCACTTATTTCATTGGGAGAGTTAACCAGTAGCATAGATCTCCCCCATTCAAATTCAGCAAAACTTAAAAATAATTGCCTTTGGCTCTGTTGTATTCTACCATCAAAATATTAATTAAGGGGGGAGGGGAGGAAAGGCGTAATGCTTCTTAGCCTCGATTTCTCCAAAGGTAAGTTGTGGGGAGGGCTTTTCCGCATCAAATATCACTGCAGGTGGAAAGCCGTCATAGCAAGGAGAGAGGTTCCATCCTAACATTTCCCCTTGCATGCTGTTTTTCATGTGCAGGGAGCTTATTTTATTTTAGGCTGGGAGAAGAATTGAAATATTGAGGACTTGCCACATTTGCAGCATTTGAGCCTGGTGCAGCAGTGCAACCCCTTTCTCTGGCGTAAGAAAGCCTTGAGGAGGAGCCTACCTGGCACAGTGCTACTCTAAATCCAATGGGGAGGAGCTGCCTCTTAAACAGTCCTCATTTTACCCCAAGTTGCAGAGCAAAGTGTTGCCCAGTAGCACTTCCCCTGCTGCGAATACAGTGTGAAAAGTCATTCTTGGTATGGAATGCAATTTGTCTCTCTCCGCCCCAGTTGCTGTTTTAAATTGTAAGCTCTGCGTGAAATCTTAATGGACGTGTGACACTTATTAACCATAAATGTTTAGTTACTTTGAGTACAAGAAGTATCCTGGAAAATACTTCTCTTTTTTTATCTCTCCCTCCCACCCCTGAAATCTCTGCCCAGTGGCAGGTTCACAAGTACACCTCACAATTCCCCTGACAAAACAAAAACGGGGGGCAGTGGGGGGGAAGCACAGTGGGGTGGGGAGGAACATGTTAATGTTATCTGGTCAAGCACCACTGGCTCATTTATTCCTATTGGCCCTGAGGGGGTGAAGCATTCCCAGAAGGGTTGGCAAATCAACATGGATGCTTCCAGAAAAATGCCTCCCTTTTATACATTAATCTCGCAACGTGTTGCTAAACCGTGTTAATAGCTCACTTATTAAAGTAACCGTATATGAAGTAAGCTTTCAGTTTCTAGGTCCCTTGGTGTTTAATTTCTCTATAAAGTCCACATTATTGTGGATAGTCCAGTATTGTATGTAGAAATGAGAAGCTACAGGTTCGAATAATAGTAATAATTAATAAATAATCAGAAAGTGCTTAATTATCTTTTTCTGGGCAAGCTTATAGTAAGTTTCCTTTGTGAAATACTTCAAGTTCAGCAGAACATTGGGTCGGATCCAAATTGAGTCATGCTTCGAGCAGCCCCATTGAGTTATTTATTTAGAAGATTTTCTAAATGCTTAATCAAAGAGCTTTCTAATTTAAATGGGTAGCTTAGTTGTTTTGATTGGTTTATCCTGAGGGGAGATACAGTCCTTTCCACCTGTTAAACCTGTCTTTGGCCCTCTGTGTTGTTCTGGACCATTTCCTGCTGTATCGCCTTCTGCTTAACATCCAAGAAACTGTACAGTTCAATAAATCCTATATTGTATTTCCTTATCTAGTTTCTCAAGACACAAAAGTGTGGGGAGAGACAAATATTAAAGATGCTGGTATGGGGGACGATGGCACCTACTTTAAATCAGTTGTTGTGTTCTGTACTAAATCAAAGGCACCCTTCACAATGCCCAGGTCACACGAAAAATATCAGTACTTAGCACACCACTGACCACATTCTGTGACAATTAAAGAAAGACCTGTGTACCTGCTATGTCTTTAAAGCACATTCTTTCACTCAAAGTAATTCTGGGCACTGTGGTTTATTCCTCACAGAGATGCAATTTCCAGCAATCCTTAAACAGCAGTGCCCAGAATTTATTGAGGAAAGTAATGCATTTTGCATGTACTCTAAAGGTACAATGTGTGTGCAGCTGATTGAAAGTATTTCTGAAACAAACAAATTCTGTATGTCAGTGTAGGGCAGTGCTTCCCAAAGTGGGTGATACCGCCCCCTGGGGGAGGCACTGGAACAATTGGGGGGGTAGTAACCTCTGGTGCAATTGGGACAGGGCATTGAATAAAAATAGGGGGGCAGTGGAAGCATGAAAAGATTTTTTTAAAAAAACCTACATGTTTCATCGTTGTTTACAACTGCATCTTTATTTACTATGTTGTAGAACGTAGGTAGAAACATAGATACATAAAAGAACACAAATTTGTCACTGCACCTTTCTGTTTGTTTGTGTAAAGAAGGTGATTTCCTGGGGGGTGCTGGGTAATGTTTTGTTTTGTTTTTTTCCTGAAAAGGAGACAGTAGGCCAAATAAGCTTGGGAACCTCTGGTGTAGACCGAGGCATGCTTCCTCGTAAGCAAGCCCCATTCTGTTCAGCGGGATTTACTTCCAGGTAATAAGATCACACAACTCAAAAGACTACACAGGGTTTGAATATATTTTGTCATTGCATCTTAGCACCCCCCCTGCACCCCCCACCTTAAATAACTTCTAATTAGGATTGCTGCAATAAATCTACAGGATCACTGTGGTGCTTTGCCCTTGTTAAACTTGCTTCTGCTGTTTTTGTAAACTAGACATAGCCTTAGGTCTAGTTTGTACATGTGTGATTAATGTTGAGGAGCTATTGATATGAGTTATGTGTTGAGAATCTGCTCTCCGGAGGGCTGTTAGCTTTCCTAACTTGTCCCTAATGTGTATCTGTGTATCTGAAGAAGTGTGCTTGCACACGAAAGCTCATACCAAGAACTAACTTAGTTGGTCTTTAAGGTGCTACTGGAAGGAATTTTTTTGTTTTGTCCCTAATGGAGGAGGGGAAACTTGCCCTTTTAATATAGGGTGGACATTTGTGAATTGCTTCACTGTCCTACAAACACACAGATGTGTATCTTGCTAAGGTGCCCAGTTGTAAAGAAACAGACTGTGCAGGAAAGGGAATTTCAGCAAGTGCTCCTGTCAAAATTCTCATTTCTACGGGGCAGTTAAAGAGAAGGGATTCTCCTCCTCCTCTGCAAATGTTGCCCCCAGGGGCAGCTCATGACAACTGGCCCCCAGTACCCTCAAGTGGCCCATTCTCCCACAGCCATGGCTGTGATCAATCTAGATCTTGCAGGAAAGCCCGGGCATTTAACAAAGCTCCAGGATGTCCACTTTGGTGTTAACAGCGCTTGTGTGAAATAGTCACTTGCATTAGCAGGTATCGATGCTTTTTATAATAAATGAACCAGCTTGTAAGTTAAACGTTAATAACTTAATTATTCAAATACTCCTCTTTAGCAGTGTGTGGTCTCTAATCTTAACTGAAAGAAGCAGTTGCTTTTTAGTACAGTTTCTTTCATGTTTTAACTTTTCCACATAAGTGTGTGTGGAATAGCTGCAGTGGAAAATGCTTTTCGAGGGTGCCTCCCCCCCCCCCCAGTTTTGTTTTAAGTTCTGTTTTAGGATTATGCCTGGTTTAAAGTTTCATTGCTCTAAATCCCCCAAATTTATTGCAAAACACTGCTTCAGAAAAATATAATTAGCCAGAGCATTCTAAGCATCGGTTGCACAATGGTACTACATTCTGTGTATTGTTTTACAGACATGGGGAGGTTAAAATGCACATACGTAATTACAGGGTGACTGTTAATTGTACAGACTTGAGTAGTCAGAGGAAAAGAAAAAGACTTACTCCAGAAATCTGGGTTGAGATGTAAGAATACTTCTTGCCCCATATAGGGGCGGACTTTAGCCTTTCAGATTTTGAGTAATAACAAAATAGATAAACCAACATAGCGAGTGATTATTATTATTAGTAGTATTTTAACAAAGAACTTATCCATTTGCGTTTTTAAAAATAGGTAGAATGAATCCTGTCTGCTTGAATAGGTTGTATGGAGGTATGGGTAAAGTTAAATGAAGTCAAGTTCTGTTCTGTTCTTGGTCGTAACCTCGAGTTTGATTGGCTGATGGGAATTGTTCTGCCTAATGGCTTCATTTTTACAATTTTTTTTGCCCAATAACCTTAAATATTAATTTGTTCCATAGGGAGACAATAACACAGCGAAACCTTTTTTAAACCCCGCTTCCATGTTCTAGTAAAATTACAGGATTTTCCTAGTGAGTATTTGTTTAGCATATGGACTATTGGGGAGGCCATGATGGTAGCCCAAGCTAAGTCTTTGAGCACTGGGTAGCCTTCTTAGTAATAGCAGTGCAGTTGTGGAAGGCTATACCCCTAGAGGTTCAACTGGTGTCAACATTGTCCACCTTGACACAACCTGCTGAAGAACTGCCTTTTCCACCATGTTTTAATATAGTAGGATGCTTGGATCTCAGGAAGCTGGCCGACTGGTTTTTTTTTATTATTGTATTGCTGATACTGTGTTTTGTGTTAACGTTTATTGTTTTGTGTATTTACTGTTGTAAATTGCTCTGGGGTCTTAGGACGAAGGGTAGGATGCCAGTGAGAGAGAGATTCTCCTGAGGAATAATTGTAAGCAGCCAGAAAGGGGGTAAAAGGGAACCTTCACCACATCTGGAGGAACAAGAAGACATGAAACGCTGAAATAATGCATGATTAAATGATTGCATCTCCCCCCCCCCGTGCCCCTTATATATTATTCACAGGGAGCATAGAAGTTTTAAAAATATCCCCCCCCCTTTCTTTTAGAATAAACGTTTGTTTTATGAAACCTAGGAAGAGTGACATTTGTAAAAATGCATCTCAGATAAATCTATTCTTTGGTTATTTACTTTCATCCCAGAAGGATGAAAGAATCTGAACTAGTCAAGAATCTGGTCCCTTGGTGGGTCATGATAGCTACATTATAGCATGCTCCCTAACTTAATGTTTATCAAGCAGTGTCTGATATTGGGGTGGGGGGTGGGGTAGATCCTTTTCTCGCTGTGTCTGCACACTTGGAATGTGATGCATGTTCAGACACGACTGTCCTACCATTTGTAGTTACTTCAAGACTTTTATTGCTGTCGGGTCTGTGCATCTGGTCAGATTTGAATATTTAGCCATCAAAATATACAGCCTCCCCCTCTCTGCCCGCTATCCCTGTTGTATATTGAAACTGTGTGGAATGCCTGTATGCTGAGCTATGCCTGTATATGGATATATTGTGTGTATAATGTATAGCTACTTAGATTGTAGTTCTTTGATTTAAAAAGGGCGGAAAGTAAAATCAAGGGAGTTCCGTTTCCACCAGAGCTTTACCTTTATGTCAGCCTTTGTCAACCTGGTGCCCTCCAGATGTTTTGGGCTGCAGTTTGCATCAGCCCCAGCTAGTAAAGCATGCTGAATGGGCTGATGGGTTTTGTAGTCCAAAACTTTTTGGAAGGGCACCAGATTGGCTGCTTTACGTCTATGAAACAGAAGCTTTTTTCAGGCTTTCTTAACACTTGCAATGTGCTGCGGTAGTCCACCCCACTCCCCAATTTCAATTTGCTCTCTCTGTTTCCCTCCTCACCGTCCTTTACAGATTTGATTGAAACAGTGTACATACCGTCGGTGAGCAGAAGAGAACTTAAGAACTTCAAATCCACCGAAGTCGCTGAGTGCAGGCCTCGGATTGCCAGCATCACCGTGTCCAAGAAACGTAACTGGCTACATCAAAGTTCTCCAAGGGTGCCCAATTTGGAAAAAGGAAGCTCGTATAAGAAAATTTCAAGAGAAACGCACCAGAGACAGAAATCGCCCAGCCCATTGCTTGAGCCGAAGATGCCTCACCTTTTCCCCAAACTTCTAGGGCATGAAAGCCCTAAAAGAAGAATTGGTTGCGTACGAGCTGTTGAGAATGGGGCAAGCTCTTTGGCACGGCGAAACTGTACTTTAGATTTTGGGGATGATAACGACGCAGATGATGAAGGAGAAATATGGTACAACCCTATCCCTGAAGACGATGAGCCCAATTTCCCTGGTTTTAATGCTGACCATTTGGACCCTCAAGCCATTAATTGCAAGGTGCCTTCTGGGAATGACTTGGTTAAAGTCGTAAGGCCTAACGAAGGCCTCACACACGTCTTAGACTGTGTCGGAAACACTCTGCCCAGGGAAATTAATGAAGTAGATGGTGTACATTCCATGGAACATTTGCAAGTACACAAGCAAAAGCCTACGTGCAGTATTCAGACTGGGTTTGCAGTGGAAGATAGCCCCACATTAAAAGGTACTTTGGGAGGTAAGAGGAGTGCAAACATTTAACCTACAGCAATGTTGTTAAATATTACATTTCATAAGGTAGTACTAGCTATCATTTTGGGGTAAGCTGAAAGTCCCATTTCTCTGGAAGTTCAAGTCTTACATAAGCATTAATTCACTCATACAACTTGATCAATGCATCTTCATTCAGAAATGAAATGATTTTTTTAACCAGACTTACTCTTTTAGAAAACTTTATTTTCATCAGGGCTACTTTGGGTTTCTTCTGTAACGAATTCTGAAACTTTCATTTGCTCATGTAGAAACATCTCTCCCAAACGTTCTTCTAGTAGGTTTGCAGAAACACTATTTTCAGCCACGATTGGGAATTAGTTATATCCTACAATATGAGATCTGCCATTGATTTTTGTTTGCGTAGAACTGACAACATTTAATTTTTGTTCAGTTCTTAGAACAAACTATATAACACAAATTGCCCGTTACAACTTACTGAACATTTTTCTTAATAGTGCTGTCTATAGGGATATGCCTAACATTGTTTCTGAATTGGCTTTGCTTCTCATGGTTGTTTTTAAAAAACAAAAAATGGAAAACATGGACATGGATCAAGGAGGGGGGGGGGAATTCCATTTTGTGTGTGCTTTTAATTTCTACAACAGCACAGTTATGCTTTTCTTGAGACATACTAGCTATGAGTTCCTCATAATATATACTTTATTTGCAAGCAGGGAAGGTGTAAATATGACTGCTGTAGGAAATCTACATGCATTTTATGCCATGTTTCATGGATTAATTTCTTAATACATACATAGCTCCCATGAGTATTGGCGAGGACTTCTGATAGATTAAAGTTTGTTTTTGAATTAAGGGAAATTATATAGAGGCTTTCAACTCACTGGGGAAAACTTGTTGCTTAACTAAATCAGGATTGGTTCATGATTGTGGTGCCTATAATGAACCCTGGTGAAATTGATTGCAAATTTACCCTATACTGTTCCTTGTGTCTTGAGTTAATGAATACAGCCTTGCCTCTGTGTGCATTGAATAGTAATCACATTGAATGCAATAATTGATGAAGAGAGTCCCTGCTGTTACGTAATTGGCTTTATTGCTAAGGAGTACTTAGTGATTCTTTTAATCCTGTTAAGGTGTCTACAGTTAATTTCAGTCAAAGCTGAAATGACAGCTCCTCCAGACAAAATTGTCACATAAAGGGCAGCAGGGCAAATCAATTTGTTTGTATGAATGTGTAGTACTGAGTAGCACATGCAGTTACTCTGAAGTGGGATGTAAATGTCTTCATGCCTTTCAATCATAGCTGGTTGTTACTGTCTTCTGCCTAGTGATTTTCTAAATATTTACCCCACCCCTTTGGGGTGGGGCAGATGCCAGCTTATGTATAGTTTTTATGCTGAGTGTTGATTTTGAAATAATTTCCTAGTCCATAATTGACCCGTTTCCATAACAGCACAACAGATATGATTGCTATATTTCCCAGAATACCTTTTAGCAGATCTGGAATATCATCTACTCATCCTTGTTGCCCGTAATGGGGACTAAACAGCTTAACCGTTGCATGCAGACGGGATTTTGTGTAGCGCTTCTTCAAGGGGACTTACTAATAAATGTCTTTAATATCTTTCCAGGTTCTGATTTGCACTAAGTATGGTTTTTATTGTTACTTTCCTGCAAATCAAAATAGGGCTGCCATCAAACACGCCATTCAATATCAAGCTTTGCAACAACGTAGGGGAACTTACCTTTCCTGCCATTGCTCCACATTGCTGACTGTTGCCGATGGGAAAAAACACAAAGCGTGATGTTGTCAGGACACGGGATAACTTTTACTAGCCAGTGCAGAAGGGTGAACTTGGCATGGTTGTGCTGTTCACAGCGACAGTTGTGCTTTGTCCATTTTTCATTCGACTCTTCTCCCTGACTTTTAAAACCAGCGAGAGGCAGATGACATACTGCCGCCCCTTTACAAAGAAAGCAACTTTCTCTTCCAACTCTGCATGTATATATCTCAACCTGGCAACAGAACCATCCCTCCTGAAGGGCTACTGAAACAGAAGTCTTGAACTGCGTGGCCGCAGAAAGGCTGCATGAGTTGGCTTCTCAGTAAGCATCACATTGTTTAATACTCATCATGCTTTCTAAGGGACTCGCATTTTACTGTCTTACTTTCTTGGTACAGAATTATCCTGTGTGTGCTATGTCATATTTTTTTTTAACCATTCCAGAATTAAGCAGCAGGCCTCTCATAAGAAAAAACAGCAGTCCTTAACTGCCTGCCTGCCAGCCATAGAGGAAATCTCTTTTTTAGACAATTGCAAGCTTTCTGAAAATAAGTGTCTCTCTATTGCTATTTCCATCTTAACTATAGTGTTTGCTGCTGAGGTTTTCCGAGATAATGTTTACTGAATTATACCAAGCATCCTTAAGACTTCCTCAAATCATAAAAAAGGGAGAACAGTATTTTTAGTTCAGGAGGTACTGAAAGGAACATTATTTGCATTCCATCCTGCAGCCAAGTAGTCCATATTTAGATAAAAAAGCTTTCTGTTTTTACTGTAATGTGTTGCCTTTTATATAAGAACTGCAGCTTCAGAGTTTGTTAGGCTTTCTGTATGAATGTGTAGCTGTCCCTGCAGACTTCCTTTGAAAACAGAAGGCTGGTCCTTTTGATCACAATTTTATATAGCCAGTTTGCATTAGACCACAATAGCTGTATCCGTTTAGTATAACTGGTGGCGGGGGAGCACGTTGAGGACTCTTGAGTATTGACTTCTGGGGTTAATTTGAGTCAGGCTTTCTGCGTCTGACCAGAGTTGTGTACATGCTGATTTAATTAGGATTGACTTGATTGATTAAATAGACATCGATTGAGTAGATGAGATGAGATCTGACTTTATGAAGTACAGTGATTCCCATGTGATGCTTGTTGGTCTCTAGCTTTGAAAGAAGTGGGTGTGTGGCTGTGCATTTAATTGCTTTATTGCAGAAGCTCTAACTTTTTAAAAACTAGGTAACACAAGCTCATGGGCCAATGTGGCTATCTTCACTTTTTGTGTTATCTGCAGAAGGCAGTCTATAATCTTGTGTAGTTCCCCACCTCCACCCCAGGTGCCATATAGAAAAGCTTGCAGACACCTCTGTGCCAAGATGATGAATTTAAACTGACCGCAAAAGCTGCCTTTTCTTTCTCTGTTACTTGTGTGTCTGCACACATATTTATGCTGGCAAAAAACCACCAAAGCCGACTTATTGTAAGGCTTTGTTTTTTTCCCAAGCGCTTGCTTTTCATTGCAATATCTGATAATGCACTTGGAAAGAAAATGGGATGTGGCAAAGATCACAGCAGTGTTTCTGTTTGTCCCAATGGGAACTGCATAGGTGAATTATCCGTTATATAATACTCCTTGATAATTCCACCTTCACTTTCAGAAAGCAGTGTGCATAAAGGACAATATACAGCAAAAGCAAAAGAGTTGTTTGTTCTACAATAGAGGGGGTGTTGCTTGAGAGACTCTGGGAGCAGAACTTGTGCTCTGAAGGACTGGGGGATTGGATTGTCCCAACCAAGGCTTCTTGTAGGGGATGGGCTTCCCTCCCCACCCCAGATATTTTCCTGCACCCACCCTTTCCTTCCCCATTTTCCTTGGCTGACAGCAGGTGTCCCTCCTTAACCTCGTTCTTTCCTGAGCAGCTGGAGACAGTCATCCTTGTGAGGTGATAGCCATTTTAAAATAGCTGCTGCTTCAGGAGGATGGGAGACTAGTGGCTTGAGGCGCATGAGTAGAGTTTCCATTGAGGCAGTGCTATTCCAACCTGTACTGAAGCTACATTCTGCATTTGTTTCAAGCAAAACAGCAGTCATGCCTTCAAAGCAGAATTAGATTGACTTTGGAACAGTCATATAGTTTACGACTCATGCGAGAAATACCTTCGTGTGTTTCTGTTCAGACTTTTGCACATTCACATATCATCTGATCACTGTTCTGTTCCCCTTCACCTGCGTACACATTCTACTTTTAGCGAGGTTTTGCAATAATTTAGCGAGGTTTTACCATAAAATGGGGAAGGCACAGATCAGAGGCAGAGGGTAACTGGCTAAATGCCAGTAATGAAAGTGAAATTTAGCAATGTAAAACAAAATACCAAGCTCTCTAGACTGGAGCTTTCCAAACTGTGGCGCGACACATTAATGTGTCGGCTGCAGTGTGTCACACAAACGTTCCCCTTGCTCCTCCCAGGGCTGGAAAGGGGTAAGTTTAACCTCCGGGTTTGCTAGTTGAACTGAATTACTGTGTCATGAAATGATACATGTCTAAAAAGTGTGTCACCAACATGAAAAGATTGGAAAGTTCTGCTCTAGACCCTCTGTGCGCAGTAAGATAGGGACGCCATCTTGGGAGAGGCTGAGGGCACCCCTTAAATTTTCAAGGAGTGGGCTGGGCCCCCTCAATATTCCATGGCCTGCGATAGGCTCTGCAGAGCATCCCTGCAGTTGCGGCAGGTCTTGTGGTCTCCTCCCGCCATGTGATGTCATACACGCATGCCAGGCACCCAGTGCCTGTAACAATAGATATAATATTGATTTTAAAAATAGCTTGAACATGCATGTAGGGCCATGAGAAGGCCTCAGCCTCCTTATGGATATCATATGGAAAAGATATAACCAACTTTGACGGCTTAGCAACAGAGATGTCTCTGGCATCTACATCTGTAATAAACGGATGCCACGCTGCCAGGAAGAATTCCAGTGCTGCCCTTTCGACGTCATTTGTCACTCTAACAAATTTGGGTGAGAGGAGAGAAAAGGACTGAAGCCACCGGAAGTTAGATGGGAAAACATCAAGAACGTTAAGATTGACTTCTCAGCTGTAATGAAGCCAAGGAAAGTTTTCTAATATCTTGGCTGACTTTCCTAAGCCTTTGCCAGAGGCTTCTGACAGAAAGGGAAGATTGATGTTAGCAGGCGAAAGCATGGCACTGATTACTATAGAAGGCTCCAGAGCAGGCCACCAGTGGGACTACGCTGTGATTTGCAGTACAAGGGAAGCCTTTGTCCGGTTTTATCAAACACCGCATTTCTTGCGAGCTGCTGGCCAGAAAAGCACAGCAGGCGTGCTAGAAATAGTCTGTTCCCTGCAAGGAAACAGCTTCAACAGAAGCGTAGCAACTGGGAGAAACAAGAAGATTCATTGAGGCATTTGGAAAACAGACTTTGTGCAGCATTGTATTCTTTTAACTTTTTTGGGGGGTCTTTTTTTAAAAAACGAAGCTCCTTGTGAATTTGTATCTGGGAAGAGAGTTATTCAGCTCCCTGAAGGATTTTGATGAACTTTAACTTGTTGAGCTTCGTTTTCTAACATGAAACGTGGCATGGGTATTGAAGAATCATGCCTGCTTTGTCCTGTGTGAGTAGTCAACAGGTTTGGTATTTCTAGGCAAAGTACATTAAAGATGTACAGTACATAGTTACTAGTAGAAATACTTGATGCGTATTTTTTTAAAATAAAAAAGGGAGGGAGGAAATCATTTTGTATTATAGTGTTGTTTAAACATTCATTTTATTTTTCCTTCAAGTAGGAATTTTTATCACCAGAAGTGAGAATGCAGTGTGACTATTTGAACTTTTTGTTGTTGTGACTGATGGAAGTACTTCCGCAGTCCCTCTGCTCATTGTAGGTTAGGAAGTGATGGCCTAGTGGCTCAGTCTGGTCCCTTTTGCATAGCCTAGGAAACTAAGGAAACTCTTCTTGTTATGAATCCTAACCTAACTGCTTTCTAATGACCTTTGCATGTGTTCTGGAGTGAGCAGCCGCTATACATCATAAGCAAAAGAATAAACTGAATAATATTTCTCTGAGTCTCTGTTGGCATGAGAGTAGGTTCTTGGGCAATGCTAATGTTACTGAATCTTCAATTCTTATTCTGTCCAAAATATGGTCATTGCTAAAATTAGATAAATAGGCATTTGTTAACCTGTTGGTCTATGAAAGGCTCATGAGAGAATTTTGTTAGTTTTGGAAGCATGCTGACTTCTGAGGCGTATGGGATTTTCGGATTGGGGCAGTGGTGGTGGAAGGGTTCTTTGTAACGTAATCACATGTACACTCAATAGCTGCTGGTCCAAAATATCCCGATGAAATAACTTTGTAGTGGAGCAACTGTCTTGTTAACAGCTTCTTGTGAAGTCGCAGCCTCAGTAGAGCCTCTTCTGATAACAAAAATTAGGAAGCGGTTGGTAGCAGATGCTGCTAAAGAGAAACTGTCAGAAAGACAGTAATATATTCTAGAATCTCACCTGACCAGTTCCTATGAATTATGACCAGTTCTGTGAATTCGCCAGTTGTTGTGAATTATGAAAATGTGAATTACGTTTTTGATATAGCTCTGTAAATCCAAAGAGAGAAAATCGAAATAAAGCCACTGCTTCTCTCTCTCAGTTTAGAGAGAGTGGTTTGCACTAACCATAGTTTAGTTTCCAGATTGTTGTTTGAGTTCCCAGCATATGGGCCAACTTTTTTAGAGATACATGCCTGCTTTACTTTTCATCTCGTCAGCAGTCTTGTTTCTTGGTGCAAGAGCTTCCAAAGGTAACATAACAACTATGGTCAGTTCAAAAATTTCACATCAGAACCATATTCTATGGTTTCGGATTCTAGTTTGCTGGCTGATCTCAAACCATGCTTTGCCAATTGAGACTTTGCACTAAACTGTAACTCACAAGGAGAGCAGGTGCTTTTGTTTTTCGTTAACTACAGCTTGTTTTGTCAGAACCCAACAAAAACCATGCACCGTTTATCTTACTTATTTGGAAAACTTACAAACTGCTAAACATGAGCAGATATCATAGTGATGTACAATAGTAAATAAGAGAACTTGAAGGCTCTTTGCTATTTTCTTATTGGATTCAATCATATACTGGCAAATTCAGCTTGTGAAATTAAAGCTGATTTGGAAGCTTCTTGTGCAACGAAACTGCTTCCTCAAAAGGTCAGACTCTTTCTGATATGGAAAGTGAATGAAAATGCAATGGAAAGTGTGGTATAACTTTTGCTTCATTGCAACGTTTTCCAGTCTCCCTGGGGGAAAAAATCTAAATGCTGATCATTTACCGGTAATCTTTCTGCAAACAAATCAGGATGAACCCTCAATAAACAGGTCATCTGGAAAAGTCAAGGCAAATAAAAATAGTTTTACTGGAGAAATTAGCTGTTAGGAAGCTGGCTTATTTCAGCAAACCATAGTTAAGATCAACCATGCTTTAGAGGTCACATTACTCCAAACCCTGTAGTTAGTCAAAACGGAAGCCAGAGCTTCCGATCTCCTCCTCAAGACTCACCTAGGCTTACCGTAATAAAGCTTAATTTGTTATGATGCCCTCATGCAACCACAGGATGCAGGGCTCCTGATTAATGCTCAGTTTTTCTTCTCCTGGCTATGATTAATTTTTTTTTTTTTTAAAAGAACAGTCATCCTGGATCAGCACGCAAGCTGGTAATCCTTTACTGAATCCACTGGATGCTTTCTTAATTCCTAGGTGACTATCACCTGGGAGCCAGCAGCTTTCCATGACACACAGAAAGGGGCATTGTGCAAGAAAGGAAGAGGGCACTTTGGGGCTTGAAGAAGCAAGGCAAGTTAGAACTGTTAAAAGACTTCCAGAAGCATTCCATCTCCACCCTGCCCATCAGAAGCAGAGGGGGACATGGTTGTTTGACAAGAGGGGGCAAATTACGCTCAAACATGATGCAGCTGTTTAAAAGATGCAAGTTCTAGAGCAAAGTTAGGTCCCCTTTAATTTTCCATTCTTTTCCAGTGGCTTGACCTGGCAGACAAGGCACAGGAGTCCTTTTTTCCAAATGACTTGCTTCCACAGAGCAGTTGCATCCAGGAGTCTCTTCTTCTGAAAGAAGCTAAATTAACAAGTCTGAGAAGGCAATGCAGAGAGACAAAACAGTACATAACGGGCAGGGATTGGTTAATTGTTCCGAGGCAGATTCTTAAGGGAAGGATGGGGCAGGTTCCTTGTGTGGTTCTGCTTTTGGCAGAACAAGGCAGAAAAGTACAGTCCATAGGTAAGAGCGTGTTGTAGGAGCATCTGATGCTCTGTGTTGTCCTGAATAATACCACATATACCTTTTTCAGGTCCTGGCAAATTAGTAGCTTCTTAAGTTAAAGTATCCTTTCCCTTCATTTTTAATATGTCCCTTTCTTCTTTTCCCCACCCCTGCAAAGGTCCTGGGATCTTGTCTGCAAGCAAGTCTGAGATGGGAGCGGCAGAAGGTTCTCCTCCGAGTCCTAACCCTTTGAAGAAAGGTGGTTCGATAAACTGGTCCTTCCCTGACAAAATAAAATCCCCGAGAACGGTGAGGAAACTTTCCATGAAAATGAAAAAATTGCCAGAGCTGAGCAGGAAGCTGAGTGTCAAGGGAAATTCAAGCCATAGTAGCACGGACAATTCTTCGTTGCTTAAGAATAACTGCCAGGTCATAGGTCACGGGTCGCTACCTTCTTCCGGGAACATCACAGCAGCAGCTAGCAGGAACGTCATAAGCCGGTACCATCTTGACAGCAGTGTGTCCTCTCAGCACAACTACAAAAAGAAAAGCAGTGGCAATTCGAAATCCTCCAGCAAAGGGGGCTACCTCAGCGACGGAGACTCTCCTGAGCTTATAACAAAATCAGGGAAGCACGGCCTCGAAAGCCGGGCTGGGAAAGGAGGAAAGGAAGCATTCCCAAGCAGCAACGGTAGTAAGGCGGAAATAGACATTGACGCTTTCAGGCACTACAGTTTCTCCGACCAACCTAAATGTTCCCAGTACATATCTGGACTCATGAGCATCCATTTCTATGGCGCGGAGGATCTGAAACCGCCAAGGATGGACTCCAGAGACGTCTTCTGCGCCATTCAGGTAGATTCGGTAAACAAAGCGAGGACTGCCTTGCTGACGTGCAGGACGACTTTTTTGGACATGGATCACACTTTCAACATAGAAATAGAGAACGCCCAGCATTTGAAATTGGTGGTCTTCAGCTGGGAGCCCACGCCGAGGAAAAACCGGGTCTGCTGCCATGGGACAGTGGTCCTCCCTGCTCTTTTCCGGGTGACGAAGACTCATCAGTTGGCAGTAAAGCTGGAGCCCCGAGGTATTATTTATGTCAAGCTGACCCTCCTGGAGCAGTGGGAGAATTCTCTCAATGGACTAGATGGAGAAAGAGAACCGGTAATGTTTGGAGTAGATGCTCGGAAGGTTGTGGAGAAGGAAAACGTAGGCTTGATGGTGCCCCTGTTGATGAAGAAGTGCATTATAGAGATTGAAAAAAGAGGCTGCCAGGTAGAGTTAATTAAAAATAACAACCACCGCATTCTTCTGCATTTAATTTTTTGCTGCTTAGAGCATTACCCCTATTTATTTACTTTTGCTATAAATAATGTTGTCTTTGTTGGATGCACCATATCCTTCACTTCCTTAGTTTGGGGTAGCACATCTGCATTGCAGTGGGTTGAAGGCTGCTCTCTCCTGCTCTTTGCAGTCATGGAGACATGATGTGTTTTTTATGATACACGAAGTGGAGCGGTAAAAGCAGTCTGTACCTTCTGGAACGCCAACAATCTATTGTGGGTCTAATTTTCCTCTGGCCTCAGGAACTTCCAAACCTGGAATATGGTGATAGTGAAATTAATTGGGGTATTTTTGTGCTAATCTAAACAAAACTGAACAAACAAAACAGCTAGTTTTTACTGTCCCAGTGTGGAAGATGAAGTTGTAGTAAGCAGTTTTGATGGATAGATTCCTCACAGGGCAAGTTTAAATGTTTTATTGCTTTTATGGGAATTACAGTCATCACATGATAAGCTGAGAGCATGTAATTGCTATCAGAGGTTATTGCGTCCTCTGGTCATAATGGGATTATTGAATTTCCAAGAGTTGAGAGAGAGAGAGAGAGAGAGAGAGAGATTTCTCTCCCTGTGGCTTATTTATTAAGCCTTTTATGGGTTCCTAATAAAGGAGCCTTTGGGGCAATTTTCTAAACAACTTTGCTACATATAGCTTAAAGACGATTTTGCCTACTGGCTGGCTATCTCTCCATGTAGAAAGCATTCATTGCCTCCAAAGAAGCGAACTGATGTCTTTTGTAATTTCAGCTTATTTTATCACCTGATACTAATTTCCAGGCTTCCAACAGTTTGACTCCACCCCCGAAGGCACACCCCTCCATTGTCTCCCAAGACAGATGGATGCCAACAACATTAATTTACTTCGTTATATCTCTGGCAGAGTACTCCATAGAATATTGATAACCGTTGTGTCTTTTTCTAGCGAAAAACTCGTACTGCGTGCCAATGATACAATCTGCATGTCTCTCAGCATCTTTGGGGATCTTGCATGAATATCTTGATGCTTCTACTGGGCTTACTGAAAACTGTGTTTGTGCTTGGTATTTAACTTACAACCTTCATATTCCTTAGGTGGCAAACCTGTGCCATGTTGTAAGGTTATGATTTTGCTTCTAGGTTGTAGGCCTGTACCGTTTATGTGGCTCAGCAGCCGTCAAGAAAGAGCTTCGTGAGGCATTTGAGAAGGATAGCAAAGCAGTTACCCTCTGTGAAACCCAGTACCCAGATATAAATGTGATAACAGGTAAATAAAATTAAAAACCTTGATATTTTTTTTAAAAAATGAAGAATATGCTTAAAATGTCTGTCAAAGTCAATGTGAAAATTATTTTCATTTTGGTAGTCTACATGTGGAGCCATAGATATCATTACAGTGGTACCTTGGTTGTCAAACTTTATCCGGAAGTTTGTTCAACTCCCGGAACCATTTGTATACCAAGGCGTGGCCTCTGATCGGCTGCAGGCGCTTTCTGCGCTCAGTCGGAAGCCGCGGAAGCTGTGTTGGACATTCGGCTTCCAAAAAACATTCACAAACCTGGAAGTAAGTGTTGAGCTTTCGTGGAATTTTGGGTCTTCAGCTTGGACAGTTCCTCAGTGCTCATCTGCTTAGGGATTCCTGATCAGGGCTGGTTCCCATTTATCTGATGAGAAGGAGCTTTTGTCACAACATTCTGTGTATGTATGCTTTACAACAGAAATGGAAAAATGCCCAGAGTAAGTAGTTGCACTGGCTGTGTAAGGCAGGGATGAAGCTGACATTTTTAAAATAAAGAGTATGCTTTCTGTTTTGTTTTTTAAAAAAGCAGAAATGCTCAGGACATGATCAACAGAACCCTCTAACTTCCCTGACTAGTAAGAGCTAGCTGAGAAAGGGGAGGAAGAGAGTTCCATTTTATGCTGACCATGCATAGGGCAGGATTATGCCATCGAACAATCCTGGGTGTTATTTTTTGGCTGGGTTTGGGGGCATGAAGGTTATATCTTACAGCTATTTCACCTTGTTATTTGCCAAGGCCTACTCCCACCCAGGATCCAAAATGGACATGGCTTGGAGAATGTAGTATCAAACAGAGAATTGCTCAGATTGTCCTGCAAGTTTGGCTTAGGGTGGAACAAAATTAATATATTTTGACTTATTTTGCTGCTGGAATTGTCCTCCCCAGGTAGTTTTCAGGGGTCACGAAGCCATGGGAATACTGGAGGAGATTTTAGAGCTGCTGTAGGATTTAGCAACAAGGACAACTTTTATGACATTGAAATTGCTTATCTTGGGGGTCTAACTGCACACTTCATGCTGGTGCCTGTTAACAGTCTTGTTTAAAAGAGCAAACTGGAGGGGAATTTAGGTCAGAGAAGTGAGGGGGGGAGGGAGGGAATGAGCCCTTAACCCTTTCCTCACACATCATCTTGCTACTTGAGTTCAACCTCCAAGTGTTAGCCCCACAAGGTTCAAAGTGTGTGTTTATTAGGGCCTGTTTGACTAAATTGTGTTCTGAGTCTAGGCAGTGCTGCACCTGTCTGTTATTAGTTCAGCAAAAATTGCTGAAATAAAATATAGCAATTCTGAGTGTCTTCTCTGGTGTAGATGAATCTGAATACCTTGCTTGGACTGTCTTGATCCATCTCTTGAAATCTCCGATTAAGCTTTCCCCTCAGCTGAATAAAAATGCTCATGGATTCCTTATTACGGAAAATTCCTCTTTGTGCTCCTTTTCCATTTTGGATGACAGCGAGCCTCAAGTGTGGAATTTCCTGTGGGATGGACCGTTTCAAGCAACACCATCTGAATTACAGCCGTTTTGAGAATAGAATGTCTCTTTCAATCTTGTCTCTCTTGATTTGAGCTGCTGCGGCTGCTCTGCTTTCATTTGTGTGCACAGGCTAGGCTTTGTAGCACTGCACAGTCATGAGAACATAGAAGAAGTCAGGCAGAGGTCTCTCGGAAGCTTGCAAGGAGGGCAAGAAATCAGTAGGTCTTGCCTGTTGTGTTTCCCCAGTATCTAGTATACAGAGGTACGCTACCTTGTAATGTGGAGGTTTCCTTTAGCAATCATGGCAAACAGCTGCTCATTGACTTATCCTGCATTAATCTGTCTAAAACGTGGAATGCATGAACAGTGGTCGGAGATGATGGAAGTTGTAGTACAACAACATCTGGGGTGGGGTCCACAGGTTCCCTACGCCTGGTATAATGCTTCTTTTAAAATAGCCATCTAGGCTAGCATCCATAGCATGATTATATCTTACATTTAAATGTGGTTTTGTTTTTGAGCATTGGTGAAAATTCCAGTTACAGTCATACTTTAGATCTCAAATGCCTTGGCTCCCGAACAAATCGGCTCCCAAACGATCGAAACCCAGAAGTGAGTGTTCCAGTTTTGAACCATTTTCAGTCTGCCGTGGCTTCCGATTGGCTGCAGGATGCTCCTGGAGCTAATCGGAAGCCGTGCCTTGGTTTTCAAATGGTTATTCTGTTCAAGAACTAAGGTACGATTGTACTTCAACTCTCCAGCAAACATTGCAGTGCCTGTATCCTTCATTTTGTTGGCAGCCCTTTTTAAAAAAACAAAACAAAAAAACACTGTTCCCCAGCTAATGACAAATTCCAATAATGCCTGGATCAAGTTGAGTGTGTGACTGCTGAAGGGTTAGTCTTTAAAGCCCAATGCAAGGATGGTAAGATGTGTGTGTTGTTGTTGAGTTCATAAGAATCTGAGCTTTCACTTAAAAAAACAACAAAACAGGACATTTTTAGCTCTCGTTGTCGTTGGTCAAAAGCCTAAATAAGCTTCAGCAGCATTTTTGATGTTGGTCAAAAGCCTAAATGAGCTTCAACAGCACCTGTTGAAATTGGCTGGGAGCTCATGAGAAACAAAGAGGAATAATAACTCAATGGGTAAAGACAATGCTGTCCGCATGCAGATGTCCACAGGTTCGGGGTACCTGGCATCTCCAGCTAAAAGGAGCAGGGCTGGGGAAATATGCTCCCTGAGACCTTACAGAGCGTTGCCAGCCAAAGCAGACAGCACTGTGGGCTAGCCAGGCCGCCAGTCTGACAGTACGCACAGTGCTGCTTGCCAGCATGTGTTTTAACTCGTAAGCCCTGCAACACTTCAGATAAGGCCGTGCTATTTGTTTCAATAGATGAGAGCAATAATGGCCGTCTGTATATGCTGTAACAGAAATCCAAACCGGATGCTTCTTAAGCAAAATCAGAATCCCCTTCTCAGAAGAAGAGTGCTGGTGGACTCCGGTTTTTGAAAGGTTTGTTTGTTTTCGGACAAGATCAGATACAACGAAGCAGGTTTCCGCAGTTTTTGCTTTGCCACAGCAAGGGCGGCACTGCCCTCTGGTGAGGAACCAGATTCCTCCCAGCGTTGAGGCTGCCCTGCACAGGGGAGAAGCACAAAGTCGCCCATGTAGTGCTTTTGCCAGCAGCATACTCTCCCTGCCGACGCTGGTGGTTGGCAGAAGGTGGACTCGCGACTACCATTTCGGGCTTGGCCAACCAGAAGTTGTTGACCACTGTGATAAAGAGAAAGGGAAGGAGAGACATAGAAATGGGAGGTGTTCATTGTGTTAGAAGGGTAGCAGGAACCAAAAGGGCTAGTGGTAACCAGGGAAACGCAACAGAGGCTCATACTTTTCGTTAAAACTCATGTTGTGACTCCTTTAAAGGTCAGGAGAATTCAACTCTCCATTCAGCAGGCACTTTGTAGGCATTTGCCACCGTGAGGGCTAGAAACTTGTCCTACAGCTTTGAATGGTATGACCATTTGGGTGCTAACTCCAAATAGCAAATTCTGTTTTTAGAAGATACGTACTTACTAATTTGGATGGTGCAAACGGTATATCAGTGAAATGGGTGCAATTTCACTGCTGGGATTGGGGGTGGTTTTAGTT
Source organism: Podarcis liolepis (assembly GCF_965112155.1). NCBI lineage: Eukaryota > Metazoa > Chordata > Lepidosauria > Squamata > Lacertidae > Podarcis > Podarcis liolepis. Next base: position 69,905,471 of record NC_139559.1, on the reverse strand, counting down.
CTTAACATTTATTATTTTGAGGCTGATGTGTACATGTGTATGATAAAACACATTGTTCTTGTTAAAAGTATTTTGTTGAAACCTCAGCATAAATCGTAGTTCTTTTAAAAGCTGATTCGTATTTGTTGCTGCTCCCCCCCATTCCCACTTTTTAATTAACTGTGGGGTGTCCCTAGGACTCTAAAAGGCACTCTTTTACTTTGAAAACTCCAGTTGGTCAAGGAATGTGCATTTAATTATTAAACCTCAACTGAGGAATGCTCCTCTGGCTGGCAAGCAATTAAATGCACATGTGATTTAGAATAATGTGTTCTGCTGGATTTGGAACCTGGCTGGTTTCTGACATTGCTGCATCACTTCTCCTTCCAGCCATGTGAATTCTCATCTTGGAGTAAAGCATGTCATACACTTAACAGTTCAGTGGGTCAGAAAAATGGGAAATTAATGAGGTGGATTGGGGGAGGTATGTGTTTTCTGCTTGCTGCCTAAATTAGTTCTGTGTGGACAGTGGTGTATCATGAAAAACGCAGCTGTCAGGAGAGGCAACTCCATAAAAATAACTGCCGCCTCTTACAGAGCTCAGCTAGTGAAAGGATTTGGAAAGGGGTTGTGGGTCAAAGGGCTCACAAGTTATTCTGTTCAGGAATTAAGCAGGAGAAAGTGTTTTGAGAAGGAAATGCCAGGTTACTCTGTTGCACAGCTCAATGCTGATGCTATGAATAGGCATTGCAAGTGGTGCCTCTGTAACTGAATGTGTTTAAAATACAGGACAGATTCCTTTCCTATCAGTTGCATATGAGCTGTCTGCAAAACTTTTTTTTAACCATTCTGGTGACAGAATTTGATATCCCCACCCCACCCTGTTTCACTATATTCCCAAAACATGATTTGTAAAGACCAGTTTCTGTCTATTTGGTTTCACTGCTTGTCGAGGTTGTAAATTTAGGCCTACCTAGACTTGAAATAATTGTGTGAAATGCATCCCGTTGGCTTGCAAAGTAACCATCAAACCCTCCTCACTTACTAGCAAGGTTTGAAGGCTCTTGCGTCAGATGGGCCTCTTAGGAGCTGCGGAATTCATAAAGAGCTCTTTAGTGTCATGTTGTGATTAAACAATTAGCCTTTACATTCTGGCTGGTTCCAATATTCCTTGACATCAAAATTATGTAGTCTTTAGGGCTTTTTCAGCAGCGCGCCCCCCTTCCCCAAACAAAGAGTGAGAATAGAATCCCTCACTTTACTCTTAAGGATTTTTGCTCTTAACAAAGTCTTCAATTAACACAGTTCACATTACAGTTGGGTCATAGGGCAGGATTTGTGGTAGGCACACTGAGGCTTGCAACAAGTCTTGCTTTGTTAAGGAACACTCAGCAGTGGTATTTCTGTCATGGTTCGAGGATTAGCAAGGCCTTTATTTGGCAGATACTTAAACTGGTATCTCGGCTTCCTATTTTCAGTTCTCTTTGTTTTCATTCTACATTAAATGGTGCTATTTATTGAAGAGCAGGCTGTGCTTACCTAGTTGGGCCATGAGTTATGAACAATACAAAAAAGGCCCCGTGCACCACTGCATTCGCCCCACCCCACCCAAGTTAAAACAACTGAGCTGCCATTTTAAGAGTTTATAAAGTTAGGTGTTTGGATTTCTGAGCCTAGATACTTGGTAGCACAAAACAAATATATTGGTTGCCATTTGGGGTATTCCTAAAAAGGGGAGGGAGTAGTTTTAAAGCTTGTATGGTTGCAGAATTTTGTGTTGGGGATGCAGTTTGTTTTAACTTGACTGCTTGACTTTAGTTTCTCAAAGCAAAATGTTGGGGCCTGAAATGAATAAGGTTACATGATCTACAAAGCAAACTATACAAAGTGTCTGAGATCTCACTATCTTTCTCGGAGAGTTGTTTGTCTTCCTCTGTTTGCTTGGCATTTGGACACAACTCAAGATACCATAACCAGATTTTGCATGCTGGTTGGTTCCTGTGATAAAGGAGCAGATTTTTTTATTTTTATTTTTGTATCCTTGGACACCATTTTCAAGCAAGATGGTTGACTGAACGTTTCAAAAGTGTGCTTATTTTAACTACTGACTTTAAAACTACACTGATTATTTTTAAAAAATAAATTTAAAAAATTCAAGCGATGTCAGGTATTTCTCCTAGTATGAAATTACTCTTGAAATGCCAGGTATTTCTGCTAGTATGAAATACTCTTGCACAGGGATGTGATGCTATGTATTTGGCATCCGGATTTATTTTTGCACAAGTACCTGTTATATTGAAATTAGCATTTGCGCTCATCATTCTACGTTTCCTGTGGTGGCTTTGCATTAGAAGGGGGAAAACCTAGAGTGATAGAATATTGCTGGTGTTTGGCATGTTACTTATGTGAAGAGAGGGCAAGGGTAGGGTTGATTGCTTAGCTCTGTTTCCAGTATTGCATGGCTTCTCCTGCCTCCACCATGTCTGCCAAAGCTTTACTCAGTGAGGAACAGTCAAACATGTGGAAGCTGTGTGATGTACATAGTGAAAGGTCCCTGTCGCAGAAGCTATGGCAATCACAGTGCACAGCCCTGCAGCACCCATCACCACATTTAAAACTCTGTACACTTGACTAACAAGAGTAAAGAGACCTATAGACAAGAAACTGTTCTAAATTCAGAAGTTGCTAAAAAAACAAACAAACCCAGAAACCCTCTATTTTGGGTTTGTGGGTGAAATGTCTGCTGGCTCCTTGATGCAGTTTCTCTTCCACAACACAACACATTCCACAGTCCTGTGGAAGATGGCATCATAGGTCCAGTCTACAGATGCAACAGGACGAGGCGGTAGAATCGATGGTATCATTTCAGACCAGAGGTTGCTAGAAACGGGGGGATTAAATTTTTTAATGTTCCAATGTGTTGAGAGCTTTCTTCAAGTTGATCAGCACAGTAGGCGAAAAGGTAGACTAGAACTCTTCTCCTCAATGATTTACTTTCATATTTCCATGGAGGTATGTGTTTGGGTTTTTCTAGGGGGTGGTGGAGTTCGGTAGAGGAGTGGTTAAAAGCAGCATGCTCCACTTCTAGCTTGAAGCACGATATAATCCATTCTGCCACCTTGTTCTTCTGTGGGTATAGACCCAACCACAGTGTAAAAAGTTCTAAACGCAAGATTCATTTTCTTCCCTTCAGCCCGGCTGATCCTCATTTTGCTGCTTTAGGTTTGAGCAGCTGCTTCAGCCTGTAAAGATTTCTCTCCCTAGGGTGTTTTTTTTTGTGTGAGCGCCAATTCTGGGCTTTGAATAGCATCACAATGGTAAAGTTAACACAGTACTTTTTCTTCTGCCAGTATGTAAGAACTGGTACTACAAGATTTCCTGATATGGTGAATAGTAGTCTTGAAAGGGCCATAGCTCCGGGGATAGAAGATTGGTTTTGCATGGAGAAGTCTCCGAGTTCAGTCAGTGGCATCCCTCACTAGGGCTAGGAATGTCCTCTAGAGAGCCACTGCCAATTATTGTAGACAACACTAAGGACATGGATTCAGTATAAGGTATCTCCCATGCTCCATAAGAGTATTGCACTATCAAAGAAGGTAAAGCAAAATGGGAAAACAGAATATGCAGAAAAGGAAAATGTCCCAGTAATTGCATTCTACCCTGAATGTCCAGTTCTAAGATTATTGGAATTCTTTTTGGCATAACTCATCGGACGTTGAAATGGAAAGTGTTATAGTGTTGTGACAGCTTCCCTGTATTATTTAATTATTAGATACTATTTTCTTTTTGGCCATCCATCCATTAGCAAACATTGAATACAGTATTCGTGAGGGAAGGTTTAAAAATCGGAATTAGAAATCATTGCGAGATCTGAGAACTGGAATTATTTGCAGGATTGTATAATATGCAAAATGGGCCATTTGTAACACATGTGCTTATGCATACATGCCTTGGGATATATGCTCATACATACATGTATTGAGGTTCTGGGATGCTCTGGGAGTGGTACCCTTGTGCTTTGTACATATGCTCACAGTGTGTGCAGGGAGGTGCCTGCTGGCGTCTGTCGTTGCAGTTTGTTCATTGCACCTTGTCTGCATCTCTTCTGAAGGTGTTCTCAAGGACTATTTAAGAGAGCTGCCTTCCCCCTTGATAACCAAACAACTCTACGAAGCTGTGTTAGATGCCATGGTGAAAAAGCCCTTGAAAATGACAGCGAATGGATGTGATAATAACCCTGGTGATTCTGAGCATACCGTGGCTCTCTTGGATTGCCTTCCAGAAGTGGAGAAGGTAAGTATCGTTTGCTGGTCTGTTGTAGATGGCATACTAAATTCCAAATCCCTTTTAAAGAAAACGGATTGCGTCATGACCTGAGACAAATGGACTCTTCCATAAGATTTTGGACTACATGAATCATACAACAGGGGCGTCTGAAAATATTGCTAAGCGGGTAGTTAGATCAGTCTAGTGAACCCATTCTTATTCATGGCAATATTAAGCTGTTTTTGTCTTTGCATTGCTGGGTTTCCATGATGCTAAATAGTGTTAGCTGACATTCTGTCCAGATTTATGTTGGCATTGCTGGAGGTGCAACAGCAGAGATCATTCCATGTGCAAATTAAAGGTTTAATTTTATTGGTATTAAATTCAACTAGTCGAGGGGATAGGTGGAGCTGTTGCTTAGCAACCAGGCTGAGAGTGGCATGATGTTTGCTGAGGTAGAATGTGGTCCAGTTGACTATGTAGTTCTGAAGTCGCTTTTCTCTGTGTGGCTCCCTCTGCACTATAAATTTAAAGCAGTAAACGTGCTACTTTAAACAGTCAGGACTTCTCCTAAAGAATTATGGCAAACTTAGGTTTTTTGTTTTTGTAATATTTTTATTAGCTTTCAAATTATTATGGAGCCACAGAGATTGCTAAACTATAACAGAACATTCAATAATATATCCACCCTAAGGACCAGGACATACAGAACCTAAACAATATTAAATAATGGCATCCAGTCTGAAATCATGACAACCATATTTCTCTAGACTGCGTGGGGAGAGATGCCTGTAAATCTGAAATTAAACTCTGTGAAATTTAATTCCACCTCAGTGATTAGAATGATCAAAACCTTAGTTTTTTTAAGGGTGCTGGGTATTGTTAAGAGACCACTATTCTCACAGACCTACCATTTCCAGCGTGGAAATCCTTCTCAAATAGATCCATGAACTCTGATAATGCTTCTTGTTTGCCTGGATGGGGTGTGTGTGTGTGTGTGTGTGTGTGTGTGCTAGAGATGGATGTGCGAGTGTGTTAGGAAACTAACCTGCAGACTTGGCATCTAGATAATATAGATTGCAAGTGTCCTGCAAGAAGGTTTGTGTTCTGCTACTGTCGCCATGCCCCCAGTAGTGAGCAAAGCGAACTTTAGACTGCAGATATTTAAAATCATCTGCTAAGCACAGCAACTTAATTCTCCATCTCAGCAGATCATTTCCATGATCAGAACAGAGGGCCTGGGAGCCAAAGAAAGAACATATGTACATGGCAGCAAACAACACCTGCAGCTACAGCTCTGCTTTTAATTATTTGTTTATGTCCTACACAGTTCCCACTACCAAAGAAAGAAACTAGGTTTTTTTTTGAGAGAGAAAAAAAGAACTGAACAGTGGCTTTGTCTTCCACAGTGGAAAATAAAAAAGCAAATCTCCCAACAGTTCTCTCTTAGGCATGCAAGTCCCCTTTTAGATCCCCATGCCGGCAAAAGCAGCTTTGGCAAGTGCTGTGTGGTTGCTTTCAAACAGTAATTTAAAAACGGTAAAGTGCTGCGTTTTGTTTATGAATGAGACGGTGCGACGTCTGTGAGTGACTGAAAATAAACGAAAGGCGAGATCGTTCAGCAATGCTGATGGAAAGGCCCATTGATTTTGAGCAAAGCCGAACACTGTGAATGTTTAACCGACGGTCAACAATAATGCGTGTGCCTGTTCTGAATATATCAGGAGACAGTGATTTTATTGACTTGCTAAGCTGCCACGTGTTGACTATTTATCCCCGGACCACTGTGATTTTCAAGCACCTCTAACGAAAGACTGCTGCTTAATTAATTTCACACACAGCCAACACATGTGGGCATTCTAACCTTCCCAGTGAAGGGAACCAGCTGCGCCATTTTATACTCAGGCAGCTAGACAGGGGCAACTTTTTCCCCCCTACGTTGAGTTACTTAATCCCAAAGCTTTATTTTAAAAAATAATATTTATGTTTTCCTCCGGCCTCTTACCCTTTCCTTATCCAAGAGGGGGCCAAGAGGCAGAGATGAGGCAGGCTGGTGCTGAAGCCCACCCTTTTGTTGCAATCACCTCACCTCCCTTCTGGTCTCTCAGAACCCAAAGAAGTACGAAGAGGGTGGAGCAAAGACATGCAAGATGACAGAGCCTCAGACTGCCTGGGAAAAAACTGGGGGAGGAGGCGACTTAGGGAGCTGGGGGAAGACATGGACCTTGAGTCCTTGCAACTGCCACATTGGGGCAAGATCTACCAGGAAGTGTTGTTGTGCTCACTAGGCCTGGCCTTCGGAGCGTGTTTCCTTGAATGAAGAGAGTTAAATTTACTGCCACCGTGTGAGTTATCGCTGACACCCACCCTGACAGAAAGGATGATTGTAGTCCCACAACATCCTGGAGGGATACTGGCTGGGTGAGTTCTGTGGTGGAACTCTCACATGTTGCTGTTGTTGGCATAAGAGAAAATTATGTGATGATACCAGTTGGAGAAAAGGAGACACCTGCAAAAGGAAACCATGCATGCTGTGGTAGATTATTGCTCTGGTTTTTGCTATCGCGGTGCCCACTGCAGAAGAGCCAAGTGCTGAGGCAAAGAGCCCCCTGCAGTCTGCCCTTAATCCTATGGGCTGCTGTGCCAATAGAACAGTTCCTTGATAGCTAAAGCTTCACTTTGAGACTGAATGTGTTTTGTAACGCTTCCAAAGAGCAAGGGGAGGACCCAGTGTGAGCATAAAACATACTAAAGATTTTTTAAACTGTAACTAAAATGGCCCATCTGTGACTGATTATGCACCCAAGTATGTGCTGAAGCACAGTTGTATGTTTATGTGGAAGCAAATCCCACTGTTTTCAGCTAGGCTTATTTCCAAGCAAGTGTGCTTAGGACTACAGCTTAGGGCTCTTTGGCAAATTGTTCCTGAAGAAGGAATTACAGAACTCAGAGCACCTGCGAAAACACCAGTTATCTGCGCCCTTCTACGTGGCACACAAAAAGGTACTATCGAAAGGTTATCTTCTGTTGACTGTTGGCATCGTGCATAAATGACGATATTGTGGCTATGTGAAAAGGCCCGATTCTTCAAGAGGATTAGAAACAAAACAAAAACCCTCTTTCCCACCACCACCACCCTGAAGCTAACTAACTCAAATTATTCCCCACCCCATTTTTATTTTATTCTTAGGCCACTCTAAAGATGCTGTTGGACCATCTGAAATTGGTGGCTTCGTACCATGAAGTAAACAGAATGACATGCCAGAACTTAGCTGTGTGTTTTGGGCCTGTGCTACTGAGCCAGCGGCAGGAAACCACCAATCACAACAACAGAGTTTTCACAGATTCGGAAGAGCTTGCCAGTGCCTTGGATTTCAAAAAACACATAGAGGTTTTGCATTACCTCCTCCAGCTGTGGCCAGGTAAAAGTCTTAGAGGAGCATATCTGGAAATAATTTAACTCTTTATTTGCAGAGGGGGAGCTGCGTTGGGCTGTAATCCAAACCCCTACGCTGGGTTTAGGAGGGAGGCATTACTAGGCTCACTTCTGCCAACTCAGCTGGTTCCCCACCGGTTTGCCCAGTGGATAGCCCTCAAATGGGGCATTCCCATTCCAAGGGCAGGGCAGTGTTGAGCCAACCCCGCTAGAGCCCAGGCTGCTCTCAGGGCCGACACTGGCCAGCGTCAAGCCTAATGCAGCCTGCAGGGCCTCAGTAGCAGCAGCTGTGACAGATTTGGATTGCAGTCTTAGTCTATTGCTGCAAAAAAACCAAACAAACCAGAGTGTCTTAGCACATTTATTACGGCTTAGCTTTTGCAGAGTAGGGACCACTTCATCTGATGCATGAAGCATTACCCTAAATGGGCAAGTATAGGTACATATATATGTGTGTATATGTATGTACACATACACACACACACATACGTGTTGTCGAGGAGGAAACAGTATTATAAGCAATGAGGTCAGGAGCAAATGAAAATCACAAATTACATATTGTGACAATTACATTAAAGTCGAAATGTATGTAACGTCGTAACAAGGACCATTCACAAAGCAGTGTTGATGGTAACACAAATACACAGTCCAGGCATGAGTAAGCTAATCACACCTATAGCGGAGTTACCTTGATTCAGGGTACTGGTGATAGGACCGAACTTCTTGATAAGTTGTAATTCAGCAGGCACCAAGCTGGTGTTTCCCACTTGAAGTTCCTTTGCTTGAGAATGGCCACCGTAAGGTCAGTAACTGTGTTATGGGGAAGTTGAAATGTTCTTACCTTTATTTTTATGTATTCACTTATTTATTATATATTATTCTTGAGTTTATTTGAGAAAGGTGATGCAAACAGGTTTAAATAAATATTGGCGGTGGTTTTTTTTTTTTTGGCATGCCAACTAGAGGAAAGGAAGTGGATAAATAGAATATGAATGTTGAAGTGTTTCTCCCCCCCACCCGCCCCCAAGGTATAGCATAGCAAAAAAATGCCATTTTAGGTATGAAGCCAGAGTCTGCTTGTGATATTTCAGAATGCTCATCATCACCATACTCTCTCAGTATTTTTCTCCATCGCCGATTACTGGTGCCTCAGCAAATAACTTATGCCTTAGGAGTATTTCCAGAATGCTTTCCGGAGCCAGAAATATTTGATATCAAGCTCTTAATCCCATTTCAAGCAGAACTGCTTCAGTAGTCAGGAATAAAGCTGATGATCGCAGCAGATTAAGTAGGCAAGTCTGTGAAAGGCTGTGTACTGGGAGGACTGTCTCATGTTCTGCATAAGTGTGTTTTCGATTGCCTGCCTTTTTGTAATTTTGAATGAGCCACACTTAAGAGGCTTGATCCTAACACTGGTTAATGACAACTGTTAAGGTCAGCTGTGATCTAGTGAAACTCATTTCACGATAGGTTTGTGGCATCACTTGCCAGATCAGATGAGTCATCTGAAGCTTCCCTAAGGAGGTGGAGGGTTCCCCTGGTTCCAGTCTGGTTGCTGATATGGACCATAGAGTGGATGGGGCAAGTCTGCTTCAACTGCCTTTTGGGTGCCTAGACCACATTGAGAAATTGTTTCCATCTCCTACCATTCCAGTTTCTACCATCAAACCCTGATGGTAGGAAAGATTGGCTATTCAAGGCAGAACCCTAGCTTCACTGTACTACAGGTTGTCGATTGGTAATGTACTGAAAGCCCAGCCCACTCTTAGAAATGGATATTTATGGCCTTCCAGTGTTTATGCAGCAACAATATCTCCATTTCCAATCTGCAGTAATGTGGAATATTCTTCATCCACCAGTTGATCCACCCAGTGCATAGCAACGGAGCTGTCTGGAGTTGTGTGCTAACATTCTCAGTTGGTTAGAGGGTGGTGCTGATAACGCCAAGGTTGCAGGTTTGATTCCTGTATGGGACAGCTGCATATTCCTGCATTGCAGGGGGAATTGGACTTAGCTGATCCTCAGGGTCCCTTTCAACTCTACAATTCTGTGAGTCCAGCAAGCAGGATGCAGTGCAGATCTGCAATTAAATTTCACTGAATTGGGGGCAGAGGAGACTATTTAACTGACCCCAAACATTAAGAAGCGCTCACTTGCTGTCCACGTGCCACGAAATACCATTGTTGTTGCTGTCCCCTGAGCTGCTCTATAAGTGCAAGTCCCCTGTTTGCTGCTCTGTAAGTGCAAGGAGCATCCCCCAAATGGGTCCCTGTTCCTCGGTGCTCTTGCTTTTGTCTTTCCTTGCCACTGAGAGCTTCTGCAACGCCCTAGTTGCTGCACAAGTTCGTTCACCACCTTTCCCACAACAGGTACAACGGAAACCTCTCGAGGCAGCTACTCCCCGAACTGCTGTGGCAGGCCAGGCTGAAAGAAGAAAGTGCCTTCAGAGTAACGTGTCTGCTCCTAAGCAACAGCATCTTCTGGTGGTCACATGTATAATGCTAGCTATAACTCGCAGCCTTGCTTTCAAGGTCTGTTCATTGCAACCATGATGTGGCCGGGCTGTCAGTGGAAGCTGAGATAGTCTCGGTAATTGGACAAATCCTCGTTTGCCCAGGAAATGAGGGCTGTGGCTGGTTGCCTAGGATTTATGAATCTCTGATTTGAATGTCAGAGTTATAAACGTACAGAATGTATGGAGACTGCTTTGCCATATAATGCTTTTTTTTGTGTGTGATTATTGTCAAGGAAGCTAACCATGGAACAAATTAGAGGATTGCAAAAACTCCTTGTAGAGGCATGATACTGTACAGCGTCTTTCGGCTCTTCAAGAATTTAATTAAACATTGTGGAGTGAGCTCTGTCCCAACGAAGGAGCCAGAGCCCAGAGCTTGGCTCTCAAAGATTATGCCTCCAATGGATTTGAAAAACTAGATAACCATGTTTGTGCTCCTTGTGGGTTTTTTTTAATTTTTAAATGGAAAACACATGCTCCTTGTTCAGTAGGAAAGCTCAACAACGCTGGCACTTAAGGTTTAACACATGACCCTTTTGCCTTAAGAGAGCAAAGCCTAAACAGAAGAGCTTTTGTTCCTGCGGAGAGTTCTCCCCACTCCCGGTTTCTTAAAGAAAAAAAGCCGAATTGTATAGACTAATAACAAGACATATCCCCACCAATAAGGCTTGCTTTTGCAGGGGGCTCCCAGCTTGTAGTGTGCTGTTTATGGGCAGGATTTGACTCTTCACATACTACTGCAAATGCTGTGTCTGCAATTTTTACTTTTTTAAAAAGAGAGAATCTCCTGTTCCCCATTTTTGTGCAGGTAACATGTCCTATTTTTTACTTTTGACCTCTACGGTTGTACTTTTGAGCCTCTTGGTGGTGACTTCTGTGGTGGTTTTCAGTGACTTATGTGGCTGAGGATCACAGCAGTGCGCTCTTGTAATCTGGTGACCCTGCAAAGAATCTGACCTTGTCTTGCAAAGCCAAGGAGCATGTACTTTCAACACAAGTCAACATCAATATTTCATCAGTGGAAACATTCCCCCTCCCTTTTTTTTTTCTTGGAAGGGTAGCTAGACTCACCATTTCCCACAAAAATAACGAGAGGCACAGAGAATATTCATCTTCAGAGAACTTGAAGGGAGGAGGGATCCTCTCCATGCCCCAATCCAGAAAACTACTACAGATTTTTCAGTCCCTTGTTGCTTTCCTCACTAAAGTCCTCCATCTCCTAGTCAAGTCCTTCAGATTGACCAACTATAGGCCTGAACTGTGTCTGAATTAGAGCATCTGGAAATCGTCTGAAAAGGCTCCTTGGTTGGCAACTTGATTCTGCAGACAATATGGAATGCTCTGGCAAAGACCATTCTGCTGTTTGCAGAGCACAATGAACACAACTGCCAACATCACTCTGCTTTGACTTCACTAAGTCATCTGGCTGAAGGAGCAGCTTTTGCAGAATTGCCGCCTTATTGTGGGGTTTGTTTGTTTTTTAATTTCCAGCTTTGGGAAACAGGCAGGAGGACTCCAGCATCCTGTCAGAGCCCTGTCACCTCCTTCCCAAAGCTCAGGAAGCTTCTGTCCAGCTTAGGGAGGAACATGATGCCCATGTGTGTGACATCAGGACATCAAGACGTCATGTGTGCGACGTCACCCCATCGCCTTGGCAAGCTGGCGCCTCTGGCCCTAACTCTTCCTGTACAAAAAATTTCATGGCATGCCACTGATGCAAAGGCCTTTGGACTGTCTGGCCATGTACTCTATGGGGAGATGGCCCCTGTGTGTTCATTTGTCTTCTTTTTTCAGTGTGGGATGTCAGATGGGAAGTTTGTACGGTCGGAAAAACTAGTTCAAAAAACACTGGCTTTCTGTAATATAGTTGCCAAACCTACGCTTGCTGGAATGTTCTGTCACTTTAACGTCCTCATCCTTTCCCTTATTACGAAGAATCATATCTGACACACATGCCATGTGAGAGGCTCAAACTGTAGTTTTAAAGTATGACATGCAAGAAGACCCCTTCTGTCTATCAAACTGTCAAAGCATAACAAGGTCTAACTCTCTCCCTTTCCCCTTTCATATGTCCGCCATGCCATGCATGATCCTAGCCTCCCCTTTTTCTTAGCCCAGTTATCTTCCATCTTCATGCCTAAATAAGATGTTTCCCCAGACTTGGATTAGTCTATCCTACTCAGCGCTTGAACTGTGAGGGGAAAGGTAGCGGAGGCCGCTCATGAAATCCACAAGGCCCACCCCATACTTTCATCAGTTTTCTCCAAATCACAGTGCCCCACTCCTGTAGACTTCTAAATACAGAAGCTCGGAAGTCGGCCCCTGTCACAAAATGTGGTGGCGACAGGCCCGCTTTCCCCCTCAACCCACTCCCAAATTCAAGCACTGCTACCAGGTCCCCTCAGTTTCTTCTTGATCATGACAACCTTCATATTTTCCATTGTTCTCTGTTGATAGCCTTTCCTTCTCCCTCATCCTTTAGCCACGCCAGGGCGTTACCTGGTTTTCAACATCGTGTTATATATTGCCAGCTAAACCTTGCAATATACCAACATATCACAATGTGTGAAATAAGGATGGAGCTATGTAGAGACATTGGCTGGCTTCATGGTTTTCCCGGCATCGTGATTTTTGTATAGCACACACACGCACACACATTATAATTACCAATTATGAAACCAGTATCACGATATGGACTTCAGTTTTGGACGATATATCGCCCAGCCCTAACCTTAGCAAGTATTTAAGCATTTGGGGGAGGAATTATGCCCCTTTCATGTTCCGTATTGCAGCCAGCAAACAGCTAAAATTGAACAAAAATGGCATGATGGTAGAAGCACCATGGGATAAGATAAAGATATTTTACAGTTGAAATATTCAGCCGTCAGCTGTCAATAAAACATTTGTACTATTTAACCATAGGGAGCCGGTAACCAGAGGAGACTTAGTTTCTTGGGGTGTAGATCCATGAGTTCAGGTAACAAAAATTGTCAGATGTGTGTTGCATGTATTCCCCACCACTGTCTCTGAGCTGGAGTATATGGCTGCTTAGAGGTGGGGGGGAAAGAAACCTTTGAAAAGCTTCGGCTGGCTTTGCACACACTTGGATCCAAAATGGTCAGCTTTCTAGAGTGGTGGCTATATTTGCAAGCTGTTTTAACACTTGCCGGGCCTTGCTTTTGTCTTACACAGCTGAATGTGGATGGCAGATGAAAGCCCAGCCCTCACTTGAACTGCGTTGCGTTTGCGGGTTTGTGATTAACTTGCAGAGTTCATTGAGGCGCTTAGAAAATTTAACAGACTCCTGCGGTTGCAGGTGGACTAAGGCATGATAGTTTTGAGATGGAACGTTTTCTCCCAGGCTTCCCCCTCCTAATATAGGATTACTAGCTAGTTCCACTACCCCAGTAGTAGAATGTTTTGGCTGTTAAGTGTGCATGCATACATGCATGTTCCAATTGTAGAGAAATAGAGAGAAATAATGCAAATGTTAACACTGTTGGTTTCTTGTCATATACACCGTTTAGCTAACATGTCTTAAAACTGCTGTTTGTCTTAGTGCAACATTCAGCCGTCAAGGAATCTGCATTGACTGAGCAGCAGTCATCTGTGAATTACTTGAGACCTAAGAAGCAGCGGCCTCAGATGTTGAACTTAAGCAGTACTGAGATGTCAGGCATCCTCAGGTCCCGGCCAGCCAGACTGGATAGCCCTTCAAGCAACCGCTATGCCGGAGACTGGAGTGGCTGTGGGGAGAGCTACTTTGTCAGCCCCAAGGAGGCCCTGAACGAAGCAGACTATGATGATGTTCCTTCGGAAGATGCCGAAAGTGGCGATGACGGTGGCAGAGTGGATGGCTCGGAGAAGCTCGCCGAACAGCCCCATTGCATGTCCAAAGAACACACTTTTCAGGCCTATTTGACGGTGCAAGCCATGGATTCTGCAGGGAACCACAGAGTAAACCTCAAAGATCTGCAGGAAAGCATTGATACTTTGATAGGAAACCTGGAACGGGAACTCAATAAAAACAAGCTCAACATCAGTTACTGATAAGTAATTTCCCTCTGCAATACCTCCTCTCTCTCTTTTTGCTGTCTCTTCTCCCCCCCCCCCCCGTTTCTTCCCCAAAAGAGAGACGGGTGCAGTGCTGTTATTTCCATTGCATCGTGCAGTGATTTTGATCCACCGTGGGCTTAGTGCATTCGTATTACACGTTTATTGCTTTGTTGTAATTTTCCTCCCCCTTCCTTCTTCTCTGTTGAGGGTGGTTTCGGGTTGACCCTTCTGGGTTTAAAATGGTACGTTACTTTTCGTGAGATGATTGCAGAATTTCCGTTTCCCTTTCAAGGTACTATGCACTTAGGAAGTTTGGACAATTTATGCAAGGTATGCAAGGCACCATCTCTGTCTACGTTACAACTGGAACAGCACTCATTTGTTCCTGAACCTTTAGCCCTGGTACAGATGTTTTCCCAGAAAGGGAGAATTAACATTGCTGCTTACCTGATAATTTGCAGCGCAAACTGTAGGTAGATCATTTTTTTCTACCATGTTTTGACACCTTATTCACTTGCAATGCAAAGGCTGCTATGAAAAGAAAAAGCTTTTTATATATACCTATATAGCTATATATGAAAACGTTTAAATGTACAAATATTAATGTATTCCTGCATTAACACTTTCCAGCAATTATTTAAAAGTGAAAAGAAATTAAATATTTTTCTAACTTTTTTTTTGTTTTGTACATATTTATATACATGTATTAAAAAGCATTGGGCTTGATCTACTCCATTTGGGGTACAGTGCTTGTGCATGGGGAGTTCACCATAGCCCTCCCTGTCCTTCCTCTCTTCCCCCCTGCTAAGCTGTTCCAGCTGATAAGCAGGAATGAGCCACATTAAATTCAGCTGCAGGTGGAAGGTTCCCCATCCCTGCTATAGAACATAGCATAGGAGATCCTGCCTCCTTACGCATCTACAGGCAGCATACTTGGCCTGTCAGAAATAGGAGGACACTGCATTCCTCCCCTTCCTTTCCAGCCTTCCCCTTCCCTCGCCGCAAGTCAAGAAACCAGAGCCTTGCAGGGCAAGTTCTATGAGACATTATGAGGAGCAATTGCTGTGGCTCCCTGTCTCAAACCCTTTGTAATCATCGGTACTTCAGGAAAGGGCCGTTTTAGATTTAAATATGAACACAACTTCTAAAAGGAATGTGTGTCGCAAGATGCCAAAATAAATGGCCCGCTAAGCAGCAGTGAATATGGGTCAGACCAGAAGCGACTTGCTGAATACCTGTGAGGAGTTCGAAGGCCACAGATGACATTGATATCTCTCAGATGTACAAGTGCATAACTTTCCCAGATAATGTGTCCTTGTCTCATCGTGCAATTTCCACGTTTTTAAGTTTCTAGAGAGGCTTTGGCAATGGGAACGATTGTTTCCCAGAGTCCAAATTTCACACTGTGGTGGCTCACAAATATGCATATTGTTTAAAATGCACATTTTAAACAATATGCACATCCCTTTAACCCTTTCCAAAGTTCAGCCAGATGCAAGCGATGGACAGAGCAGTATTTCATGCATGATCAAAGGCTCTGTTAAAGGCAAATGTTCAGAATAAGTTAGATGTGCACACACACACACACACCTCCATGAGACTTAAATTGGGATGGATTTAAAGACTGAACATGTTTTCTGGTTCAGCCTCAAGTAGCAAACATAATTCAAGAGTGCAGGTCCCTATGCTGAACCATGTTTATGAAGCTGTAGTCCTCGTGACTACAAATGCAGTGATCAGGAATTATGGCCTGTTTTTTGTTTTTGTTTTTAAAGGAGGAGAGTAGTCATATTGATTCAAGTGGGATATTTTAGATGTTCTGAAAGCTCAGTAGATGCTAAAATGTCTGTAGTCCCCTCCCCAAAAAAGTCCATCCTATTTTTAAAGGTTGACATGTGAATTGAGAAAGTGCCTTTTAAAAATAATATATCTAGGTCCTGAATGCATTTTGAAGTTCTTAGTATTTGCTCTCATACCAGAAATATTGAATAAGTATTAAATGAGACTATCAATTTACTGTTTATCTTGCCAGTTGTCTTAAATGAGTATTATTGACAGCTCCTCAGCCCTTCCCTTAGAAGGGTAAATGTGACAAAACGTTTATTAAACTTGTCCTTGGATGTTGGCTATCTTAGTAGTTAACCAAAGCAATTGCAAGTCTTATGCAAATATATAAATGAAAACCCAACTTCTGTCCACTGTCTAGCAATAAAACCCAAGCAATAAAAATTATACAACCAATTGCCTCATTAAAAAAGGCTGCATTATTAATAATGCAGATGAGTTAAGTTTTTAAATGGAAATGCTTTTAAAAATATAAGTCAGCAAAGGTTTCTTAAATAGTGCTTTGGATCTTGCAAACTCATGACACACTGTAAGATTTCATTTTCTCCTGTATTATGTTAGCGCCCGCTCTCTTGGCCTATGGACCTTGTGTAAATGCTATTTCAACTTGTTTGTTTCCCTCCTATATTTTGTCTGGCTACTGTTGTTGTTATTGTTATTATTATTTATTTACAATAGGATGCACGAATTTGGTGCACGATTTTTTTGCCACGTTTTTTCCTAAATATCTCCACTTTTTATCCAGTGTCCTTTTTATTAATTTATTATCGTTAGTGTCTCAGTACACAGTACAGTCATTGCAATTAAATAACAACGGTACTGTTTGGAAATTTTAACCTGAAGCATTTATTGATAAGCTGATGTATTTTTTTAAAAGTATATATGTACAGGAAGTGGATTATTTTTAAAAATATAAATGTTAATTCTGAATAAAATCTGGATTAAGAATAACAATGGGTTGCATTTTGTAAAAGGTTGCCATCAGTGCATTTTTTCTAGGAAAAGAGGTGCAGGAACTCACCATGAACAACTTCCTCGTTCTCTTAGAATGACGTTGGTGCCCACCTGAGAGGTGCCGCAACAAAATTCCAGCGAGTTCCGGCTGGAAAAAGCCCCGGTTGCCAATATTTGAAGATAAGTTGGATGTATTTCTGATTCCACATAATACCTTGAAAATGTATTTGCCCACACAGAATCTGCTGTGGTTGTGAATATATGTTTTCCTTCATATTTTTCAGGGCTAGTCGTTCAATGTGCTCAGCAACTGAGAGGGAGGACGAAGGCCTAATCTCATGCAGGAATTTGAGTGGCGACTTCAGTGCTATTCCTTCCCAACCAGAGGTAGTTTATCAGAAACAGATTTCTTTCCAGCTCACTGTGTCAATTGTTGCATTGTTATAGCACGTGTTTTGCCATTTGTTACCAAGCCAGGTTTAATGTTTTGCTGTTATGGAATGAGTTCAGCTGAAGATGTGTCTCCTATAATAGGCCTGCCTGTTCACTGAAGTTCACAGTGTGAAAGTGCTCCTAATGTTATGGCCTTCTTCTCTGTTGCCATCTTGGTCCTCTGGGATACCCTCCTAGAGATGGAGTACAGTATTGTCTCCTTCCAAACATCTTCCCAGAGGCAACTTACCATTTCTACCTTTGAAAACTCATTGCCTGTCTGATCTGCTTGCTTCTGATCTTCTGCATTTGTGTTGTTCCGCTGACTAGTTTTAGATAAATGAGAACTTCAACATTGGAAAACTCTCTAGTTTTTGTACGTCAGAATAAGTAGCAAAACCTTGTTTTGTAGTTTGGGGTCTGTGGTGTCTCATTCACACAGGAAAGCCACTGATGTTGCAGTTGTCTAGCAATGAACATGGATGTACAAATGAAGCCTTCATGTCTCAGTGGATAGATGATTGGAATTGGGCCAGAGAGAGCCTAGCTCAATAATGGGCTTTGCGTTTTTCATGCTTGCCCTTTGCATAATGAGAATGGAAGTAGCCTACTTTGTCACATTGTGAAAATCACAGTGCCCTTTTAGCACACACAGACATGCTATCAGAATGTTCAGCTTTCCAACAGCTTTTGAACATACAAATTCCCAACAGAAAATGAGTAAAATTCTAGTCTATCCACATTGTATCTCAAGCCAGAACATCATGTTGTTGAGTAATTTGATCAATTTCCCAGAGGCCTAATGAGCTACAAGAACACAAGGACTCTATTGTCATCGTCATCATCCCCCCACCTCCGTGCTGCAACATATCTGTTAGACGGGGAATAATCACACAAATTAGGCCATTGTGCATATGACTGCATGTGCAAATTCTTCTCATCCAGACCATTTCCAAGGGTCCCCCCCCCGAACTTCTGTGCCCACCTGCCATTCACTTTCACTTTCCCACCGGGCCTAACCTGTACAACTGCTTATAAGCAGGGGTGCAGAACCTGTGGTCTTCCAGATGTTGCTGGACTCCAGCTCCCACCATCCCTGCTGATGAAGCTGGCTGTGGATGGTGGGAATTGTAGTCTTGACAACATCTAGGCTGCCACAGGTTCCTCACCACTGGCCTAAAGGGAGAGTTCAAGGCAACTCACCTTTGTTGTTGCTACCATGCTCAGGGCAAGCATGGAAGGGGGATAGCTCTAGGGGTTGGAAACGGACCCTCTTCAGGAGAACAAGGCTTGGCAGATGCCCAAATGGCTGCTCTTTGCCTTGCATGACAGGAAGTTCATGGTTGTTCTCCCATCCATAGAACAGGCTGTGGAACTCAGTAATGTATGAGCAGTGTCTGAATTTAATTCTGCTAGCAAATTTCAAGATTTCATGTCGTCTTGGCATTTTGGCCAGTAGTTTTTGTTATATTACAAATAAACAAAGAACTTTAGTTTTAAGAAAGCCTAATATTAAGTCCACCACGTCAGAGGTATTTACCGTATTTTTCGCCCTATAGGACGCACCGGCCCATAGGACGCACCTAGATTTGGGGGGGGGAATAAAGGAAAAAAAATTATTGCCCCCCCCCAGGCGCGGGGCTGGGGCGGGAAAAGCCCGAGCTTCCCCCGACCCCAGCCCCCAGAATGGGAGCCAGAGTGACTCCCGGAGCTTGCGGGGCTGGGGGTGGGGGAAGCCCGAGCTTCCCCCACCCCCAGAAAGGGTCCCAGAGCGATGGCGAAGGTGAGCGCACCTTTGCCATTGCTCTCGGAGCTTGCAGGGGCTGGGGGTGGTGGAAGCCCGAGCTTCCCCCACCCCCAGCCCCCAGAAAGGGTCCCAGAGCGATGGCGAAGGTGAGCGCACCTTCGCCATCACTCCCAGAGCTTGCGGGGCTGGGGGTGGGGGAGGCCCAAGCTGGGGGTGGGGGAGGCCGAGCTGCGCAAGGTCCCAGAGCGATGGCGAAGGTGCGCGCACCTTCGGCATCGCTCTCCGACCCGTTCGCGGGGCTGGGGACGGGGGAAACTCTGGCTTCCCCCACCCCCAGCCCCGCAAGCTCTGGGAGTGATGGCGAAGGTGCGCTCACCTTTGCCATTGCTCCCGGAGCTTGCAGGGGCTGGGGGCGGGGGGAGCCGGAGCTTCCCCCGCCCCCAGTCCCCAGAACAGGTCAGAGAGCGATGGCGAAGGTGCGCGCACCTTCGCCATCGCTCTCCGACCCGTTCGCGGGGCTGGGGTCGGGGGAAGCTCCGGCTCCCCCCGCCCACAGCCGCGCAAGGTCCCAGAGCGATGCCAAAGGTGCGCGCACCTTCGCCATCGCTCTCTGACCTGTTCTGGGGACTGGGGGCGGGGGAAGCTCCGGCTCCCCCCGCCCCCAGCCCCTGCAAGCTCCGGGAGCAATGGCAAAGGTGAGCGCACCTTCGCCATCGCTCTGGGACCTTGTGCTGCTGGGGGGATAGCTTCCTGAAGCCTGGAGAGCAAGAGGGGTCGGTGCGCACCGACCCCTCTCGCTCTCCAGGCTTCAGCGAAAGCCTACATTCGCCCCATAGGACGCACCCAGATTTCCCTTTCATTTTTGGCGGGGGAAAAGTGCGTCTTATAGGGCAAAAAATACGGTATATCTGTTTTCTTTGTAGCAATTGTTTGTGGCCATTTGGGAGAGATGCACGTTTTCCATACACATTATTTTAGAACTGAAAGAAAGCTCTGCTTGTTTCAACACGCACAAATGATAAAAGATTTATGTGAAAACTTATGTCTCCCAAATGGGAATCCATCATCTGTCAGGAAACAATTTAATGATGCATTTGTTAAATTGAAATGCAATCTGAGAGCCCGTATTAAATGGCTTTAAATCTGTTTTAAATTAATGGCTTCAGCACATCCCTGCTTAGAGGTAGATTGTGTGCCTGCATGATTTACAAATTAGATGTGTGGAAATTAAGAACTGTGATGATGACCCACTTGGTGGTTTTTGCTCACTTTATTAGAACCTTCTGTGACATGCATGTAAATGTTTCCTGCTCTTATTAAGAACAGAGGAATGCCTGGATTCTACCCTGGTTAATACAGATTACATTTTACCAGCATAAATACATTGCTGACTGGTAGTGCAGTCCCCCACCCCCAATCCGTAGCTGGTTAAATGTGTGAATGGAAAAGAGCCCCAAACCTGTACCAAATTCCAGCTTTCTGTCCGTTGTTCCAGCCACCTAAACTGGTGATATATGTTTGTGTAAGCTGTTCCTTGTTATATTATGTAACAGTTTATATAATAGGATCCACCTCTATGTACATATTGCAATCAGGCATAGTCGCCCCCCCTCCCCGCCCATAAAGAATAGGATTAGGATTCAGATTGCAGACAAACAACAATAAATGCAAGGATTACAGCTTGCTTGCTTTAGGAAAGAAGATGAACATCTTCTTCTAACAGACGAGTCTAGGATTTTCAGCTTTTCAAGAGAAGATTCAAGGTCAGCCAATAGTGGATATCTTGGTGAACCTATATCGTTTACCTGCCTTCCATCCGGCTGATTTACTACTGCGGCAGGCAGGCATGGAGTGCGGGAGGGGGTGGGGGTCAGCATGGTGCAAACAGGCCAGCAGAGCTAATCTGTGTTTGGCATCTTCAGCAGGTTTGTCTGGGTTTATGCAACAGTGCAAATGAATGGTTCATGTGATCATTCTTAAAGTTGCAGTTTAAGGGGTGCATGTGCTTTTTATTAACTTTTTAAAAATGCTGGGTTTTTTTGGTGTGGAAGCCTTTTGCAGTGCAATAATTTCAACAATAGTGAAGTTTTTGGTTGCAGGCATTATTGTTCTTCAGTTCTTAAGTGCAGCCACCCCATATTCTTTACTCGTGAATAAAGAGAGGTGCATTTGACAGAGACTACTGAACTGTGGCCTCTTGTTACCTGCCTCCATCTGTCTCTGTCCACCTTTCATATTTGAATGCTGACAGATGGAACATTATCAAGTACAAGTTTATTGATCTAACCCTGCCTCCACCATATGGTTCAGATGGAGGCCCCGAGTTTGTTCACCTAGGCTGAACCTTCCAGCTCATTTTTGGGGGGCCCTTGGTAGCTTAGTTTGCAAAATACACTCAAGGAAACTAGTCTTTGGTGAGTCAGCCAGTCCCCTCCTCACTGCCCTGGCGTGGGGGGGGGGAGGGCAGGCGGGGGAGATAGCTACATTGGTATGCTAAAAATAGCTGGTAACTTCTCATATAAAAATAGATCCTCTGGATTTTTGCAGCACAAATCTCTAAATCTGATAAGCTTGGGACACATCTGGTTGTTCAAGGCCACTAATGTTTTAGGGGGGCTAGTCTAGTACACGGAATGCATGTGTGATATTTGGAGCACGTTTCTCACAATATATATATATATATATATAATTGTTGCTTTACCCAAATACTTCAGGGTTTACCGAAAAGGTAGTGGCAGGGATCCACCTTTGCTGCTCTTTAGCCTGCCTGTGTATGTAAGAGAAAGGTGGGTAAACATATTTTAAGGGGTTACTTGTTCATCATTTAGTGATATTTGAATGTGCTGTCTGGAACCATGCCTTGGGCATACAGTCTGGGTCGTGTAAGAACATAAAAAGAGCCCTGGTAAATCAGAGCAACAGGCTACCTTGTCTTGCTCTCACGGTGGCCAACCCAGATGCCTATACAAAGCCTGTAAGCAGGATCTGAGCGTAAGAGCCCGCCCCTCTCCCAACTGGCATTCAGAGGTATGCTGCTACCAGGTGTGTGAGAGAGGATCTAAGAGTTGGTGACTGAAAGATCATTTGGACTGGGGAGAAAAGGAGGACGGAGACCTAAAATGGTCTTTGACCACTGTATTCTGTTAGACCTTCTGTTACTTTTTTAAAAAATGTTTTCTTCCCAGCTTCTGATTATCACTTTCCTGTGCCCCAAGCAGATTAGCATCTACTACGGATTGTTGAATTAGAGGACGTATGATGGCCATCTTCAGATATCTCAAGGGCTTTCACATGGAAGGTGGAGCAAGCTTGTCTTCTCCTGCTCCGGAAGGTAGGACTCGAACCAATGGATTCAAGTTACAAGGAAGGAGATTCTGACTAAACATCAGGAAGAACTTTCTGAGGGGAAGAGCTGTTTGGCAGTGGAATGGTCTCCCTTGGGAAGTTGGGGATCCCTTTCATTGGTGGCCTTTAAACAGAGGCTGGAAGGCTGGCTGTCATGGTTTAGTGGATTGCATTGCAAGGGGCTGTATTAGTTGGCCCTTGAGGTCTCTTCCAACTCTATGATTCCCGACGGTAATTGTTGTTTTCATTGATCAAAGCTAGACAGGAGCAGTGAATATTGTAGACCGGTAAGAGTCGCTTTGCAAACCGTCTCCATGTGTCTTTCCACTTTCTGTCCTGGCCGTATGGATGCTTGTCGGACAGGAGCCTCTGCTACCACAGCAGGCTGTGGAAAGTATGGATTCACTCTCTTAAGAGTCTAACCTGCCCTTCTCTGAAGCCTTTCATTTCTGCCTAATGGTCTCTGATGGCACCTGACCTGGTAACATTGCACTGCAGGATGAAAAATGTCACCCCAACCGATAAGAGAGCGACATTAATATTAATCACCTGCTGTACATTTGCACAGGTAAATAGTCAAGCTGTTGTTTAACTTCTCCAGGGGGAAAGCTGCTCTCCTGCTGCAGCACAAGCAGACGGTGACATGCTTTTGTGTGTCAAGGGAAAGGTGCTCCCTTCAACACAAATCTTTTTACTATTGCAGTTTGTGCATCCTGACGTTCATATGTTGAGAATGTGTATTGGACAGAAGAACTATGTAAATAAACAAGCTGATGGCACAGTGACTGCAGGTGAGTTTGAACGGTGATTATGCCTCTTGCTTGGCTACATGGGGAGATGTGTTTGTGGAGGGGTTGTAGCAACCGCTGACTTTTATGTGGCTGGTTGCTTACTGTTAATCGTTAAGTCATGGCTGTTGTGGCGCCCATTTTTTCATTCAGCAGCATTCGTTTAACCGCAGTTTGCTAGTAAAACTGAATTACTGTTGTCGTGAAATGATGCAGGTCTAAATAGCGTGTTACCAACATGAAAAGTTTGGAAAAGCTCTGGCCTAAATCAACCTTAGTCACTTTGAAAACTGAAGTGTTGCTGAGGCCAGCTGTTAGCATACACAGAGAATGTTATGTGATAACGACTGAATATGTAGTAGATCTGGAAAGAAGCCTGTTTGTGTGCAGTTCCAGATGTCTGAAATGATTACATCTGATGCTTCCTGGCATTGCTGCTGTTTCCATATTATGCTGTATTCCAGGGCACTTAATGGGCATACATATTAACATAGTGTTGTTTTTAATATTTGCATTAAGGCGCTACAGGTTCTAATTAATCTCAAATGCAAAACCAATTATTATTTTATTGTCAATATGCACCTTTAGCCATGTGTGAAAATGTTGCTTACCTGTATATTTATTATGATACATAGTGTAGAGGTATGGAGGAACAGCACCTACAACCATATTGGGGAGGGGGCATTTTCAGCAGTCCTACAGTAAAAAAAAAAGACAAGCTGCAAATTGAACAGTACAGCAGCAGGTCCTTTTGGCTTGTGGGAGCTCTCCTGCATTGCAAATTTTCAAAACCGCACAAGGCTCTCCGCAGGTGCTCCCATGTCTTTGGATCAGTGTCATTCTAAATATGTTGCTTACAACAAGTTACGCTGTCCTGAATATGACAGTGGTGTCTTATGCAGCTAGTTGGTCCTGGAGGCGTATCTGTCTGGCCCCTTCAGTACCCCAAGACGAGTCAGAATGGTCTTCTCTAGATCCAAAAACTCTATATAATCTTGATTTGTCTGCTCTTCCATAAGTTCTCTTGACCGCTGGCCACCTAGCGCTCTCTGCAAGGAAGGAGGGGTAAGTTATAAATACATTTTCTGAGTTGGAGGGGGAAAGTTAATTCTCAAAGTCTTAAAATATAGCCTGTTTAGGTAGACGATGATATACCGTATTTTTCGCTCTATAGGACGTACACGACCATAGGACACACCTTGTTTTAGAGGGGGAGAACAAGGAAAAGAATTATCCCCCTCTGCTCAGCGCCCTTTCAGCGAAGCGGCAGGAGAAACGGAGCCCCTTCCATTTCTCCTGCCGCTTCGCTGAAGGGGTGCTGCGCAGAGAGGGGGAGATTTTTTTTTCTTGTTCTCCCCCTTTAAAGCAAGGTGCGTTCTGTGCGGTCAAGGTGAGGGGGAGTTCCTTGGAAGCCTGGAGAGCGAGTGGGGCTTCAGTGAAGGCAACCCGAAGCCTCAGGAGCGTGGTGGGAGTTCCCGCTGGGCTTCGGAGGTTTCGAGTTCCTTTCGACCTGCTCTTTGGGGCTGGCGGTGGGGGAAGCGCTGCTTTCCCCCATTGCCAGCCTCAAAGATCCCTGAAGCCTTCAGAGCGCAACACGAGTTCCTGCTGTGCTCCACAGGCTTCAGGTTCCTTTTGCTGAAGCCAGGAGAGTCTTGCTCGCACAGACCCCTCTCGCTCTCCAGGCTTCAGCGAAAGCAACGCAAAGCCTCCGAAGCGCGGAGGGAGCGCTCCCTCTGCGCTTCGGAGGCTTTGCGTTGCTATCGCTGAAGCCAAGGAGCCTGCATTCGCGCCATAGGATGCACACAAATTTCCCCTTAATTTTTGGAGGGGAAAAAGTGCGTCCTATAGAGCGAAAAATACGGTAATAAAAAAGGAGAAGCGATCTTCTCCCCGCAGCCCCAGGTCCGGGGACAGCGGGAAGCGCTTCCCGCTGCCCCGGACCTCTTTTGAAGCAAGGGGCTGCGGGGAGATTGTTTCTCCCCACCGCCCCTTGCTTCAAAAGAGGTCGGGGGACAGCGCAAAGCGCAGCGCTTCTTCCCCGCTGCCCCCGACCTCTTTTGAAGCAAGGGGCGGTGGGGAGATCTGCCCCAGCACCTGCCCCAGCCGCCCCGCTTCGGAACACTGCTCCGAAGCGGGGCGGGGGGGGGGCGGGAACACCTGCCCCAGCCGCCCTGCTTCGGAACGCTGCTCCGAAGCGGGGCGGGGGGCGGGAACACCTGCCCCAGCCGCCTCGCTTCGGAACGCTGCTCCGAAGCGGGGCGGGGGGCGGGAACACCTTCTGAAGGCGGGCGGGGGGGCGAAAGTCTTTGTCCCCCCTGCCTGCCTTCCCAGGGGCTTTTAAATCGCCCCGGACAGCGGAGAAGTCCTCCGCTGTCCCGGGGCGATTTTAAAATGCCGCCCGCCAGCATTTTAAGATCACCCGGACAGCGGAGAAGTCCTCCGCTGTCCCGGGGTTTTTTAAAATGCTGGGGGTGGGAAGAAAAGCCCTTGTCCCCCCCCCCCAGCCTTCAGAAGAGGTCTGGGGACAGACTGTCCCCGGACCTGGTCTGAAGGCGGTTTCCCTAGGAACGCATTAATTGATTTTCAATGCATTCCTATGGGAAACCGTGCATCGCAAGACGAAAAACTCGCAAGACGAAGAGACTTGTGGAACGAATTAATTTCGTCTTGCGAGGCACCACTGTACATGAAAAATAGGCACATTTTTCAAAACCTTAGCACTCCTAACTTTATTTTGTCACTTAAAAAGAATCTTACCGTTTTCTTCATCATATTCTCACGCTCTATATTCTCTCTTTCTTCTTCTCTGAATTCTCGCCGCTTTTCAGAAAACTCCAGGTGTTTGACTTCTCGCTCAAAGTAATGAAGGACACTAGAACGCTGATATTCCAAGGTATTTTTAGGTTATGACATGAGGCATTTTAAATATCCATTTCCAGCTATGGGAGCCGAACCAGGTTTCTATATTACAGATGTGTGGGAAAATGGGGAAAGGGGGGGGGGGCGGAAGAGAACCATGTACCTTCCTAATCTGAGTTGCTCAGAAGAATAGTGGGATTAAAATTTACTTTAAGAAAAGAACGAATGAGTCTCTTGGTAATATAGTTTCTCCCCAAATCCAGCCGCCAGAAGTTTGTCAGTTATGCCAATCAGAGGCTGCATTTAGGTCTTCTTCCCCGACCAAAGCGGCTGGCCAAGGTAATTGCCTGTTTTCCAGTTGAGTTCTGCTCCCATTCCAGCCTTACTACACAATTGCCTGTGTGCAATTCCTGGCTTTCTGATATGAGTGTTACACAAATGCAACAAACCATTGTGTTTGCACCTCTGATCTTACCTTGTCTAAATGAATGGCACATCCATTGTTCTCTGTTAGTCAACAGGATGTCACCAGATCATAGAGTTGGAAGGGACCCCAAGGGTCATCCAGTCCAACCCCCTGCAATGCCAAGCCAACTACAACATGTAACTCTTAGAACCCCATGCAAGGAATCTTGTTTGCGGCTCCCCTGCCCCACTCCCCAGCCAAGTTCTGGAACAGGTTACAAACCTCATTGAGGGAAGGGTGGCTTAATGTCCACGAAATTTCCAAAACATGCAGGGTACCAAAATCGTCGGATACTGCTAAGAAGTGTTGCTTCGCTGTAAGAGAAGACAGAGAATGCAGAAGGAGTTGTACACAAAACACAGAAGAATTTTTTTGTGTTCAGTATTTGTGGCAGAGAGCAAATGAGCTGTAAGGGTCAATTTGGGAACTCAATCTCTTGCATGTTCTTCCTAGCCTTCTTCTGTCCTGTTTTGCTCCTCCTCCCCTAAACCTTATTAAACTGGAATCCCCAAATACAGTTTAAAAGCCTATTTGTTCAGAGTTTGGCACGAGAGAGCTAAAAGCAGGAGCAAATATCTCAGTGTGCATACATACTGTACAGAAATATCACAATAAAACATTACGACTTCTAACATCCAAAGATAAAAGATTAACTCTCTATGTGTCTGACTGCAGAGCTATGTGCAACTGAGTCCCAGTGCTATTTAAAAACAAAATAAAAGGCCATTTGGGGAGGATGGAAACTGGTGCTGGCAAAACAAGGGGGAGAGCAGGAATGTGAAACCACACGGGGTGTCAGGAAAGGATTTCCCCTAGAAAACCATTTTTTTAAAAATGGCACCTGGACTCTGTTTCATGCATCTGCTTGTAATGTGTAGTTCACCCAAGGCCTTTTTTTCAACACTCATTCCACTTTCAGCTGCTGAAGACGGAGGATAATGCTAGACCAGCAAACTTAGGCAAAATTTCATTGCTGCTTCCCCTATTCTTCCTTTCCCTTGCCATCTTATAGCCAACTGTGCATGTGATGCAAGTTGATATCTCCATTTGAATTGCCTTTCTTTTTTTAAAACATTGCCTTTCTTTCTAACCTGGCCCATCCACTGCAAAGTTACATTCAAAGTAAGGAAATAAGAAATACAGTACACTGACATACAAGAGTAAATCCAGGGTTTGATGCAAGTAATCAGTGCAATACAGACGTTTTGGGTCTGAGACGCTTCATGAGTCTTCTCCAATAGGTCCCAAATGTCAATATTTCCATCTTCTCTCCCAATGAAGAAAACACCTGGCCTTGATAAGGACCACTGCCCAACAGTGTATCTCTTTGCTGTGCAACTTGACTCAAGGAGGGGACCGCTCTTCATTAAAAATGCAAAGGCCAAAAGGAAAATAGTTGCATGAAACAAATACCAGATTAAAATTGTTCACCTAACACTTCCATCTTCCTGTCTTTTTTGAGTATTCCTGCCTTTTCCCACCCCATCCCATTAAAATGGGGGCTGCGGGGAAATCCCCATTAAACTCTTCATCGACTTTCAATCATTATGCTGACAAGTCTTACACATTGTACAGCCACTTACAATTCTACGTGAGTGCTTTTTAAAGAATTTTGTTATATTTGGGTAGCTTAACTGCAATTGAAGAATACAGGAAGATTAAAATAGAAATTTATTGGGGATCTGTATCCTCAGTTTATGGCAGGTGCATGGGGATATATGATAAATTGATAAATTCATCAGATATTCATCACCGATAAATTCCACTCTGCTGGCAGAAGAAGCTATGCTTGCATCGTGAATTTATGCGTATACATTGAAATAGTGAAACCTCTACACCTGTGGGGAACTGAAGAATATCCTTCAGTATGTCCTGAATCAGTGGGGCACAGCATTATTCAAACAGGTGCAAGAAATTGGGGTGTTTTCATGTTGTTTTTTCTTGGAAAAAATATCCAATATGCTTCAAGCTATAACAGCTCTTGATTAGAGAATCATGGCTGGTTTTAAAATATTCTGTTATATTCACTGAGAGGAGTCATATACATATAAACCATCTGCAGGAAACTTCTCTTGAAGAATATCAAAGGAAATAGGTAAGCAGGTCAATGTCCCCCCCCCCCACCCACAGACAGATGAAAACACGTTCCTACCTGTTCCTTACACCTTTCTGAATCACCTTGTGCTACATTTGGAATGGACTTGTCACCCCTTTCTTAAGGATTTCCCATTCCAGAGGAACATACCGTGACACCTTCTTTCCATATTGCAAAATTCCAGCCTCCAACAGTGAGAATTATGTCTTTGAAAAACGGAGACCTCTGTACAGTATGGACAAGTCCATCATGGATGATGTACGTGTTGGATGGCTTTTGACCTTATGAGAGAGAGAGAGACTCTGTTTTGTATGTGCATACATTTGTCTCTTTGTCACATTTTATCTGGCTCTTGCAAGGTGTTGAACTAGTTGGTAAGTGTCTATTCCGTGCCTTTTAAAGAGGTCAGGATAAAGAGAAAAATACCCATCACAGAGCTACAATTCCCAGCACTCTAAATGAACTAGAGTTGCTAGGATTCTGGAGGAAGCCATGATTGTTTAAAGTGGCATAAGTGTGCAGATGTGAATAAGGCCTCAAAGTACAGGTCCATATGCCACATATTTGCACAAATACATATAGTTCCTCAGTGCAAATTAAAGAAGGTAGATTGGGTCTTACCAGCCCCACACATTGCCGTTTGCCCTGCTGCCCTTTAAGCAAAGTTTTTCAAAAGTTTTTTGTTTGTTTTTTAAAGGAGGGTCAGGAGATCTGGGTCCTCCCTGCACAAAAAATTCCCAGGACTCAGACACCCCACCTAGGCAACCCCCTCGCATTGCCCCTGAACCTAATCTAACTAGTTTCTTTACCTACATGTAGTTTTTGAAATATCCTCTGTTAATCTGTTCTCATCTGAACCCCGCAGCACAATAATACATGCATGTATCTCCTTGAGTAATAAACCTTTGCTGCAGTGTGCAAAGAGAATTTAAAGGCCATATGAAAATTTGTCAGGAGTTGCTGCCAATATACCCATGTGGTTTCTCCTGATATAAATGTTTTGGCAAAGCAATATTACCCTGAAGACATGCACTTTTTAAAGCATTGTTTGGCTGGAAAACTACACAGCACAATTTGGAGAAGTGTAAATTTTCAACAGTGGTTTCGTTTTGATTCAACTGTTGCTTTGGAAATGCGAAGTGAATAGAATTTATCCCCCATGCCCCATTGCTAGTAGTAGTGCTCTCAGCATTTATTCGCCTTTTCTACCTCTCCCTCTCTCTTTTACTCAGCAACACCTATCTAATGCCAAACTTACTACTGTATCCTGTTAAATTCAGTTCAGTTGTTGTCCTTGGTTAGTTTAAAAAAACAAAAACAAAAGCCACCCAAATCCCACAGCAATCCCTGTCCACCCAGAAAAATTCAAAGCATACTGAGCAGTCTTCCTGAGTCCCCATCTCTCTCCATCTTCCAGTCGGTATAAAGGACTTCACCATCCTGCAATGCCATAAAGTGAAATACTGGTCACAATTTTTTTTTTTTTAAGTTGAGATTTGATCTCTTTTGAAGCATACAAAAGTGTTTGCAAAATCGAAACCATTTCCTGCATGATGCCTTGTTTTTAAGATGGGCCACAAGCTGAGAGAATGCAGAAGAAATGCCGGGATGGTTTAAGAGGCGCTTTGAAAAAAACCAAAACACTTTATGGTGTGGTTATTGCTTTTCCTTTAAGTTCAGGCCTTGCATTCTCCAATTGTCTCTTACCTCCCCCACCGTAAACAACAATTGTACACCCAAATGTCCAACTTACCTCAGTCCCAACAAAAAAGCTGCTGGTGACATTTTCTAGTAGCTTGAGAGGTTTCATGGACGTGGCCTGTATCTCGCTATATGGCAGCTTTTCCACAAGTGTCTCCTGTTTGACTTGGGGCTGTGTTTTGTCTTTGGAAGAATGTGGATAAAATCACTATGCAAATCGTATAAACAAAAACTCCCGAAACTTTCCACATTCCTACTCACTCACTGCTATCATTTTACGTGTTTTGCATTAAAAACAACTACTACTAAGCACAGCAATCGTTCCCATTAATTAATGCCTTTCATCTACCATCTTTAAGCTCAGGTGGGCAGAAGGTGAAAGCCTCGTGGCAAGCTATGGGAAATCCACATTTCAGAATTGCCATTGTCCTGCAGTTTATTCAGTTAAAGCAGGCACGTAGCTCGTGATCTACTGGTAGATCACTGGACGTCTGCGGTAGATCACTGGCTCCCCCAAAGCAGCTCAACAAGTTTGTCTCTCCAAAGAAAAGCTCAACATTTCTGCCCTGAACCCCTAAAAAACTGGGCTTTCGCCCTCCCAAAAAATACCTCAGCAGATTTGACCTGAACACCCCAAAACGGGGTAGATCACTGCCAGTTTTTAACTCTGCGAGTAGATTGCAGTCACTTGGGAGTTGGCCACCCCTGAGTTAGAGGAGTTCTCAATAGAGAATTGTTATCTAACTCCCTCAATGGGTATGTTTCTCCGTGTTTTATGAGAGAAATTGCTGTCAATTTCACCAGGTTATGTTACGGCGAATAGACATGCCCCGAGAAAAGTATGTATGGCATTTAATGAATGTGCTCTCTCGAACTCCTAGGGACCAAGGACACCCCCCCCATAAAATATTTGAGGGAACCAGCCTCTTCTCCCCCCCCCCCACAGTTGATGAGCATTGCCATTAAAATGGTGTGCATGTGACATGTCTTGTGATTGATTATGTGGGGTGGGGTGTACCTGGGCCCCCAATATTATACTCAGGTTTGCAGCCCTGCTCCCTCCCCCCCCCACCTCTCTCCACTAAAAGTAGATTTAATAAGCACCCACATTACGGGTATAGTGTTTGGTTTTGAGGTTTTGCAAGCAGAAAGCTTAGCTTCCTGTGCCCCCCCAAACCTCTCCCCAGAGGGTTAGGGGCAACCCTGAATGGTGTAGAAACCAGGTGGAGGGAGATGTGCTGGCATCAGTCCATATGTATATATAATGCATGTATATATAATGTAAATATATATATACCTTGAATTTTGGTGTGGTAATGCTCTTCTCTGAAGCTAAGTTTTATAGGGCTGTACTCTGCACCTGTATCTGTCTTGGGCAGGTTCACCTGTTTTAAGATACAAAGAGCATTGGACCATATACTCCACAAAGAAACTTGAGTTAAAAGTTGCATCCCTTTCAAATGGGACCAGACAGAAAGGCAGCTTACACATTCAGTGGTACTGAGATAAGAGGTCAGAAGCGTTAGTTGTGCCACGTGAGCCCTCACCAACCT
This sequence comes from Podarcis liolepis, assembly GCF_965112155.1. Classification (NCBI taxonomy): domain Eukaryota; kingdom Metazoa; phylum Chordata; class Lepidosauria; order Squamata; family Lacertidae; genus Podarcis; species Podarcis liolepis. The sequence continues at coordinate 69,873,434 of NC_139559.1, read as the reverse complement.
GGTGCCTGCCAGGCGATTTGGACTACAACTCCCATCAGTCCCTGTGGGTCTTGCTGTCCAAATCATTTTTCCATTCATAAGTTCAGTTTCTTTCCATTTCCACATCAGATTGCATTTTCTTTTGAAAAAGGAAAGTCCTTATGAGTACTCATCAACATTTTACTGTGAATTTCTCACGTTTTCCTATGTCATTTTGCCTAATATACACCTTTTTCCAAGCAGGTTTCCCTCCATAATAATGCATTTGTGCCTGCTATTTTCATGAATGCACACTTTACCCTAGGGATGCATTTATTTTTTTTGGCACACATTCCCCGGCTGGAGAACTGCACTGCAAAATTCAGAGCTGTGTGAATTTCGAAGGACGGCTGCGTTTCAGTTTGCATTTCCTTTTGGAACGTGTGGATTGGGTAGGGCTTGCTTTTAAATGAATCATGTTTATCCACCTGCTGCAGAGTGGGACAATCTGTACATGCAATTTTAAATACCGTATTTTTCGCTCTATAGGGCGCACCTATTTTTTTTGGGGGGGGAATAAAGGGGAAAAAATTACCCCCCCCCCGAGCCCCAAAGAGCAAAGAAGCCATGACAGCGAGCGGGATGGATCCCGCTAGCTGTCTTGGCTTCATTTTTAGCCTCGGGGCTGGAGGTCCGGGAGTGCTCCCGGAGCTTGCAGGGCTGGGGGAAGCCCGGGCTTCCCCCAACCCCAGCCCCCAGAACGGGGCCGGGAGCGAAGGCGAGGTTGCGCTCAACCTTGCCATCGCTCCCAGAGCCTGCTGCTATCTGAAGCCCAGGGAGCGCGGCGCTGTAGCCTGCTGCGCACCCCGGACTTAGGGCAGCTATCCGCAGGCTTGCGGATAGCTGCCCTAAGCCCGGGGTGCGCAGCGCCATGCTCCCCAGGCTTTGGGCTGCAAGCACCTATCCGCAAGTGTGCGGAGCCCGGCAAGAACTCCTGCCGGGCTCTGCAGGCATGCGGATAGCTGCCCGCAGCCCAGGGTGCGCGACGCTGTGCTTCCCGGGTTTCGGGCTGCAGGCTGCTATCCGCAAGTCTTGGGAGCCCGGCGGGAACTCCTGCCAAGCTCCGCAGGCTTCCAGATAGCTTCCTGATGCCTGGAGAGCAAGAGGGGGCGGTGTGCACCGCCCCCTCTCGCTATCCAGGCTTCAGCGAAAGCCTGCATTCGCTCCATAGGACGCACATACATTCCCCCTTCATTTTTGGAGGGGAAAAAGTGTGTCCTATAGGGTGAAAAATACAGTAATTCTTTTCCGGAACGTAAGATTGCTCAGAGAGAAACTTCACTGCCTTGAGGAGATGAAAGGTACGGTGGAGAAATTAACAATAAAACCATATGCTGTAGCCACACCATCCCTATCAATGCACCTTGGCGGCTCTCCTAAATTCACAGCCCCATACCTTAATGAGAGGCCTCCAGCAGAGATCCAGGTGTTTGAAGGTAGGAGGCACATCAGGTGGAGCCAAAATCAGCTTATCCTCCTTTTTCTTCTCACCTGAAGGCTGGAGAGTAGGCCTATGGGCTCGAAGATCCCAAAAATATATTGTGCTGCGGAGGAATAGACAACGATAGAAAAGTTAGGTTGTAGATCCAGCCTGCCTGGAGAGCCATTGTGGTGTAGTGGTTAAGAGCGGTAGTCTCATAATCTGGGGAACTGGGTTCGCGTCTCCGCTCCTCCACATGCAGCTGCTGGGTGACCTTGGGCCAGTCACACTTCTTTGAAGTCTCTCAGCCCCACTCACCTCACAGAGTGTTTGTTGTGGGGGAGGAAGGGAAAGGAGAATGTTAGCTGCTTTGAGACTCCTTAAAGGGAGTGAAAGGCGGGATATCAAATCCAAACTCCTCTTCTGCCTCATCCACTTTCAGTGAGATAGCAGTTGTTTAGGAACAGCTGGATACATCAGGTAAGCAGATGTCACAGAAAAAGGAGCCCCTTGGGGTGTCAAAAGGATCACAATACGCTACAAATGGAAAGCATCTGGCAAGGTAAAAGGTGAGTCCCTACTGGGGTGCCAACCAGAAACAGGTCAAGATAGGAGGTGGTGGAGAAGTAAAGCCCTAAATCCACCGATTAATCTACAAAAAAGGGGAGGATTCTTACTCTCACCCTATCCCTGAGCAACTTGCGATCCATCCTCCAAGCCAAACGCAGCCCATTTTAGCTATTTGATAATCCCCCTTTTGCAGTTTCAGATAGGTAGCATGAAACAAAATATCTTTCAAGCCTCTTGATGGGTTTTCCATACGTGACAGGCTGGCTGTGGTTAGCTTGGGTGCACGTCACAAATTCTAACCTTGAACACATGGGGGGCAAGGTAATGCAAGTCAGTCTCTGAAGCCTCTCCTATTTAGAGGACTATTCCGAATGCCAGTGTGAAAGAGAGAGCCTTTCCTGCTCTTAATCTTCCTTTGCCAACACACTAAATCTAGCATCTAGACACTCCACGGCATGTGCAAACTAAATGGTAATGGAGCTGCTGAAGAATACTCTTATGTGAAAATACTCGTGCTAAAGTAAGTTTTTAAAAAAGAGTTATGCAAGATTCCATAAAGCGAAACCTTGCAGGTAACATTTTTCAACAGCTTAATTGGTAGTATGGGACATCAGGATTCTCTTCTCTCTTCTATTGGTATTAAGTAGTTATTACACAAAAGGAGTAGTTGTTACACCAAACAATGGAAAGAAAGAGAGACAGTACCTTATCAACCTGGTTCAGAAGTCACAATCTGTTTGAAGACACTGCCAAACCACAGTTTCCTGGTTATGGCATCACAGGAAACTGTGATTTAGGAAATTGGGATATCTTTGCCAAAGCAAGCCACAGGAGAGCAGAAGCAAAGAGGATGGGCAAGGAGGGAGCCTGCAGGCACACAACTCATTCCTGGTCCAATAAACCATAGTTTAAAAGTCGGAGACTGTGACATCTTAACAAGGCCTTGCGTAATAAACCTCGAAGAAGAAGAAATACTTACCAGTCTGGTGAGCAGGTGACAAGCTGTACACAAACTCCAGCTCTGTTTTCAAACATAGTGCCCATTCTGTTGACCTTAAGAAATAGCAAGTAAAACGACGTTTATTAGAAACAAAAATACAAAATGCAGTAGCTGTACAAGTACTTTGGAGCAGGCATGCTCAACAGCAGGGAGTGGGAAACTGTGGCCCTCCAGCTGTTAAGAACACTATTGTGGCTCTGCGATGGGAATAGGGATCTCCTAACAACTCCAAGCATCCTTAACAAACTACAGTTCGCAGGATTCTCTGGGGGAGGCCATGAAGGTTTAAACTGGCATGATGCTGCTGTCAATGTATAGAGCAGATGGGGCCCAATTCAAATCTTGCCTCTTTCATAAACATACTAGGGCGCCTAAGAGAAACCACTGCCGTACCCCCTCGACTGCAGCATGACGATCATTTGGCCTACCTTACAAAGCTGTTGAAAGGGTTGCTGAAATAATGTACGTAAAAAGTGTTTGGAACACTGGGGAATTATCTATAGTCGCTGTCATAATGAGGACAGGCTAGAAATTCACACTCAACATCCACATCACACACCGTTTTTCTTAAAGGGCACAAGGGGGGAAAAACCACACACACACACAAGTTACAAGCGTATGCACAGTTTTTCATGCAATAATTACATTTATCTCGTTCACCAAAACAAAACGAAGAAGTATGGTGTGAAGCAGCCCTTTGAAATTACATGGGTAATTAATATTGAGCTTAATATGCAGGGTTGCTTAGTGTAGATCACTGTTCCTGTGTTGGTCCCAGACAGTAACAAATACAGATGTAACAAATAAGGCATTATTTGTAATTTTCTCTTTTGCATTATGAAATACTTACGATGGACTCTTACCTCCAAAAACTCTGGCAACCACTGTATATCTGTTATTACTGATTTATGGCCATATTCGATGGAAGAGACTGCACAGTATCTCACCAAGTGTGGCTCCTTCCCAACTTGTTGTTCCAGCATGAAACTTGGCTGAAATTGAACACAAATTAGTGTCCACTAATTTCCACACATGACAGAATCATAGAATGTTGAGAGTTGGAAGGGACACGAGGGTCGTAGGTTATCCAACGCCCTGCATATAATCTAACCCCCTGCAATGCAGGAATCTTTCACCCAACACAGGGTTTGAACTTGCGGCCCTGAGATTAAGAGCCTCATGCTCTACCGACTGAGCTATCATTGGCATCCATTGCATGACCCAGCTCTTTCTAGTTTTTCCATGCTTTCCTGGTGGGCATTGCTTCCTGTATCCACTTGCCATTCCTGTTTTTATAGTGAATAATTTGGGATACATCTAGGGGGAGGAAACTGCCAAAAATTCATTGATACAATTTGACCTATCTAGCTAGGCCATATTCTAGGAATTGAGTGAAAAAAATTACCATATTTTATAGACGGAAAAAGACATCCCCATGTATAAAATTACCATATTTTATAGACGGAAAAATACACCCCCATGTATAAGATGCCCCCTATTTTGGGGGACTCAGATTTAAGAAAATGGGGGGGAGAGTGACATTATTTTTTAGGGAAAAAACTTATACATGGAAAAATATGGTAATACTTCTACGTTGTATGACTGTATGTTTTTCAGGGGCAACTAAAAGCATAAAGCCACGGTTTCCTTTTACACCTGAACTAGTCCCTTTTAGATCCCTTGAAAGGATCGTTACAAATTTTGAGCACTTGTTTCTTCAATAAACTATAATAAACAGTGCAATGTGTACATTCTCAGGCCTATGGTACTTTGCTCCACCTAGAAGTGTGGAGCAACTGCATGCAATAAACAAATGCAATGTGGGAACTGGGCATTCACTTTCTCTGGTGGTCACAAAAATGGAAATTGCTAATGGCTGTAGCTTTGGGGTGCCTTGCAGAAGCATCTTGCTGGGAGGAGGGAGCAGAGCAGAGCTGTTACACTAGCTTCCTGGCAGGTGGGCTGCTGTTGCTTAAAGGAGAGGGGAAAGGGAAGGGAATGTGGTGGCAGGGACGTCAGTGTGACATGAGCACACCAAAACAGCCCATCTCATGCTCCTGGCGGGGCATTTGCAGCATGCTAGCTTCTCTCCCACCACCTCCTCTCCCCTTCTGGCAAGCCACAGTGACCCACCTGCCAGAAAGCGAGCGTGGTGGATCTGCGCCACTTCCAGCCCCTTATTCCTATGTTACCCTTGTGTGCACACAAACGAGTGCTCTGTAAAGCCTGCAACTTCATCCATGCACAGAAGAAAATGTGAAGCAGTTCTCAGTGGTTCCTTGAGGAATTTATGATACGGAACGCCAAAAGCAGAATCTTTAAAAGTACCAACCATGTTGACTGTGGTATTCTTGCTCCCGCCTGTACCGGACTTCGCATTTCGTAACCTCTCTTCATATGCTGAAATGTCCCACAGTACAACCTGGAATGGGAGGGCAGGGAGGGGAAACGACACGTTAGAAGGCAGATTGTCCTGTTTTAATGGACATTTTAATGTGCCATGTGATGGAAGGGTAGACTATGACTCTACAGAATATGCAGAGAGGGCCAGCTGAGCTCACGGGGAAAAATCTGTTTTGTACTAATCGAAAGGGAATCATTTTATTTTTTAAAAACGCATTAACATGTCTCCGGTACTAAGGAGTCCCACACAGTGGCATGGGGATTCCAGGCATACTTCAATAAACCCTGAATTATCCAAACGAGGGTGTGATGCAATATCTAGTGAGGCCTCACAGTACTCATGTAGGCAATGTTAGCATTCTGAGTAGGGCTTGGCCAATGCGGCGCCCCCAGGCACCCATGGACCCACAGAGGTCTTCCCTGGCACCCATAGGATCTTACTCCTGTGCTGAAATTAGGCTTGAAGGAAGCATTCTGCTGTCCCCCAAAGAACAGGTTGCAGTGTGTGCTTGGTTGTGGCGTGTTTGTGATGCCCCTGGCATTTTCTGCAGTTTGCAAATGTGACCACAGACCCCAAAAAAGGTTGGCAACCTCAGATTTTGAGGGTTAGATGAGAATGACCAGACCCTGCATGGGCCTTAGCCCTTGCTGGTCCCTCAAACATCTGCAAACCTGCCGGAGCATCTTATTCCACAATACCGATGTAGAAGAGGGATGTTGTGAATGCAAATAAGTAGCTGAAAAGTAATGGAATCCTAACCTGTCCGTTTATACAGCCTCCTGCAATGATGTTGGGATTGCTTGGGGAGAACTGAAAGCAGTAGATATCTTCAGGGCACTCCAGCATCAGCTAGAAAACATAAATATCCAGGGAGGAATATATCAGATCTGAGGACAGCCTTATGCTGAAATTATTGGTTCTGTTCTTTAAACACCTCAGAAACATTCAAGCCCTCCTTTAAATACCTGGGGGTGAATTGGGTCTGCGAAGCTCCAAAAGAGAATTGGTGCTTTCCACAAGAGCAGTCGCCCAGAGTTGTTCACACGCTCCTCGTAAGACAGTCGCTCCGTTACTGCCACTGCGATAATCCCTGATTGAAGACAAATGTCATTTCACCTTTTGCAAGGGTAAAACTTTGCGTCTGTTTAAAGTGGTCCACGTCCATACTCAACCACGCTGTCAGAAATTGCGGCAAGAATTGCCCAGGGGTGTTTTAGAAGAGGTACAAATCCTAAAAGCTAATCATCACCTTCACTTCTTGATAGAAGTGAATTCCACAAGCGTTACGTGAAGAGATGTTTTTCTTTTGGCTGTCCTCAGCCTTTTACTAATCAGGTTTCTGGGCCACCTAATGCGATGGTGGGGGTGGCAGTGAAGAAACAACTCTCTTGTCTGCTCTGCCCACAGTCTTCTAGTCGTTACAGACACTGCTTTATATTCTGCCTCCTAAGTGGAGCACTACTGCTCAGGGCTCTAGCCTGCCTGCAGCAGGAGTCTTAAGTAGCATGGGTTGCCGGGGCCGGGGGCTGTGTGGAAGGCAGGTTGCGAGGGAGGGAAACGGATGCAAATACGCATGCACATTCAACGGCCTAACAGTGTCTGCATCACCCAAGAGGTTGCAGCCTCAGGGATAAGAAAAGGAAGGCATTTTGTTGTTTGGAGAGCTCACTTCCTGGTTTGTATGAAGAAGCCATTTTCAACACAAGCAGTGTTTCAACACATTGAGGCAGTGCTGGGTGTTGAAATTTTGTGCCCCTAACAATTTTGGGCCTGAGGCAACCACCCCGTGTTAACATGCAGCTTGACTCTTAAGAGACTGCAGCAATAACATCCGTTTCACTTTCATTTCTGTTACAGCTTGCCTAGTGTGAGGTAACCCAAGTTTGCTAAAACGGGGATAGCCAATGTGGTCAGTGGCGTAGCGTGGGTTGTCAGCACCCGGGGCAAGGCAAGTAATTTGCGCCCCCTAACCCGTGGATTTGCGCCCCCTAACCCTAACCCCCAGATGTTGCGCCCGGTGCGGCCGGCCCCCCCTGCACACCCCACGCTACGCCACTGAATGTGGTACAGTCCAGATGTGTTGGATTCCAACTCCCAGCATCCCTAGCCATTGACTGCTGGCTGGCGCTTATGGGAGAGTTGAGGTCCAACAGGATCTGAAGGGCACCACGCTGACTACCCTTGTGCTAGCACGTTACAAAAGATTTCCTCATCTCATTTCCCTTCGTGTTGCTGATTTGTTCAAAGAAAGGGCCAGTGGAACAGGCACAGTGGCTAATCTTTAAACCCAAGACTTCAGAACAACCCTCACAAAGTTTCTGCCCACAAACCGAACGCTCTGCAAACTTTACCATAAATGCTTGGGTGCCAGCAGACGCAGCTCACGGTCCTGTCCTTGAGGTAATGCAGGTCTGTGAATGACTGGTACTCCTTGAGGGTAACGTCGGACTTGCCTGCAAAGCCACTTTCGTCTTCCGCAAGGGCTTTCCAGTCGTCAAAGAAGGCATTCAGGATCTCATTCTGCTGCAGTGCTATTTCAACTCTGGAATGGGGACATGTTTTTTTGTTTTGTTTTTAATAAAAAAAAATTCAGATACTGCATACAAAATTCAGATACTGCATACAAAATAGTGTCACTAGCACTAAAGGATTATGCGCCATGGCTTCTTTATTTGATACTGTAGACCAGTGTTTCCCAAACTTGGGTCTCCAGCTGTTTTCAGACTGCAATTCTCATCATCCCTGACCACTGGTCCTGCTGGATAGGGATGATGGGAGCTGTGGTCCAAAAAAGCTGGAGACCTACCAGTAAGTTTGGGAAACATTGCTCCAGACACAGGTCTTAGGCACACATTTGAGAGGAAGACATTTTCTACATGACACCAGGAGCTGCTCAAGATGCTGGAGATAAAAAATATGTCCAAGTGCTTTATAGAGTGATCATGTGTCCCCCTTTACAGAGGACAGTTCTCTGTTTGAAGGACTGTCTGGTTTAAAGATTAAGAACCCTAAAGAGGGAAAGATCAACAGTTCGAGATCAACAGTTTTATATATAATTTCTTGGGCTGAGTATTCCTCAAGTCACCCTATCCTTATACTTTATGACTGCAAGAAATCTTGCCTACGTCTCCATACAGAACTTTCAGTGGACCTTGATACTTCACCTTAAAGCCACAGAGACAATGAAGTCTTTCAGGTCTTCCGATGACAAATACTTTTCTTTTTCTTCATCTGAAAAGTCCCTTGGAAAATACTGCGTTGTTGCGTTTTTGGGGTAGGTCCTAAGGCGAGTGAAAACACACTGTTCAGAAAAATTTGGGAGGGAAAAGGAAAATCCAAAACAATGAAGGCAGAATTGACGAAATTTCACAGAGTGTCTCCTCCTTTAGCCAGATTTGTGTATGCCACTCATTTCCCAGTGTTCCCGTATTCCTGCTCCACAGCACCACCTGTCACTGATGGGAGATGAGAAAGCACACAGGTAAGTCTGGCTAAACCAGCTGTAGGCAGCCTCTCTGACCTGTGAGTCTAACTAGGCCTATGCTTGAAGGCATATAAGACATCATTTGTGGGGCAGGCAAAGTAATGCTTGGACCTGTCAAACCTGGCCCACCGGTGGCAGCGGAGAGAAGGATTTCATGCACCTCCTCCATGAGAGGTCCGGAGGGTGGCAACACAAGAACAGGCCTTTTCTGTGGTGACTCCCCAATTGTGGAATGCTCTCCCCAGGGAGGCTCGCCTGGTGCCCTCATGAACTATCTTTAGGCACCAGGCAAAAACATTTCTCTATAACTAGGCCTTTGGCTGATTAACATTCTACGGCCTTTTGAATGCGTTGGGGGTGGTGTATTGGTTTGTTTTTGTTTCGTTATGTATTTTGTGTCTGCATTTTGTAGTTTTGTGTTGTGATCTTCGGGTGAAGAGTGGTATACAAATTTAATAAATAATAAATAATAGTAGTAGTAAAAAATATGAGGAGTGGAGAATAACTTTTTTTTTTTTTTTTGCATTAGACCCATCTAATATCGTGCCTAGTCCCATCCTCACAAAAGAAAATGTAGTTGTTTTTTAGGAAGTGATGTTTGAAGTACATAATCTCAGGAAATAGTCAGAAGACATATCCCTGGGAATGATCCGAAGTTGCATAATATAGCAACCACACCATACCTTTAAAAGTGCTATCATACCACATTAACAGTACAGTGGTACCTCAGGTTAAGAACTTAATTCGTTCCGGAGGTCCATTCTTAACCTGAAACTGTTCTTAACCTGAAGCATTACTTTAGCTAATGGGGCCTCCCGCTGCCGTTGCACCGCTGGAGCACGATTTCTGTTCTCATCCTGAAGTTCTTAATTCGAGGTAATATTTCTGGGTTAGCAGAGTCTGTAACCTGAAGCATATGTAACCTGAAGCGTATGTAACCCGAGGTACCACTGTAAAGGATTCAACCCCTCACCCCCCCCAAAAAATCGTGGAAAATACAGTTTGTTAAAGGTGCTGAGAGTTGTTAGGAAAACCTTCACAGAGCTACAGTCCCTACCACCTTTAACAAACTACAGTTCCCATGATTCATGGGGGTGGGGAGGAGCCATGACTGTTAAAGTGCTATGCAAGTGCTATAACAGTATGTTGTGGTTAGCAATCCTTGTTAAAGCTAAGCAGGTATAAGTCTGGTCAGTAACTGGATGGGCGGCCAAGTAGGAAGCCCTTGTACGTTGCCTTGAACCACATCACGCAAGAAAGGCATGATGTAATAAAAATAATCTGAAATGGCGCACTCTGCTTCATGCCACTCTGCTTGAAAGTAAATTTTAAAAAGTGAAAGGTGCTTGATTCTAGGTTTCCCTCCATTCAGATAACGAAAGAAAATAACATGGACCAAAATTAATGGGGGCATTGTTTCTTTTTAAAAATTATTTAAAATGGTATATATAGAGAGAGTGTGTCTTATACTTACCATTTTGTTTGAGTTCCTCTTTCTTCTACTATCGGGACAACCTGAGTGCCAACATTTTTCTCAAGCTGCCGAATGGTAAAGTTCTTATCGAAATAACTCGTACATTCCACGTAGCCGTGTTTAGGGTCAGCTGAAGCGTTTCTGTTGTGAAATTTAACCCGAGCCCCAAATTCTCTCTGCCGCCGAGAAATCTTATATTTAACCTGAAATTTCAGCCAAAATATTTCTCAGTGGAAACTCTTGTTTTTATACGTTTGACTGTGCATTGTCTTGAGGGTATGGCACACAGCCATAAAATAGAGAATAACAGACCTTTAAGATCTCTTACAGGACCTGCATTTGATCTGATTTTACGACCATTTTTCAACATGCCCATCAGTCCCCCAAGGGAAGAAACAACTGAACTCTTGGGACGTGCTTGTTATGAGACCAGTTTGTTGGTGGAGTAGTCTCAAGTATTCTCACCAAACCTTCTCATCCACATCCAGAAGTCCTCTTCTGTGGAGTATTTCACAGGTTACCACCTCATTTTCTCTGCTTAAAATCCACACTTTGGCCTAGGCTAGCAAAGATTTTGTAAGAGTTAGGTTCTCGTTTTTCTAGATGCTTTCTAAATCCACTCCCTACTCAGGCTTTGAAATCTGAAAGATTCCTAGTCAAAATTGGGCAACCCAGGATCCTACAGTTTATTGCTTTTAAAAATACAGTATATTTAAGACTGTTATTTAAAGTAGACAGTCGTACCTTGGCTCTCAAATGTCTTGGCTCCCAAACAATCGAAAACTGGAAGTGAGTGTTCCAGTTTTCGAACTTTTTTTGGAAGCCGAACGTCCAATGGGGCTTCCGCGGCTTCCGATTGGCTGCAGGAGCTTCCTGCAGTCAATCAGAAGCTGCGCTTTGGTTTCCAAATGTTTTGGAAGTCGAACGGACTTCCAAAGACTTATACAGTCTTATACGACTGTATAAGACACTGTTAGGAAGACTGACCTTTGTCGTTCTTTCCTTAACCGATTCTTCTTCAATTTCTTTTTCACTTCCAAGCGAGACCCAAGGTTTCCACACAGGAGGCTTGTACACGTATTCTTCTGGGCTGCCCTCTTTGACCTCCCCTTCCTCTTCCTCTGGCTCGGGAGGCTATCAGGAAAAATATTTGCAAAGGTGTCAATACAAAGTGTATCAATACGATACAAATAGAGATAAATGCAGTATTTATTTATTTTTTAAATGCCTTACATGTAAAATGCTTTCCTTGGCCTCTTCCGTTGCAATAAGATAAAATACTTGCCCATATTTTAATTCCCTGTCAAAGACTACCAGAAGTTCTTCCCCAGGATATTCCTGTGTGAATACAAACAGTTGAAAAGTTTTAAGCAATTTTAAACGATTTTTACATCCAACTGTAACTGACAGTTGAAGGAGTTGGATAGGTTTAAGCTTGGGAAAAAGGCGACCAAGGAGATATGATAAAGGTAAAGGTAAAGGGACCCCTGGCCATTAGGTCCAGTCATGACTGACTCTGGGGTTGCGGCGCTCATCTCGCTTTATTGGCCGAGGGAGCCGGTGTACAGCTTCTGGGTCATGTGGCCAAGGAGATATGATAGCTATCTTCAAATATCTCAAGGGCTGTCACATGGCAGAGGGAACAAGCTGGTTTTCTCCTGCTCTGGAGGGTTAGGACGCGAACCAAGTTACAAGAAAGGAGATTCCGACAAAACATCGGGAAAAACTTTCTGAGAGTAAGAGGTATTCAGCAGTGGAACGGCCCAGCACATTCTCCAAATGATAATATTTCCTGTCAGAACTAGGCATGCTTTAATGGATATTAAATGGTTGAATCCTGACAAGACTTGAATTTTATTATTATGGTCACAGACCAGTTCTGGCTCACTTACAATATCAGGAAAATCATAAAACACAACAGGAATACATTGAATTGCAATTGGGTATAACAGAGACAATTCAGCTATAGCAGCAGTTTAAAATATATATTAAATCTTGATCACTAAAATTGTCATTTAAAACCTTAATCATTTTGGTACAGTGGAACGGCCTCCCTCATGAGGTTGTGGACTCTCCTTCCTTGGAGGTTTTTAAGCAGAGGTTGGATTGCCATGTGCCAAGGATGCTTTAGCTTAGATTCCTGCATTGCAGGGGGTTGGACTACATGACCCTTGGGGTCCCGTCCAATTCTATGATTCTATGGCATCACTTTAATACTGGTGGATTGGAAGGTTCTCCGCTTACGTTTTTGGTCTAGCACTAACTGCTTCAGAGGAGCAAGCTCCCTTAAGCTTCTTCCTCAATGTATCCTCCTTCTTCCCATTACTTTCTAGAATGCCCTCTGCCTGCCAATGCAACTGATTTCTTTCTAGATCACAACTGCTCATCTCGCACCATATCCTAGGGGTCATTTCTGGGGCCCATAGGTACATTTACAAACCAGAGAAACTTGTGGGCAACACATACACCACAGTCCGTGTTAATGTTGGGCCCTCCTTTTGTGAACCTCATGCCTCCATCACAGCCACTTCTAAGCTTGTGCTCAAAAGGACTTTGTTTGCCAGGAGGAGTAGTAACAAATCTTAAGTGAAATGAAGTTAGGCGATCAGTTTACCAAGTTCCAGCACAACCCCCGGTATACAACATGCCCCAACAGGGTAACTCACTAAGATAATTTTTTTGAAAGGATGGAAGTCAGAAACTGCAGCTCTTGCTTTCATGTCATCGATGATGTCCTCTCTCTTCAAAAGTTTGTGAGGGTTTTCCGCCGTGACATCGACGTCAGCACGGCAATTAAATATCTCCTGAGTTTTCTCAGTGAGGACCAAGGGGAAGATTTCCGGGTGGCCTGAAAGAGTAAAGAACAATATAGAAACACCTCTTATTAAAAGGCTCGCTGTATTTCAAGTACCAATTGGTCCCACACATTCTAGAATTCTTCAACAAGTGTAACTAGATACTTTTAGTACCCTTACAACTATTAGTGAAATTAAACGAGATTCCCACCCCCTCAGAGCAATACCCTTTTACTTCTTTTGCCATATACTCTTTCCATACTTGATGTAAGGTAAAGGTAAAGGTACCCCTGCCCGTACGGGCCAGTCTTGACAGACTCTAGGGTTGTGCGCTCATCTCACTCTAGAGGCCGGGAGCCAGCGCTGTCCGCAGACACTTCTGGGTCATGTGGCCAGCGTGACAAGCTGCATCTGGTGAGCCAGCGCAGCACACGGAACGTCGTTTACCTTCCCGCTGGTAAGCGGTCCCTATTTATCTACTTGCACCCGGGGGTGCTTTCGAACTGCTAGGTTGGCAGGCGCTGGGACCAAACGACGGGAGCGCACCCCGCTGCGGGGATTCGAACCGCCGACCATGCGATCGGCAAGTCCTAGGCGCTGAGGTTTTACCCACAGCGCCGTACGCTACCCTAAAACGAAGTCTCTTTATTGCAGTTAACGAGGCAACCACCATGGATATATTATGGATGGAAAAGAGCTCAGTGTCTCAGGGTGAAGGAATTTATGTCCGTGAAGATGTCAAGGACAGGCTTTTTAATTTTTAGGCATTTACAAAGCTGAATGAAATATAAATTTGGGAATATTGATAAGCTTTACGTACAGATGCTTTGGGGGGAAAGTCTTCACTCACTTAATCCTTTTTTTTTTTTGAACTGACAAAATGCTAAATCCTATTTTAATCCGGCTCATCCAGAAATCTAAATCCCTCAGCAAACGTCTCTCACTTAATATGTTACATTTCATAAACCCTACATTTATCCCTTAAGCCCTGTCATTTCTGGTCCTCTACTGCACCTGCTCAACTGCAGCTATTCATTAAAACCTACAAAAGGAGGAGAGAGATATTTGGCGCTTTTGTAAATTTGGCACCAGGAGCCCCAAGAGAAATTGGCTTGGAGATATTTTCGCTTGAGGCAGAACGTACCCACAAGCCCACTGAGGGCCACACAAATGGCCAGAAACCTTCTGCAAGTGGAGTAGGCAAAAATGGTGGGCTCTATAGATGGACAGATGGACATTATCCCACCATTCCTCCAAGGAGTTCATGGTTCTCCCCTCCCCATGTTATCCTCACTACAACCATGTAGGGTAGTTTAGGCTGAGAAAAATTGGCTATCCCAAGGTCGCCCTGCTGAGCTGCATGATGAAGCGGGAATTTGAACCAGAGCCTCTGAGATCCCAGCCCAACCATTGCACTGCACATACCAAATGTTTTATGAGATACAGTGGTACCTCGGGTTACAGACGCTTCAAGTCACAGACGCTTCAGGTTACAGACTCTGCTAACCCAGAAATAGTACCTCGGGTTAAGAACTTTGCTTCAGGATGAGAACAGAAATTGTGTGGCGGCGTCATGGTGGCAACGGGAGGCCCCATTAGCTAAAGAGGTACCTCAGGTTCAGAACAGTTTCAGGTTAAGAACGGACCTCCAGAACGAATTAAGTTCTTAACCCGAGGTACCACTGTACACTGTATTCTACTTAGCACTTATGAATCCCAGCTAATTATCTGCTCCTCTTTCCTACAACTTCTCAAACGGACATGTGTTCTGTGTTATTTACCCCATAGCTAAAAGGCAGAAGATGCAGCTTCTGAAGAGAAATATTTCTTTTTTCCTTTCACAGCTAGCCTTATGGCCTTAAGACTCTGTCTGCTGCATATTCTTCAAAAACTGTTTTTTCCATGTCGAACTTACCCATGCTTGCCATCGATAAATCCACTTCTTCATCTTTTTTTGCTGAAATGAGATAAAATGGGGTCTTAGCATAAGAACGTTAAGAAGAGCCCTGCTAAAGCAGACCAAGGGCAAATGCTTGTCAAGTATCCTCTGGAACCGAAGGCATGAACAACCCACTCACACCATTGTCTTCTCCAGTATCTCTTATTCAGAGGTTACACTGTATTACACTATCTGAGTTTGCTTGTTTTCCTTTTCTCTCCCCATCCCTTTTTCCCCTCATGACTTTTAGATTGTAAGCCTGTGGGCACGATCTCATGTTTCTGATCTGTGTACAGTACATTTTTTAGACGCTTTAAAATAAAATAGCTATAATTCTGTTTCCACGTGGAGGACTAGTATACCTCATGAATTTGTTGAATTCCATTTCAAAGCCTCCTTTCGTCAATCAATTTCAGTGGGTGAGCTCTAGCCTGGGGGCTGCGGCTGCTAAAATCTCTTCCATTCGCAACTTTATAAACCTTTCTCATGCTCCCCACAAAATATTTTTCCCTGAATTAAAAGGCCCCCAAACACCTTAAAGTTGCACTTTGATCATTTTGGTTGTTCTTTTTCATAGTCAGGAGCTTCCTGCAGCCAACTGGAAGCCGCGCCTTGGTTGTCAAACATTTTTGGAAGTCGAAATGACTTCCGGAACCGATTCCATTCGGCAACCAAGGTACAACTGTACATGAAAACATCACAGAGAAATGTTGTTGGGCATACTGTCACATGTATTGTTGCCTGGCAGCCAAATTCCCAACAAATTACTTTCTTTAGTTCCACAGTTCAGCAGTATTATACTTACCAGCACTTCTTTGCTTCCCTTTGGGTGAGCCTTTTGGCGATCCTTTGGGCGACTTTTTAGGTTTTGGAGATCCTTTAGCTTTAGGTTTCTTCGCTGAACCAGGAGCAGAATGTGGTACGGGAGTCTCTGCACTTTCAGCCATTTTGAAAGATTTCTGCCTGGAAAACAGGTGGCACATCAATGTGGATAATGAGGCAGAATTCAGGGGGGTGGCTTAAAAACTCATTCATAACATGATAGTTACATCCCATTAGTTGCGTGACAGAGCTGGCTGAGACTGATGGGACTTGTAGTCCAAAACAGCAGAATGGAACCAGGTTGGCAAAAGGCTGCCTTTTGTGCTACTGAGGCAGAACGATGTTTGCTTCAGTTTAGCCCAAGTAATTTTGCTGCTCCAAGCAGTAAAATTCAAAAACCTGCACCCCAAAATTCCTTGCAAAGGAGCCTGAACTTAAGGCTGGATGAGGGCCAATAAACTGACTCTGAGGTTTCCAAGTGTGCATTCCCTGCTTTTGATGGAGTCATACTCCCCCTGAAAGTGAAGGTTCATAGTCTGGGGGGTGCTCCTGGCTCCACCTCTATCGCTAGAGGCCCAGACTAGGAGTACATTTTACCTCACCACTGTCATCCATGTGCTAGTCCCCTCCAGACTGGTTTACTGCAATGCACTCTTTGTGGGGCTGCCCTTGAGGTTGGTTTGGAAGCTTCAGCTGATGCAAAATGCAGTGGTTTGACTCCTCACTGGGGCGGGACATTGCCAACATGTCACCCCACTGTCAAAAGACTTGCACTGGTTGCCAATTAGCTGCCAGGTTAAGCTGAAGATACTGCTTTGGTGAACAAAGTCCTATACAGCTTGGGACCAGAATAGCTGAAAGATAGCCTCATTCTTTATATATCCAGCTGATCACTGTGATCAACAGGCTAGGGCTTCCTACAGATGCCATCTTAACAGCAGGTCGGCTCTGCATAAGAAATCGGGCCTTTAATGCTGTGTAATCCCTCCCCCTTCCCTGAAAGGCACCATCTTTGTTTTCTTTTGGCACCTACTGAATACCTTCCTCTTCCAACAAGCCTTCCTGCCTCCCTCTGATTTTTCCAAGTCTGAATCTGTATTGAAATTGCTTTTCAGATTTGCCACTCTAGGCTAGTTTTGGAGGAAGGGTGGGGTACAACTGTAACATACCCTCTGATATTTCTCTGATGAAAACAGGGATATCCTATTCCATAACAACAAACAACAACAACAACAAGTTTTATTATTTATACCCTGTCCATCAGAGGCCTGGATTGCCCCAGCCACTTTGGGTGACTTCCAACATATATAAAAACATAACAAAACATTAAACATTTTTTTTTAAAAGAACCCTTCCCTATACAGGGCTGCCTTCAGATGTCATCTAAAGGCCGTATTAGTTACTTATCTCCTTGGCTTGCAGGGGTTGCCTAATAATAATAATAAAGTACAGAGGATGCTCCTTGGGTTGAGCATAACTGTGCGCTATTTGACCTTGCAAGGTTGCTTAGGGCAAATCTATTAGGTTACATGCTGTTTCATTAACACTCCCGAGACAATCAACACACCTAAATGTGACGCCGGGTTGGACTAAATGGCTGACTGCATAGTCCTTTACAACTCAAGTGATTCTACGATGATAAGACAGGGGTCTAGGCAAGGGGCTGCTAAAGTCGTCAAGCTGGTTGAACAGAAATCATAGCTCTGCTAAAGCAGCCGGTTCTGTTCTTAAGAACAAAGCATTAATGAATCGCTTATACAGAAAAGATGAATGGAGGAAGATTTTTTAAAAGTGTATGGGGGGGGGAATAACTCCAGCACCATCATGTGGAAATGATGTGCATAACAGGACACGAAATAGCGGCTTCATAATTTGAGTCACTGTTTTTATTCATTTTTCAAAGTGTCACAGTGTTTAACCCAACGCTATACCAGAAACCGAATTCTAACAAAGCGGATGACAAAAGAGATGGGAAACATAGGATGCAATCCAACCCAAGTTAAGTGCTAAGCCTGGTGTCACATGGAGAGATTTGAGCAAATACTCTCTTCTTTCCTGGTGTGACTTTCAGGTAGGTTTGCCATGTGTCCAGAATTTCCCAGACATAGGTGGTACTCAGCCCCAGAAACAGTGGAAATTGCTGAAACACCCAGGAAAACTCAGACAAACTTTGCCAAAGAAAGCTCAACAACTTTTGTGTCCAGATTTTCTCTTTTTGAAAGATGGCAACTGTACTTCCAGGGTCCGGAAAAATCACAAAGGATGACCCAAGCATCAAATTGGTGGCTAGGGAAGCTCTGTCAATCGCCACTTTACAGGGAACTGGGATAACCACAGATTGGAACATGTGATTTGCTTCTCTCTCAAGTCATCCAAACAGTCTAGTCACATGAACAAAGACAACACTGGCGTTTCTGAGATTAATCACAGAGCTAATTTTAGAAAAGCGGTTTACAAGGCAAGGCAGAAAGTTCCTAAAAACAGCTACTTATAAAACTGATTGCCCTAAAGCTATGGTGTATTGTTTTTGTTGACTTGTTAAAAAACGCATGTAACTCTGATCCTTCTTTTTGAGTGCTGAAACTTTGGAAAGTGGAAAGAGAATACCAGATATCAAGAATGAGTGAGAGGAGCGCATCAGTAGCTAATGGCTACAATCAATAATGTTGGATGGCTGGGCAGACAGTGTTAAGAAATAGCCAGAGCTATGTAAAGTAGGGCAAAATAGAAACTGCATGATCGTACGAACCACACCCCAAAAGCTCAAATACAGACATAGCCTTCTAGAAGCGTGATGATTTTGGTCCATGGTGGAAGGCACAAAGGAGCGTCTCTTCATGGCTATATGTGAACCCTCGGCCATCAGGACCTACTTTAAGTGCTAGAACTTCAGCCCTGTAATATGTGAAATAATTACAATAGCTTTGTGCATGTTAAATAACTCCCCTAGCTCAGTAACCACAGCCAGACATGACACAACCAAGATTACAGAAGAACATCTAGATCTGAGGGTGTGGTTTATGAAAAGGTCTTGCCACAATCTTTTTACTCTGAGTCAATAGCAGGGAACAGCTCTTTAAACTCCTCCTGCACTCTTTGACATGAGTGTTGTGGAACAGAACGATAAAAATTAATGCAGTTCACTTGAGGTGGGAAAAATTCCCAATAGATTGTGACCAAGGCTCCTAAGGGCCTCTACTGTTTCCCTACAACCTTTATTTAGGTAGACAATGTTTGGTCTTTTGGAACCGCAGCTCAAAAATATAATTATATTTTGCACAACCCCCCCCCCCCCGGTTTGGGCTAATTAAAAACACTTTTCCATGAAACTGTCATCTGAGCAAAAGGTAACTGTTAAGTGTTTTAGCTCGGGTGTTTGTAGTTGTGCATTTAGCCAACCTAAATATTGAGTCATGAAATAATGTTTAGAACTGACAGTGCATTAGTAGAACTACAGGCAGCTGTTAACTTTGTATCTAAGTATTTTGTATTAACTTAAAAGTAACAAAAACAGAGAAGTATGTTCTTCCAATTATCTAATGGGCTGAAATAGTTAGCGTTATGAAACTAAACTACCATGTTGCTAGGTGCTCAAGGGGAGGAAAGTTAATTAGTTATCAGCAAAGACATGGATGATGTCTGTACCAAGAAGAAAGAACGATTAATCGGTGACCAGATTGAACCATTTAAACATCACGTTTATGTGCAGTACCCATTAAAGACTGTAATTTATTTCATTATGAAAGAACTGAATCATCAGAATACACAGGTGTAAAACACGAAGTTCTTTTTAACAAATGTGCTTGACATCTCAGTCCTTGAAGATCCATGCTTCTGTCAGAAAACAAACTGCCTCATATTTTTACAGCTAATGTCTGAAAAGATATAATATCTGAGTACTATCTGAGTGTTTTAATTTTAACCTTGAAATTTGTACAGCAGCCACATAATATATTTCTATGACTCTGGTATTTTTTCCTGAAAGCCCGTGATTTCTAAAAACCCAGTTTGTGAATCCAGGTAATGGGAAATGAAGGTATGAATGGGGTATGAATGGAGAGAAACTCAACCATTTCAGTGA
This sequence comes from Podarcis liolepis, assembly GCF_965112155.1. Taxonomy (NCBI): domain Eukaryota; kingdom Metazoa; phylum Chordata; class Lepidosauria; order Squamata; family Lacertidae; genus Podarcis; species Podarcis liolepis. The sequence goes on along the minus strand of NC_139559.1, from coordinate 69,853,427 downwards.
GCGCATCATGAATGGAAGAGGAGAGAGAGAGAGAGCGCTGTCAAAAACTGGGGTAAAGAGAGTCAGTGTGATGTAGAGATGTGTTGGGCCAGATCCGGAGAGACCAGGTTTCAACCAGGGTGACTTTGGGCCAGCCACAGTCTCTCAGTCTGGCCCACCTCACAAGGTTGCTATGGGGATAATCTCTACAGAAGCAGAAAACTACAAAATAAGACAGGTGTCCTTTAACTAGCTAGCCAGCTCCTCCAATGAGCTTCCTGCGAAGACAACTGCAGTGCACTTGGCCCTAGGAAGGCCTTGCTGCTAATATACTTAAGGTAATAACAGTACTCAAGTCAGGTTAATCATTTCAATATTTTGCATCATGTGGAATGGAATCCTGTATCATTTGGAAATGAAAGTGGGGGATCTTCACCATGGTCTGTATGAAAGAGAGGGTTTAGTACTAAATATCAGAGGCTGCAGACTATGGTCATATCATTTTAGGCTGTAGTTCTCTACACAACTGCACACAGTGATCCTGCAGGTGATAATCATTTTACATGTTTGTTACTGAATGGATTTACATTGTGCATTGGACTGCGGTGCTACTTTGTGCCTTTGCAACAGGAAATATGCTCAGAATATCACTGCCAGACAAGCAGCAGCATGTGATGAAATACACTGCGATCCACATAAGTTTATATATATTTATATTTATTTGTTACGGCCATAGGCCCATACAGATAAAAACAAGACATAAATAACAGCTTGTGCACGTGGAAAAAAACAGCCGCTGAAACACCACTATAACAATAAAATACTATAAGATGGAATGACATACTGCGCCTTAATTAGCTTGTAGTGCTCCTTGGCAACGCTTTTGGGTAAGGACAGCGACCAGAAACCTAGCCACTTTCAGGGTCGTATGGATATCCTTGTCCTGCAAGATTTGGGCAAGGTGGAATTTTGGTGGGGTACCCTCTAGCTTCTGTATGATTGATCCCAACAAATTTGCCCATCCACATAAGTTTGGGTCACCATACTTTTGTTAATCTTTAAAGCACCACAAGTTTCTTTGGTTTGTTTTGCTGCAGCAAAATATCACTAACCCTCTGGAAGTAATCTGCCTGTACATTTTTTCAGATTTACCCAGAAACAAATTTAAGCAACTTTCACTACAGATCTATGTTTTATAGATGCCATGTGGGGTAGAGAATAGTAAGGGTTTTTGAGTGCACACTGAAACAATTTTAATTTTTTTTATATTCTTTAGTTCTCTTTTTAAAAAAACTTTGCCTTCTGTCTCTTTGAAACATCTTTGCTCCATACGACAGGCATATGTCACATGCAAAATTAATACTTGAGAAACCTTCATATCTCTCCCAACCAGTCACTCTGACTGAGAAAACATCAACCAGTTTTTCTGGGCCATTATCAGGCTATATCTCCTGACGTATTACTCCTGCAACCGTAATGTGTGATTTAATTATATATTTCCCCCTCCCTTCCTTTCTTTAGGATCAGTTTTGTGCAGTGCTAGAAAAAGAGGTGTGCCAAAACTCAACATGAATGCTTCCACTGTTCTCTTATAATGGCAATGGTGCCCACTTGAGAGGTGCTGGAACTGAGTTGCAGTGAAAAAAAGCCCTGGTTTTGTGTAATATTCCTCAGTGTCAGGGGCGGGAGAAACTTGTGTGACCTTCCAGAAGTCATTGGACACCAACTCCCATCAGTCCCAGTCAGCATAGCCAATAGCCAGGGATAACTGAAGCTGCACTTCAGCAACATTTGGAGAGGAACTGGGTCCCCAAACCTGCCCTATGCAGATTACCACTTTTCTTGACTCTGTAATTCCCCTACCCTGACACATGTGTTGAAAATGATCACTTCACTTGCAGGTGCAGCTGATTAGTAAACTCCCTGTGTGAATGTGCTGCCATTGTAGTCAATAAGCCTCCACAGTAGCCTCTTCCCAGTCAGTAGCTCTGGAAAAGACTTCGCCAGATGAATGAAGCATCTCCGGCTCTTGTCACATCTACACCATACATTTAAAAAGCATGCCCTCACCCAGAGGATTCTGAGAACTGTAGCTCTGTGTGGTAAATTGCACTTCCCAGGATTCCCTGGGGGAAGTAATGTGCTTTTAACCATGTGGATGTGGCCTCTGCAGGGTTTCCCAAACCCCGAAACTTGGGTTTCCAGCTGTTTTTAGACTACAGTTCCCATCAACCCTGACCACAGTTCCTGCTAGCTAGGAATGATGAGAATTGTAGTCCAACAGCAGCCGGAGACCCAAGTTTGGGAAACCCTGAATCAAGCAGTTCTGTTTCTTCCACCTCCTTAAGCCAGAGGGAAGTAGCACAGTGTAGGTCGGCCGGCAGTTCACATAAACAGCTAAACTTGAAGTATAATTATGGGCTAGCTGAGTGTTTAGATCTGAGCAGGATGAGAGCATGCCAGCAGTTCCCCATCTATGCAGTGGGTGCAATCAGGGTTCCCCACCCCCAGCTGGAACTCAACGGTGGGCGCCATTGCCAAGGGAGGCGTTCATGAGGAGTTCCAGCCCCTCTTTTCCCTAGAAAAACAGCACCGGGTGCAATAGTATATTCAGATTGGTGACTAGGCATGCACAGCACTACTGAAGGTGCATTTCTAAGGAATTAGATGAGACGGCCATGAAACGGAAGACTTTGAAGGAATATCACGGATAAAGAATTAGGGCATGCTTGCACACTGCGGCTGCTACCTGCAAGCTCCCGGTCAGCGACCTAGCTGGCTCCATGGGAGACTTGGGATGCCCCAACGCAGCTGTCCCCCCGCCCGGAGTTGCACTGCCCTCGTCCCTCTCCGCTCCTTACCTGCTTTGCAGCGTCCCCCGCCCTCCGTCCGCTTCCCAATCTGAATGCCGCCTTCCTACAGCAGGCGTCGTTCAGTTGCTATGATCAACAGTTGCTATTAAAGACTGGCAGTTGCAAGAGCCAATAAGCATTCGACGGGCTTAACCCGCCCCTCCTGGAGGAAAGAGCCATTGGACGCTTCTACAAACGACGCTGGGAAACATCGAGAGGACTACAACTCCCAGCATGCACTTCCTTTGGCCTTCTCGCAGCCACAGGTGGAAAGAGGAGGGGGAATTGTAGTTTTCTTTTTGCGCAGGCTTTGGGGTGCGATTCATTGGCGCTCGTCGTTGGCGCTTCCTTTGAAGTACCAAACGCCCACTTTTCAGCTTGCAGGTTTTTTTTCTTCTTTCCTTGAACCGTTTGTATTTTATTTCCAATTTTATTCCGAAAGATAAAACGCGGTGAGCCATTGGGAAAACAAGAGAAGGCAGCTGGATCACTGCAGCAAAATATGCCTTCGCGTCTGTGCCTGGCTTGCTCATCTAATAACTTTCAAGAGCTTAATTATACTTGAGCGTTATTTGGATTACATCTGCCGAGATGCAGTCAAAGGGAGCTATTCAGAGTAGCTCTCCCCTAGCAAGAGCTTGCTCCCTATAATTGTTACTTTGTGACCGAAAAGGAGATTTCATTAAAGATTCAGGAACTAAACTTGCATGCAGTTTTCTTTTCTTTCTTTTCTAAAAAACATTTTATTAAGGATTTTCTTGTTTTACAGAAGTAAGTGTAATGCCTCGTATTTTTTTTTTTTTCATGTAACATTTTTACAAATCCGTTTCATTTGTTGAGGCATTAGGGGGAGAAGGAAAAAAGAAAAGAAAAAAGAAAGGGGGTGGTGGAAAGAGAGAAGATGGATGGGGGTGGGGTCGGGTGGTGGTGTTTCTATTATGTTTAATGTATGTAGAGTTTGGTGTCAGCATTGCTTGTGTTGTTCACTTGTGTTCCTTTGGTGGTGAGAGGGAGGGAGAGAGGAGGAGGAACGACTGACAAAATTGCTGTTACATAAAATGTTTTCACAAAGACTGTGCAACATCTTTTTAAAAAACCACGCATCTCCAGACATCTTTAGGACACCAATGTATTTCCAGAAACTTTTTAATAACAAAAACAATTTCCAAGGTGCCCAGGTTGATACTTATTTTGGGTTATATTTCTAATCTTATCATTTGGTCACCATCTTTTAAAACAGTGGCTATGACGAATAAAATGAATAAATCTCAACATCTTGGTACCAGTGAGACTGATCTTGAATTTCTAAGTTGATTGTAATGGGTAATGCAATAACCTACAGCAAAAAAGGAAAAAAAAAGATTTACATTAAAAGTTTCCCTAAAGCTATACTGCATTGATACATTAATTACAAAGTAACGGTAATGCCAATACAGACTGTGTAGAGAGCCTTTCCTTCACTATTCAATAACTCTAACCACATCCGAATTTCCTGGGTAGAAAGCAAGAACTATAGGAAGTTTTGTGTACTTATTCATCTTGTGCTTAATTTCTAAACTACAAAGTGTAGAGGTTTCAGTCCTCTTGAAATGACACTTTCTGCCCTGTGGAATTCTTGTCCCAATCCCTTGGATTTCTCTGGGATTTTAATAATTATGAGGTGGAAATATACTGTGCATTATGAGCTTAACAATAAATCTGGCCATGGTGGGACAGCAGCTGTAGGTGAGATAACTAAAGCTGAATAGAGGTCATAAGAATCATTGTGTGTAGAAGAAGAAGAGTTTGGATTGGATATCCCGCTTTATCACTACCCTAAGGAGCCTCAAAGTGGCTAACATTCTCCTTTCCCTTCCTCCCCCACAACCAACACTCTGTGAGGTGAGTGGGGCTGAGAGACTTCAGAGAAGTGTGACTAGCCCAAGGTCACCCAGCAGCTGCATGTGGAGAAGCGGAGATGCGAACCCGGTTCACCAGATTATGAGTCTACCGCTCTTAACCACTACACCACACTGGCTCTCACACTGTACATGAGGAGACAGGATTTGGATGCTCCCAAGTTTGCTACTTTGGAGTGCTTCTGGGTCTGCAGGTGTGCCTGGAAGTAGCTCAGATGGCAGTGTTGGCCAGATATGCATTCCATAGCCCGTATCCTATGAGAAAAGTACAAGTGTGTAATGCTATCCAGTCATAATCTAAAACCTGGGGTTTATGTGGCCATAAACTAGAGGCTTGACTGCTTTAATGCAGAACACAAGGGGGATGCCCTTGATAACTTGATATTGAAGCTCCATAGCTATAATATGTTTCATTCACAGAACTGCAGAGTTGGAAGGGACCCTGAGGATCACCTGACTCTAGTCTAATCCCTTGCAATGCAATTGTCCCATATGGGGATTGAACCTGCAACCTTGGCGTTATTAGCACCACTCTCTAACCAATCGAGCTATCCAGGCGGTGTAAGGGCTTGCCACCTCACCCAGACAGGTCACAGGGGACACTATGCCTTTGTTCCAGCATGTGACCACCTATTACCCCCTGGGCACCATTCAAGAAGGGGCAGATCTTGGTCTATTAGGCACTATGTATACCACAGATACTGCCTTCCCTCATTTCTTCCACCACTAGAGTGTCATTATGACATCAGTACAACAAGTTCAAACAGCAAAAGGGATTTAGAAAGTTATTTTTAGCTGAGCAACCATTGTGGCACTCCCTTCTCCCAGAGGTCTATTATTAAAGTATTGACTCTCGATACTTGCTGGAAGTACCTTTTAATTAGTCTACAATAGTAAATGCAGCTCACATTCTGCAAGGATGGGTGTATTCCCAGGGTGCTATAAATTTCCTCTTTCCCACCCACCTGTCCGCTCTTCCTCAGTAACATGTTGGATGCCTTCCGACCTGAGGGGCTCATCTTCCAGCGTCATAACTTTTATATGCCTGTTGCCTTTGTCCATGGAGTTTTCTTGGCAGGGATACTGGAGTGGCTTGCCGGTTCCTGCTCCAGGTGGATCACGTTTGGTCAAAACTCTCCACTATGACCTGTCCATCTTGGGTGGCCCTGCATGGCATAGCTCATAGCTTCTCCGAGTTATTCAAGCCCCTTCGCCACGACAAGGCGGTGATCCAGGAAGGAGTCCTAGGAGCCTACACAACACAAAACACTTGGAAATGTACATCCAGTTTTCCCCCTTAATTTTTTTTGGTTATACTTAAATTTCACACTGGGCAATGCCCATTAACTTTGGGGGACCCAGGGCCTTCAAATATTTGTGTGTGTGTGTCTCAACTTGGACCTCTGCTGCTGCTGCTGTAGGGAGGTAAGTAGGGCGGCATTTCTGGTCTAGTTTGTGCTCACACTGGCTATCTTCCCCTGCGGGAGGCGGAGGCCCAAGCTGCTGCTGCTGCTGCAGGAGCGCGCTTCGCCAGTCACGTGGCGCGTCCTCCTCCTGCACCGCCTTCGCCACCGCAGTTCCTGCGCCCGGGCAGCTTCGCCGGCACCAGCTCGGAGTGAGTGGCCGCCCTCCCACCTCCTGCTGAGGAGGACGCTCCCCTCCTCCTCCTCCTCCTCCGCGGCAGCAGGGATGAAAGCGGACTCCCCTTGAGGCGCCGGCCGCCTCCTACTCCTACTGGCGATGCGCGCGCCCTTCCCCGGCAGGTAGGGCAGGTGAGCGAGCGGCGGTGGCGCGTTGCCCTCTCCGCGGGCATCAGGTGTCGCTTTGCGCCCGGGCGCGAGCAGGTCTCTCTCTCTCTCTCTCTCGGTGGTGTCGCGTTCAGCCGGCGGCGTCCGTAAGCGCTTGGGGCCGCCTCAATGAGTAAGTCGCCCGGAGAGGCTGGTTCACGGATGGGGGGAGCGCATGGAAGGGAGAGGCGCGGTAGGCTCAGGCGCCCCAATGCGCTGCTTCTCTCGCCGTCCCTCCAAAGGTCAGTCCGGGCGCTCCTGCTTTCTCTCCGAGGCAAGGAAAGGCTCTCCTCCTGGTTGAAGATCCCGCGGAGGTCATACAACCGGGGTGGGGGCAGGGAGGAGAGAAGGAGACAGACCTTCCCCCCTTCGTTTTGTGGCCCTTCTTCAAAGATGCTGGATTTTGGAGCTGAGCATCAGACAGGCAGGTGGACGCGCACAAGGATTTTTAAATGAATCTCTTCCCCATGATCAGTTGGTATATGGAAATGGGTGCTTTCGTTGAGATTCCTGCTTTGCAGGGGGTTGGACTAGATGACCCTTGGGGTACCTTCCAATTCTATGCCCCCCTGGGATACTTTCTTCTCTTCTCCAGTGCTTTGGAGGGAACTCATTGGTAGAGGGAAAGGCACTTTGTGCATGTTCAGAGACATAGCCTGCTTGGTCAGATTTTCAGGGCTGAGGGGTGGCACTGGAAATAGATGGGGCTGCAACCTTTAACTGGTTAATATATTGGATTCAGCAACTTGCAATTGACTGAGAGGAGACCCCTGTTAAGTGGAAAAATAAAAATGAAAGTTAAGTATCAATTTGTTTTATTCATGGATTTTGGATAATTTATACCCAGGCTTTTTTCCTGTGTTTCAAAACTATTCTTTAGTCATGTAAACTTATGCAGATTTAATCACATATCTGATCAAAACCAATTTGATTAATCTGTACAATGACTTATACTTGAAAGTTTGGTTGCAATCCTGACCACACTTACCTGGGAATATGCCCCATTGATTTCCTTGCTTCCTTCCTAAGAGAGGCTGGGATGGTGAAGAGGAAGTCAACAGAAACATGCTTGTTGTCTCCACCTACAATCTCTAGATCAGTAGATGTGGGACTTTGATATGGGTATATCCAGTAACCTTGCAGAAATGTGAGTAATCATTCCGAATGCCTGATGATTTTACCCATGTGGCCGTGACAAAGTTTCTCGTTTAAACGGTAACACAAAATGTGGAAACTTTGGACATGAAAATGTTCCTGATCAGCGCATTTGGCAATTTCAATTGCAGTCATTTATGGATACATTAGGGACGCTGTGTGATGCTCCTGTTAGATAGCAATTTTTCGCATGTATCCATGCTGCGTATCTTGTCATGCTATCAGCCGTGAAAATGAACAGAACATCAATTCCTGTGTAAATGTGTGCCACTCTTGCAATGCAATGTTTCCATCAATTGGTGTGTGAGGGAGACAAGAGAGTTGACATACGTTGGCACTTATCAGCTGCATAGCCAGCCTTGTGGGTTTTTTCAAGCCCAGATTGCATGTTAACATATTTTTAAAGAGCTAAATTACGGACTTCTATCTAGTCCAGAAATTTGCTGCATTTGTCCGTAGTTACGGACCCTGGTTTGGCAAAAAGTGAATCAAAGTCACTACTTTGTAGATTAGCAGCTGCTATCTCACATGTGCAGGATTTTCTTCTTCCAAAAATTGAGCTGTTTTTGTTTTCTATAATGGCAATTACAGTAACCCTATACATGTCTACTCAGAAGTAAGTCCTGTTCAGTTTAATGGAACATACTCTCTCAGGTAAATGTGTATAGAATTGCAGCCTAAATGACCCAAAGAGCTCAGGTCAGCGTTTTGTGATGTTTTTCACAACTTGATTATATGTATGTTTACTTGAAAGTTAAGGCCCCTAGTGGGAATACTTCCCCGCTGAAAGCTGTCATCCAGTGTGCATTTCCTTTGAGAAAAGCACCATCAGATTTACTTCTAAGCATACGTTCGGATTGAACTATACCTGTTCTTAAATGAATGCACTGCACCCTGCTTGTAGGCTCTTGGCATATTTTGGTCACTGCTGCAGGTAAAACGCTAAATAATTCACATACCATTTGCAAGAGATAGGGGCAAGAGAACTAGAAGCTGTAAGCACTTCTACGGCATTTGTGTAACAAGTAGAGCAAAGGGGATGTTCTCCATTGGCCAGAATGTAATCTACTTTCTGGGGATCTCAAATCTAAAGCAGCTGCACAGTTGCAACTAAGACTTCCAAGTACCTTCCTTCCCTTTACTACAGGGTTGGGGAACCTGTGTCCATCAAGAAATTGCTGGATGGAAACTTTCTTCATCCCCGACTACAGGCCACCCAAGCCTTAACAAAATCCGGAAGGCACCAGGCTTCCTGTCTGACAGCCTCATTGATGGTCACAGAAATAAGTTAGTATTTAAAACTCAGGGGTAAAGAGAGGCTTTCCCTTTAGTTTCCACACTTTTAAAGAATCTGCATTCTGCAAATAATTATCTTGATACCGATTTGTATTTAGTGAAAGCGAGGTTTCCCAAACTTGGGTCTCCAGTTGTTTTTGGACTACAGTTCCCATCATCCCCGACCACTGTTCCTGTTAGCTAGGCATGATAGCATTTGTAGTCCAAAAACAGCTGGAGACCCACGTTTGGGAAACCCCGAGTGAAAGGATGGGGAACCTGAGGCTTCCAGATGTTGCTGGACTACAACTGATGATTGTCTATGCTGGCTGAAGTTGATGGAAACTGGAGCACAACAAATGCCTGGAGAACCGCAGGGTTGCTGATTTAGTAAATCCGTATCTTGGAATTGTATGTTGGTAAAAAATAAAGAACACTTTGATCTGATGACCCATATTACAAGAAATACAGATAAGTTCCAATTAAGAATTTATATGCAAGGGTGTGTTTTTTTTTGCATAGCTTTTTATTTTTTAAGAAATCTGTCTTCTATTATATCCAAACTCTAGTAGGAAAACCAGAAAAAAATCAAGATGTGGAAATACTGCGTTTATGGAAAATGCCTCCATTGCTCATCTCTAAAAATAGTGCTTTCTGTGAGTGAAGCATGGGAACTGTGTGTGAATTAGTTTTTCTGTACTCTTAACTAATTCACCCTTCCCTGCTGTGCTTAGTTGATGACCTAATAAGCCTGATCATATGGGTTGGCTGGTCCTTGGGATGAGTGTATATATCTGGTTTCTGTTTTACACTGTACACATCTGGGCTGTAAACTGCCACTCCTAAGGGCAGTGGTTCTCAAAGTGGTTCTTTCTTCTCTGGGGCACAGTTTCAGAACAAAAATTTGCTTGTGCCACACCAAATCTTTCTATTGATAAGAAATACTTTGGAAAACAAAAAGAAACCAACTCCTGGCAGTGTTTGATGTATAACATAGAACACAACTACTTTATAATATGATCATGGGACATCCAGAAAGTATAAAAACAATGCAGCTACATAAGAACATGGGACCATTCCCAAAATATAATTATAAATGAGCCTCTTACATATGTACCTTATGTACGTATTCAAACTGAATGAGAGAGGCATGAGCTTGCTTTTGCCGGGTAATCTCATTTATATTAGGTCTAATTTGAGACAAACAAACTCTCATCTCCTCATTAACACAAAGAAGGCTTTCTCTCTTCTGATTTTTCATATTTGTCAAGAATTGGAAATCTCTGTTCACAACAACATGTTGTGGAGAACTGCAGCAGAATAGCTAATGCCAACGAGGATTATCCTCAATATCATTTGATGTTCTCACTCTCATTTTGAAAATGTATCTGTCCAGATTCTGCAAATTAAAAAATAAAGTAAAATTCTGATTCGATGCTACACCAAAATGCTTAAAAGTTTCTTTGATGGTCCTTGAATCTTCCTGCCACACCATCCTCACCTGCCACACCCTTTGAGAACCACTGCCTCAGGCGGTTGGGCCAGATGACCCTCAAAGATCCCTCCCAACTCTATGATTGTCTGATTCCTTCATGGAGATGATAGTCCAGCTCATATAGCAGAGATGCTCCTAACCACAAGTATAATATTTTCTGTTAGTCATTCTGAGCTTGCTAATGTCTCTTTGGTTTAATCACTGGGTTGCACGTTCCAGCAATGGAAAACCCTGAAGTGGTGGTTGTAAGCAGCTGCAGTTCCCATGATGATGAAAACGTCTACAGCTACAAGAGGCGCCCTTCAATGTGTCAGGAGTTGCTTCTGGAAGATCAGCTGAGAAGGAAACTTAAATTTTTCTTCATGAACCCCTGTGAAAAATTCTGGGCCCGGGGAAGGAAGCCTTGGAAACTTGGGATACAACTTCTGAAAATTGCCATGGTTACTATCCAGGTGAGAGACAATGGGAAAGCTGCAAGTTGCCTTTTAGAAATCCCCAAAACCATCTTATGTTGCTTGGATGTGACCACAAGAGGCTATTGATACTGAATTGAGATACTCATTTGAGAAATACATTTCCGGAGCCACAGTCATCCCTCTTGTTACGTTCGGTTCAGGTTACGTCTTTTCAGGATGCGTCCTGCGGTGACCCGGAAGTACCGGAAAGGGTTACTTCTGGGTTTCGCCGCTTGCGCATGCGCAGATGCGCAAAATGACATCATGTGCAGACCCACGCATGCACAGGTGTGGATTGCATTCCTTTCAGGTTGCGAACAGGGCTCCGGAACGGATCCCGTTCACAACCAGAGGTACCACTGTACTTTTAATACTAATGGGAAATGTCAAAACTTGAAATAAAAGGGAAATGGCTTCAGTGTTTCACATTATGAAAGTTTGGGAGAAAAATAAACTCCTCTGATATTGGAGGACCGATAAACACCCAGCTATGCCACTAAGCAAAGTGAGAGGTGGGAGCTACCCCCAGTTCTTTCGGAGCCCTCTAGATCAGGGTTTCCCAAACTTGGGTCTCCAGCTGCTTTTGGACTACCATGTCCATCATCCCAACTAGCAGGACCAGTGGTCAGTGATGATAGGAAGTGTAGTCTAAAAACAGATGGAGACCCAAGTTTGGGAAACCATGATCTAGACACTTCCTTTTGTTGTCGCATGACCTACTCTGGGCCTCCTAATCTGGCTTGCTGCGTCAAGCATGGTGGACAGTATACAACTACACACCATACATTTCCCCCTCACAGAATCCTAGGGACTGTATCTTCAGAGAGTTACGATTCCCAGCACCCTCAACAAACTGCAGTTCTCAGGATTCTTTGGGGGAAGCTATGTGCTTTAAAATATATGGCGTGTACGTAGCCTGTATTGTCACCAATGGTTATTTTTTTGGTTGCAAAATTGACCCCTCCACAACAGTGTTGGGAGTAAAATCCAACCTCCATGCCAGTCAGCTTCTGCACATGGAAAGGGGAGGGGGTGTCATACTGTCCTTTGTCTCAGGCTGCAAAGCGCCTTCAGCTGACATATATTTAGAGTCAGTTTTATAGCCATTGCACTGTCTTCACCTTTGCAGATCCCAGATAATAAGCTCTGTGCAAATAGAGAGTGAGAGATGGGAAGGTTAAATTTGCAGGAAATCCACTGCTTGCATTCAAGGCCCAACAACGGATTGGAGCCAGGGAGGGATACACCCAGTAAATGGAGAATATACTTCTACCTTACCAACTTTTTCTTTGCCAAAAAGTGATTAAGCCGCTTCTGGCAAACCAGAGCAGCGCACGGAAACAGCGTTTACCTTCCTGCCAGAGTGGTCCCTATTTATCTACTTGCACTTTGACGTGCTTTCGAACTGCTAGGTTGGCAGGAGCAGGGACCGAGCAACGGGAGCTCACCCCGTCGTGGGGATTTGAACCGCTGACCTTCTGATCGGCAAGCCCTAGGCTCTGTAGTTTAACCCACAGCGCCACCCGCATCCCAAGTTTATGGTAAAGTACCATAATTGTATTATTTTAGATGCCTGCTGAAAATGTTTTCGACGGGCCTATCCAGACACATCATTGGTTACCATATTTTTTGCTCTATAAGACTTGCTTTTTCCCTCCTAAAAAGTAAGGGGAAATGTGTGTGTGTCTTATGGAGCGAATGCAGGCTGCACAGTTATCCCAGAAGCCAGAACAGCAAGAGGGATCTCTGCTTTTGCTGCACAGTGATCCCTCGTTTTTCTGGCTTCTGAGATTCAGAATATATTTTTTTCTTCTTTTCCTCCTCCAAAAACTAGGTGCGTCTTATGGTCTGGTGCGTCTTATAGAGCGAAAAATACGGTACATGTTTTATTGCGTTTCATTTTTTAAAAGGATGTTTTTCACTGTTTTAAAATACGTTTTTATTTTAAATTACAGGCGTGTGTTTGCTACCCTGGGATCTTTCGGGACGAAGGGTGGGATATAAATATGATAAATACAAATATGGTCTTAGCCATAGTTGTCCACGCAGCAGGGAAATGAGCTGTGTAGAAATGTGCAGCTTTTAACCAGCTGAAATTATTTGGAATATAAAAAACAACTTTTGCTCTCTTTTCTTTCTTTTTCTTTTTGTGTGCGGTTGCCTTCAGCTGGTAGTGTTTGGGTTAAGCAACCAAATGGTAGTGGAATTTAAAGAGGAGAACACAGTTGCTTTTAAACATCTCTTCCTGAAAGGCTACACGGACAGACTGGATGACACCTATGCAGTTTATACGCAGATGGATGTCTATGATCAGATCTATTTCGCAATAAATCAGGTAACTTCACTTCCTACGAGCCATCTAGAAGCAATTTACAATACAATAAATATAGCAGCTGGGGTTATTCTACAAGGGTGCCGTTTTCCATGAAATTTAAAGCTAGCTTTAAAAAAACACCAAGCTACTACTCCATATTAAAGTCATTTGTGAGCATTAATTGCACAGAAAATGGGTAGTAGGACAAATCTGTTGTTTGAATTTTATGGTTTTTCTACTGGCCGCGACTAGCTCCCTGCAGGATTTGACATCTTTCCGCAGGGCCTGCAAGACGGAGCTGTTCCGCCTGGCCTTTGGTTTGGACTCAGTCTGACCCTTATGTTTCCCTCCCCTTATGGTTTTGATCTATGGGCTACTATTAAAATGAGGCTGCATTTTAAATTCTATTTTAACCCATATTTTAATAAATTGGTCCCCCCCCCTTATGTTTTTATTGTAATTTTACTGGTGTTAGCTGCCCTGAGCCCGGCTCTGGCTGGGGAGGGTGGGGTATAAATAAATAAAAATATTATTATTATTTATTTATTTCACCTTTCCCCCACCTTTTACTTGAAGGAGCTCAAGACTGACATAGTACAAGGTTCTTTTCATACATTACCCTCAAAACAAAACTGTGAGACAGGCTGGGTTGAGTGGCCCAAGGTCACCCAAGCTTTGTAGATTAGAGATTTGAACCTGGGTCTCCCTGTTCCTTGTCCAACACTACACTGACTATACAGACTTTCTGAACAGACAGAATTGTACAACAAAATTATTCAACACAAAAGCTATTTTCAGGTGCTTCTGCAGGGAATGGGGAACTTGTTAGTTCTCCCCGTGTTCTTGGACTCTAGCTCCCTTCAGCTTCAGCCAGCAGAGCTTAATGGTCAGGGATGATGGGCATTGGGAGCCCAGCAACATCTAGAGCGCCACAGGTTCCTCCATCTTTGTGCTGTTGTCTGACAAGGGAGACCTTTAGCCCTGCCCCAGAGCTGAATGACTCATTCAGCTTTTTGCTTTGTTTTCAGCAAAATCATGCAGAGGTGTCTTGCACATTCCATAAAGAAGTAGGGACTCTCACCTAGTTTGCATGGTTACAGAGAGTGAGGCCAAAAGAATGTACCTGCAGATCTGCCGTACCAGTGTTCACTCCTCAAGGGATAATGGCTAAAAAGGACTTGGGTCAGCTGTATGGTGTAGGACAGATAATGGCTGATCCGTGGTCCCTGAAAAACATATTGCACAAGGCTTCTCAGGTGCTGACAGTCAGATGAATGTCTATGCATTTCAGAATGTTTTGCCCCTCAGAGTTTGATTTCAAACCATGCAGGCTAAAAATGGGCCACGTGATGTCAGGTGACTGGCCCCACCCACCTGTTAAGCTTAGTTCATGGATGGGTGTGTCAAGATGAAGGAACCCACCTGCCAGATTGATCCAGTCCCCCACCTCTGGCTTAGGTGAAGAAGTCTACTTGAGCCCAAATCTGGGACATGTACTTGTTTTGATAGCAGCTTGAAAACCATTTTCTCACTGCAACATTTGGGAGCTAAGATGTGGAACCTGCTTCCGTCCTTGTCTGGCTACCTACCCATTTGGCAAGGCTAACAATATAAGGATTTCCTCGTAACCCATCTTGTTTCCATGTGGCCCAAGAGTCTGTACTGCCTGAGGCAGAGTAGCAAACGCTGCCAATCCAGGTGCAGAATACATAAGGCCAGTCAAGTTATTTTGGCTCTTGAGGCAACCCATCCCCAAAGTGCTCCTCCTTGTTTCTGGCTGTAAAAATCCAAGAATTATTAAATACCTAACCATTTTCTGGCCTTTCAAGAAACCCAAACCAGCTGTCTGTGGCGATCACTTCATCCTGCCTAATGATAGGGCTGGCTCTGTAGTATTTCTGCAGGGTCACAGGCAGGCTAACCCCTGTTATTTGTCTTCAGCGTCTGAGCATAGTAATAGTTAATAGATAACATCATCCTCACGAGCCAAACTTAATTCCCAAATCAGAATTCCAGAAACTCCTTCCCACTGATAAACTACCATAGTTCAAGAGCCTGTAGATACAGTCTCATTCAAATTGGTGCATGCCTTAGTGTGGTTTTTGTGAGGACAATTGTAGTCACTTGCTGGTTTTCAACTATTTGGGTTTCTCTTGTGAAACTCCCCGTGAAAAATCCTTAAAGGGCAAAGAAACTGCTCATCTTTGTCCTAATTGCTTGTTCTTCCCTAATTTATGGGAAGCAGGCAAATAGAAGCTCAATAAAATGCAGATTCCGATCTCGACTTTGTCCATACAAATTTAACTAAACCCAGTGAAACCAAACATAGCTCAGAGAACAACACTAAATTTATCTATGTAGATTTAATCATTTATCTGGATGCCCTCAGATGCTCCCTTGACCTTACAAGAGGACGACCTATTTCTAGAAATCAGAAGTTTACAAAATGAATAAACACCAAAAACAATAGAAAATGTTATTTTGTAATTACAGTTACAAAAACCTAATGCAGCCAATAACATAAAATGCATTCAAAGCTGCACATTTAAAATTAAACATTAAAAGCATGTTGAAACGAAGGTATTTTAAATAATATTTCCAGAGAGGTGATCTGTGCTGGTCTGCTGCAGCAACACCAACAAAGAGTCTTGTGGCACCTCAATGTTATTATGGCATAAGCTTTTGTAGACTTAGACTCCAGTTCATTAGATCCATGTGCCTAAAAACCAAGAGAGGGGACCAGAATATCTCCAAAGGGAGGACGTTCCACACACATTTGGAACCACCACTGGGATGATCCTGCCTCTGGTAGCTGCTTATCTGATATCGTGCATCAACAGGATGGAGAGAGAGTCATCTGAGCTTTCTCTTGATTGTCAGGCAGGTTCATACGGGTTCATTAACCATCTGTCAGTTTTGGGTTAGTATTTACAGCTGCGTACCATATCTGTTGGAAATCACGCCTACGAGAAGAGAGGAGCCGAAGAGACACCTATGGCCATATGCCAATACTTCTACAAGCGAGGAACCATCTGTCCTGGAAATGACACTTTTGATATTGATCCAGAAATTGAAACTGGTAATACATATTTTTATTACTCAAGTCTTGTATTTGAGAGAGAGAAGGGGGTGGGGGGGGAGAGGTCAATTTCCTGTCATCACTCATATGCAATACCAACTGTTACTCTTGAGGTTTGCACACACACCATCCCATTCTAGAATCAATGGAGACAAAAGTACTTGGTTTCCTCCCCCCTCTATATAGCCCACATACATAATCTAGATCCATTGTGTTGCTGTTTTCCCCTGGTTTTTATTTATTTATTGAGAAACTGGTGTTCATTCTGAAATAAGAGCCCATTTCACATTGATTCAGCATTGCCCCACATTTGAAAAACAGATGTCGGCAGTCCTGACACTGAGGGGCTTATCCTTAACTGCCCAATGAAGTTGTGGGTGGCTATATACCAAGATCACAACCACCACTTCCTTCTTCCTTCTTCTCCTGGGGCACGGTGCAGGGAGAATAAGTTACACGGTGGGTAACTTAATCAAAGGGAGAGCTTCCCAATGCATGTCAAATCAAACATGCCTACCCTTGTGGACAGCAGGATCTTCCCAAACCTGGGTTTCCAGCTGCTTTTGGACTACAGTTCCCATCATCCCTGACCACTGGTCTTGCTAGCTAAGGAGGATGGGATTTGTAGTCACAAAACAGCTGGGGACCCAAGTTTGGGAAACACTGTTCTAGACTCTTCTTTGCCTTGCGAGATGCTGAGTACTTCCCACAAAATCTGTCTTGTCTTTTCCTCACAGAATGCTTTTATGTGGAACCCATGCTGCCTTTGGAAAACAGGACACTGGGGAAGAACGTTTTAAACTTCACTCTAGACTTCCATAGGTGAGGCGGGAGTCCTCAGTGGCTGGTGCGCTCGCATGTTGTTGTTGGTAATGGTGAAATAAAATCCCCAAACTCTTCTTCTAGACTCGTGACTCTGCAGCTCACGTTCAAACTGAAGGCTATCAATCTCCAGACGGTTCGTCATCACGAACTACCAGATTGCTATGATTTCACTCTGACAGTAAGTACAGGCTTCAGGTTCAAATGTTCCCATTTGCTGTACGGCCCCAGCCAGTTTTTCCAAAGGGCGGGTTGGAGAAGGGGTGATGTGAACCCAGGAGCCCATCAAAGCCTCAAGAAGATGTGCAAGGCAGAAAGGGCCTAGCAAATCATGGGGCTGAAGCTATCCATCGCAAGGGGCACCAGATGTGGCAGGGATCATTTCTGTTATTTTAACATCAGTAGTTTGGTTCACCATTTGCAAATACTTATTAAACAATATTAAAGCATATGGAACATAGGTGAAGTGTATGGACTTGCGCTCCAGGGATATCCAGTTTATGAAGTATAAATTCATGTTTCTTTTTCCATTACAACTTGGATTTTGCCAGTGGAGGATATGGAGGATGAGACATGGACAAAGTGATAATAGCCATGGGAGATGTTGAGGAGTTGAGGAGATGTGCGGAGTACCAAAGCCCCATTTTCCTTGAGGCAGTTCAGCCATTTTGACTTCAAAGATTTCATCAGTGTGCTAAGGGCATCCTTGCAGAAGTGCTGGGGGGGACGGGACCACTTATATGTTGGGTCCTGGCAGGCCAACTTGGTGGTGTTGGGCAGCAGCACTCCAATCAGTGCTAGCCAATGAGCTGCTATTTTAATTCCTCCCACTATCCCTGAGCTGAGTTTTTGCCAAGGCACTTAAAACAAGGAAATTAAAATGGTGGCTTCCAAGCCTAGTTGCCTGGTGCCAACTGAAGCACAGAAGAGATTTTTGAAAAAGAAGATTCCGGGTCAATCATCCGTTGTGGGCATTGCCAAGGATTCCAGGTGCCAACTCCAGGCCTGTTTTCAAGAATATAATTTTGGCTGTCATGGTGCAGCAGTTATAGCTAAACCAGGAATAGCCAAGGTGGCACTCTCCAGATGTGGTCCATCTCCCATCATTTCCGACCATTAGCCGTGTTAGCTGGGGCCAACAGGAGCTATAATCAAACAGCATCTGGCAGACACCAGCTGTTCTTTCTTTTCAGCAAACAATTGGGAATCGTAAGACGTTTCAATCTGATGTGTCTTGCTAGAAGAATGTTTGTCAGATCCAGTCTGTCTTAATGCCTCGTCAGTGTGATATATGGCTTCAGAGCTTTCTCTCTAAATAGATAACTGCTTTCTTGTCTCTGACCCCACAGATAGTATTTGATAACAAAGCACACAGTGGAAGAATCAAAATTAGCCTAGACAATGATATTGCCATCAAAGAATGTAAAGACTGGCATGTTTCTGGATCACGTAAGTAAAAACCTCACATTCAAGGTTTTTTTGTCTCATCTTCTTTGCATCTAATGTCCAGGTCTTTAAAAAAATTCAAATTCAATCAGTGCAACAGGCGGGAGAGGATCAGCTTTGACTGTTTCCTTGAAGGTTTCATATTCATGAGCATGTTCCCTCAAGTTCGCTGAAAACTTTGACTAGTAGAATTGCTTGGCCAACCCAAATTGCACCATGATCCAAATATTAATGAAAAATAGAAACGTCATCTCCATTGAGGACAAGTCTCCTAATAGGAAATAGACTTCTCACTTTCTCTTCCAGTACAGAAGAACACGCACTACATGATGATCTTTGATGCCTTTGTCATATTGACATGCCTAGCATCCCTGGTTCTCTGCACACGATCTGTGATTAAAGGAGTTCGTCTGCAGAGGGTGAGTTTAGGGTTTGCCAGACGGTACTTCCCAGTGTATTGTCGTTTGCAGCTTCTCATATAATACAATTCCTCCCCTTTTTTCTCTATGTCTATGTCCCCTCTCTCAGGAATTTGTATCTTTCTTCCAACAACACTATAAGAAAGAAGTCTCTTTCACGGATCAGATGGAATTTGTGAATGGCTGGTATATCATGATCATAGTTAGTGATGTTCTAACCCTAATTGGTTCTACGCTGAAGATGGAGATACAGGCTAAGGTAGGTAGCAGGCTTGTATGCTGAACAGGAAACAAATGTTTCCTCTGCTCTTCAACTGGCCTTTAATATCTTGGCATCCTAGGTTAACAGCAATCCTATACATGTCAGTTCAGAAATAAGTCTTAAGTTCAATGGGGCGTACTCCCAGCTTTGTAGGTCTAGGGATTGCTGCCTAAATATCTTTTGCCTGCTTTTCTCCCCATTCATGTTGTGATGATAAGAAGATGCTGCTGGACAGGACAATGGTCCATCAAGACCAGCATCCTGTTCTTACATTGAGGCTGCCCAGATTCTAGTAAATGGTATTCAGAAGCATTGCTGCTTCTATAACTGTGGAGGCAGACGTCATAGCAAGTAGCCATTGATAGCCCTCTCCTCCATGAATTTGTCTAATCCACTTTTAAAGCCATCCAACTTTGAGGTCATCGCTGGCTCCTGTAGGAGCGAGTTCCATAGTTTAAGGTATGAAGTGGGAGCCGGAAGCATCTCTGGGCACGTGGAGGAATATCGTCAGTTGTGCATGTATATTAAATAAATGTTCTAATACACACCACTTTCCAAATACTAATTTCATCTAAAACAGGGTTTCCCAACCTGTTTTTGGACTACAGTTCCCATCATCCCTGACCACTGGTCCTGCTTGCTAGGGATGATGGGAGTTGTAGTCCAAAAAACAGCTGGGAAACCCTGATCTCATCTCTCCGGTGCACCTTGAGTCTCTGGAGGCTCCTTGTTCACCTGGGTCAGAGTGACACCCCTCAGAAAAAGAATGGCCTTACCTGTCTGCTATTGCTGCAAAAGTAGTTGATGTTTCCCCCTGATTTTTGTCTGGCAGATCTGGGGTGCCTCCTGTCTTGAAGGGAATAGAGAGGGTTTTATCTAGGACAGCTTGTACAAAATGCAGTCCACATATCTTATCAAATGCTACATCTCACCAAGACAGGTGTTTGATAAGGAGGCAGGCTGTGATCCAGATCTACCTTGCTCCCATCCTCCCAATCACCACCATAATGCTACTAAGATTCAATGCTATTATACCTAATCTGGGTAGTTATACTAAACAGCTAATAACGTTCCAAAATTCTGTTTCGTACAGAGTCTAACCAGCTACGATGTCTGCAGCATCCTCTTGGGAACCTCCACCATGCTCGTCTGGCTTGGAGTGATTCGCTACCTAGGCTTCTTTCAGAAGTACAATGTAAGGATTACCTAGGACCTGTTGCTATCTAGCTGTACTGAATGCAGGGCTGAAGTCTAATTGGCAATACTGGATTGTTTTACTTTTTGTTTTGTTTTCTGCAGCTGCTTATTTTGACACTACGTGCGGCTTTGCCCAACGTCATCCGATTTTGCTGTTGTGCTGCTATGATTTATCTGGGCTATTGTTTCTGCGGCTGGATTGTGCTGGGCCCATATCACGTCAAGGTATTGCAATCTAGGGGTTTTTGTTTGTTCGTTTAAGCCTTGCATATAAACTTATTTAGCTCCTTCTGCCCCATAAAAAACCATAGCTACTGAGGGAGATGAAAAAGTCACTCGTGGATTTTATTTAGGGCAGTAATTTCCAAAGCTGTCTGTGCAGAAGAAGAATCACATTCAGCTTGTGTAACAAGACTTCACTGTCCTGTCCTCTCCTCTCCCCTGCAGCCTTGTGTGCAGCCTCAGAATCTGCTGCGAAGAATTGGAGGACTCTTGGTAACATATTTTGGAGGCACATCGGAAAAGGAGAGGAGTTCTGTTACACAAGTGGCAGTCTGCACAAAATTAGATTATGCCCACAACACCCAGTTTACCGCTGATTGGGACTCCAATTTTGCCTGTCCATTCCTATGTATGGCCCTGTATACGGAGATAGTATTTAAGTACTGTCCAAATGATCTACTATAGTGGTACCTCGGGTTAAGAACTTAATTCGTTCCGGAGGTCTGTTCTTAACCTGAAACTGTTCTTAACCTGAAGCACCACTTTAGCTAATGGGGCCTCCCGCTGCCGCTGCCCCACCACCACCGTGCAATTTCTGTTCTCATCCTGAAGCAAAGTTCTTAACCGGAGGTACTATTTCTGCGTTAGCAGAGTCTGTAACCTGAAGCGTCTGTAACCCGAGGTACCACTTTATTTATACTGTACACTATGTGTGGCAGGGACCCACACTCCCCCAATAAGGTATATAACATGTTTGTTTGAACTTGCGTCACTGATCTGTCAAAAACAAACACCTATCTTTTTTGTTTTGTTCTGGTTCCTCACTTCCAGTTCCGTTCCTTAAACATGGTTTCCGAGTGTCTTTTTTCGTTGATAAACGGAGACGACATGTTTGCTACTTTTGCAAAGATGCAGCAGAAAAGCTACTTGGTTTGGCTGTTCAGTCGGATCTACCTCTACTCTTTCATTAGCCTTTTTATCTACATGGTTCTGAGTCTCTTCATTGCCCTTATTACAGACACCTATGAAACAGTTAAGGTATGTGTGAACCTTTCCAGATGGATGCATGTTCCAGTTACCTCCCTCTTGGACTACTGCAATGCGCTCTACGTGGGGCTACCTTTGAAGGTGACTCGGAAACTACAATTAATCCAGAATGTGGCAGCTAGACTGATGACGGGGAGCGGCCATATAACGCTAGTCCTGAAAGACCTACGTTGGCTCCCAGTAGGTTTCCGAGCACAATTCAAAGTGTTGGTGCTGACCTTTAAAGCCCTAAACGGCCTCAGCCCAGTATACTTGAAGGAGCATCTCCACCCCCATCGTTCTGCCCGGACACTGAGGTCCAGCTTCAAGGGCCTTCCTTCTGGCAGTTCCCTCACTGTGAGAAGTGAAGCTACAGGGAACCAGGGAAAGGGCCTTCTCGGTAGTAGCGCCCACCCTGTGGAATGCCCTCCCACCAGATGTCAAGGAAATAAACAACTATCTGACTTTTAGAAGACATCTGAAGGCAGCCCTGTTTAGGGAAGTTTTTAATGTTTGATGTTTTATCATGTTTTTAATATGCTGTTGGGAGCCACCAAGAGTGGCTGGGGAAACCCAGTCAGATGGCTGGGGTATAAATAAACTTTTATTTATTTATTTATTTTTATTATTTTTATTATTTCCTTGTAGGGAACCAATGTTAATGTTTTTCTCCCACTCCCCAGTTATTAAGAAACTTCTCCCGTAATTGGATTGGGGTACACTGCTACAGAGGGGGTCAGCCCTGGGGACAACTGCTGCAATCTGGCTGCTTGAGCCAAAACATCTTGTTACAGCAAAAAGATTGCAGCTGGTCTCTTGTGGAAGGAAGGAGCCCCATTCTTTTCCTCTTTAGGCTCTAGCTTTGAAGGGAAGTAGATGGCAGGCAAAGGGATGCGGGTGGCGCTGTGGGTTAAACCACAGAGCCTAGGGCTTGCCAATAAGAAGGTCGGTGGTTTGAATCCCCACGGCAGGGTGAGCTCCCATTGCTCGGTCTCAGCTCCTGCCAACCTAGCAGTTCGAAAGCACGTCAAACTGCAAGTAGATAAATAGGTACCACTCCGGTGGGAAGGTAAACGGTGTTTCCGTGTGCTGCTCTGGTTCGCCAGAAGCGGCTTAGTCATGCTGGCCCCGTGACCCAGAAGCTGTACGCCGGCTCCCTTGGCCAATAAAGTGAGATGAGCGCCGCAACCCCAGCGTTGTCCGCGACTGGACCTAATAGTCAGGGGTCCCTTTACCTTTACCTTAGATGGCAGGCCACCTGCTTCACTTAAGACTCCTCCAACTCTTTATCAGCTAAGAATTTATATTTCTTTTCTTTATTAATTAAACTTGCCATTTAAAAATGTAAATACTTAAATACAAATCCTCATCTGCTAGCGTTGGAGTTGAGAAAGAAAAAGAGAAGCTGTAGAAGAAAACACCAACTCACATAAAGCAGTCAAGGGCCACAAAATAAATCAGCCTCAGTTTAAACATATGTTTCTATATATGCCATCCAAACATCCCAATAGATATCCAAATGAATTCAATGTTTATAGGGAATACATTCCAATGCAACAATTGCAGTGAGGTACTTGCATAGTAGATTTTGGGTTTCCCAAACACTTGAAGTCTTAAGTCCCAGCAACCAGAAGGTTTTTCTAAATACACTTTTGTTGTTCTGCTGTTCGTTCCCATACCATGGGAATATAATTTAAAAGTACATGGGCATTGCAAACATCTAGGATTTCTCCAGGACAAAATTAATGCCAACAGTAACTTCAGACCCAAAATGCAGTGCATTTTCAGCATTATATCTCCAGCATCTATCTGGATCAGACATTGCCTCCCTATAAAGAAAGACCTTGGAGTCTGCAGCTGAGAA
Source organism: Podarcis liolepis (assembly GCF_965112155.1). Taxonomy (NCBI): domain Eukaryota; kingdom Metazoa; phylum Chordata; class Lepidosauria; order Squamata; family Lacertidae; genus Podarcis; species Podarcis liolepis. The sequence goes on along the minus strand of NC_139559.1, from coordinate 69,829,880 downwards.
TTAGTACCGGCAGATTTTTTTAAGGCAAGCATCAAGGCACTGTGCATGTGCTGCTCTAATCTCTAGCCTGTTTTTGGAGTTTTGTGGGGAGGTGGGAAAGCATTTGCAAGAATATGATTTTCCTTCATACTTTGAAGATTTGTCTCCCATGGATTTGAAGAAAGTGCATTTTGCACGTTTACATGACAGGTATATAAAAATGTTTTATAATAAAATAAACCACTTTATCCTTCTCCCCTAGCCCAATTTTTCTACCCAGCAAGTCCACCCACAGCACTCCAAACCCCCCTTTTTAAAAAAAACAACAGGTGAAATGGTATGCTCAATAACAATTAAAATTACATCTCTCCATTGATTTGCGTACAGTGGTTTGTTTGAGATTCCGCGCATTGGTGCTAACAACAACACTTTTTTTTTTAAAGCACTACCAGCAAGAAGGCTTTCCAGAGACAGAGCTCCGTGCATTCGTAGCACAGTGCAAAGATCTACCAAACTCTGGGAGGTACAGGTTAGAAGACGAAGGCCCTGTAACAATCTTCTGCTGCTGTAAAAGGTTAGTAACTAAATGCAAACCCATGTGGAGATGTGTTTCCAGAAAGTATCACTGCTAGCTTGTGCTCTCTGCTCCACCCCATTAGGCAAAACTGAACTGGTTGCTACAGTTTCCAGTTTGGCAGCTGCCAGATTACAGAACTGAAGTTTATACAGGCAACTCCCCCCACTTAACGTTCCGGGGCCCCACACACATAAATGAACCTGCGTGAAGTGGGGAAGCACCCTCTAAAAGCCCTCCCTGCTGCTCTCTCTTCAATCCACAACAAAAAAATACTGTGTCCAAAAATATCCACAACTAGAATTAAAGCTCAGGAGGCTGGGGGGCATGCAGGAAAACAGCTTCTGCTGCTGCACTTCCCTGCACGCCAGCTGCTAGTTGGGGAGGCTAAGCAGAATAAACAAAGCCCCACTGTCTTTTCATAAGCTTCCTCCACCCACACTGATGTACTCTTTGGGCTCTGGGGAGGGTGTCCCTGCGAGCCACAAGGACTCTCACACTCTCTCCTACCATTTCTGGGTATGAATTGAATTATTTCCTGGTGCCGCGTGTATGCGTGGTCATGCACGAGTCAAACATATGGAGGTGGGGGGAGTGCCTGTATTACTCTATATTCCAAAATAAGCATCGAGCCACTCTGTATTATACACCCTCTGCAAGATACACTTAGTTCTATTTGAATACAAACTACTTCAGGCACAGGCAAACTCAGCCCTACGGATGTTTTGGGACTACAACTCCCATCATCCCTGACCACTGGTCCTGTTAGCTAGGGATGATGGGAGTTGTAGTCCCCAAACATCTGCAGGACCAAGTTTGCCTATGCCTGAACTACTGCATTTGCCTGATATGTTTTTTAATGTGATCCCCCCTCCCAGGGCAGATTTAGTGTAGCTATAAGGGCCTGGGGGTTTAAAAACCATCAAGAAATGTGCTTTGGGCAGCTCCAAACGACACCGGGTTTAGCTAGCAATGCATAACACATGCTCCATAGTCATTTATACCTATATTCACACAGATTTGCATTGAAGCAGCATATCTGAGAGTAGCAAAAAATTAACCATTGGGCAGGATAGGATTCTCTGGAAAGCGAAAGTCTCCCACTTGCATCAGTGTATGCAGGCCCAGAATGAGGTATGGGGATGTGAATGGGGAAATGTGCCCTGAGTGGCAGGTTGCCCTCCCCCGGTGCTGGTCAATAGTTCAAGGATGTTGGGAGTTACAGCACAACAACATTTCACTCCTCACCCCCATTTCAAAGGCAACTGGGGCTGCCAACAAACAGGGCAGCAAATCGCCCTGCCTGCTTCATGCTCTTTGAATATCTCTGGGCCTGTGTGAGCCCAAGAGGCATCCAGGGGGGAAACAAAGGGGAAAGGGGGTGCCACTGGAAATCTGAACTTTCCAGCAAGGTAGCCTGAGGTAAATTTTTAAAAATCCAAAAACTGGGATTGGCAGGTATCAAAAGAAAGGAGTGGAGGACACCACATTGATGACCCCAAACTTAAGGCATGTTCATGAGGCATCCAGACGATGCATTAAGAAGAAAAATGTTGTGGGAAGGGTTTTAATGCAGGGCCATGAGAATGGGCCACAGCATGTACCACTGCACTCTTTTGGCAGGAACTGGAAATGTGATCTTGCCCGTAAAATGCAATACACATAATGTCTTTCGCACAAAACAAGAAGTATTGCTTTATGAAACCAAATGATACGGTGTTTTGAGCACACCAAGCTCAGCCGAAACTGCTTATATGCACAATCAATTCAATTATCAGACATGTAATACAACCCTACAGCAAGTTTACTTAGAAATAAACATTGAGTTCACTGAGACTTTATTTCCAGGTAACTATGCTATAGTTTTAGTTGTTCCATTAGTTGTGTTCCAAGGAACTAATCTTGATTCCTCCCCCCCCTTCAAGGTCTTAATGAGAATAGCAAGAATTCTTGAATATATTCGGAAATTCCTGGACGGCGCTCTCATTACAGATACTTAACTGAACCATCAAAGAGAAAATTCCTGTACACAAGGCACGTAACACCCACGAAGGTCCTTGCAAGATTAGCTAACTTTAATTACTTCCTAGTGCATTCATTAGAACTTCAGCAAAAATCAAAGCAGAATTGCCTGGGTTTAGAAGCATTGTTGAATATAGGTATATTACTATCATAGTCCTACAGGCACCATGTGTGAATACTGTCCACTAATGATTAAGGACACTAGGTGTTTTTCAAAACTGCTTTGTTTGTTTTAGTTCTGTGTACACATCTGCATTGCAAGTTGAGGCAGTGGCCTTCTTGATGCTGCCAATGGGTCAGGGCCAAAGTGAGGGTGCAGAGAATATCAAAACTTGTGAAAACCTAATGGGCTTCAGGAGGGCCTTTTTCAGAGGGAACTCACAGGAACTCAGTTCCAGCACCTCTCAGGTGGGTGCTGTTGCCATTCTGTGAGAACGAGGGAGGTGTTCATGGTGAGTTCTGGCACCTCTTTTTCTAGAAAAGTAGCACTGGGCTTCAGTCTGATAAAAACCTCTTTGAAAAGTACCCAATATTTAGATGTAGCTCAGCGTCTTAGTGCATTAAACAAGAAGTTGCTTGGATGAGTTGAATGGAAAGACTCTAGGCCAGAGGTAGCCACCATGGTGATCTCCAGATGAACTAGATCTCCAACCATCCCCGACCCATGTTTGCTGCCATCCCCAGCTACGCTTGCTGGGGCTGACGAGAGGGCGACATATTGGCATTTCCTGCCCCAGACAAAGAAGCATAATTAAATAAGAAAGAAAATATATTTAGAAGAATTAAGAGTTTACATGGTATTAAAAGTGAAAAAATCATGCTAAAAATATAACTGCAAAGCACAAGAATTACAACTCAAGCTTTCTCTACACTTGGTCTATGGCACTGTGTGACCCAGCAGGTCCGTGTGTGTGTGTGTGCAGAAAATAGTTCTATATTTAACGCATCTGCAAATTTGGTGTCTCAAGCATGTGCTGTTTCAGACAACAGAGCAGAAAAAACTGCTCCACGATGGACAGCCTGGGTATTATCCAGCCTATAGAAAGTTCTGTGTTAGGTACAAAAAAAGCTCTCCCCTTTAAATCTTCTAATATCAGTGGAAACTGCTGTAGTCTTTGGCTAGACAGAAAAGATTAAACCAATGACAGTGAGAACTAGCAAACCGGGTTGGCAAGGTAGAGTATTATACATTCCACGAGAAATCATGCAGATAGAATTTGCCTCCTTTTATGGCAGGCCTGGAGAACATGTGGCCCTCCAGTTATAGTCCTGCAACATCTGGAGGGCTACAGGTCCCTAATCTCTGCTGGTAGATGCCCCAGGTGGAGGGTCCCACTCACAGGAAGGAGTCAGTTCCTCTCAAAGACCTAGCACTTAGCAGGAACGGTAGCTGGAAAATGGGATTTCCATCCTTCTGAAAAAGGAGTTTGGTCAACTTAGTTGATGAAACCGCATAAGAATCTTTCTAATTTGCTACACACATGTTCAGGTTTCTTCAGTGTGGTGTAAACAAAGTCTTAGTGGCTGGTGTTCTCTGCCATTATTTTGATTTAAGTGGACAAAGAGATCAGGATTGACACTCGCTGGAAAGAAGGAGGGACATTCCTGTGTTTTACATCCATTAACACGAAACAAGGTGGTCAGAGATGTGAACACTAAGTAATGGAAAGCCCTAACGCATTTCATTGCAAATGTAGTGTAATTTTTCAAGCCTTTATATTAAACAAGTGCAGACTATTTGCAATAACATAAGAGTGGGCAAGCACATAGAACTAGTCTAAATATAGCTCTTAAAACAATTTTGCAACTTGTGTTAGATGTTAGAACTGCTAAACACTGGTCCAAAACCTTTATGTGGAACCCGACTTTTATAGATGCCTTATTTGCTAAATTATATTTACTGAGAAAGCAAATGTGAAAAAATAAAGGAAATCTATTTTTAGACTTTTAAATATTTCAGATGTAAAAGCAACAATCATGACAGAGTACTACTGAATGAGCAGAAAGACTTTTTATGTACTGTGTACAAACTTTGGAAAACATTATGTGTTGTTTGTTCACATTTTATAGGATGCTATGGTTAAGTATTTAACTTGAACATTAATTAATATTGACACTGAGAATAAATTTTTGTTCAACCTGCACTTTCTCCTTGCTTCTTTCTTGTATTTTGGAAAATATTTATCGTTGCGGTTTGGCTGAAATGGATCTACCCAAGTTTGTAGAGAACGGTAAAAGAAAGCAGGATCATAAAACTGCAGGGTTGCATTATTACAAAGAACATTAGCTCCACCTCCCACTAAAATCCTTTATGCCTACCATCCAGATTGCAGCCGACCAAAAGAAAGCAGCAACAGTGAACAAAAACAATTGTTTCTATTTTTAATGTCACTGTGCACCAGAATTTCTTTATTTGAAACATTTTTCTGTTTCAAGCATCCTGGCACCTAGCCTCTGGAATTTCTTCCAGCAGAATATTAGGCAGCCGCCTTCTCTGTTGTCTTTTTGGTGCCTCCTGATGACCTTCCTCCTTTGACTAGATTTTTAAGGCTAAAGAACTTTTATCTTATCACTAAGTAAGCAGAGCTGCCTCTATTGGTTGGAATGAAGGAACAAGACTTCAAAGTCATGTCTTCCAGGCAAGCTTAAGCCTCATCACGTATCACTTAACCACTGCCAATTTTAGGGTTGTTTTCACCCACTTTCTGACAAAGTAAAAAAAGATGTGCCTTTTTCTACCGTGAAAAGTGGCACCTGCTGAATCCTGCTTGTCATAGAAGTCTTACAGAATGAGAAGGTATCTTACAGGTTATTTACTCCAACTAAGACCTTGAGAATGGAAGGAAATGGCTTACTCAGGAATTACAAAGAGGCAACATGAACTCATGCTAACTTCCTGTATGTTCTGGGGCAAGTTAGTCCCGTTCTACTCTTGTAGGCAGCAACACAATTTCAAACCCTGTTCAAGGAATTAAATGCAGCACCTCTATTTGTTTGCCCCCATGCATTCTACTTTCAAGCAGAAATGCTCTGTTAGGCTATCATGGCTATTGTTTTTTAAATATTTTTATTATTATTAAAGATTTCTTAGTTTACAAAAATACGTGCATTGTCTCTTTTTTCAAGTTGTGTTTTCTACAGATCAGTTTCATTTGTTTTGAGACATTAGCGTTGCATACATTGTTAGGTTAGGTCCCTGTTTCACACATACACAGGCCAACAAGACAACAAGAAGAATCGGCTGGCACCATACAAATCAATCCGGCTAACCAAAAGCACACACATACATACTCCACTCACACAAAAACAAATCTCACTGCAGCCAACCAAAGACAACCAACCACACCCTAGGATACCCCCCAACCTCTCTTACCACCAGGAAATACAACAAGCGAATGGTAAGAGAACCCACACAAGTGACGCTGACACAAAACCCCACACATACATACACTAAGCAAAAGAACAGAAGCATCGCCACAGACCATCATTTGTGGGATCCATCTGGAAATCCATTGCAATCACATCTTCTGTCATTTGAGTCCTGTGATGAATTATCCATCATACTGCAGCATCTTAGAAGAGGCATTCATCCTAGCCTTTCATAAAATAGCACTTGCCATGTGCAGTTTTTAGATGCAGCTGTATTTTGTTGTTGTTTAGTCATTTAGTTGTGTCGTGACCCCATGGACCAGAGCATGCCAGACCCTTCTGTTTTCCACTGCCCCCCTAGTTTTGTCAAATTCATGTTGGTAGTTTTGAAAACACTGTCCAACCATCTTGTCCCACAGCAGCTGTATTATGGATACCTAATCAGAGAAAGGTCACGGCTCCTTGACAAAGCATCTCTTCTGTTCCTCATTTAATTCCTGGCATCTCCAGGTAGAAGGACTGGGAAAGATCCCCTATTCGAAATCCTGGAGAAGCGCTGCCAGTCAGTGTAGACAATGTTAGGATCGTTTCAGGTTAAGAACGGACCTCCGGACCGAATTAAGTACTTAACCTGAGGTACCACTGTACCAGTCAGTACAGCAAGCTCCCACATAGGTTGCAAGACAGTATAGTGGTACCTCGGGTTAAGTACTTAATTCGTTCCGGAGGTCCGTTCTTAACCTGAAACTAACCTGAACCACCACTTTAGCTAATGGGGCCTCCTGCTGCTGCTGCGCCGCCGCTGCACGATTTCTGTTCTCATCCTGAAGCAAAGTTCTTAACCCGAGGTAATATTTCTGGGTTAGCGGAGTCTGTAACCTGAAGCGTCTGTAACCCGAGGTACCACTGTAGTCCTCTCCTTCCCTCTATGGCAAACCCCATTAAACCAAATGGGAATTAATTCTAGACGTGCCCTCAGGACATTTTAGACTCTGGCTTCTGAAACGGCCTTATGGGGGCGGGCTCCCTTCCAAACAGTTAAGGAGCATTAGTTCGCAAAATGTGCTAAGCTGCGTTCAAACGGGGAGTGGGCCAAGTTGATGGGCATTCCCATTCAAAAGGTGTGCATGCGCTGTGTCTGTGATCATCATGCAGCGTGGGGCTTACCTGACACCCCCCCTTGTTTATTCCAGTTGGCGCCCCTGCACGCCTAGGTCGGGCCAAGACCCAGTGGGGATCCCTCCTTTCTCCCGACTCGACGGGCCTCCGATCTCCCTCTCACCTGCGCAAAGGCCTCCCGCCCCGTCGAGGGAAGCCCAAGCCGGCGTCTCGCCCACAGCTGACGGCAGCAGCTCCTCACCTTGGGCGGCGGCAGGGCGCCTTTAAAGCCGAATGGCGGAGCGTCCCCTCCGGCGCGCACGGAGCGGGTCCTCCGACGCTCCGAGCTCGCCAAAGCGCGCAGGCGGCACGGGGCTGCGCGGCCGCCGAGGGCGCCGGCAGCTTTCGCTTTTCCGCGCTCCTTCCACGTGACGCCCTCGCCGGCCGGGCTCTTCCTCCGCGATGAGTCCCGCGCGGCTTACTGAGTACGTCGCCGCGGGCAGAGCCGCAGGAGGAGGCGCCCAGCCCCCGTCTCCGCGCGGCGGCATGTCGCTGGGCTACCTGCCCGCGGGGGTGACCAGGTGAGCGCAGAGCGGGCGCGGGGAGGTGGGCAGCCAGCGAGGAGCGCGGTTGGTTCGCGGAAACTACGCTCCTTGAAGCGGAGGGGCAGAGGCGGCAAGTTGGCCCCCTTGAACTTGGCGGGGTTACTTCGGAGTAGACGTCGACAGGGCTGCGCTGTGATCTGTTCTCGTTTATTATTTTTAAACTGCAGGGCGCTGTCTCCCCATCCCCTCCAAATTGAAATCAAGAGTTCAGCAAATTGTGTAGGCAATACCGTTGGTCCATGGGGAGAGGGATTTTTTTTTTTTAATGCAGTAGAATTTAGAAGTGCAAGGACAGCTAATAAATAAACCTAATAAAGGTTTGGTGCTATGGTACCCTTTTTCAAGTTAGCTAACTTTAATATACTATTTCAAGTGGAACAGTTCTGCAACTTGTACTTTCATCTATTTCACAATTAATCAAAATCCTCCCATTTATTAATTTCTAGGGTTTAGAGGGGTCTCCCCCAAATCTATAACAATACCCAGATGTTGATTTTAGAGTCTTGGGGTTATTCAGAATGAGCGTGTTTTGGGGTTATTCAGAACGAGCGTGCCAAACTTCACCTGGTGTTTCAATAATAGAATTGTCTTCTTCTTCTTCTTTGGTGATCACTCGTAGCCGAGTAAGATTGTCTTCCATAAACACGGTTTTAACAATCAGTCCGTAAGTGACTGTGGAGGCCAATTCTGGATCCAACGTCCTTCCACAGTGGGGACATTGGTTTCCAGGTGGGAGTTGATCACGGTGTGGATTTGCCAAGTGTGCCTTCCTCCTAGCACGTTTCTCCCTTGCATCCTGAGTTTGAGTGTCTTCAAAGTCCATCACACCTTTGGTAAAGGCTGTTCTCCAGTTGGAGCGCTCGCAGGCCAGTGTTTCCCAGTTGTCAGTGTTTATACTACATTTTTTTAGATTTGCCTTGAGACAGTCTTTAAACCTCTTTTGTTGACCACCAGCATTACGCTTTCCATGTGTTGGAAGGGACCACAAGACTAATCTTGTCCAACTTCCTGCAATGCAGAAATCTTTTACTCAATGTGGGGCTCAAACCCGCAACCCTAAGATTAGCAGCCTATTGCTCTACTGACTGAGTTGGCTGTTGTTTTGGTGGTTGTTTTCCTCTTTTTTAAAAAAAGTGACGCAGAGAGTATAGCAAACTTAAGCTACTTGCTTCAGACATTTTGGCAGCCTTCCTGAAAGCTGGTAAATGAATGGTAACTTACCCGATTAAGCTGATGACATCTGGGTCTGGCCTGATAAGGCAGAAGAAGCAAGAGACCCACAAGGAGGCCTGTAAGATCTTGCTCCCATAGTTAAGACTTGGGCATTTATGTAACGCTTTACTGAAATACGGTAATTGCACCAAGTGATGTTACTCAAATAGGTGTCTTGCAAGTAGGTGAGAGTTGTAACAGGATCAGGACTGGAGTCACAAATGTAACATGTGAATGCTTCTGTTCAAACCTTTCAAATTCTCCATCAGAAGACACAGTACCGTGATGCCATCGCAGATCTTTACTACAAGCCGTGAGTTGGCATCTTGGATAATTTCACATCTTTGAAACCGGTGGCTTTGGATGGGATGGGGTTGCCTCTGAAGCTAAGTGACGTGGGCATTACAAGATGAAAACTACACGGGAACCCACAGACTTTTCAAAACGGCTTTGGCTTATTCTGCAGTTGTCCAGCTGGTGTTTTGTGACATACCAAAACTCTGCTTGAGACCCCATCCATGCATATCTCCTGCCCAGAGCACCATGCAGATGGTGCTGTTCCTGTGCTCACAGCTCAGTGCTCTGCAACTAGCAGGGCAGAACTGAGTTAAGTACTTATTTAGGACTTTCCGGGAAGGCTGTGTTTGCTCTCACACCGGAGAATACAGTGGGTCTTTCAGTGTGATTATTTTTAGTTGTGAGATAGGTAGCAAGTTCTGGGTTTGTTTGGCTAATGCACAACCACAGAGACCTTTGGCTTCAATAATTCCTTTTACGGCAGCGGGATGTTTTTATAGCTTTGACGTTTGTGCAGCTTTACAGGGCTAGTTATAGCAAAAAGGTTAGAGGAAACAAAATTGTCTCGGCTGCTTTTCTGTTGGTAAGGTGTCAACAACACGCTGCGAGAACCCTTCCTCCCAGTGTCTTAGGGACCAAACTGTACCTTATGCAATTGTATGCAAGGAATTTTTTCACAGCCTGCTTTCTTTCTTTCTCCCCCCCCCCTTTTTTTTTTTGCTAAGCCTCAGATTTGGGAGTGACCAATGCACATGATTCTCAGTGGCGAAATAGGGAAAGCAGAATGACATTCCCCTTGTTCTTCTTTTCTTCTGCTCTTCCCCTATTGCACACCCTCAGAAGCATGGAATCTTGCAGGCAAGGGCTGGAAGTTGTCTTGGATTTGGAAATGGGTTGAAGCGTCCCTCCCCTTGTATATAATACGTAATTTGGACCTTAGCCCGTAGCTCAGATTGGTTATACTGAAGTTGCTTTGCAGAAAGAAGTCTGAAAAATCCTAAGAACAATTCAAGTCTTCTTACAAAGGTATCTAGGTTACAGAAGACTTCGGCTTATCTTGGGTTAATCTGATTTACTTTATGTTAATGTTTACTAGCTGCTATTTTTTAAAATGCCAGCAGAGATGTATAAGCAGGCTGACAAGGTGTGATGAAACAAACCTCCCCTTTGGAACCTGGGGCAATGTGCCTTTGTTCTCGTTAATGCAAAGACCTTATTCTTTAATGCTTTTCAATGATGGTATGGAGTATCCGTATGCACAATGTTAAGATGTGTCAAATTTAAATCCTTAATCTTTTGTTTATGGCAGAAGTATGATGACACAGCTGGATATGGATTTTAAAGAAGAACAGTCCCTAAAAGAGGATTTAAAGTTCTACTTCATGAATCCATGTGATAAATATCGAGCTAGACGTCAGATACCATGGAAACTGGGACTTCAGATTTTGAAGATAGTTTTGGTTACTACCCAGGTAACTTTAAAAAATTTACTTGCACGGAATCGGATATTGTTTCTTCATGCCTAATGAATAAGTAAATGAACAGTCCTATCGGTGACTCCAGGTGCTAATGTTTCTTTTGGATGGTATTCAGCTTAGTTTTAGTCAGATATGACCCATTTAAAATAAATGAACTTGGTTACATTAATTTCAGGGGTTCAACTCTCTGAGTATTCAAACTTGGTTGAATACTGTTCAGTGTAAATCATTTCTCTGCCTGCTATCCTTTCCTGTAATTGTCCTGCTGTGAAGCTGTCTTGCTACATTTGACTGATGATGATGATGACCATGTGGCGATCATGATAATTTGTCTGTTTATGCATGTTTTTCTGTCTTCATTTACCTTCACTCTGCTGGAACTTTAGCCTTAGTTCCTGATAGTTCCTTGTGCTTTACGCCTGAAAGTTATTCCACATACAGGGATGGGTTTCTGCATTTGGGAGACCTTCAGCCTTGCACCTCCCTTATTATTGGAGTAACCTGTGTGTTGGATGCTGGGTAAGAATAAGCTGCTAGATGTTGTGAAGGATTGTCTTGATAGCCTTGCCTTGAAATGTACGGATGGCGAGCAGTGCCATGTGCTTGACAGCATTTGAGTGGCTCAGCACAGAATCAACCCAAGATAGAGCTATGCTAGTTTCTTAGAAGGCTCTGCACACTTTTGTAATCATGTGGGGTCAACAGAATTGCAGCTGTTATGTACTGAGTTGAATAGATTCCAAAATGTAGCAGTCTGATTGGTCCTAGAACAATAGGATTCAGAATGCAGCAGTCTGATTGGTCCTAGAACAATAGGATTCAGAATGCAGCAGTCTGATTGGTCCTCGAACAATAGGATCCAGAATGCAGCAGTCTGATTGGTCCTAGAACAATAGGATTCAGAATGCAGCAGTCTGATTGGTCCTCGAACAATAGGATCCCGAATGCAGCAGTCTGATTGGTCCACAGGAGCCACCCAATCCAGCTCCAGGTGGAAGTGAATCCGCAACCTGATTGGCCTACAGGAGAATCCCAGAATTAGCCAATGACGTGGGGCCCATTGTGTAAATAATGTATGTAAAGCAGACATTCTGGGGGAAATTCCATTCCTCCTTACCACTATGAGCTGAATAAAGAGCATGAAATCCACTCTCGACTCCGAGTATATTTCAGCAGCCATGGAGAATATGTCTCAAAAAAAAAGCCCTTCTTCTTCTTCTTCTTCTTCTTCTTCTTCTTCTTCTTCTTCTTCTTCTTCTTCTTCTTCATGCTGCCATTAGGGAAGCAGAGCTCATGTATCCTACAAATACCCCTTTCTCCCCTTGTAGCTTCTCATTGTGTTTCTCCGCCACACTTGAGTGTATTTATTGTCCTGGCACTTTCTCGGGGACATCAAACTTTTACAAAAGGCAAGAGGGTTCAGATGTTTGTGCCACATATTTATGTGAATATACAAGTGCTGAGTTTTGAAGTTAAAGGGTCATAGGAGCAGTTTGTCTAAGAACGTGCTGAGTTTTAGTCTCAGAACAGTTTTGAGGGAAGCGTTCTGTACAGTGTTGACGTATCACTACAGTAATAAAATATTTCCCTTTTGCCTTCATGCTGGATTGCAGTATGCTGCTATGTAAGTATGAAGGATGAAGTTTATACCATACTTTGTGTTTCTCCATCTGGGGTCACTTTCTTGCAGCCTCGGTAGCTTTGTACTGCAAAAAGTGTTTTTTAATTTCTTGTGGCCAGGTGAATTGATTGCCCTGTTTTAGCATGTGCTGCTTGGAATTATAAACCTAGAGCTATAAAATGGATGCACATTCAGGCCACCTCTTAGACTTCAAAAAAATATAAAAAATTTCTGCCTACCTGTCAGTTCCTGAATGGGCAGGAAAGATGTAAAATCCATGGACCACGGAGGCATTATGCTTCTGAATGCTAGTTACAGGAGGGGAGAGTGCTCTTGTGCGCAAGTCCTTCTTGCCAGTTTCTCACAGGTTGTCACTGTGCCAACAGGATACAGGATTAGATGGGCTATTGGCGTGATCCATCAGGCTCTTATGTTCTCAAATGCATTGTGATAATTTAAAAGTAATGCTAATTTTAGGAAAACAACTATAACAAGTCTGCTTCTTGTGGGATGTTCTGGTTTTTATTGCTTGCTACTGTCAGAAGAGGGACGCGGGTGGCGCTGTGGGTTAAACCACAGAGCCTAGGGCTTGCCGATCAGAAGGCTGGCGGTTCGAATCCCCGCGACGGGGTGAGCTCCCATTGCTCAGTCCCTGCTCCTGCCAACCTAGCAGTTCGAAGGCACGTCAAAGTGCAAGTAGATAAATAGGTACCGCTCTGGTGGGAAGGTAAACGGTGTTTTCGTGCACTGCTCTGGTTCGCCAGAAGCAGCTTATTCATGCTGGCCACATGACCCGGAAGCTATACACCAGCTCCCTCGGCCAATGAAGTGAGATGAGCGCCACAACCCCAGAGTTGGTCACAACTGGACCTGATGGTCAGGGGTCCCTTTACCTTTACCTCTTTACTGTCAGAAAATTGGTGGCGATTTGAAGATGGAAGAGAGGGGGAGATAGAAAGAGATTATTAGAAGCTGCTGTACAAACCTCAGTTAATTTAGCTTGTGTTGGCCACTGCGAAGAGCAGAAGTAGAACCAGTTCAACTCCCCAGCTGCTTTGCCCCATGGTAGAGATGGATTCTCCCAAGTGCTTGGTTTATCTATTTAAGCTCTACATAGATATTTAAGATCGCTGGGAGTATTCATCGGATTCTTAAGCCTACATGACTACATTCAGAATTATTGAAGACTTAGTTATGGAAAAGCCTCTCTAGATTCACAAAACTTCCTCCCTGCTACTCTGAAGATGTTCACTTCTCGCTGGTCATGAAACATCAAAGAGATGTCAACCAAGCATCTTTTTACCCTTACGAAAACTTTAAAAGTCCAGCAACTTTAAATGCCTAAAGTGGTTTAAAAAACCACATATTTCATTTAATATGCGACACTGTGTGTACTCCTTATGTTCCTTCAGATCATTTGTAGATGATTCGGGGGGGGGGGAGCCATAGCTCATGGTTTATGTTCATTAGAATCCAAGTACTGTATTTTTCGCTCCATAAGATGCACTTTTTTCCTCCTAAAAAGTAAGGGGAAATGTCTGTGCGTCTTATGGAGCGAATGTGTGGTCCCTGGAGCTGAATTGCCCGGGGCAAAAGGCAGATCATGCCTCTTTTTTTTAGAAAGAGGGAAGCGGGTGTTGAAACAAAACCGCTGAGCAGCTGATTGGCAAGTGATCGGGAGGGATAAGGGACTCTAGAGATAAAGGAGGCTGCCTGGGAAGGGGGAGGTAAAAGCACATAGATCCTCAGGATTTTTGCACTGGGTCACCCCAAATTCACCATCAGATCTCATAGCATGCCCATGGCTATAGCCTGCATCAAAAAATCATGCATTCACTGTTTCGTGGGGCCGCAATGGCACAGATCCACATGGATTCTCAGGATTTTTACATTGGGCTACCCCAAACTCACCATCAAATCACATATCATGTCTGTGGCCACAGCATGAACCACAAAAATCAGACATCCACTGTTTCGTTCAGATTTTTTTTTTCTTGTTTTCCTCCTCTAAAAACTATGTGTGTCTTATGGTCAGGTGTGTCTTATGGAGCGAAAAATACGGTACATTCCCCTGCTTTTCCAGTTTAAAAGATCTTTGACAGTCATGCTAGACATGGCCTCTACCTGGAACTTTGTGGAGTGCTAATTGGATTTGTGTGCATGAGGGGAGAAAGGGAAGCATTTACAGTCACTAACGGTAAAGACTTTACAGTAAGGTAAATACAGTTCTTCATATAGCGGCACCCAATCTCTAACAAAGTCTTGACATTTTTCATGCCATAGCAAATAATACAGCAACTTAAGATGAGACGCAACATTTTGTTTTACAATATATTATAATGGGGATTGAGGTCAAGAAATGAACGACCTGATCATATAATTCCCTCTGCGTTTCCAGTCACCAGATTGATCGTGGTCAAATTCCTAAACAATGTGCCACAATCCAAGCTTGCTGAACTATAGTTTCTCTCAGTGGTAGAACAATAGTTTAGCTGTAAAACAATTGCATGTTTTCCCTTTCACATGTTTACCTTGTGTTCTGATCACATCAGGGTTCTTAAGTGGGGAATCCTTGTTTTTACAAAGTCTGCTTACTCCCCAGGCTCTTAAATCAGGAGCAAATTAGTTTAATATCCTGGCTAGTATATGCAGGACTGAATTGTTGATGTTGGTACATGAAATGAAGCAGCAACTTTCAGTCCTGATGTTTGCTCCCACATTACTGAATCATGTTTTAGTGAGCCAGGGTTTGTGTTATGTATGACAGAATCTACCTCTTTCTTTCTTCCTTTTTTCATTTATGTAAAGCTCGTCCTTTTTGGTCTGAGCAACCAGTTGGTGGTTTCTTTCAAAGAGGAGAACACTATGGCTTTCAAGCACCTGTTTCTGAGAAACTACTCTGGCATTGATGAGGATGACTACAGCTGCAGTGTGTACACACAGCAAGATGCTTACGATAGCATACATTTTGTGGTCGATCAGGTAAGCATCCGTCTTATGGCATCCACACACAGAGTTTAACATCATAGTTCACATTGCTTTAGATGTGCCAGTTTCTGGGTTGTAGCAACAACCACTTTCAAACCCATATTCACCAGCGACTCGTTCCAGATGTGAACAGGTACTCTTAGCATATCACTTGAAAATACGGTTTTGCCATTACGGGTTTGCAGCCTTTCTGAAGAAGTGTTCTCGTTTTGTGTGTTTGCTTCTCAACTAGTACCGGCAACTGAAGAATATATCCCTGGGTACCCTTGGTTATGAGCAAGATGAAGATGACTTGCGAGGCTTAAAGATTTGTAAAGAAGAGTATAAGAAAGGCACAGTACTTTCCTCCAATGATACACTTCACATAGACAGCACAGTTGAAGAAGGTACGGTGCTAATGTTTTTCTTTTCTCTGGGAGAAAATCGGTCTAACTTCATTAACGAAGGAGGAATTGAATCCCATTATATCTCCTGTTTTTATACAGGTTTTGTACTCTTTATGAACAGTTTAGCTGCCAATGCTTTTAAAAAAACAGGTGTATGAATGTGTAGACTCCTCAAGGCTTCCCATTACATCAGGGAACACATTTTATACTTTGTTGTTGTTTTTTTATAAAATTTTTATTGGGTTTTCAAATTTTATATTGACATTACAAACACAGAAAGACAAAGACAAACATGCATAATTTCAAGTCCTTACTTTCATAACTACAATCTCGGACTTCCCCACATCACCCTTTCATACATCCTAGTTCCAATAGTTGGCCCAGCAAGTTCTTACTTTCATCTTCAAAATATTATTATAGTCCTTTTTTTAATTTAGTTCTTCTTAATTAACCAATTTCAACTTATAGAACAATTATAGTCTTAACATCCTTTTCTAAGATCGACCTAAGTTCCCTTTCACAAATTTCCCAATTTTAAATATTAGTTACTAAACACAAAAATTGAATATCATAAAATTCTCCTCCTTTTGGATTCAGAAACTCTCACCCCCCCTCTTTCCCGGTTTCGATCCCCAAAAGATGTCCACAATATCAGTTCTTAGCCTGGATTTCTCACGTCCGAGGCCTTCAAATCCCCATCAGTCCCTCTCCGTCGATTTTGTTGATAGACCTTTGTGTTGGTCATCTGGTCTCGAAGGAACTCTTTCCTAATAGGATCCAAATTTCTTCCAACCATTCCTCCATATTCCAAAAGGGAGCCCCAATCATGTTTCTTGCTTCTTTTAAGTCCCAATGTTCCAAATGTCTCAAAGGCTTCCCCTCTCATCTTGAACAAATTTGCCATCCATAATTCTTCGGATCCCCCCATAAAGGGATCACTCCCTATTTCATACTCAATTTCAGTTTCTTTGTGATCCACAAATTGCTTTTTTTCTTTATATTCCACAATTGTAGGCTTTTGGTTGGCTCTTTCCACCAGCGATATTTCCGCTCCTCCTTCTCTCTCCTCTGGTCCTGAAAATATCTCTTCTGATTCAGCTGCAGAGTTGTTTTTTGTCAAGTCCTTAACACAGTCAGCAGAGTTATTTATTTTAGCATTCAAGGTCACAAGTTTTGTAGCCATAACTGTGTTCTGTTCTTGTAGCATTCCCACGAGAAAGAACATTTTTTCTAACTCTGCTTGTAATTTTCCATCTGCAGCCATTGTAATGTCTCAGAATCCCCCCTAGAGGGGTTCTGGTTACTTAGTATTCCTTCTCCAACAGTCAGTAACTTTATTTATTTATTTCTTCTTTGTTTCCAACAGCTTAAAAACAAATGTAACTCATCCAGTCCCAGGGATAGTAAATAACAGATTTTTCTAGCGCTAAGAACTCGTTTGACAGCTCTTTTGACAGCTGTCAAACTCCTTGCATTTCCTCAACAGGCTCACTCGCGGATCGCTCCCAGATCCGGGGGGGGGGGGGTTCCCAACAACTTCTAAAATTCCGTTCTCATCCTCCAGCACAAAACTTCTAATGCCAATCGTGAAATTAATAACTTTTGTCTCACAGAGAGATAGATAGTCTCTCCACCTTAGTTATCCAATTCTTGCTTTTAATATCTGCAGAAAGAGGGAGCGGACTTCCTTTTGGCACTCCCCCGATCGTTCCAAATTCACAACACATTTTATACTTTGAGGCTGTTTACAGGTGCTTTTATCATGTTGTTACTTCTTGCGAATGCTCCTATCTGTAAAAAAATATGCAGCTGTGGCGTCTCTCTGCCACAAGTCTTCCATTCCTTGATGTGATTACAGCACACAACAATTTACCAACCTGTAGAGAAGTTCCAGGTATTCCTGTGAATTTGCTTTTGCTTTCTTGTTTAGTCGTGTCCGACTCTTCGTGACCCCATGGACCAGAGCACGCCAGGCACTCCTGTCTTCCACTGCCTTCCGCAGTTTGGTCAAACTCATGCTGGTAGCTTTGAGAACACTATCCAACCATCTCGTCCTCTGTCGTCCCCTTCTCCTTGTGCCCTCCATCTTTCCCAGCATCAGGGTCTTTTCCAGGGAGTCTTCTCTTCTCATGAGGTGGCCAAAGTATTGGAGTCTCAGCTTCAGGATCTGTCCTTCCAGTGAGCACTCAGGGCTGATTTCCTTAAGAATGGAAAGGTTTGATCTTCTTACAGTCCATGGGACTCTCAAGAGTCTCCAGCACCATAGGTTTCTTTCTTTGGGGTTTATATTTGAACACATGCACTAAAAGTTGCATCTGTGTCTTGATGGAGGTGCCAGTATAAAATCAAGAGCTACAGTATACTTCTGTGAGCCCGTGCATATGACCGTTCTGCCCCCAATGTATATTAAAACTCCTTACCATTGTGGCACACTAATACAGATGAACAAATTCTTGGAGCAGTTTCACTATCTGCATGGACTCGCTTTATATAGAGACAAAGCCTATTGTTCCTCATTGCTAATTTGGTGGGAATCAGACATGCATAGGCTATGGGCTGCATGGATAGAGAAGTAGCGTGCTATTTACATGCAGAAGATGACACAGACTGTTTTTGAGATTTGCCATTGCATGGCGTTGCAAAGTGGGGTTAAACCCTGGGGTCAAAAAGGTTGCTGTTTTGCTGCATAATCCTCCATAGTCTTAATAGTCCTAAAATGAATTACTCCCAAGTAGATGTCTCTAGGATCACAGTTCTAGGTTCCTTGTGGTACAATCAGAAATGCGTTTATGTCTTTTGGATTTTCCTTTCACTTCCAGAATGCATTGTTGTGAAACCACACGACGAAACGGGCCACTTTAAGAATTCGTCTTTTTTCAACTTTGAGTTTTACAGGTAAAGTGCGGTTTGGGGACACCAGTTTTATTTGTGTTTCTAAAGAAGCGGGGGAAACCTAACATAACACAGTATCTTCTTGCACCCAGGCTGATACAAGTGATAATTTCATTCAAACTGAAAGGCATTGATCTACAAACCATCCATTCTCGTGAACTGCCTGACTGCTATGAGTTTGAAAATACTGTAAGTGCTGTTCTTGTTATTATACACATAGACAATGGGATCCTGTCTCTCAAATTACTTACGATGGGCTTCAGTTCCTTTTCAGTTCCATAGGCTCCCCACCCCCACCTTGAAAAGTACATAGAGCTGAAGGAGGAAGTTGGTAGAGTGGCAGTCTTCTACACTTCCTCTTTAGCTCCTGGTTTGGATCAGCAAAGAGTGGCCAAGAGGACAGGAGCAGAGTTGTGAACTTTCCCCCCTTTTAAAGGGAATTTCCCTTATTCTGAATAGGATTCCTCTCAAGAAAAGGGAAAAGTTGACAGCTATGGACAGGAGGTAAAGGGGAGCAATATGGGACACTGAAAAAGGAGATGGGTGGGTAGGAATTTGAATTCCAGAAGAATCAGGGTGGGGCGAGGGAAAGAAAGAACATGCACACACTGGATCCAATGAAACATTTGTAACATAAAGTGCATAATTCCCCCTCCCCACACATTTCCCTTAGCCACTGTCAAATCACAGGTTGCAATTGTTTCCATTGACAGAACAGTAAAAATCACTGATATTTACACTTACACTGTGTGTGAGTAATGCACACCGATGCTGTATTGCTTCAAGCAAGTAAATTAAAAACAACAACATTTATCTCAACAGATTACTTTTAACAATAAAGCCCACAGTGGTAAAATGAAAATATTTTTTGATACGGATGCTGATATTGAAGAATGTAAAGACTGGAACATAACTGGCTCTAGTAAGTATCTCTGTGTGAGAGAACTATATCCATGTTCGAAGATGAACACAAAGAAGCCTGGGATTTTCGTGTTGGCGAAGGGGCTGGTGGCACTGTGGCAAATTGCAGAGCTAACTTTCTTGCAAGTAGCAGTTTTTATACACGGACAGGCTTGTTCAGCGACATTGTGATGCAGCTAGCAAAGGTGATCCTGCTAGCCTGTCTGTGCCAGTGGGGCATATGGAGTTAGTTTGCTATGCAGGTATGCTCTCAAACACTGTACTAGCCCAGCAATGGTGGGCTAATCCTAACTAATTTTGTAGCAAAGTTGGTTTAACTGTTCCGAAAGCAAAATGCACCACCTCTTACCTGGACAGCAGATCATAATTACTATTTTTTACCTTTAAAACTATGTGAAATTAAAAAAAGCTGGTGGTGGTAGAGCGACCTGTTTAAAATTCTGGGTCTGTAATGGGAATATACTCTGCAGAGGCTTAGTCCTTGCTGGGTCTACAAACTTAAGCTTGCTGATACCTCTGTCTTATGCTTTTGGCTACAGAAGCATCAGCCCTGACCATCTGAAATTGAGGGAGTGCAGTAGAGGGGGAGGCGTTAAAAGAAAATTTTGTTTGGATGCAGGTTGCAAACAGGGTGGATCATGATTTAAATCACCAGTCAGTAAGACTTGATTTAAATCACTTGCAGAAAGACTTATTCTTGCTTGTATAATCTTAATATTTACAACCAGGTGAAGGTTTCATTTTTAGAATAATAAATTTTCAGAGTAGTTTTTACAGTTATATAAAAAATTACTGATTTGGTTATACTATTAGAAATACATAGACAGATAATTATGAAATTATTGTGCGGTTTAATAAGTTAACTGTTTATATTTGGACAACTTTTCTGTTGTACAGTGGTACCTCGGGTTACAGACGCTTCAGGTTGTTTGTTTTCAGGTTGCGCACCGTGCCGAACCCGGAACTACCTGAACAGGTTACTTCTGGGTTTTGGCGCTCACGCATGCACAGAAAAGCTAAATCGCGCTTTGTGAATGCGCAGAAGCGCCAAATTGCGACCTGCACATGCGCAGACGGGCGCTGCAGGTTGCTGACCTTGCGGCTTGCCAATGTGCCTCCTGCATGGATCACGTTCACGACCTGAGGTTCCACTGTACTATATTGGAAGGGGAAAACCAATAATTTCCTTAATAACAATTTTAACAATTTGTTTAACTAAAACAATAACATTGTGGCATATGTATCCATGTTTGTTAACTGATGTGGTTAAACAATTTTTTTTAAAAAAAAACTTACACAGAGTTTTAGCACACATGAAAAACAATTCTTATTTCCTGATAAATAGTTTTTGAACTACAGTGGTGCCTCGCAAGACGAAATTAATTCGTTCCGCAAGTTTTTTCTTCTTGCGAGTTTTTCGTCTTGCGAATCACGGTTTCCCATAGGAATGCATTGAAAATCAATCAATGCGTTCCTATGGAGACCGTCCAGGGACAGAGGGGACCTGTTTTAAAGCAAGGGAAGGGGCAGCGGGGAGAATCGTTTCTCCCCGTTGCCGCCCCTTGTTTCAGAAGGGGTCCAGGGACAGAGGGGAAGGCACAGGTGCCTTCCCCTCTGTCCCCTCTTTTGAAGCAAGGGGCGGAGGGGAGAAGATCGCTTCTCCCCGTTGCCGCCCCTTGGTTCAAAAGGGGTCCGGGGTGCGGGGGCAAGCTTCGTTTTGCGAAGCAAGCTCATAGGGAAATTCGTCTTGCGAAGCAACTCGAAAACGAAAAAACCTTTCGTCTTGCGAGTTTTTCGTCTCGCGAGGCACCACTGTACAGTCATACCTTGAGTTGAATGTGCTTCGGGTTGAGCGCATTCAAGTTGCGCTCTGTGGCAACCCGGAAATATCAGTGTGCGTTACTTCTGGGGTTCACCGCTCGCGCATGCGCAGACGTTCAAAATGACGTCACGTGCATGTGCGGAAGCGGCGAAATGCGACCTGTGCACACGCAGATGTGCCGTCGCATCTTGCGTTCCATTCGGGATGCGAATGGGGCTCCGGAACAGATCCTGTTCGCATCCCGTGGTACCACTGTATAATGTAACTTAAATAGAAAACTATCTTTAGAAAGATTTTCCCTCCAAAAAGCATTTTATTTTAAAAACCCAATTTAAATTTTAAAAAATCCGATTTAAATAAAAAATCCTGATTTATTTTTTTAAAAATAAATCATTAATTTTTATCCACCCTTGTTGCAAATCAAAGTGTAGCTAGAGTTGAATACAAATACTTTTGCTTTTTGGAAGAGGTGGTCTACCTACAGATGTGCAATAACTTTTTCCTGTTCATTCTTTTGCTTCTCAGCCCTCTGTTTCATTTAAGACTTACTGAAAGAAAAGGGAATGTAATTTAGACTTTCTCTCTAAATTACTTGAGCACCCCTATGCTGATTAAATTTTGCATTTTTTAAATCTCCTCTAATAGTTCAGAAAAACACACAGTATCTTTTGGTTTTTGATGGGGCTGTCATCGTCATCTGCATCGCTTCCCTTATCCTCTGCACACGATCCATCGTTCTTGCTCTGAAACTGCAAAAAGTAAGCATACCTTTGTCTTTGTGGTAGATGTGTGCTTGGCTTAAAAAAAAACAACACAAAACACTATCCTAAAACAGGAAGGATGGGCTGAACCTACAAGAAAAAAGTAAGAACAATTTGTCTGGCATTATCTGCCTTGTAGCTTAGTCAGGAGTTCTCTATGGTGGCTGTACTATTGGCAATTTTGGATTTGTCTCTCAAGCAACATGAAGGATAAGGCTGTCATCCACTGTCAGAGGCACCATACCTTTGAATACTAGTTGATTAGAACAGAATTGGTGTTATGTACTGAGTTGAATAGGATCCAAAATGCAACAGTCTGATTGGTCCTAGAACAATAGGATTCAGAATGCAGCAGTCTGATTGGTCCTCGAACAATAGGATCCAGAATGCAGCAGTCTGGTCCTAGAACAATAGGATCTAGAATGCAGCTGTCTGATTGGCCCGCAGGAGCCATCCAATCCAGCTCCAGGTGGAAGTGAATCTGCAACCTGATTGGCCTACAGGAGAATCCTGGAATTAGCCAATCACGTGGAGCCTATTGTGTAAATAATGTATATAAAGCAGACATTCTGGGGGAACTTCCA
This sequence comes from Podarcis liolepis, assembly GCF_965112155.1. NCBI lineage: Eukaryota > Metazoa > Chordata > Lepidosauria > Squamata > Lacertidae > Podarcis > Podarcis liolepis. The sequence goes on along the minus strand of NC_139559.1, from coordinate 69,807,271 downwards.
TTCCTCCTCACCACTGTGAGCTGAATAAAGAGCATGAAATCCACTCTCGACTCAGAGTATATTTCAACTGGGGAGTTTAGAACAGAATTGGAGTACTTCTGCTGCACTCATGCCCTGCTTCTGGGCTTAAGGAATCTGGTTGGCCACTGTAAGAACAGTATGCTATGCTAGACTAGACAACAAGACCAGTAAGGGGCCATGTGCTGTGTAAATATTTGCCACACATTTATGGCAAATATAAAATTTAGTTATCTTTCGCAATCTTCTGGTGGCCATCCATAGTCGTGAAACAAAACCACTCTATAATTTAGTGCAATACCTGTTATAGTCACTTGGTGGACTCTAATAACGTCAAGTAAATGGGTTTTCTGCTCTGAAAGAGTGGGAGTTTTCTAATTGTTCTTCTCAACGCTTAAAAACAGAGATTTGTGAATTTCTTCCTGGAGCGATATAATCGCCACGTGTGCAACGCAGACCGCCTGGAGTTCTTAAACGGGTGGTACGTCCTGGTGATTATCAGTGATGTGATGACTATCATAGGCTCCATCATGAAAATGGAAATAAAAGCCAAGGTGAGCCTTAAAAAACCCAAAAAACCCAGTCACAAATATTTTGGCCTGTTCTCGAGCAGCTGCTGTGGGAATCCTAAATTGCCAAGCCATGCTTTTGAGGTATTGGAGGAATCAACTGTGCAAAATCTTGTTTTCCTTTGTTTTCTTCCAGAATCTTACAAGCTATGATGTCTGCAGTATTTTGCTTGGCACGTCTACTTTATTCGTTTGGGTTGGAGTCATTCGGTACTTAGGCTACTTCCAGACCTATAATGTAAGCACTAGAGTAAAAAAATTCCGTAGTGGAGTTTTCCTTTCTTTTAATGCGTGTGAGAACACCACCTTACTTCAGACAAGCAGGTCCGGGTCTGGTCAATGTCTGGATGGGAGACTCCCTGGGAACAACATGTTTACACCGTGGGTACAATGATGGATTAGATTCTGCCTTTCTTCCAAGAAAAGAAAGTAAAACTCTCCTCTTTTCATAGGTGCTCATTTTAACAATGCAAGCATCATTGCCCAAAGTGCTAAGGTTCTGTTGCTGTGCTGGGATGATATACCTCGGATATACTTTTTGTGGCTGGATCGTTTTAGGACCATACCACGACAAGGTATGTGGGTGTCTCAGTTTGTGTAACTGGGATAATGTAAAAAGTACATGTAAGCAAACACAGTGCTCTCCAGCTGTGCATACTCTGGGACGCGGGTGGCGCTGTGGGTTAAACCACAGAGCCTAGGACTTGCCGATCAGAAAGTTGGCGGTTTGAATCCCCGCAACAGGATGAGCTCCCGTTGCTTGGTCCCTGCTCCTGCCAACCTAGCAGTTCGAAAGCATGTCAAAGTGCAAGTAGATAAATAGGTACCGCTCCGGCGGGAAGGTAAATGGCATTTCCGTGCGCCGCTCTGGTTCGCCAGAAGCAGCTTAGTCATGCCGGCCACATGATCCGGAAGCTGTACGCCGGCTCCCTTGGGCAATAAAGCGAAATGAGCACCGCAACCCCTGAGTCGGTCACGACTGGACCTAATGGTCAGGGGTCCCTTTACCTTTACTCTGCATTCAAGATACTTATTTGTATATGCATGCTTCACTCTGCGTTCTGAATGAAGCGTATATGTCTTGGAGTCCAAATAACTTGCAACACTTGGTTTTGTTAAGCAAACCTCTTTACTGGAAAAGAAAATCGAAGGAAATAACGAAGTTTGCTCAGGAAGGAACAGAAAACTACTAGGGCTTTTTGTCTGTGGCTCACCCTCAGGTTTCTCACAAGAGGGCAGTCTTGTATCACAGTTGCCCATTGACTGTGAACATGATCTCTTCACTGAAAGAAGACCGGTCTTGGTAGTTGGGTCAGAAGTTCAAGTGTTTTCATCCACTTCTTTGGTCCAAAATACCTTCAAACAGCAGTTTAAATTTGATCTCGCTGAAATCGCTGACAGAAAAGGCTCATTGTTCATTATAAGACTTTGCACGTGCATTATGCAGAGTCCCAGCACTATTTTCTAACTCAGTAGGCGGTTTCTGAACAAAGAATTTTATTTTATTTTTCACACCATTTATATGATGGCGTTTGGGTTTTTAGTTCAGACTTAAGAGGTATGAATGATATTTAGGCCTGTGCACTTCAATTTATAGTGGTTTTAAAGAAAGATTTTATAAAGCGAGCCTTTGATTCTTTCAAGTGCAGTTGTCTCTAATGCCAGTTTTTCATGCGTTCCAGTTTGAAGATCTGAACACGGTAGCCGAGTGTCTGTTTTCTTTGGTCAACGGCGATGACATGTTCGCTACATTTGCTCAAATCCAGCAGAAGAGTACTTTGGTGTGGCTCTTCAGCCGACTCTATTTGTTTTCCTTCATTAGCCTCTTCATATACATGATCCTCAGCCTTTTCATTGCCCTTATTACGGATGCATATGATACAATAAAGGTAAATTTATTGAGTTTGTGTTTCTCAAGAGATATGAGCTATAGTTCAAGAAGTAACAAGAAGTTCCCAGATGGTGAACTGGACTTCAATAACGTTTACTAACTTTTGTTGTTGCTCCTTAAAAGTATGTAACTGTGTAGAATGGGTGGGTAGAGTTTGTTAAAAGGGGCATGAAAATTGGCTTCCTCTCAATTTCACTCGCTTGCCCTGGCATGCACCATATGTGACGGTGATAGAACCTTCCAATCTCTGTCTGTAGTAAGTTGCAAAACTAAGGTTTCTCTATTTTTGGGAGTGCTAATGTTCCATTTTATTAAGCTATTTGACAGCTACAGTGGTGCCCCGCAAGACGAATGCCTTGCAAGACGGAAAACTCGCTAGACGAAAGAGTTTTCCGTTTTGGAGGTGCTTCGCAAAACGAATCTCCTATGGGCTTGCTTCGCAAGACGACAATGTCTTGCGAGTTCCTGCTGGTTTTTCCCCTCCCCCCCTTTTGCTAAGCCGCTTGTCAGCTGATACGATCAGCAGATAAGCCGCTAAAAGCCGCTAATAGCGCTAATCCGCTAATCCTTCAATGGGCTTGCTTCGCAAGACGAAAAAACCGCTAGACGAAGAGAATCACAGAACGGATTCTTTTCGTCTTGCGAGGCACCACTGTATTTCTCCACATAGAATATGAAACTTCAGCTCTTCCAACTTTTGCTGTAATAATAAGGCAGGAATAATAATAATAATAATAATAATAATAATAATAATAATAATAATAATAATAATAATAAATTATTATTTTTACCCCACCCATCTGACTGGGTTTCCCTAGCCACTCTAGGCGGCTTCCAACAGAACACCAAAATGCAATAACCTATTAAACATTAAAAGCTTCCCTAAACAGGGCTGCCTTCAGATGTCTTCTAAAAGTCTGGTAGTTGTTTTTCTCTTTGACATCTGGTGGGAGGGCGTTCCACAGGGCGGGAAGCAGGTAAAGGCAGACCCAGGCCCATGTAGAGTTTATCTGAGGCCAGAGGCGGAAGTCTTGTTGGAATAAAGTTATAAACGCAAACAAAAAAGCGGTCTGTCCCTGACGGGAGCCCCCCCCCCGGCCGGCTTACCCCTCTGTGTCCTAGGGCAAATGTACTCAGCTGCCCCCCCCCACTTCTGCATGGGCCTGGGCAGTCCTGTTTTGGCTGCACAGCCTCAAAAGACACTGAAAGCCAGAAGATACCGCTGTCTTCCCTGCCCTGGTTGTTTTGAACAGTAGTATTGAAAACCCTGTACTAAAGTAGCCTGGCAGAGTGTGTCTTGGAAAGGACATAGGGAGCAGGAACAGCAAATTGTTTGATATTTTGTCAAGCCCATGCATAAGAACATTAGTAGTTTTGTACTGATGTTGCAGGTTGAGCTTGTTCTATTTAGAATAAGAGGATGCAAAGCGGAAGAGCATTTTTATCTCCCTCCTTACTGCGTGCACTATAAAAAGAAAAAAAAATTGATCGCAACCCTACAACTTGGTTTAGCCTTGCAAGCTTCTGCTGTGACTTCACCCATTCCTCTCCACCTGTGATATACAGAGTCGGGAGAGCAGTATGAAACGGAGAGTGGCTTCCTAAACAGATTGTCCCCCCTCCCTCCAACTCCTGTTTCAGAAATACCAACTGATTGGTTTCCCAGACACAGACCTACAAGAATTCCTAAAAGAATGTAACAGTGAAGAATACAGCACAGAGCCACGAACGTTCAGGAGTTTCTGCTGCTGCAAGAGGTCAGTGTGTTGTTTCTTCAGATTCCTTTAAATTCTGCATACCGGTAGTTTTCTTTTTTTAAGAAAGAAAGGAAATGCTTATCAATACTGAAGCAATATTCGACCATTTTGGATAACTTTTTAAATAGGCGCATATGGACACGTCCTGTACTTATTGTCCAAGGACAGCTTGAGGTTAAGGGCAGAGCACACCGGACTTGTTTTCCTGCCCTACTTGCATCTCTCTCTCTCGAGCATAGCAGTCGTTTGCTGACACCGAACATGTATGCGCTAGCCTTGAACTAAAATAGAGGACACACAGATGCCCCCTGGAGATGCATGTTGTCCAGTATTCAGTCTTTGCTGGCTGTCTCTCTTTACACCAAGGTGTCGTGCCAGTCTTTGGCTCCTCATAGTAGGTGCATAGCAGGGAAGGTGAAATATACTTGGAGTCCTGTAGTGATTTCATGCTCTTTGTTGCAACTTGTAAAACAGTGATTGAATTGCCCCCCAAACCTCAGGCTTTTATATACATTATTTACACAATGAGTCCCGTCTGATTGGCTGATTCTGCTTCCCTCCTGGAGCCTGATTGGTCTTTTCCTGCAGGCCAATCAGTTGTTGCATTCTAGGATCCTACTTGCCTATTGTTCTAGGATCCAAGCTTAGTACATAACAGAAGGGCTGTGGCTCAACGGGAGAGGATCTGCCTTGTTTGCAGGTTTAGTTGCTGGCAGGTAACCTAGTCTGGGGCTGCTGCTACTTGATGCAGACTACTCCATGCTACATAGACCGATGGCCTGACTGGCAACTTTCCCATGTTCCACCTGTGATTCCTGCTGAACATCTGGAATGTGTTGTGAGACCCTCTTGCCTCTTTTCATGAACTCTGGATGTAGGGAACACCCAAAGAGAGCTGTAAATATATGAAAAGGGACTGATGATAGCAGAGCTTGGGACTCATCATTGCCAGGAACTGATAACTGAGGAGGTTGGAAGCGCAGAAAACAGCTGCAGCTACAGATTTTAGCGCTTTATCTTGTCTTTTCATTATTATCCATCTGAAACGGCGAACTTCTTCTTTCTGCAGACGGAAAAGCGATGACAACTTGATACTTATTAACTGAAGATGGGTGGTGCTGGCATAATTTTTTGCACACGTGGAGGTAACTGCTGGGAAAAGCTGAGCCTCCTGAACTGCAGTAGAACCACCGCCATGTGGTTCTTTCCCCCCTCTACGAACCAACGACTACAACTTTATAAAGAGAAGTGGTGGAGTCGTCCTGCAGTCCACAGTTGGAAAGCTCAAAAACTGTACATCTTGAGCTAGCATTTCGTCAACAGCTGATGACCATTTCTTGCTTCAGTTGTAAATAGATCATCTTGCAAGTCGTGGTCAATGAACTTCAGAGAATCGGTTATCATTTGGTCACTTCTTGATTTGCAACCTGCTTTCTAGGTATTTTTATATTAAAATATTTAAATGAAACTCACCTCCTAAAAGAACACGGAATATTGCGGTTCTTGGTGACAGTACCATTCGGGAGATTCATTTTTAAGGTTTCTTTTTTTGGAATTACAAATGTAGGTTTTCCCTTTAAACCTATGCAAAACTTGTACCATTATGCTCTCTCTTCTTTCTGGATTTTGTTTCATGAAATTGATCTAAAAAGCTGTTTGGTCATTTGAGGTTCACTCAGCCAGGTGTGCATCCCCCCCCCTTTAAAACAAACAAAGAATCAATCATTGTGTGTGTCATCCCTATTGTCCCCTTGCATCTAAATGAGGCTGCAATTCTTTACATTGGCCAGGAGATGAAACTTGCCTGCAAATCCTTTACAAATCCATTGCAATGGGAGGGCTGCTCGCTCTTCATTGGCTTCCGAAGCAGAAAAGAGGCTGCGCCCTAAAACCACCGGCGGATGATAGAGCCCCACCAGGACCCTCTCGGCCAGGAAGGCCTAGAGGGGGCTTTGCCTCCTATCAAGATCTACCCAGCCTTCCTTCACCTCTCACTGTCTGCTTGTAACCACTGGCCACCAGGTATAAAGCAGTAGTGCAGGTGAGGACAATGCGGGATTGAGAAGGAGGGTGGAACTTTGGGTGAGCCGCTTGAACCTTAAGGCAATTATAAACCCTCAAAGCTGGTATTAGAGACCCAAGTCTTTCCTGGCATCTGCAGTAGAAACAATGGCAAGTCAAGGCAGGTTGTGTGACTCCTAGCAGTAAATTCAAAAGAGGGGGAGTCAACAGCACAGGCTACAGCCTGTACCCTAACAAGGAAGGGAGGCAAGCAAACCAAACCAGCCAAATTGGGGTCCTTTTCTTTGTTATCCGTTTGGTGGCAGGGGGTTCAATTTTTTTCTTTTCCTTAGGCTGCCCCCATTAAATAGCCCTTTGAATTAGGTAGAGTGGAATGACAGTTCAGACTGAGGTGAATAATAACCAGGTTTCGTACCAGATTTTTCTAAAACAACCCGTGCTTTTGCTAAAAGTTTTAAAAGGCAACGAGCCTAAAAAGCTGTTTCGAGAAAATTAGTTTAGGAAACCCTGAATGCAAGGACTTTCCCATTACATAAAACCTTTTATTGACGTGAAAACGACACATGTATTGATGATAATTCTCACGCACTAATATCTGAGAGTCGGACTTGCATAGCAGGTGGGACTGGCTTTGTGGAAAGATCAGGACCTGCTGATCTTAGCCTAGCTTAGCCTATGTTTAGCCAGATGCTTGCAAGAGGTGTGATAGCCCTTGGTATCTTTTGGAGCAAAATAGCTTTTCCGTTTTTGTTTGTTACATAGGTGGTGTTTGTTCTAAGTTTGCTATATATCAGGCAGTGAACTCTTGTAGATTTTATTATGTTCGAGCTCAGTTCAACTCCCAATAATGACAGTGGATAGAGCGACTGAAAACGGGTTTATTGGAAAATGAAAGGTCTAGGAAACCCAGCCAAGAGAGATCCTATTGCCCAGTACATAAGGAAAGAACCTAGCATGATCTGCCTTCAGGAAATTTGCCGTGTTAACTGTTAACGGCAATGTTCATCGAAACAAAAACAATTAGGATTTCACTTTTCTGCATCTGGCATTTAAAAGTCTCATGGTATAGCAATCATATTATACTGTAATTTCCCCTTTTAAGTGCCATATAGTTATTGGCACCCCTCCAGGTACCTGTCACTATCAAGGGTTTATGGGGGAAAGCACATCACAATAGCTTTGGTATACAGCCCCAATGTAACACAATGGGACTTTCTCAGAAAGACCTTGACAAAAATTGCTAATATTAACGGGAGGTGATTTAAAGGTGGTTGGAGACCACATGCAGACTAACCTTGAATGAGGAATAGGGCTGGGCCATATCTGGTTTTCAACATCGTGCTTTTTCACCAGTTAAACAACTCCATATAAACAATGTCTGAAATAAGGATGGAGCTATGTAAAGGCATTGGCTGGCTTCACGGTTTTCCCCGCATTGTGATTTTTGCTGTCACCTGCTTTTATGATTCGCTGCCCCCTGTAGGAGCCAGGGGAGAGCTGAACCAACAAGAGTTAATGGGGAAATTGAGAGAAACATTGGCTGGCTTCATGGTTTTTCCCTCATTGTGATTTTTGCATCACACACACACACACACACACCATGATTTGAGATATATATTGCTAGGTCAAAAATTATGAAACTGATATCACGATAATGGACTTCAGACCAGTTTTGGACGATATAGGTATCAATATATTGCCCAGCCCTAATGAGGAATGGTAGTTTGCTGAAATGTTTACAATTTTATTTATTATTATTATTATTATTTTATTTTTACAAAACTGATGCTTTGATTTGGCAGATATCCATACGAGGGCTCCCAGTCCAAATCATTAGTAGTATACCTTCTATGCAGCACTCACAGCTCCTTTTCTAAAATAAGTTATGTTTCTTCCTCTATAAACCTTTTTGTGTGCCCAGTCTGCATCCAGGGTATACAAAATATTAGTACATGCCTCATGACAGCACAATTCTGTATTTTCAGTCTCCAGATTTAATTTTAAGTTACTTTGCAAGAACATGGAAGAGACAATCCACTACTGTACTACCTTAAAGGCAACAGTGGTATGGGACTACAATGAAATCTGTTACAAGGGGGTTGCAGCAATTAGTAGTGAAGTTGCAATTATAAACAGCATGAAAAATAAAAACTATTAGGATCTTAAATGAAGGCATAATCTACCTGGTTCTCCAGCAGCAGGTAAAATAATGGAAGATAAAATATATGAACTAGATAAGATAAATCAGAACTGAAGGATAAAAGAAGATTTCAGTTGTATCTTAGAAGTAATTTGAACAGGTAAATAAACATGCCACTGCCCTTAGAATAAATGAAGGAAACTGCCCTTAAAAAGAAATGCAAAAATTGGAACCAAGACTTTTGATTCGAAAACAATGAACGATTTGTCAAGTACTATGCACCGTTATATAAAAGCAGTGACTCAGGAGGGAAATGAAATGTTCCAAGTTAATTCTGAATGTATTTTGGAGGATCGTAACTTACCTAAATGGCAAAGTAACATTGGAGAAAGTGCAAAGGCAATTAATAAGCTGAAAATCTCATTGACCTGACTGGTTTTTGAGTGCTTTTCTACAAAGCACTTAGAGCGCCTTATGCCTTATTTAATAGACAGAGGAGGGTGTGCTAGAAACATGACTGTGGTTCAAAAGAGTAGTTATAACCTAAACTAGGGGGTAAGCTGAGAGCATGTTTCATCATACTGACCAATCTTGCTACTTAACTCTTTACATTAATCTGGGAGAAGAGCTGAACTCAGTAATTTCTAGCTATATTGGTCTGGATCACATCTAAGAAAAATCAACAATTTTGCAATTGCTTTTATTCAGATTATTTCCAAACTATAATTTCTAGGAATTGCAGTCCAGAGACTTCTAAAACGGAATTATTGGTATGTTCTTCAGGGAAATATTATGTTTTATAATGTTTGGGTGATGGGTTGATCTGTTACTGTGTTTTATAAACTTGTATCCCTGCCCTCCAATGTAAATATTGTCTATGGTGACTTAGGATAATGAGTACACACACTATTGAATAATTAACATGATTCTGTTTTATGAAATCTGGACAAGTGTAAGTGCAGGTTAATCTAGCAAAGAAGAGTATATAATTTTTTTTCTACCCCCAAGAAAAATCTAATTTAGTGTTAGAATTGCGTGTCCTCCTTTAAAAACTAGGAGGAATAATAATAATAAAAATGCTGTCCCCGGTGCACAATGAAAATGCTGTGAATTTCCACATGGGATATGCTTTCGATAGCTGGAGGCCACTGTGGAGAAATGTGTTGCAGTCCTACTATGAATCATCTTCAAAGGTTGAGGGAATGAAAGTCGTTAGTTTAATTGAAATGATGGAAATGACTCAGCACTCTGTAGCATCAAGAAATCTGAGAACTAGCCCTAACTGTGGCCTAAGATGCAGTGGAGGGGAGAGGCAAGACCGCTTTGAACTCTGCAAACCAACTTTCCTAGTTTGCTGCTACACCAGAAAGGGATGCTGTCATTTGCCATCTTGGGTGGGTGGGGGAGACACACAACAAACTTAATGTACTGGTTCATGGCCTTAGTGAGGTGAGCAGTACAGGTGAGTGTTATAACCAAGGAGCAAGATTGGGTGGGTGGTGTCATTCTGCCACTGATTTAATTCTAGACAGTTTCATTTTAGTAGCTTTAGCTGGGGAGGTGTAACACAACAACCACATGTGTGTCCCAAATCGTTTGTATTTATAAATGTGCAAAGTTTCCACTCCAGTGATGGAGTGTGATTCTATGACGCTCTTTGTTGTGAGTACATTTGGTCTAGTCCAGTTCTTGTCCCGTCCCCCCCGCCTTTTCATTAAAAGCCTTTTACTGGATCAGCTGCAGAAAGGAAATGATAAATGATCTGGGTTTGAGCCTAATGACAGAGGAAAAGCTATCTTCAGGACCAAGACATTAACCATAAGAGTCTGAGTACCCTAAACCTCCAGAGTTAGGAATTTCAGACTTCAATGATTCAGTATTGATCATATATTCTTATAACTGTCCATTTATCTTACATATTTGTAAAAGACTCTGGAAAAATGTAGTATTCTACTGACTTGATTGCTTCCACAGTAGCCCTTTTCTCCAGAATAGACATTGTTAATTCACTCAGTTGTTCTTGTGTCTTTTTTCAAATTGGAAACCTGCTTGATGCTTCCAGTTTTTCAAATGAAAATACTCCAGGAATATTTCTCATATAGCAAGACATACACAGATTTCGTCATTGTCAGATATAATTATAGGGATGTAATATGGCTGGGACGCAGGACGCGGGTGGCGCTGTGGGTAAAACCTCAGTGCCTAGGACTTGCTGATCGCAAGGTCAGCGGTTCGAATCCCCGCGGCGGGGTGAGCTCCCGTCGTTCGGTCCCAGCTCCTGCCCACCTAGCAGTTCGAAAGCACCCCTAAGTGCAAGTAGAGAAATACCGCATTTTTCGCTCTATAAGATGCACCAGACCATAAGACGCACCTAGTTTTTGGAGGAGAACAAGAAAAAAATATATTCTGAATCCCAGAAGCCAGAACAGCAAGAGGGATTGCTGCACAGCGAAAGCAGTGATCCCTCTTGCTGTTCTGGCTTCCGGGATAGCTGCGCAGCCTGCATTTGCTCCATAAGATGCACACACATTTCCCCTTACTTTTTAGGAGGGAAAAAGTGAGTCTTATAGAGCAAAAAATACGGTAGGTACCGCTTTATAGCAGGAAGGTAAACGGAGTTTCCGTGTGCGGCGCTGGTGCTGGCTCACCAGATGCCACTTAGTCACGCTGGCCACGTGACCCGGAAGTGTCTCTGGACAGCGCTGGCTCCCGGCCTCTTGAGCGAGATGAGCACGCAACCCTAGAGTCGGACACGACTGGCCCGTACGGGCAGGGGTACCTTTACCTTTACGGCTGGACCACTTATCAACTAACTAACTACAAAATACTATTGACAGCAAGTTTCCTATATGCTGATAGTGTAATGTAGCCAGAGTCGCAGCATTCGTGCACAAGAGGAAGGTTCTGACAGGCTCAGGAAAATGCCAGGTTTGCAGAACTACAAAAATCTTTCAGAAAAAGAGCAGCAGCTTAATCATGACTGAGAATGCTCAGTGGCCACAGAATTCTGACTGGTTGTTGTCAGGGTAGGGACGAACAGAATGAAATTTCAGAGATAAATTTACACGAAGCCCTCTCTTTCTTGCCATTATTAAGAATTTTTTTCTGAACAGAATATCTGAACAGATACATTATGATTATGATTAAATTATTATTATTATTTACTGTCATCCACCCGCAGATCTCAGGGCAGTTCACAACATAAAAACACAATATAAAAGCACAAAATACATGATAAAAGCAATAACCAAAAACCCCCCACCAAAAATCAATAACCTTCACACCCACAAACACATTTTAAAAGGGTTTAAGATGTTAGCCAAAGCCTGGTTGAAGAGGAATGTTTTCACCTGGCGGCTGAAGGAGTATAATGAAGGCGCCAGGCAAACCTCCTGGGGAGAGAATTCCACTTACCTCTAAATGTATACATATCAAAAGAGTATATTATCCAGCCCTGTTACAGTGTGGAAATCATTATGGCTTTTCAATTATTGTTACATTATACCCTCTCGCTTCCAGCTTTTGGTATTGCTACTGTCAGTTTTATCAAGCAAGATATGGAAACAATGAGTGCTAGAAACATTAAAATAAATAGGAAAGCTGTGGCATCAGAGTTGCAACAGGAAATGTAGAGTGGCATGAAAGTGGCCCTGTTGACTGTGTAATCCATGAGCCTTTTGCCAGCCTGCCTATAATAATAAGCAAACAGCAGATAAGTTTGCAATAAGTCTGTCTCCACTGAAAAGTATTCATAATCCAGAGTTCTCATCCTGCTGAAACAAACAAACAAGCAAAAAAACGCTTTGCAGTTGCACAGCTTTTAAGTAATGTGAGCTACACTATTCAGCTTAATGGGAGAGAAAATGATTTTTTTTTTTTAAGTGGCTGAAATGGTGCTTATTGAAAGCAAACTTGACAGATGAGACTGGAGGTGATAATGGAGAAAACCACAATGCAAGCTAGGCTTATTTACCTGCTCCTCACAAACTAGTTAGTATTTTGTCATTACATTTTCAAATGCAAAAGAGAAAATGAATGTGAATTCAAGCTGTATAAGGTTTTAAAGTTGTGAAGCTTACCCCTCACCCCCGGGTGTGTGTGTGACTTTTATCAAACCTCTGTGCTATAGGGTTTTTTTTTCCAAAGGGGAGGGTCTTTGGATTCCACAACGCCAAGTGGGGACTTGCATTACTTTTTATTTTATTTTAAGAAATGCTGAAGATTAATTTTTAAAATCTGAGCCAAGTAGTCTCAGTGAAGTTCATGCTCATAAATTCGGCTGATCCAAGTGACTTAAATTTGGCTTCGCTCTGTTTTTGAAGTTCCACAAAGTTCTCAGGGGCAATTAAATTATATATGGAATGTTGAACAAACCTTGGCAATGAAGCTGTCTTCTCAGCCCTTCCATCTTAATAACTAAAATGACCTTCTGTTTTACAATATGTAATGGAACAATTACGTACCATAGCACACAGGGGTTTCCCCCCCTCTATGTCTGTGTTAAGACAGAGTCTCCTTGATTTGAAGTTCAATGTAGATTCTGAGTTCTCATACACATAGCTAGTATCCACCTGAGTATTCCTATTTGGTATATATTCCAATTGCTATTTCGTGGTGTGTATATAAAAAAGTAAAGGGACCCCTGATCATTAGGTCCAGTCGCTGATAACTCTGGGGTTGCAGCACTCATCTCGCTTTATTGGCCGAGGGAGCTGGCGTAAAGCTTCTGGGTCATGTGGCCAGCATGACTAAGCCGCTTCTAGCGAACCAGAGCAGCACACGGAAACGCCGTGTACCTTCCCACCGGAGTGGTACCTATTTATCTACTTGCACTTTGATGTGCTTTCGAACTGCTAGGAGCAGAAACCGAGCAACAGGAGCTCACCCCATCGTGGGGATTCGAACCGCCAACCTTCTGATCGGCAGGCTCTGTGGTTTAACCCACAGCGCCACCCGCATCCCTGTGGTGTGTATATACAGATGAACAAAAAAACCACACCATGTTTGCACCTTCATTTCAACTTCATGGACACGTAGCTGAGATTAAGCACCACTTTGTTGCAGAAAAGGTTAATATATATTAAAAGTAAAAATAATAAAATTGAGCAACTGTAATCATGCATATTCTTGGCTGGACATACCTTGACTGCACAATGTTTTAAACAACAAGAAGAGGATGTTGTGGCAACCAGAATTGGGTGTATATTGGAGCCTGTTTGACACTGACCCATCTTCTGCTGCTAAGTGGATAGCTTGGGATGGTTCTGGCCCCCTTGAATTTCAGCCCCCCCCCCCAAGCAGTCACATGCAGGTTCTCTGCCCACAGCATTACATCCTCAACATCCACATCTGAGGAGTGGCTGGGGAAACCAAGCCAGATGGGTGGGGTATGAATAAAAAATTATGATTATGATTATGATTTTCCAACTTACTGGAAGCTACTTCCACTGAAGAGATAAATGGAGAGGTTTCATTTCTCTTTAGTGCCTTAAAACATTTCCGAGGTAAAGCATGTAATAATGCAAGGTAAAACACTGGTGTGGGCAAGATTGCTCGCTGCCAGCCGAGCAAGAGTGAATCTTGCAGAGGTACAGCTCACGCACAACTGATTCTCCATAGCTTCACATGCCGTACGGTGAAGCTGCACTGCTGCAGAGGTTTGAACCAGATGACCCTTGGCAATCCCCTCCAGCTCTACAAGTTCTATGATTCTATCACGACTCAACTACAGATTAACCTAACAGCAAAGATATCAAATCCAGTTTGCTGACTTTATAAGAGCAATAAACGCAAGGGCAAGATCACTGTGAGATACTGGTCAGGTGGGCGAGTCATTGTTTGGGTCTACAACGGGGCTAACTGGGCTTGATGGTTGTATCAGACTGCATGTCTGGCCTAGTCATATATAGGGTGTGTCTGTTGTTAGCTTCAAAAAGAGACACACAGGTATGGGGAGCTGAAACCTCTCTTGCTGGCTCTATGTTCCTGCAGCCCGTCAGCAGTGCTTTTTTTTCTTAAAAAATGTTTAGGGATACTCTCATTTTGAGTCAAGAAAATCACCGTTTATAGTTCAAATTGAGAAAAATAAATACAGTAAATGGACAAAAGTACAAAGATTCACAAAATGTTTAGGGGTATGCGTACCCCCAGAAAAAAGCACTGGATGTTGGACTTGAAAAGGACCTTCTATATTAGAGGGATATGAAAAGTTGACACTTTTACGAGACCTGAAATTTCTTGCTGAACTTTGCGAGAGCACAGCTTTCATATTTATTTAGGTTTCTAGCATTCATGGTTTTCTTGCTTAGATAAAGTTACGGATGGTCTCCATAAATATTTGCTTTGAAACTCCAGCGCATGAATATTTCAGCTCAAATGTCTGATACTTACTTTCAGTGCTTCCTAATTGAATTTGTTGAAAAGCGAAGACACAGCATCTTCCTTTATTTGATTTGATTTGCTGCTTATTGGCAAGATTAATGTTTCAAGCCATACTGTGGAAGAGCTGGAAATTAATGCTGTACTGAAAACACTTGTCATGTTCATTGCTGTCTGTCTTGCAACAGCAATAACAACAACGAGAAAGAAAATCGAGAGGTAGGCTGCCAAAAGTCTTGTGTCAGCTCTTTACGTTTTGTGGTGGTACAAAGTCAAAAAGATGCCTGGCGCTTGGATCAGCTCTTAATTCTGCCTATGACAAGAACCAGCAAGACAGCTTGCTGTTAGCTCATGCTGTGAGCTGTTCCACAGTGGAGGCAGACATCAATATAGCCACTTAGCAAGTTTTCTGAGAATGCGCACTCATTTCCCTTCGTTCATTGAGTCTCTATGGGAGTAAGAGTTATCTCGGAACCAAAATTGTAATTTGTGTAAAAAGCAGGAAAGGAATTAGAAAACAGAAGTGGCTTTTAAAAAGGGAGTTGGGGGTAGTAAAAATTCAAAGAAAGGAGATAGCTGTGTTGGTTGGGTGAGGAAAGGCATAAGAATTGCTTTAGGAACATTGGAAGCTGCCAAGGCAACTCTATGTAACAGAACTAACACAGAGAAATAAAAAGGGTTCCAGTGGGGAACAGGGCCAAAGTTGGATTATTTATCCACCTAGCCCAATATTGTTTACACTGATTGGCAGCAGCTCCTCAGGGTCTCAGGCAGAGGTTGCTTGTAGCAAGTACCTGATCATATTGACTGGAGCTGTGTGAGGGCTCAGACCAAAGTCTAGCTAGTGAAACGTTCTGTGTTCCAGTAGTTGGTCCACAACATCTGGTACTCAGAGCCATACTGCCTCTGGGCATGGCTGCTCTGCTTATCTGTTTACACTATTTGTAACATGTTATTCATTGTTCACACAACCCCCAAAATGAGAAACAGCATTAAAATAACACAAAAAGACAAAGATGGCTAACCTGTGGCACTCAAAGATGTTGCTGGGCTACCATTGGAGCTGGAGTGCAAGTAACTTCTGGAAGGGCTTCAGGTTCCTCACCTCTGCAATAAAACAACATTTCATTTACATACAATTTAATGTAAAAACAGACAATATACTAATATCTGCACCAGCCAAGCGAAGGGTATCACTTTAGTCAACTACTTGGGTGAGTAGCCATGTTTACCTAGTGGCAAAACTCGCATGGGCACTGCTGCTGTTTGCACTTGAGAATGGAGGGCAGTCCAGAATCAAGTGTCACTATTGCATGGGTCCCCAAATACTGCGCACCAGAGAAGCGTGGCACCTGGGGAGGGCATCCTCTGATGACCTCAAAGTCCTGGCAAGGTGCAAAGGAGCAGAGTGCCTTTTGGGCATAGGTGATTGCACCGGGGTGGCCGGTTCAGCCCCTGTCTGGTTCATAACTTTTCCACATGGCTGCAAATCTTGCTGCATTAGGGGCAGCAAGGCACACCTGCCATCCATGCAAATTTCCAGAGGCTAAGACAGGACTGAAGGTACCTCTGTCTCATGAAGTAATTCCCATGCCCTAGCCGTGGGGCTTAACTTTTGAGCTGTGGGGGCTGGTAGGGTGGAATCCTAGAATCTTAAAGAGTTGGAAAGGGACCCTGAGGGTCATCTAGTCCAACCACCTGCAATGCAGGCATCTCGGCTAAAGCGTCCATGACAGATGCCCCATCCAGGCAGGAAGCACTACAGGAGGTGGCGCCAGAGCCATGGGCACACATTCGAATTCTGCCCCTATCCTCACCAAGGCCCATTTCGCAAGTGAAACACCAACGCCGAGGAAGTGCCATCCCTGGACCAGTTGGAGGTAAGAAGGTGAGGGCAGGCCCAGGTCTCGGTGGGGCGCTGCCCCCTTTGCCCTGGGGGGCTAGTCTTGACTGAGTATGCACGCAAGTGAAGTGCGGGGAGGGGAGAAGAAGAAGAAAATGTAGAGGAGGAGCAGGAGTTTTTCACTCGTGGCTGTGAGGGACTGGGAGAGGAGGAGGAGGAGGAGGAGGAAAGAGGCGGGAGCAGGCAGGGAAGCGAAGCAGCAGCGACTGGGCTTTCCCGTTGCCGCTGCTGCCCTTGCGCCTTGCTCCACATTCGCTCGGGAGAAGCGCCGCGAGAAGTTCCCTCCGCTTGCGAATGAAACCATAACAAACCACCGAGGGCCCAATGGGAAGGACCCGAGAGCGGCAGGTTGCGAAAGAAACCGCGCGGCGACGTTCCCAGCGCCGGCCCAGAAGGCAGCCTTGACCGACGGAGGGCGCCTCGGCTCGCCCAAGGCTTCCCCGCCCTCGCGCCGCCTTCGGTGGGGGAAGGAGGCAGCCCACGCCCACGCCGGCGGCTCTGGGGGCCGCAGCCGCCAAAAACGTCGACCGTGCACCGTCCGGCTTGACGGGAAGGAGCCGGCGCCGGAGAGCGAGCGGGCGGCGTGGCGGGTGCCAGCCGGGCATGCGGGCAGGCTGCAACTGAGGCGCGCGCGCGCGGGCTGCTGTGGTGAGTGAGGGGCTTGCGCCCTGCCGTGAGGGGAGACGGGCAGGGAGTGGGGTAGGGAGGGAAGGGTTACTGACACGCCTGTGGCTCCCCTCTCGGCGCCTTTTCCACTTGTGGAAGCGGGGTCCCCGTGGGAAGCTAGGAACTGCCCGGGGATTCGGACTCGAGCGCCGCCGCCGCCGCCGCCGCCTTCTTCAAGCGCCTCTGGCTTCGCGCGGAGACCAAACTGTTGCTTCGCCCAGCAGCGTCCGCCGCGGTGCTGAGGCGCGCGCGCGGAGGAGGAGGGTGGACAACGTGCAAAGCAAGGAAAAAAGAGTTTTCTCCGGGGCAGTGGGGTGCGACAGGGCAGCGGGGATCGGGAACGCGGGACGCCTCTCTCCCGAGTTTGGGCAACGGAAGGAGCAGCTTCCCTTCTTCTCCTAGCGATGCTAGCACAGTTGCAAAGCTAAGCAGGGTCCGGTGCGGCTCCAAGTTGGATGGCAGACCGTGCCTGAGATTCCTGCATGACTTAATGACCCTTATGGACCCCTTGCAACTCTGCAATTCTATGATTTGCCTGCATGCACTCTCCCTCTGAGCATGAGTGTAGCCAGGATTTATGTTAGGGTGGGGGCCAGGACACCCATCAGTCGCCCTCCTCTGTCTAGCAGATTCAGAAGGAAATGTCTCAACAGCAGTTGTTTCAAATTACTTTCTTTGGAACCCAAGGTAGCTCAGAAAAATCTGTCAAAATCTTTCTACAATTTCTAAGTATTTTTATTTATTTGCTTGATTTTTGTGGTGGGGGGGGGGGGAGGCAGCAGCCACCCCCTGCCTCTGCCCATGCTTCTGGGTGGTGCTGTTTGGGGGATTGGGCCCCATCACCCTGCCCGGACACAGCATGAAAGTGTGAGTGAACAGACAGAAATGGTGGCTGCTCCTCCGTTGGAGTTCCTGGTGAGTTCCTGGGGTCACCTTTCGCTACCTCTAGGGTGACCCAGCTAGAACCAGGCTTCCTTTCAGCATTGCCCAAAGAGAGAAGGCTTTTTTTCCAGCAGGTAGAGCAAAGATGGGAGCCTGTGGGCCCTTCCAGACTGGCAGCTCCCATCTTTCCTAACCATGGGCCATGCTGGCTGAGGCTGATGGGAGAAGTTGGATCTAAAGGGCCACAGGTTTCTTCACCTTTGAGGTAGAGCCTTCCAGCAGTGCCGGATTTAGGGCAGTGCAGGCTGTCGTCGTCCGTCCCCCCCCCTCACAGGGCGCCGAGCCAAGGGGGCACAAAATAATAACGAAACCTATTTGTCATATTGGGTGTGTGTGCCAAAATTTGTCCTTGCTCAGGTTGCCGTATTGCCCAAATCCGCCCCTGCGTTCAGAGGGAGAGGGCAGGTGTGCAATTAGAGATGGGAGCAGCCGTGACCTGCCCTTGCCTTGTTAGCAAAGCTGGCAGGATTTCTAACAAGGGAAGAATGAACTTCTCATCACCACCAAGAAGAAGTGTGTTTAATTTAATGTATGGACTTCAGAGTAAGTGTATCATTGCAGCAGGCAATTGCCCATGTTCATACGCTCAGGTCTCTGGGCTACTAAATGCCTGTTTGTTGTTGTGACTGACTCTGATGCAGCCAAGCTAGGGCAGATGTTTGGGGGTTTTTTTGGTAATCCTCATCCACAATCCATTGAGCGCCACCATTTCGATTTTCCTCTGCAACATGTTTGGTTCTGATGAAGCCATTCAGGTATAAGCTCTTACCTTTGCTTTATTCATCCAACCGCCTTGGGGCCAATGTAAAAGTGTTTTCTCCCCTCTTTCTCTCCCTCTCCCTCTCTCTGTTTGCAGTTCCGCATCCATCATTTGACTGCAATGCTAATCTGGCTAGAATACACACACACACACTTCCTCCTCCTCCTCTTCTTCTTCTTCTTCTTCTTCAAAATCCAGACAGTGGGTCCTTCCAGACGGTTGCTAATTTGAGGGTGGTATTCAACCACATACTGGCAAATTCAGTTTGTGCAATTAAAGTGAACATGGTGCTCTTGCACAACAGAACTACAGTGATACCCCGGTTTACACACGCTTCAGGTTACATACTCTACTAACCAGAAATAGTACCTCAGGTTAAGAACTTTGCTTCAGGATGAGAACAGAAATTGTGCTCCAACGGGGCAGCGGCAGCGGGAGGCCCCATTAGCTAAAGTGCTGCTTCAGGTTAAGAACAGTTTCAGGTTAAGAATGGACCTCCGGAACGAATCAGGTACTTAACCCGAGGTACCACTGTACTGGCAAATGCTCAATAAACAGCTGATGTTGTATAACCTCCCTGCAAACTCTGTGCAAACCAACCAGAACAAATGCTCAACAGACAGGTTGTCTTAAGTTAGGGCTGCAGTGCTGCCTTTATTTTTGTGCAGAGTGCCTTGTCCCAGTTGCCATTTCTATCACTTTGTGATCCCTAGCCAGCTCAGTTCATGGGCAGGCAGTAGCACTGGAAAAGGCTGAATCCTTGGCTACTGGAGAGTGGAAAGAATTGCAATAAGGCTCCAACCCTGAGAGATAATATTACTAACAGGAATGGAACTGCCTTCTTTTGGGATATATGTTTATAAGAGCGCCTGGAAAGCCAGATATATTTAAACCAGGATCCAGTAATAATCCTGGGTGACTTGTAAGGCTGAAACCTAATCATTCATTTGGGTGATTGCAGACTGGGACTTAGCAGGGGCTCTTCTTGCATTGTCGGGCCTCAGATAAGATGCAAAGGGTTGGCTTCTTCCCTTATCTTGGACCTTCCTTGTGACAATCAGAGGGCGGCTTTTTAAGGAACGGTGTCCCTAAGGATGAGACTCTTTTTGTCAGCCATGCAAAGTATTAAACACTTAAGCAGCCGTGCTAACCTAACCTCTGTACCTACATTCATTTGGAAGTTGGCTAATGGTACATAACATAATATAATAATTGTGACTACAACAACAATAATAACGCCAATGAATTTGCGGCAATCCTTTCCATTTACTGTTGAGCGGGAAGGCTAGCAAATAGACGTAATTGATTATAAGCCAGAGTTTGAAGTCACTGAGCCTTGTGGGCAAATGCCTATTGCAAGGCAAATTGTTGGCTAATCGAGGCATGAAATAGAGTGGCACCAAGTGGAGATTAAATGCTCTAAGGTTCGCCACTGCTGAGGTCGATAACAGTGATGAATTCACTGTGTTATCAAATATAGCCAGGAGCTAAAGTCTCTCTCTCTCTCTGTGTTTTGCTACTTGCATTGTGTCTACCCTCTAAACTGCTCTGGATTTGAGAACTGTTCTGAGATTTTCCAAATTAAGGGTGGTGAGTAAATGACCTAAAAAATATACTAAAGAAAGTACATGCTTGTCTGAGAAATTTTTAGTAAAATTTCTGCAACACAATGTAACACAATACTTGCAGTGGCTTTCCATTGTAAGTGTGTTACTGGGGATGGCTGGATATTACTTCTTTACAGCATTAATTGCCTCTTCACTAAGGGTGGATCTACACGGGGGGGAACGCTATAAATAAGTCAGAAATTAAATTTTTATAGTGAAGGGGAAAAAACGCTATGGGAAATCGCAAAGAATGTTTTTTGCTCTCCAGCGCCATCCTGTGTTGCATGCTTATAATGCATTCAAAACTCTGTTTGTTTGACTAATGGAGCTGAGTCCTAAGTCTGAGGACCAATCTAGATGTGATGGCAGTGGAACCGTTCGTTTAAACAGGGCTCTTTTTAAACAAAAAGGGGACAGAACTTGGTAGCATAATTAGCTGGCCTCAGGGATTGTGGACTTCATTCCTTGCCTGCAGCTCACATGCCTACAGTCTGTGTCTCAAGATGTTCCTTTTCCTCATTCCAGCTGCGAATAAAGTGCTTGGAGAGAGAGCGCAGTGAGGAGGCAGCCATTGGTTTGGGTCAGGATTCAGCATTCCTCACGCACATCATCCTTTTGCTGCTGAGCATATTCTTCCTGCCTTTTTTTCTACATCAGGATTTGCACAATTTTCACAGAGCTGCAAGGGACCACAAGGGCCATCTAGTCCAACCCCCTGCAATGAAAGGAATCTTTTGCCCGACATGGGGCTCAAGCTCACAACCTTGAGATTAAGAGTCTCATGCTCTACTGACTGAGGTACCTGTAGGTGATGGGCCAAATGCCGCCCCAAGTTCCCTCTGGCCAGATCTCAGATCTCATCATAGCCCACATTCAAGCTGGAATACGCCCCGTACTATGGCAATGATGCACGTTTGCATGTTTGCCGTGGTGCAAGATTGGCAGGCAGGTGGAAGCGTCTAGCTTTTGTGTGGCTTGATTGCAACGTCCTTTGCAAAGGTGGGAATCAACCCCATCGTTCCACCCACTTATGCTTCTGATCCCACCCACTTCGCCTCTGGCCCTGCCAGCTGTTTGCTTCTGACGCTCAGAAGGTTATTTGTGAGAAAAAATGTGGTGCTTCAGCTGAAGAAGGGTCCCCACCCCTCTCCTGCTTCAAGAGGGCTTAAGGGAACAAGTCAACAGTGTAAACTTTTCCACTTTAAATTACATGCCCTTCGTTCTTCCAGTGTAGGAAGAATAAGATTTTGCGTACAGCGATCTGAACAAGAGTACTTCCGCTACTGTTAATTTGTGTCAGAACAGTTGATGTTACAGATAGGTAGCCATGTTGGTCTGCTGTAGTTGAAGCAAAATAAAAAAATTCCTTCAAGTAGCACCTTAGAGACAAACAGTTGATGTTATCTTTATTCTTGTTTATAATTACTGGGGCAGCAGAAGATTAGTCACACGTGTAAAAAATAGTTTCAACTGGTAGAAACATTCTCCACCATGAGAAAGGACTCAGAATTGGTTACATGCATGGTGTACATTTAAAGCACATGGCTTGCCCCAGAGAATTATGGGAACTCTTGTTTACCCACCCAGAGAGAGCTACAATTCCAAGCACCCTTGGCAAACCGCAGTTCCCAGGATACCATGTGTGGTGTGGATATGCCCAACCAACTCAAATGAAGTTTTTCTGTTATCAGCTCCATTGATATTGGACTTTTAATGTGTCTCACCTGTGATTTGAATTAAGATATTGTCTGAAAGCCAAAGCAACAACAACCTAGGAACATTCTGAATTAAAATTCTACACCACGTGTCACATTCTCCAATGAAATATTCTGGACATTATTCCCAACTCATTCCAGCTACTTAATTATGCAATGTGTGAAATAGAGGAAAACATGCTTGATATAGTGCTTATGGCTTGATGGCTATTGATAGCAACATGGGTATTTTTATCTTTCCTCTCTTTATATAAGTTTTGGATGTGCACTGGAAAGCGAAACGAAAATATACCCTGTACCAGGCTGCAAATCCTAGATTTGTCTAGGTTGGACTCTTATTTTACTTCCAGTCCACTGTAATCAAGACATTTCAGGGACTTTGAAGGCGCCTGCTCGTGGCTTTACGAGATCAAAAATCACTTTGGCTCTTTTCCTGCTTTCAGAATGCAAACAACGTTTGCAGGCATGGTTGGTGCAACTTTTGCAGTGGCCCAAACATGCATGCACAAACTCCTGTGATGAGGGCAGTGTAGATATAGGAATACTGGAGGGGCTGTGCCCCCGCCCACTCTGCTCATCAACTCCCCACCAACCCCTCCAGAAGACACTTTTATTTGCTGAATTATCTGCCCAATCATCCCCACAAGGCCGGTGTGGTCACGCTGGGTGCCACACTGCAGGGGCGCCAAACAGTGCTGCAGAACGGAGTGCAGGAGGTATGGCGGGGATTTGAACCTGTGACCATCTGCATGCAAACAAGATGCGCTACCATTGAACTATGGCTCCCCCAGGTGTACAACCCAGTTTCTGAGCATGGAATGTCCCCTCTGGATCTTGGCAAGTGTGCTTTTGCTGCCACAGGTCAATGAAACTGCTTTTCTGAAATCCTTTATGCTTTTTTTGGGTGGTGGTGGGGGGGGGAAGCTTCATTTGCATTGTGTTCCCAGTATGAAGAGTAGCAATATCTTTGCAACTGATTTGGTATTGAATTGTCTAGACTAGAAGACAAGAGGCTGAGATATGGTGACTCTGCACAGCTGTGTATTGTTTTGTTGGCCGACATGTTGAAGTATCCAGTCATCCCGATCAAGGCTCAATCCAGTAATCTCTGCTGACTTCCAATCCTGCTCTCGGGTGAAGAGCAAAGCTTAAGGGAGAAAGGATATGATGGTGACGAAAGGAGTTGGCACATACATATTTAGTAAATAGTATAGAGACCGGCTTTATAATGTCTTAAATGCTGAGATTATTTCCTCATTACAGGCTGAGATGCCAACTCTTTCTTTAGTCCTCAACTCCGGGAGTCTTTAAATGAAAGCTTTGTCATAACCTTTTTAGGTTAGATGCCATGTATAGACTTCCTAAACCGTAATTTCAGAAGATCTTAAATTATGAAAGTCTCCAGAGTCTAAATTTGTGGTAACTAGAGATGTACTGGGTGTCTGCCCTTAACAGGTTTTAGCATGGCTGCAGTAGCTTTGAACTAGAGGAGTATGGTACAAAAATGGCCCACAATGTCTAACATTAGCATTGCATAATATTGTCTTTCCGTGTGTGGCTCGCCTCTGTTGACTTTTAATTATTTACTCACGCCTGGGAAGTAATAAAGTGATGATAAGACACACTTGTGGACTGCTTTTCACTTGGATTATTCAAAGGTATCTTCTGTACAATATATTTAAATAGTTGCAGTATTCAATAGACATTGTTACGATTGGCAAACACACCAATCAAACTAACTTGTCAGATGTTATGTGATCATGGTCAAATATTATCCAGTCTTTCAAACAGCTGATGATGCTTGAACAATTGAGGTTTTGCCTACTTGGCAGAATTGCCTTTGAAAACTAGCTTTAAAAAAATGCTATTGCTTTCCATTATTTCTGTTTATAAATTTATTTTTCCTGTTGTTATTATTATTATTACTCTTGGCACACTTTCATAGGTAGTTATTTTTCTTGGAAATATTAATAAATATTGCACAAAGTATTTCCCCCCAACTCTATCTTTTTATAAATTATAGAATCATAGAATGGTAGAGTTGGAAGGGACCCCAAGGGTCATCTTGTCCAACCCCCTGCAATGCAGGAATCTCAGCTAAAGCATCCATGACAGATGGTCATCCATTCTCTGCTTAAAAACCTCCAGGGAAGGAGGGTCCACAACCTCCCAAGGGAGACTGTTCCACTGTTGAACAGCTCTTCCTGTCAGAACGTTTTCCCACATGTTTAGTCACGATTCCCAGGTAAGATCCTCCCCCTAGTGTGTGGGCAGGGAGGTCCCTCCCCCTACCTGGCCTGATCACCTTGGCAACACCTCCCCAGGCGGGATTGGGCAACTGGCTGAGGTAGGTGGAGACCTCCAGGTACCCCACCTGGGGAAGGTGAAGCCAAGCCTGTGTTAATGGTGCTGCATAGGGTCCAGGGGGCTGTGCGCGACCACGCAAAGGGTGCCCCCCATTTAATGTGGGGAGCGGTCATTCTTGTAACTTGAAGCTGTTGGTTCAAGTCCAGCCCTCCAGAGCAGGAGAAAGCAAGCTTGTTCCTTCTTCTATGTGACAGCCCTTGAGATAGTCGTATGTATGTATGTATGTATGTATGTATGTATGTATGTATGTAATCCAGAAATGTTTTGTGTCTTCATTTTTACCAGAAATCTTGCATATTCCAGCGCAGGAAAGATATACTTATCTTTTTTTCTTCTTCTTAAAGAATAAGCCTGCATGTTCTAGTGTTAAAAAAAAGAAAGAAAGAAAAAGAAAACCATTAATTTTGTGAACCAGCACTCCATCAGAGAGATCCGGTTGCAAACCCTTTCCCTACAAATCAATTTGAGTTTTGCATTGTTACACTAAGTGAAAAGTTAATGATTCATTGCTGTGTGTATAAGATGACCACATTATTTGTGCTTGAGGGCTTCCCACAGGCATCTGGTTGACCACTGTGAAAACAGGATGCTGTGCAAGAGCACAGGCCTTTGGCCTGATCCAGCAAGCACTTCCTTATGTGAAAGGAACATTATCAAACCCCAATCAAAACGTTTGTCTTCATATTTCACATTTATGTTGTTGTTTTCTTGGCGTTCTTGGTAGCTCCTCTAGTTCCACGCAGCTGCTTCTTCCGAGTTACCTATTGACTTAAAAGGTGTGACCGCACCCAGTGGCAGAGGAACCCTTTCCGGCACCCAGGGTGGGATGCTGAGGGATGGGGCAAACCACCCGGCGGCGCATGTGCGACATCTGCATGGACTGCGCATGCGCAGCAGCCCGTACGGATGCTACGCGAACGGTGCCCATACTAACTGTGCATGCGCCCTCGGCTGCTCTACAGCTGGGGGGGAGCAGCTGTCCATCTTGTCAACCCCCCTAGAGTGGTGCCCAGGGCGGACCACCCCTCCGCCCCCCTTCGTACGCCCCTGATCGCACCCATGAGCTTTGCCATGTTGCTGAGAATGCAAGGACACTAATCCTCATAGCTGCTTCCCATCTCCCAGTTTGGCATCTTGGGAAGGCTCCTTATCAAGTCAGGGGGTGCAATTCAACATTGCACTTGTTCCATCTGTGCAAGCAGTTCGGCTTGCCAGACAGAATGACACACACACACATCCCACCCCGCATGCCGTTTTAGGGGTTCTGCCACCCCCCACCCCCGTTTGCAGAGGATGTGGGTGGCATGAAGCACTACTGTGCAAGATGAGCACCTTTCTAGAGATGATGTCATTATCCATTGTGCACTTCAGGACTTGAAACGCATGTAGGGTGGTGAGACCCACACCTTCAGCTGAAATCCTGGTCGGTGGCTCTGTGAGAATACAGCAGAAGCAAAGCAGAAAGTTGAGTACACAGTGTCTGTAAAGAACAGGCAGCATGTTCTTTTCCCTGTGAATAACAATGCAGGCAAGGTGTTTCTGCCATGGGAAAGTTCTGGTCAGGCAATATCAACAGAATTACCCAGAGTCCTGAAAACTAGACAGGACAGGGATTGCTTATACCCTCCTCTGCAAATAACATAAGTTCCACCTGACCTTAAAGGCTGTGCACTCAAACACACCTCTGGAAAAAGTAACATGCCCACCAATATCAGACCCTCCAAGTGTCCCTCTTTTCCAGGGGCAGGCCTGGATTTACAGCAGCCATCCCGGTTTCTGATTTGATCCCGGAATGTCCCACTTTTCTTTAGGACATCCCTATTTCATTGGAGAAATGTTGGAGGGTATGAAGTTATGCGACCCCCCTGAGCCAAGGAGATAAGTAACTGTATAACCTTTAGAAGACATCTGAAGGCAGCCTTGTATAGGGAAGTTTGTTTTAATGTTTTATGCTTTATTATGTTTTTATATAAATTAAGGGGTGGCAGAGATTTTTCATGGAATCCTACAATGAAACAAATGAGCCCATCCTTTTCCAACCTTGCGATTCTTCCTTGGGTAAGTAGGAGCATGTGGAGATGAGCTCCAATGGATCACAGTCATGGAGGTCCAGTGCTCTTCTTCAACAAGGAAGGGTCTGGCTCAGAGGAGCCCCAAAGGTCACCAGCTAGTCTTTGATTCAGTTGTTTTGAGGCCCAGAAAAAGGGCCAAAATGTTTGGGTGGACTGACCCAGGGAAGCTTAACAGCACACATGTGATTCTTGACATGGTTGTTGGAGGCCTCCTTCCTCTGTTCATTTACCTTGGGCAAGGCTTTATAGGTTGCTCAATCAAGCAAAGCATCCTCTCTGTTTATAGGGCTTCGTATCCCAAGGAGACTCCTGCCCTCTCTGTCTGGCCCTCAGGACTCTCCCCAGACCACACCACTTCTCCTGAGGCCATGTCCCTCAGCAGTCTTGCTTCACAGCCTCGAGTGTTTTTTTTTTTTTTTTTGCCTGACTGGAATGTGCCCTTGAACTCTGATGATATCTTTTGCTTGCCTAGATGAGGGATGAGAGGTCTGTGTAGAAACCATCATATGATACAAAGGTAAATTGTAAATTTGTTGCCTCTGGCTCTGCACAAAAGCTTGTCCAGAAACAAAAAAAATGCAGTCCTCTGGCTGACACAGGTTCCCTCACCATTGGCTAATGTATTCCTTCCTCTTCCTTTAAGTCTTCAAACTCTGAAGTTACCTCACAGGGAACCTGATTCTTCATGCGCTTGCCAACACACTGTTGACAGGAACAAGAGGAGGACAGGATCAGACTGGTAGGGAATGAGCAACACTAGTGCTATTTGAGTAGCTATAGCAACTAGGGAGGAAAATTGTGAGTTCTATGGTTCGCAAGTGATAGAGGGATAAGGAGAGGCCTTAGTTGCATAAATTGTGGCAGGTCTGCTGCTCTTCCCAAAAGTAATGGCCTACCTGACTCAAAGGTGACGGCTTCAAGCTTAGTAAAGCATTCCCTTTCACCGCTGTGTACCAGAAGGGATTTCAGCAGGTTTACCTGGCATTATATACTACACCTGCTGAAATGCCACTTCCTATACTTGGGGTGGACAGAAGGTAGGGTGGTAGATCTTTGGATGATTTGAAGTTGACCATCAAGGATGCTAGACTCCCAATATTTAACAATGACAACAACAAAATGCCCCCATCCCTCCACATTACAGTGCTGAAATGAAGGAAACGGAAGCAAAGGTTACCAGGATTGGATTGTTGTGTGGAAGAGCTGCAAGGTCCATTCAGTTCTGGGATTTAGAACTATTTCCTGGTCACAAAGTTCTTTAATTCTAAGTGGACATCTTTTGTACCTGGATCCAGTTAGATCTTGGGGTTCAGTGGGGGGCGGTGAAATGAAGTTGGTTCTCACAAGCTGAAGGCTGCTCTCACCTCTGTTCCACACAGTTGTTGGAAGTGTGGGAGCTCTGTCAACTTTTTCATCCAACTGCCCATGTGTTCTGGGAGGAATACAGAACCTGGGTGACTGTGTCACAATTAGCACACAGTGTGCATATTTTAATTTAGAAACGGCGAGCGATGCCTGCTTAGCTGACTCTTGTGTGCCTAAATAAAGCTAGCAACCTAGGAGAGTGAAAATTATTACCTAGCATACAAATTATAGAGAATATATGCAAATATACATAACAAACACGACTCCTAGTGAAACAGAACTTGCTTTTAAGGTTGCGGCAGAATTGCCACTCCTAATCTCTTAAACATTTGATTGATTGATTGATTGATTGATTGATTGATTGATTGCCCTGAAGGGTTTCCAAATGTTTCCCCTGAGGCTTGGGAGTTCTTAAAGAACGGGGCAGGACTCCTTAGTAAAACTGGGAAAGGCTCAGGGGCCTCTTGCTCATCACATCAAATATATGTGCCTGATAATTGCGACCATAGAATAGAATAGAAATGTAATAAATTTAGTAAATTCCATGTGATTAAATCCATGGACAGGACATTTGGGACATTTAATTACATAAATAAGCCGTTTGTAAAGGCATTTATATATTTAATTTACACTCTGGGTTTTTGTTTTTTTAAATATTAACGGGCACTCAGAATGTCTTGCCATAAAATGACAAAGAGTATCTGATTCATTTGGAAGAGTGTTGAATATGCTTGGATCTGGATCTGGATCTGACACGTGGCTTGCTTGTGGCGTGTAGGAACTCTTAAAACGGGGCATTTTCATATAAGGACTCTACCTAAAAACATCAAGGTTCTGAAACCGGAGTAAAAGGCATAAATGTGCACATAAATGGATTTAGCTTGCCTGCTTCGCATAACCTGTGTAGTTGCATGATTTGACTTTCGAAGGTGAGAAATATTTGTTTGGGACAGCTTCCTTATCCATGGCAACTCCAAGATGGCACCACTCCTATCATCCATTTTTTTTAACCTTCCTTTCTTTTTCTCTCCCCCTAGGATGCCATACTCTAATCCAGGATGAATGAATGTCACTATGATAAGCGCATGGACTTCTTCTATAACAGGAGTAATACAGCCACAGCAGATGAGTGGACGGGGACAACTCTCGTCATTGTGTTATGTTTTGGGGCCTTCTTCTGCCTCTTCATTTTCATCTCCAATTCACTGGTCATAGCCGCTGTGGTCAAAAACAAGAAGTTCCACTTCCCTTTCTACTACCTGCTAGCCAACCTAGCAGCTGCGGACTTCTTTGCAGGCATCGCTTATGTATTCTTGATGTTCAACACTGGCCCAGTCTCCAAAACGTTAACTGTTAACAGGTGGTTTTTGCGACAGGGACTTCTGGACACGAGCCTGACGGCTTCTCTGGCCAACTTGCTAGTAATTGCCGTTGAGCGCCACTTGTCTGTTGTTCGGATGAGGGTCCACAGCAACCTCACAAAGAAGAGGGTCACCTTTTTCATTTTGTTGATCTGGGCCATAGCTATTTTCATGGGGGCGGTGCCCACCTTGGGCTGGAACTGCCTCTGTGACATCTCAACCTGCTCTTCGCTGGCTCCTATTTATAGCAGGAGTTACTTGATATTTTGGACCGTCTCCAACCTGGGGGTTTTCTTCATCATGGTGGTGGTGTACATAAGAATCTACATGTACGTCCAGAGGAAAACAAATGTTTTATCTCCGCACACGAGTGGATCCATCAGCCGCAGGAGGACTCCAATGAAACTTATGAAGACAGTCATGGCGGTCTTAGGTAAGAGGATGTGGAGGGCAGATGTGCTTGTGTTGTATCATCATCATCATCATTCAGTTTGAGAAGGTTGGTAGATCTTGGCTGAGCCATCTGTGGTTACATTTCCGGTGATTGGTCCTCATCATAGGACGGGGGCTCTGAGATGGTGGGATGGAAACTCACCATGTGTCTTCAGCTGCAAGAGGGTGTTATTACTCCATGCCCCATCCTTTCTCTTGGATCTATGTTTGTGGTGCCATGGGAGGCCCACACAGCCATTGACCTGATTCTTGGCCTTGGGCTGCTTATGAATCATTAGGCTGCTTATGAATAATAACCAGCTTTAGTTTACAAAGTGGCTAGTCAAAGCCATTTAACCTGCAGATGGAGGATGTATCTACCTGCAAGCTTCTTGCATTCCCAGCATGGTGCTTTGCTGAAAAATTATAAATGTGAGGTATGGTAACACCACCCCACTCTCCAAATGCAATATCTTAGGACAGGCATAGACAAACTCGAACCTCCAGATGTTTTGGGACTACAACTCCCATCATCCATAGCCAAAAGGACCAATGGTCAGGGATGATGGGAACTGTAGTCTCAAAACATCTGGAGGGCCGAGTTTGCCAATGCTTGTCTTAGGAGGTGGCTTGTGCATTTTCCCTCCTGTAGGGTTTCTGACATTCATGCTGATAGCTTGACTTCACACCCAACCTTACTATTCAGCTGTAGGGTTTGTGGTAGTCATGCACAGGGATGGACAGATCTGTCAATTTTGGCTCTCTCGGTTCCTCATTTTTCCAGTTTTAAATTTGGTTCTCCACATTTCTGCAGCCAAAAATAAAACCATAAAGAAAATTCATCAGCATTTTAGTGTGAATTCATAAACACATTTTTACATGCCGTTTTGACTACTTCTTTGCTATCATTTTCTCCTAATACAATGCATCATTTGCATGTTTTTTTTCTTTTATTAATACTGTATGTTCATTTTATGCACACTTTCCTCTAATATATGCATTTTAGTCAACATTTGTTTGGTGAACTGCATCACAAAATTTGTAGAAGCTGCGTTTTGGTTCTCATATTGTTTCATAAAGTGCAAATTTGATAGCTTTAAATACAAGCTGAATTGAATTTTAACCCCATCCCTAGGTCATGCACAGGTGGTGGATACACTGATGGGAAACCTAAGAACTAGGAATAGCAGCAATATGTCTGATTGCCTTAATTGGCACCAACAGCTTTGCAACAAACAGCAAAGGATCCCAAGAGGAAGCCCAAAGTCTCACAAAATGTATGAGGCATGTCAGTATACTTGGTAGTAGTACAAGGAAAAAATTAGGTTGAAATCAGGCTTTAACCTAAATATATGGTCATCTGAGATGAGTTGGAATTGCCTCCAGGCACACCAGCTCTTGTAAACTTGGGGGGGTGGGTAGGGGAAGAGACGCTAGTTCACTCTGTCTGGCTAATAATAATAATAATAAATTTCTTACACACCCTTCACTCTAACGTCCTGGCCATAAATGATGTGGCTGGGCTGATGCCCTGGTTTTTAAAAATAAACAAACCAACCAACCTGTGGGCTTGTTAACTTTTGTCCACTGCATCCCAAAATATTGAGATGGGTTCAATCTACTCCATAACCCTTTTTTTGTGGTTATCCTTTCAGCTACAGCTTTAGGAAGGCTATAGGATGGGTATGGTTTGAGTAAAATGAGGATGGGAGTCGGGGGGTGGGGTGGAACGTGGGGGTTTCATTCAGTGCCTTTTGCCACAATTCAGCCACAGTATTAAGAGGAAGGTTTGGTCCCTTCCAACTTGAAATGCTGTCCTTTTATAAGTAAGGCCAGTCTAGAATCTCTCTGGTGGTTTATTGGCACTTAGCTTCCCTTGTTTATAAAGTGTATCACCTTCTACCCATTCCCTCTCCCCAGAGGTCATTCTCCTCACAATCATTATATTGCTCTGTCCCTAGTACCCAGGTTCTGAAAACCTGCTGAGATGGAGCCTCTATTCTAATTACTGGCAGGTGAACCCTGTCCCATGATTGGAAGACTCCAAATACAGCTTCCTTCCCTGGTGTAGTACCTTCTTGTTTATCTTGGGCTACAACTTCCTGTTGTCCTTGGCCATGCTAGCTAAGGGGCTGATGGGAGCTGCAAGCCAGAACATCCGGAGGGCACCAGGTTGAAGGTTGGGGAAGGCTGTTATACAAAACACCTTTATAACCAAACCAAATCTAGTATTGAATTTTCATTCTCACCTGCTTGGGCATCTACAGTGTGCAGTGCAAATATTATAACAGTCAAGGAATGCTAAGTGAGATGAGGTGACCCTGAGCATCTTGCCATGGCTTTTATTCATGTTGCAATTGCCTGTCAGGCACCGAATAGCTTCTTTCATAACCATGCCATGTCCTTTTCACAGGAGGTAACAAAAGAAAGCATTGCTGTGCCTTGGGGGAGACCGCTACTGTGACCCTATTGTAACATTGCAAGATATCTGTAACATGGAGGACGGCCTCTCTTTTCATAGTCCGAATGCTTCGCCCATTTATCTATTGAA
This sequence comes from Podarcis liolepis, assembly GCF_965112155.1. Classification (NCBI taxonomy): domain Eukaryota; kingdom Metazoa; phylum Chordata; class Lepidosauria; order Squamata; family Lacertidae; genus Podarcis; species Podarcis liolepis. Next base: position 69,774,755 of record NC_139559.1, on the reverse strand, counting down.
TGCCAGACCCAAGGACTCCGCTGCTTAGGTCTGGCATCAGAATTTCTCAAGGAGGCCTTGTTTTCTCGTAGCGCAACACAAAGTATGTGTGGGAAAGGCGGAGGGGGACGGGGACCCAGCTATTAGATCTAAACAAATACATTGTGGTTGACATAGTGAATTCAAAGTAGGGATTGTCTTCTACAATACAGCTGTCCCATTGCGAGGCACGTTTGTTTTTCCACTGGGTCAATTCAGCTGACTTTAGTAGATACAAAACGATAGCTTTGGGTAGAGCAGTCCCCCCCCCCCAACTTGGGGCTCCAGCTGCTTTTGGACTACAATTCCCATCGTCCTTGACCACCGGTTCTGCTAGCTAGGGATGATGGGAGTTGTAGTCCAAAAACAGCTGGAGATCTAAGTTTGGGAAGCACTTGGGTAGATGGACATAGCAAGCTGCCTTATACTGAGTCAAGCCATTGGCCCATCTAGTTCAGTACTGTGTACTCTGGCTGGCAGCAGCTCTCCATGGTTTCAGATGGGGTTCTTCCCAGCCCTACCTGGAGATGCCTTGGATTGAAACTGGGACCTGTTGTATGCAAAGCACACTTACCATTTTACCACTGAGCTATGTCCCTACCCCATATAGTCTTATATTATTGACTATTACCATTGGTAGGAGGCAACACAATCTGTTTGCTTAAAGCAAAACCATGATGTGCATTCTGGGAGGTTAGAAATCCTCCCACGCCTCTCTCTTTTCTTCCCTGGGTGGTTTACATTTCCTCTCCTTCTTTTCCCTGCCTGTTTGGACATGCTGGGAGACAGGTTACAGGACACCAGAACCAACACAGTCCCAGCAAAAGCTTTGCTCTCTTATTTGTCAAATCTTACGCATCTATAGCATCAAGATGTGTTTTGAGCCATGGTTTGCTCAGGCTTCTTAGCCCCATAATTTTTCTTCAGGAATGCCGAAGTCACAGAAAAAAGCAACATCACCTTTCTCTTACTGCTGAGTAATCCACAATAAATGGCCACACTTCTGATATCAGAGAAAGACTTTCTAAAGTTAGAGGGTGTGGGAATTTCTTTTTAGTGACTTTTAACTATACTACTACAAGGAGCAGGTTACAAATGGAAGAAGGGCTTTATGGTTTGGTTGTGTGTATGTACCTAGATAATTGTATTTCGGGGGCTTTGTGGTTTGTTTGTTTGTTTGTTCATGTGTGTGCGTGTGCATGTGCACAGATGCATTGCGCCTCCCATCTCCTGATGGCTGGAACATGTCCACTGTGAGGGGCATATCTTCAACCCTCTCAGTGCAGTACTTCCTCTTCCTGTATGAGGGAACGTCATCCATTCACTTATAAGGGAGAGGACAAAGAAGTACAGGGTACCTCGGTCTACGAACTTAATTCATTCTGGAAGTCCGTTCTTAACCCAAAGTATTCTTAAACCGAGGTGCGCTTTCCCTACAGAGGCTGGTGCCCTTCAACCGTTTGGCTTCCAAGGCAACGTTTGCTAGCCGGAACACCTACTTCCGGTTTTGCGGAGTTCGTTGCCCAAATAGTTCGTTAACAGGGCTGTTCATAGACTGAGGTACCACTGTACACCTAGTGGGGAGTGGGGTACTATCTTGGGTCAATATCAAACTTGCCTTTGGTGATTCCGGTTCCTAGAGTTCCGGCTAGCTTTTGCTGTATCTTGGCGGTGACCTAGATTGTGCCCTTTTGACTTTGTCAGTGGAGAATCCTTGCTTAGAGCTAACATTTCTCTGCATAGCCTGAGGTCTTCTGATGCCATTTCAGATTGTGGTGCCAATCAGGGACTGCCAACGTGTTGCCCTCCAGATCCTATTAAGACTGCTACCCCTGTGCTACAGTGAGGCATAACCTTTAAAAAATAGTTTTTAAATACAGAGAAGATGCAACCCTAAATACCTACCATAAGCTTTTGAACTCTATATATCTACGACCCACCCACAAAACTATTGCACTTTTTACCAGCAGCATGGCAGGCTGAAATTTAAGAAGCGAATACTGTTTTCCTGGCCTGAATACACAGTGATAACGAGAACTTCAGTTGCTGAATTTCTGCAGTCATTACAGGGGCAAAGAGTCTTGCCAGGGAAAGGGGGCTTCAACCTTAATTCTGAAAACTTGTAGCGGCAATTGGTTTTTATTACTTAGTTTTTAAAGATACCTGAGCAGGAAAGCAAGTAGAACGAATACCCAATAAGCCTTCCTCAAATAAGTACTGCTAACAAGAATTGCAATTGCCTCTGGATGAAAGGCTCCCAGTGCACATATTTGCACTGATTCAAGTATGTTTTGCTGCCTTTCAGTGGGAGAGCAGAGCCCGCTGGTGCAAACCGCTTGTAAAATAATGCACTGCCGTGACTTTACCCAGCTCATACCGAAATGGATGGCAACGCTCTCCATAAATTTTGGCAGGGCCAGATAAGGGCTTAGTTTCGCAGCAAGCTATAGCCTATTAATTTGCTCAGGAGAGCAGCATTTTCACTCCAGTCAGACGTCATGCCAGTTGCTTTTCAGATGTTTCTGATTCCTTCTCCTATTATGTTGGGAGATTAGAATCTAGCTGGGTTTCTTTAAATGACAGTTTCCACTCTCTGGAAACTACGTATTTTAGTCACAATGCCTTCAATTTATTTTGAGTGCCTTCCTTTTTATCTGAAACGGTTTTCTGGTTGTCAGCCGTGGAAGATGTTTAGACTTGTAGCCTGTGTGAGAATTCATTTCATATTTCCATTTCCTAGAAAACAGACCAGAAATAGTTCTGCATTATTGCCATTCTGCCTGCTTCTTTTTGTTCCAATGTGATACCAACATCTAGATTACAAGAACCCTTTCTAGGCTGCCTTTTTCAGCATCCTGTTTTCCAGAGCTAACCTGATCCATAAATAAGGGCTAGCTGACCCTCTTATTCTACTGCTCCCCAGCAGCTGGCATTCAGAGCCATGGTGCCTCTCATCTTGTTTTACAGCCACCAATAGTTGTATCCTCCCCTACAAAAAACTTTCCAATTTGATAGTCCTCATTCGCTACATCTTGTGGTGGTGAGTTCCTTGGCTTAGCTGTGCTCAGTGGGAAGAGGCACTTCCTCTGTCCTGGCCCACATCTACACTTTTCAACTTTATTGGTTGACCCCATGTCCCAGAATTACGAGAAAAAGAAGAAAAACTCTTATCCGCTCATTGTCTTATTATTATGATTGACTAGCAAATATTTCCACCGAGTCAATTTTATCATGCGCTCTCATATCTTTGGATAATGATAGCAGTCTTCTTGGGAGGCTTACCCAATCGAGTGGTAGAGAAATTTAGATAACGTTAGACAGAAATAACTTGCTGTGGTTGCCAGTTCCATTGACCTACGTGTGCAATGTCTGTGTTACTCTGACCCTTGGACAGATAGGGGAGAGCCCTATCATCGACCCTTTTGTTCTTCTTCTTGCTCCTTTCCCCTCGTGATTCCCCGCTCCCACTTGAGTTTCCCTTAAGAACACAGCATGGATCCCAACCCACAATTCCATAGTCCCCAGCTTTTTCTTTGTCCTTGACGTGGTCAGATCCAGATTTAGCAGAAAGTGATCCAGATAACCGCTTGTCTATTCAAATATCCACTCAACAGATGCTTCATTGCGTTTGATGGTTGTGTTGTTCCCTGCTTTTTCCTCTGAAATGAAGCCTAAAGTAGTTAATAAGTACAATCAATCAATTGCACAAGTAATCTATGAATAGAGGCACAGTGGTCCAATGTGCACGTAATGCCAAACCATGGTTTAGTTCAGAAGCCTTTGCAAACCTAGGCGATACTTTGGGCTCAAGCACTCCCCTCTCATGTTACCCCTGCAGTCAGGAGGCAGAAATAAACCAGTATTCAGTTGCACTTTAAGCAGTCCAGGTGATCAGGAATTCACTGTGCTTTCAGTTTCATTCCTTGCCATGTGAACTACGAAACGTGGTTTAAAAGGCACACTCATCAATTTTAAAACAAGCCAACTTCCAACAATGGGTTGATACGCGGCTGGCTTGTTTAACAAGTAGGTGTTTTACGCGGCTGGATCAGTGGCGTAGCGTGGGTTGTCAGCACCCAGGGCAAGGCAAGTAATTTGCGCCCCCTAACCCATGGATTTGCACCCCCTAACCCGTGGATTTGCGCCCCCTAACCCCCAGATGTTGTGCCCGGTGCGGCCGGCCCCCCCTGCACCCCCCACGCTACGCCACTGGGCTGGATCATGATAAAGAGGTTTATAAAATAAAATATTTTCTTCCTTTCTTATAATAGTAGAACTCAGGATCACCTAATCAGTTGCCTATAGGTTTGCAGGCAAGAAAATAAAGTGTGCTGTTGTCTCATGAAATTCACTACTCTTCCATACTCTTCTAGACTCTCAAAAGTTTGTGAGCATGCTCAGACCTCGTTGAGCTACACATCCATGGTGGAAAGGTTTATTTAGCCAGTGCAGCTACAGTCGTATCTTGGTTTTCAAACAGCTTAGTTCTCGAACGTTTTGGCTCCCTAATGCTGCAAACCTGGAAGTGAGTGTTCCGGTTTGCGAACTATTTTTGGAAGCTGAACGTTTGACGGGGCTTCTGTGGCTTCCGATTGGCTACAGGAGCTTCCTGCAGCCAATCAGAAGCCTTGCTTTGGTTTCCGAACGTTTTGGAAGTCAAACGGACCTCCAGAACGGATTCCACTCGACTTCCAAGGTATGATTGTAAATGGAAATGTCACCTACGGTAGGAATTCACATCTAAGGATGAATAGGAGGTCATGTTGAGTGAGCTTTCAGCGGTCTCCTGTTGGCTGCTCTTAAAAACACAGGACAGGACTGGATGAATATTTCGTCTGCTCCAGCAACAGTGTTGCTGTTTTTTTCATGTTGTAGATGCTTCACTACATGTAGCTTGCGCAGAAGCATCCCAGTGAAAAATGCAAAGCAGCCTTTTGAAAGGAAAGGAGGTGACATTCCAGGCAAGTCCACACATGACCTTGGTTTTTGCTAAGCTGAAGAGTGATCGGCAGTCTGTCCTAACATGCTTATATTTGAGCAGAAATGATGCTTGCAGAAACCAAAAAGTAAATAAAAAGGTCTCTCTCTCTGTATAAATTCGTATTGCTTACGTCTATATAGCTTACACTGACATTTTTTGTATTGTGCAAATGAACTGAGTAGCTGTTTCAAAAGTGATCGAGATGTACTTGGCCTTGGACTTGTCCTGTACGTGGGAGGCAGGGAGGGACAGGGCAGAGCCACACCATACAGTTAAAGTACATTTAAAGCACCTCAACCCCCCCAAATCCTGTAGTTTCCACCTTATAGAGCTACAGTTCCTAGTACCCGTGTCAAACTTACAGTTCCCAGGATTCTTTGAGGAACGGCATGTGCTTTGAATTTACGGCATTGATCTGCCCACAGTTAGGTCTCACCGCCATACGCATTTCTTACAATGCCTGCAACACTGATAGGGGAATTGAAATAAAGCTGCCCATTTCAAGGTGACTGCAGGACTGGGATTTGAACTCTTGTCCCCGTTCAGATTAGGTTTCCATTGCCCTACATTTGCATGGTTTGTGGGCGGGGAAACAGAGCGCTGGCATAACTTGCTGGAATATTTCTTTGCCGGCTTTAGGGGAGAAGGGAAAAGGCTTCCTAAAATGTAAGCTTTTGACTTTGATTTTTTTAAACAACAACAACAACACATAAATGGGCAGCACTTCCTCTGTGCGTCCTCTGCAGCCTGCCTTTTGTGCAGAGCTGTAATTTTCCTATTTTTGTAAAATAGGCAGCAATTGTGGCTTGAGCTAAGCACATGCTCGTTTGTGCATTAGCTCTGGCCTCTCTCCCTCCTTCTCTTTCTCTCTCTTTTTGCACTAAGAAGCATGGAATGACAAACCGGCAATGCCGGCACCAGAGATGAAAGAGCGATACAATTAGCCTGTTCCATAAATATTAATTGAGTTTGTCTGTTTTACTGTGTGGTTTTAGTCTTCCTGATTTGTTGGTTGCTCTGGGAACCCAGCAGGGTTGATGAACGAAATACAAATTTATGAAATAAAAGAAATGCAGTGCTCGTGTGTGTTGGTTCATCGATTCTGACCAGCGTCACCAACCTGCATGCTTGCCTGGTCTGCACATTGTTCTGGGAGGTGTTTTGAGGCAGGAGATAAATATTGCAAACGGGCTGTTGCTCTATCACAAATGGGCGACGAACCACAGTTTTTCTCAACTTATTGCAAGAAAGAAATTCGACTCGGTTTGCATTTGAAGGTGAACTTCCCAAATTTGCACTTTTTGAAACAATCCTCAAATTGAAACACAGCCATCCTTCAAAATCCAAATTTCTCTGAATTTTGCAACGTGGTTTTCCATGCATATACCAGGGTTGCTGAGGTCGGGGAGAGGGATGAACCCGTGTTTGTCTTGAGCAGCAGCTGCCTCCTCCAGTGACGGCTGTGAAGGAAGCATCCCATGGCCTCTCCATGGCCGCTGCTGCCAGCTTCCTCCCTTGGGCAGCTTGAAGCAACTGCTGGAGAGCAGGCAATGAGGAGAAGAGGCTGCCATCGCCAGCAAGGCCCAGTCCCGCTTAATGTGCTGGCTCTGAGGGGCAGGCAGAGGGTAGGGCTGCCCTGGGCGGGAAGAAAGGGGGAGTAGAGCAGAGTCTCTTTTCTTCTTTTAATGCTTTGTATGTCCATGTTTAATCTTGCTCCTTTCTAAAATTTATGTACAGTGGTACCTCGGGTTAAATATGCTTCAGGTTACAGACGCTTCAGGTTACAGACTCCGCTAACCCAGAAATAGTACCTCAGGTTAAGAACTTTGCTTCAGGATGAGAACAGAAATCATGCTCTAGCGGCACGGCGGCAGTGGGAGGCCCCATTAGCTAAAGTGGTGCTTCAGGTTAAGAACAGTTTCAGGTTAAGAACGGACCTCCGGAACGAATTAAGTACTTAACCCGAGGTACCACTATATTGGTACATGTTTTTCGTTTTGTAAATCTACCAAAGAATGAAATAAAATCTGGATTAAGTGGTTTTCTCAAGACAGTGGGGGGTGGGTGTTCTGTGTCCCGTTGGTGATGTAAATGCTCTGTGGCAGGGGGAGGTCTGTGTGGCAAAAAATGGGTGGTTGAAGGGGGTCAGTTGAGGGGCGAGTGAGAAATGTTCCTGTTTTCATCTGAGGAAGATTGGAGGCTATGTAGTCCTCTTTGTCTTGTCCTAAGCCCAAATGCTTAATGCAGCAAAATGCAAACAAATGAACAAATCCAAACAAATTGAAACAAACAAACAAACAAACAGATCCATTCTTTCTCTCTCTGATAGGTGCCTTTGTTGTGTGCTGGACTCCCGGCCTCGTCGTCCTTCTTCTCGACGGCTTGAACTGCACTCGTTGTGAGGTACAGAATGTGAAGCGGTGGTTCCTCCTCCTGGCCCTTCTGAACTCTGTCATGAACCCCATCATTTACTCGTACAAAGACGACGAGATGTCGAGCACGATGAGGCGCATGATCTGCTGCTCTTTTGAGGAGAGGCCGGAGCGCCGGTCTTCGCGGATCCCCTCCACGGTGCTGAACAGGAGTATGGACACCTCTAGTCAATACTTAGAAAATGGCATCACCCAAGGGACAATCAGTGGCAAAGGAAACACCTGAGCCACACTCTCTCGTTCTTCCTCCTTAAGAAGTGGACTGTGGCTTGTGCAGCGGATGCAAGCGGACCGAGCACTGAACCAGCTGGGTTCATAATCCCGAAACAGCAGAAGTGTATACTCTGTGTGCCAGGAAACCCAAACCCCAGGGTGGCCTGACATCATTGTAAATAATTATTGGATGAGAGGCGGAATATGCTGGAAGGGATGGAGAAGAATAGAAGGAGTGGACTTATTCTGCAGTGTGTTTTTAAAGTTGGAAAACTGTACAACCGGCATTGTGGAGTCCTCATTCTTCAGAGGCCAAGTTACCGCTGTGTGTGGCATATACCACTACAGACTGCTGAGATGAGGCTGGTTCTCACATCTAAATGCTTAGCTATCTATACCTATTATCTATCTGTCTATCATCTCCACATAGAGAACTAGGATATCAGGCAGAAGAGTTGTAAACTAGCTTTCTGAGTCATGTTTTATTTCTCTCCGTGGAAATATTTTTATTTTATTTTATTTTAGTTGTTGTATGGAGGGCTATTCAATACTGTGAGATCCAGACCAAAGTTGCAGCCTGTCCCTACGCATGTTTACATTGGAGTATGTGCCATTTTGCTCAGTGGGGGTTTGCTTCCAAATGATATGCATTGCTTCGGATTGCAGCCCTAAAGCCCTTTTGAACTCAGTGGGACTTGCTCCCGAGTAACCATATATCGGACTGGGCTCTTCAGTCTCCTGTGTGGTACGGTGTTTGTGCTCCTCCAGTAAACATTTTTATAAATATTTTTCATGGCGTAACAGGGTTGCAAAACCAAAACTGGTCATATTTGGCTCCCCTGCCCCATCCCAGTAAATGTAATGATTTCTGAGCATCCTGATTTTCCTTCCAAGCTGTGATTATGGGGTGGGGGAGTTCATGAGATTTCTGCAATAAACTAATTGCACGCAAAGGCAGCCAGTCTCCCAATAACATATTATTCCGTGCGTATGCAACATTTGTGACTTGTTCGTAGGGACAGAACTGTTTGCTCTTAAAGAAACAAGCCAAATAATCACTGTCTGCTTCAGTTGAAGGTGGGACAATGAGGATTGATGGTGGTATTTTTAAGCCTCTGATCTTACCTTTCAGCTGTCACAAGTTCAGGCCTCAGTTGCTAGCACAAAAGATGTTGGAAGTTTGGTTATTAAATTTGAGTTTCTGAAAAGTCCCGGCTTAAAAAAAAAAAGGATTTAGACTGTTGTGTGGTGAAAGTTAGACCTGTATAACAGAGACATAAGCAAGAATATATGTGCACTTTGTGATTTATGGATTGAATCCTTTCAAGTTAGTGAGGGGAAAACTTCTTGCAAAGGCATGGGATCATACTTTTTGTTATTTCAAAGTATTTTTTATGTGCATAGGTTAATTTTCACACTGTACTTCTTAAGTGGTTTTATCTCCTGTGGACTGTGTGTGAGATCAGTGGTATACTTCAGGCGATGGTACAGAATTGTAAATAAATGCAATGCTTTATATCTGAGTTTGGGTACCTCATTTTTTGGGGGACCATCTTCAGACACTGGGATTTTTCTAGAAGCAATGCAGACACCTTTCCCTCTAAATGCTGCCAGAAATCAGGACCAGAATTTGCCGCCTACCTTGGGGAGAGAAATACCACTTCTTAGCATGTGCTAATTTATTCAAATTCATGAATGTTTAAAATTATGCATCTCCTAGGATTGCAAAATAATAGTATGTCAAATGAGAGAAAACTGCACTTTCTCTTCTTGCATGCTCCCTGCATGAAAACAAAAATAAACAAAGTTCCAGGCCTACTTTGGTCTGGCTTAATAGCATGCCTAAACCAGTCCATCAGCCCAGTATTTTTCTCTTAACGACACCTGCTTGCAAAATGATTATCTGTGTTCAGAGATATCTGCAGTCACTGCTGCCAAATAATTATCACCAGGGCATTGTGGCAAGAAGAATTAAGACCGGAATTTGATGTTAGATCTCCTGGGGCCCAGCAGATGAAGGCTAAGCCTTGAAGGAATGATGCCCATTGTTCATGATACAGATTGCCCAGTTCCACACAGCTAGCTAACTTAGAAGTGAAAAAAACAACAACAACGCCAACCTATAGTGCAATGTGAAATTTTAAAAGCCTAATTCCAGGATGCCCTGTTTCTATTTTATTAGGCATGTCATTGGCTCGCATTAGTGTAACGAAGATCTAAAATTGTATACATCTCTGTGTCAGTCTGCCGCTCTCATCTAATACCTGTGCACGCCCTTGCAGGTCCAGTTTCTCCTGACTGCCATATCCCTCACTATTATCCTATAGCATCACCAACCTGTCTCTCCGTTTCAGGTGCCTGCTGTACAAAGATCACATCCTCTCTCATGATGGATTTTCATCCTCTTAACTACTGCCTGGTCACGCCTCTCCCTTTTGCCTCCAAACTGCTGGAGCATGCATATGCCCGCACTGCCGAGGGCGGGTGCGCTCCGGAGGGGGGTGGAGTGCAACCTAAGGGGGGGCGGGGCACGCAGAGTGCCCTCCCAAGCACGGGATAGCAGCTTGGGTGAACGGAGTGGTGCGCATGCCCTGCAGCCAGGGGCAGAGCGAGCTGCCTATGGGAGTGGAGCAGGCCGCTGATGGCGGACATTTGGTGCACCACCCGCCCACAATTCCCAAGCCTCTCCCAAGCTGTCAAAACGAAAGTGGAAGGGGGGAATTCTGCCATGAAAGCGGCACAGCTCCCCCCTTACCCCGACGGCTCAGGGTAGGCTTGGGAGTCGCAGGTGGGCAGCGTGCCAAATGTCACCCACCCCAGTGAAGACACCCGGGGTGGTCCGCCCCCACCGCTCCCCCCTTCCTTCATGCCGGTGACCCATTTTAACACGGCTTCTGCTCTTTGAGCTCCTGTGAAATCTCCAAGACCCCCAGACAAACTTCTCACTGCCAAATCCTGGGACATGGGCACATCAGGTTCTGCACTGTCCATGCTGAGTGGCAGTGGCTCTTTGGGGTTTCTGGCAGGAGTCTTCCGTATCCTGCAACATGCCCCAGGCACTCTGGGTGGCTTCCAACATATATAAAAGCATAATTAAACATTTAAAAACTTCCCGAAACAGGGCTGCCTTCGGATGTCTTCCATAGGTTGTATAGTCACTTATCTCCTTGGCTTGGGGATTGCGTAACCTCCAACATTTCTCCGATGAAAATAGGGACGTCCTAATGGAAAATGGGACATTCCAGGTTCAAATCAGAAATCCAGGAGTGTCCCTGGAAAATAGGGACACTTGGAGGGTCTGGTCTTTCTCAGCCCTGCCAGGAGATGTCAGGGACTAATCCTGAGACTTTCTGCACGGAGGGCTCTACCACTGGAATGTGTGCAGCAGGTGTAGGTGGGAGCAGGAAGTCTCAATTTCAAATATTTGGCTGTGCTTTCCAGCAAATAAATCACTGCTGACTGCCGTGTAGGACTCGCTCTGGTAGGAGGACATGGTTTGTTCTTGATCAACCAGCATGCAAAACTTTTTTTTAATGATGAGAAACAAGGCTGAAGTATAGGGTGGAGCGAGCAATTGGCCCACCCTATGACTTTTCCCACATTTACTACCCTTGGCCAGTGATAAGATTTCTTGTTCCTTAAATATGCTTCATGAACATATGCATGGCCTTGCCTCTATCCCTTGGCTCAAGCCCTCCTCAAAACCAACATTTTCTGTGTGCCCTTTGTCTTCTTAAATTTCTTAACCAAGCTCCAAGTACATAACAATGACACTTGTCCACGTTCTTCCTTCCCATTCTCTTGTCTGTTGTTTCCTTTGTCTGTGGTTTCCATGTGGTTTGTTTCAGGTTGTAAGCTCCTTGGGAGCAGGGACTCATATATGTTGCATGTGTAAATCTGCAAGGTGCCATCATGCACACTGATGGTGAAGCATGCGGAAATAAAAATATATCCATGCTACAAGAGCTAACTCTTTATTTAAGAGAAAAAACTACACTCTTTGTTAATGAATTGTTGACTTATTACTCAGCAGAATCACATACCCTCCAGTACCGTGACAGCAAGATGTGGGACACCAAGTTCCTGGACGCCATCTTCCTGTTTTTTTCTTGTGAGAGTACGGCGGCCATTTTGGAAGCCGTGATCTCGCATGATTTCACGCCGCAATTTTCCACCCAAAAAGCGCTTTTTGGGGCATGGTGCCCAAAAACGCAGCACCTAAATTGGCTGCTGTTCTCCTGCAAGAAAAAAGGGGATGTCCCAGTTTTTCTGAGACACTTGCAGGGTATGGAATCACACTTCACCTCCCTTCCTCAGAACAGCCTTCTCCACCTGGTCCTAAATGGTGTGTGTATGTGTGTGTGTGTGTGTGTGTGTGTGTGTGTGTGTGTGTGTCCCTCCTCTGCTGTTCAGAAAGATTTTCTACTTCCTTGCATTGATTTGTCAAAATCCTGTTTTGGGTCTTTAAATAGTCAAGTCTTCATACACAAGACAGATAAAGGTTCGCCAGCCTTTTGGGACCTATGGGCACATTTGGAATTTTGTGATAACGCCACAGGCGCTAGTCACAAAGGGACTGCGAGTGACACCACACGAATGGCTGCTACATCTTAAAAAGAGCAGAAAAGGAGACAGGAATGCAAAATGGTGTGGACATGTACCCCCCCCCCCCGGCCTCCCATGATTGGGGCAAAGAAACCTTCATCAGCCACCATCACACTTGTTCATTGATAGAGATACTCACTGCCTCCCTCTGGAATAGAATGGAGAATGAGTGACTTACCCTGGCATCCAATGAAATATGGGCATGTTTAAGGGAGCGTGTTCAGTGTTGGAGAGTCCAAGGTTGGGCAAAAAAGGAGTTGATTAACCACAGAGGGGGGGAAATATTTATTTAAATGATGCTTCTTGAGTGAGAAAATGGTGTTTTTTACCATTCCTGATTGCCACTTCTATTCCCTGTGGGATGTTAATAGCTAACAGGGGTGTAAAAAGCTTCTCTAATCAGCAGCAGTGGGAAAGAGCTCTGCCCTTAGAGTGTGGTAGCCAGTCAGACTTTGCAGTACAGGGCTAGGTGGACCAATGTGCTGATTCAGTAGAGGACCACTCTCTAGACGTGAAAACCGGCAAAGCCTTGTCTCTCTGCCTGCCACCGAACAATAATGTGCAGTGTGCGTATTTGTGGTGAGCTTGAGTTTTGAGGGTGTGTAAGAACATAAGAAAAGACAACTGGATCAGGCCGATGCACACCATCTAGTCCAGCCCCATGTTCTCACAGCGGCCAACCAGATGCCTACAGGTAGAAGCACGCAAGCAGGACTTCGGTGCAATAGCAACCTCTCTTCTTGTGGTTTCTATAAACTACCTGTGACTGTGGAAGTGGAACCTATCTATCCAGGTTAGTAGCCATTGATAGCCCTCTCCTCCATGGATTTGTCTAATCTTTCAAAGCCATCCAAGCTTTTGTCCCTCACTGTCTCCTGTGGGAGCGAATTCCATAGTTTATGAGCTGTGTGAAGTACTTTCCTTGGTCCGTCCTGGATCTCCCAACCTTCAGCATTCTAATGTCCCCAAAGTCTGGTGTTATGAGAGCTTTTCTCTATCTGCTTTCTCCATGCCATGCATAATTGTGTGTGTGTGTGTGTGTGTGTGTGTGTGTGTGTACGTGCGTGTGCAAAACTATCTGGTGGGAACTTTGGCTGCCAACACACCACCACCTCCTTGCAGAGCACAGACCCCCATCCCTTCTCCCACAACCCTATCCCCGAGAAGTCCTCTCTGATGGTAAGGGTAAAGGTAAAGGGGACCCCTGACCATTAGGTCCAGTCGTGGCCGACTCTGAGGTTGTGGCACTCATCTCATTTTATTGGCCAAGGGAGCTGGCATACAGCTTCCGGGTCATGTGGCCAGCATGACTAAGCCGCTTCTGGTGAACCAGAGCAGCGCACGGAAACGCCGTTTACCTTCCTGCCAGAGCAGTACCTATTTATCTACTTGCACTTTTATGTGCTTTTGAACTGCTAGGTGGGCAGGAGCAGGGACCGAGCAACGGGAGCTCACCCCGTCGTGGGGATTTGAACCGCCGACCTTCTGATTAGCAAGTCCTAGGCTCTGTGGTTTAACCCACAGCGCCACCCGCGTCCCTCTCTGACGGTAGACATGCCTTTTTAAAGGGCAGCTCAAGACGATGAGGAGAAAACTGCCTCTCCTGTCCAAAACAATAACATAAGTTTAGCGGTTAGGAAAGATGCTTCGCGGGGGGCAAGTCATCATGCAGGCCATTGGCTTCCATTTGCAGAAGCAACTGCTCCATATTTGTAAACAGAATTACTTGCTTACTCCTAATATAAGCGTTGGGTGGCCGTTGTTTAGCTTCAAACTCTAAATATATATCCCCTATATAAATCTGGCTCGCAATGCCGAATGCATGTATTGCCTCTAAAGGTAGGTTGCCCCATAAAGAATAAAACAGACACAGAGAAAGAGGGAAGCCGTGTGTTCCCTGCCTTGTCGGACACATTTGTATAATCAATTTACCATTTTTTATTCATCCTTGTTCCTGGGAAACTCTGCCTCTTTTTTGTTCCTCTGCAGGCAAATCTGCAAGATGCCTTTCCAGAAACAAACCCCACTTCCGAGGACTTGCGTCTGCTTACAATGCAAAACGTCGAAGGTTGTGTATTGTTGGTTCGACAACACCTCTCCATTTGATTCATTGGCTAGATCTCTGTGGGAAATCTAAGCATGGACTCCCTGCCTTCATTAAGTGAAAATAAATAACCAAGAGCAAAGAGTTTGATGTTCGGTTACCTAATGCTTTTGCAAGCAACCAGTATTAAGTTTGTGCTCCAATTTATATCATTGTTGTCGAGACACTGTTTTGGAACTTACTGCCTGCTTTTGCTGGGACTGCACGTTTGCAGGCAAGGTTATGAATCACGTATGGGGCACAATAGAACCATCAGAGTTTCTGCCATTTTACAGGTAGGTAAAATGAAACAAAAGAAGGCTTCCAAAAAGGGCAATCCAATCCGCCAACCAGACCAGTTTTACTTGTGTGCAGGGATCATGCCTTAATCACCCTGTTGCTTCACTGACAATAAGGAACAATATATATATCACATGCAAATACATTTGTGGGGGATTCTTCCATTCGAACAGAGTGGGAGCTTTGATCGCTATGCTGTCATTGTTCTTCCACCATAAGCACTGGATTAGTACATCACTTGGAGAGAGATATTTTTTTTGAGCAAGCAGTTTGTTAGTTTGCTATATTAAAAAAATAAATAAGCTACATACAGAATTTAAGGTGCAATGCCTAAATGATCAAATTTATAAGAGGTGGCCTTATTTCATGGTGTAAAGAGTAGCCGAGGGGTCCCTCTTGGTCAGGGCCACCAGTTCCAGGGGGCTGAGCCTATTTGGCCCCCCTATATTTTTGAGTTTAGGCCAGCCCCTCTCAATATTCCAAAAGGGCAGAGGCGAAGCACAGAGCTGACTCTTGTGGCTGGCTCCTTCTCCTCTTCCTCCTTCTGTGGAAGGGAAGAAGGGTTGAAGCAGCCTCCCACCAGTGGTAGTACCAGGAGGAGGTGGAGGAGGAGCCACCAGCCATTGAAACCTCACAGCTGCCATGTTGGACTCCACCCTCAGTTCCTCCCAATGTCCTGACGTCACGCGTGCGACATTAGCCTCCCTAATCGCCCTTGTAAGCTGGCGCCTCTGCTCTTGGTAGTTTCGCTGTCCTCAGAATTTCAGGATCACAAAAGCGGCCCACGATAGGGCTTTCTCTGTGGTAGTCCCCCAAATTCTTTATTTAAAAAGTTTATTTATTTGATTTTTCAGATTAAAGTTTTACAATCGTATAACCAACATACACCATGAAAACAAGATTCCAAAGAATCTCCTAGACTTCCCTCCTCCCCCTTGTGGATCCTGTTGTTAATCATTTCCTCCTGCATCTTTTATAATAATCCAAATCTATTATATCTCCATTATTTCCAAAGGTCACCATTAAACTACAAGTGTTATTCCAATCCTACTAACCATTTTAGCTGTTTACAATGGTTTTTAAGATAAATTATAAAATTTCCCCATTCCTTATTAAAATTTTGGTCTTCCTGATTTCTGATTCTTCCGGTCATTTTTGCCATTTCGGCATAATCCATCAGCTTCATCTGCCGTTCTTTTCTGGTAGGGACTTTGTCTTCTTCCCATCTCTGGGCCAATAACATCCGCACAGCTGTGGTCGCATACACAAAAAGTCTTTTCTGCTCCATTGGAATTTTGGCACCTACAATTCCTAAAAGAAAGGCTTCTGGTCTTTTAGAAAAAGTTATTTTAAACATTTTTTTCAATTCGTTATATATCATTTCCCAAAGTCCTTTTAGCCCCTAAATTCTGGAACTCCCTCCCCACTGAAGCACCATATTTTTCGCACCCTATAGGACGCACCTAGTTTTTTGGGGGGAGGAATAAAGAAAAAAAATTATTTCCCCCCCAGGCACGGGGCTGGTGCGGGGGAATCCCGAGCTTCCCGCGACCCCAGCCCCCAGAACAGCCTGCTATCCGCAAGCCTAGGGAGCCGCGCCGGTCTCCCCAGGCTTGCGGACAGCTGTGCGAAGCCCGGGCGCGCTGAAGAGGCTTCGAAATGCAGGCAGCTCTGCGCAACCCTCCGGAGGCCAGCGTGGCTTGGCGCCAGGCTCCGAAGGGTCGCGCAGAGCTGTGCGGACCCCGGGAGGGCAGGCAGCTCTGCGCAGCCTTCCGGAAGCCGGCACAGTTTGGCGCCGGGCTCCGGAGGGTTGTGCAGAGCTTCCTGATGCCTGGAGAGCGAGAGCCTCTCAATCTCCAGGCTTCAGCGAAAGCCTGTATTTGCCCCATAGGATGCACCCACATTTCCCCTTCAGGAAACAAAAGCAGCTTTTTACGCTGCGTCGTTGTTGTTACAGGTGAACGATTCTCCCAGCGCCCAAAAAAGCTCAACCACTTTGAGTTCGCCCCCCCTAAAAAAAGTTAATTTGGGGGCAGCTAAACTAAATGCGGGTGGCGCTGTGGTCTAAACCACAGAGCCTGGGGCTTGCCGATCAGAAGGTCGGCAGTTCGAATCCCTGTGACGGGGTGAGCTCCCGTTGCTCGGTCCCTGCTCCTGCCAACCTAGCAGTTTGAAAGCACGTCAAAGTGCAAGTAGATAAATAGGTACCACTCCGGTGGGAAGGTAAACGGCGTTTCCGTGCGCTGCTCTGGTTCGCCAGAAGCGGCTTAGTCATGCTGGCCACATGACCCGGAAGCTGTACGCCGGCTCCCTCGACCAATAAAGCGAGATGAGCGCCGCAACCCCAGAGTGTCCGCGACTGGACCTAACGGACAGGGGTCCCTTTACCTTTTTAAAATTAAATTTCGGGGTGCTAGGCAGATCTTTGCACCCCAGCGGTGCATATGCTAAGACGGCCCTGCTCTCTGCCTACCTGTGTGGGTACAGCAACATGCAGATGTGATTTGAAACACAGAAGAGAGAGAAAAACCAGGCATGCTGTGTTTTAAGTCAGTAATGTGCACACAGCCTCTGTCCACCAGCGCTTCACTAAGTCAAGGTGTAATAATTTTCCGTGAAGCAATGGTGTGTGTGTGTGTGTGTGTGTGTGTGTGTGTGTGTGTGGAGAGACACCAAAAGAGCATTGAAGCCTGCTGAGCTTACTCTTTCTTAAACCGGGAGGCCTGCCAGAGCAGCCAACCCTTTCCAGGAGTTTGCCACACAAGGTCCGGCATTCGTTCTGGTAGCTCAGCCCAGGGAGCCGGTTAGCAAAAGTGGGAGGATGTGGGGAGAAAACCCTTTGTTCTTTGCTGGAAAATAAGAATGCGGTGCTATGCGGATGTGAGAAAATAGCTCTGGTCTGCACTGTGAGATGCAGGGAGACATTTGTGTGCACTCAAGGGATGTGTGTCTCGTGTCCTGGCCAGGAAGTGGTCACAAAATATTCTCTTTGTAGTACACCCTGATTCTGGGCATTTCTTGCATCCTTGCCTTGCCATTTCTAGGACTAGGTGCTCTGCCCCCCCCCATGACTCTCATTGTCTCCCTAGGATCTTTCCCTTGTCATTTGCAGCTTCCAAATCTGCCACTCCAAAATTCTTTCTGCTGTAATATACCGGTATTTATTATGTTCATAATTGAGTTTCCCATTAAAAAAGGGAAATCCCCAAGAGGACAATATAATCCTCAGTAAATATATATAAAAAATCCAACAGTCCATAAAATTCCCAAGTTGCACATTATTCATCAAATACCCAACGGTTACCAAACAAAAACAGGAACGTCCCTCCTCACGCAAGAGTTGCCTTGCAGGATCAGACCCAAGGTCCATGGAAAGGAATTGGTTTGTGTCCAAGAGCACTAGCCAGAAACTTGCAGATGTCCACAAGCAAGGTATGGACATCCTGGCTGTTCTCTGAGCAGCATTCAATTAGGTCATCCTGTTACTGTAAGGATTACTGCTACCACAATACAGTGGTACCTTGGGTTACAGATGCTTCAGGTTACAGATGCTTCAGGTTACAGACTCCACTAACCCAGAAATAGAACATTGCTTCAGGATGAGAATAGAAATTGCATGGCGGCAGCGGGAGGCCCCATTAGCTAAAGTGGTACCTCAGGTTAAGAACAGTTTCAGGTTAAGAACGGACCTCCAGAACGAATTAAGTTCTTAACCCGAGGTACCACTGAGCGACTTTCCACCGTTCTTCTCCCTCATGTGCGCCCCACACCCTCCCCAAATTGACTCCAGAGGTTTCATAGAAAGAACATTCCTCTGGAGCCCCCCCCCCCCATTGAGTAAATAAAACCATTATTTTTGCTTTGATCCTGAATATATTTCCAGCAGGTTTAACTCAAGGCAATTTTAACATGCCCAGAAAAACAGTTCTTTAGGTTGCAGTCCTATGACCCTGAGAATGAAATAGCAAAATGAGAAGGGGAGGGGAAAGCATTTCTTCTCCACCCACACTTTCACCTTGTTGGGAAAAGCCTAGTAGAGCATTAGATGTGGTGGTTCAACCACCTTTATCCCCCCACACCCTGTTGCCACAGGAGTGGAGACTTAGTAGGCCGACTAGAATTATTTATTCAGCCTGGACACTGAGGTCCTGCTCTGAGGGTCTTCTGGTGGTTCCCTCACTGTGAGAAGTGAGGTTACAGGGAACAAGGCAGAGGGCCTTCTCGGTAGTGGCGCCCACCCTGTGGAACACCCTCCTGTTGCATTTTGCAACACCCTCCCATCAGATGTCAAGGAAATGAACAGCTATCTGACTTTTAGAAGACATCTGAAGGCAGCCCTGTTCAGGGAAGTTTTTAATGTTTGATGTTGTGCTGTGTTTTAATTTGTTGGAAGCCGCCCAGAGTGGATGGCGCAGCCCAGTCAGATGGGCAGCATATAAATAATTATTTATTTATTATTTTTGGTTTGTGGATATCCCCTTAAAGGAGGCCATACCAGAGATGGTCGAGAAAACCTTATACAATTTCCATATGCCTGCTCCTACAGAATTTGCCGAGGAGGGATGGGATCTCCCCCCCCCCCGGTTACTCTCATCTTTGTGCAAGCACGCGCGAGACAGATAATTTATTGATGTATGCATGTTTATAAAGATGTTCATTCGAGGTCACGGCACAATATCAAACAGTCATAAACACATTTTCTCCTTAAGTTCCACAGACACATATTGGCGTGTCTAAATGTGGACAATGGTTCTATGAGAGTTCGCCTTCTACTCTTCAATTTAGCAAAGATGAGTGTGGTCCTCTTTGTTTACAGCAGAACAAACAGAGGGACATCTTTAAAACTCTTGGCTCCCAAACTGTTTACGTGGAAAGCACGTTATCCTCTTAGCTACAACTTGAAATTTCAAAACGAGCTCTGCTATCAAGTACACAAAGCATTTACCTTCTTGGAGATGTCAGATGTTGTTGTTTGTTGCTGTGATGCACGATCTTACAATTTTATTCTTTCTATGATCAAATCCCTGTGTGTTTACGATGATCTGCCAATTCTTGAGAATCAAACTTTTGCTGGAAACACACAGATCCTGTATATTAAAACTCATAAAGCTGGGTTTGTCATTAAAATAAAACAAGAAAACAATATATAGGAACAGATAATGGGTTGGAGAGCTCCTATTGAAATTAATTGAGGTCACTCTCTGATTCTCTACCATTCATCCTAGCCGTCGAAGAGTCTAACTAAATTCATTTGTATGTGCATATCTTCCTAGTAAAGGTAAAGGTACCCCTGACCATTAGGTCTAGTTGCGGACGACTCTGGGGTTGCAGTGCTTATCTCGCTCTATAGGCTGAGGAGCCGGCGTTTGTCCACAGACAGCTTCCGGGTCATGTGGCCAGCATGACTAAGCCGCTTCTGGCAAACCAGAGCAGCACACAGAAATGCCGTTTACCTTCCCACCGGAGTGGTACCTATTTATCTACTTGCACTTTGATGTGCTTTCGAACTGCTAGGTTGACAGGAGCTGGGACCGAGCAACGGGAGCTCACCCCATCATGGGGATTTGAACCGCCGACCTTTCGATCGGCAAGCCCAAGTGGCACAGTGGTTTAACCCACAGCCCCACCCATATCTTCCCATATCTTCCTAGTAGATTGTACTTAATATACATATGTTCAAGGAAACAAGAGAGGTGGAACCTTTGGAGTGAAATGCTCATTCGCTTCTATTTCGAAACCGCCATCTTAATTCTATATCCAGTTTTTAACTCTTGAAAAAATCAAAGTGCCATAACATTCCACCAGAAGGGTGGAACCGATTGACTTACTAACCATCTTTTGCCTTTCTAATTTGTTCCAACCTTAGCCACAAGATGTCTCTGTAAGCTTGAGCAAGACCTGGAGAAACCTTATCCACGTTTGAGTTTCTCGTCCTGCAAAACAGATTTTAGAATACTTACGTATTAATGGAATTAAAAATGGATCACAAGTTGTGGGTCAGTTCACACATAACCTTTGCAGGGTGTAGGGTCACTGCTGCACTCACGCCTTGCCACGTTCCTACTTCTCAACTCAGGAGTGTTCAGTCAGTGCGTAAAGTCTACCACTGCATGTTTTTGTTCAACGACTACAAAGGAACGCTGGGTCCCTTTGCAAAGCTGCTAGAGAGCCGCTCTTTGTGCCTGGTGGGGCACCAGAAGCAGGCATGTACTATCAATGCACATCGTATTGGGTGCCTACTTCCAAAACCCACCCACCCACCCTGCGTGCCCAGGGGACTTTCTGTCCTCAGTGGATATCAGGTGTGATGCAGCTAGGCAGTGGCGGGGGGGGGGGGGCAGAGGGGTGGTGGCCCCAGGCACAAAATTCTGAGAGGGGCACAATCCAGGCACCCCTCATCAAGGCCACGTGGCTTAGCTCCTGCTGCCTCCCAGAGCCAAAGGAACGCAAGCTGAGCCCAGTCTGGGCCTTCGGGTCTGGGGCGCCACTTCCTTCTCCTCTTGGCCAATGAAGGGACATCAACACACCCCACTCCTGGGATGGCTGAGCCGGGAGGCAGCGGGGGTCGGCAAGCTGAGAAGGTGCCATCCGCAGTGGCAGCCACGTGCCTTGCGGGCTCTGCGCACAGAAACCCCGGTGCGTGCCTCCACCCCAGCTGCCCCATCCACTAGGGGGTGCAATGCTTGCCTCGCCTTGGGCAGCGGAAACCCATGCAATACCACCGCTGGGACCATCTGTATGCAAGGCAGATCCTTTCCTTATGAGCAACAGCCACTCCCCTGTTGTTGGCAGGCTGCTATCTCTAAGAGCTTGGAATGATGCTCTTGCCTATACGTATTTATTTAGAGCTTTTGTAACCCCACAATTCAGGCCCAAAGACCCCCAGAGTGGCTTCCAGGCAATTAATTGAAAGAAGACAGTCCCAGCCTGCAGGCCTGCAATGATTTCAAAATGGCTTTGGTATGGTTTCCTTTGCAAATGAATCAGGGAGGTGAGAAGCACCATGTGGAAGATGTTGAAATAGTTGAATGGATGACTTTGGTGGAACCCACAAAAATAGGACATGAAGGCAGAAGGCTCTCTCGTGAAATTGCTCCCTGGCAGCTGATATTCAGCTGTAAAGGTAAAGGGACCCCTGACCATTAGGTCCAGTCGCAAACAATTCTGGGGTTGCGGCGCTCATCTTGCTTTATTGGCCAAGGGAGCCGGCACAAAGCTTCCGGGTCATGTGGCCAGCATGGCTAAGCCACTTCTGGTGAACCAGAGCAGCACACAGAAACGCCGTTTACCTTGCCGCTGGAGCAATACCTATTTATCTACTTGCACTTTGTGCTTTTGAACTGCTAGGTTGGCAGGAGCAGGGACTGAGCAACTGGAGCTCACCCTGTTGCGAGGTTTCGAACCGCCAACCTTCTGATTGGCAAGCCCTAGGCTCAGTGGTTTAACCCCCAGCACCACCCACATCCCCTATATTCAGCTGTATGCTGCTTCAATCTGAACCTGGAGGTTGGACATAGCCAACAGGAACATAAAGACCGCAACCATTAGAAATGAAAGTAAATTTTATTCATTTGAATAATAACCCTTTTCTTTTCACCATTTCTTTTCACCTCCCGCAATGGACGGCTCCCTGTAATATGTTTTCTCAGTGCTGTTTAGTTTTCAGTGGCTGTGTAAATGGAGCTCTCTTGGGAGACTCGGTTCATTAGGCCTATTAGAGGCCCCCAAACAAGGAGCTGTTGGGAAAGGCATTAGCTCTAAGAATGATTGCCTGACAGCTGATCCACCAGAGGAGGTTTTGCCAGCCTTGGCGGTTCCAAATAGCAACATGACAAAAGGCTATCATTCAGAATGGCCAGCTATAAACCTGGGTTAAGAAAGGAATAGGAAAGGGACAGGAAGAGGAAGAGGAAGAGGAATCACGGATTCATATGATGCAAGTGAGTCACAGTTTTTGCTTCTGTTTTACTGCGTTTGTCTATTATTGCTGCTTTTCTGTGTTCAATTATTTTAAGATTGTATTAATACTTTCTTGACGGGCTTTCATAGTTACGAGCTGCTTTGTAGATGGTGGTGTACAAACACTTAATGGGCAGACTCTGCCATCCTGGGTTCCTTTGGGAGGAAGAGTGGAACAGATTATTTTTAAAGTAAATCCGTTTCCCTCCTGCAAGGTGGGGCAGTGTTCCGGGCCGGCACTACCTCACCTGAAGCATCCCAGTGGAGGGCTGCCTCAGTCAGGGGAATCCTGGCCAATCTGGCTCTCCAGCAGCCAGGAAGCTTGAATTTAGCTTGCCTACTGAATTGGCCAATGGCAGGCAGGCTTAGGGGCAAGCATCCTTGGAGAGGTGGAGTGGAACAGGCAGGTTTCACTCAGGTCCACTCCTCGGAAAGCCCCTTTTTTCAGCACACAGAATGCATTGAGTGGACACTGGTAATCCTTCATAGTATGGTGCCCTGTATGAGGCCAAAATTTGGCATCCCCAAATGGATCTTCTCAGTTATGGATCTTCTCAATTTTGTGCCACCTCAGCTCAGCACCCTGTGCGAGGGAACCACTTGCACTGCCCTAAATTTGGCACCCGATGTTAGCTGGGGTTGATGGAACTTGCAGTCCAACAAAATCGGGAGGGGGCACCACGTTGGGGAAGCCAGGATTAAATGGTAGTAGATACTTAATTTCCTGCCTCAGGTGCCAAAGTGCCTTGGCCCTGCGAGTTAACCTGAGGCCATTTGTCTGACAATACTTCAAAAGCTGTTGACGACCTTCGTGTTACAACCTCTTGTCAGCATCTAGTCATTATGTAGCCCAGTGTTTATAGGAGAATGACTCATGGATGAGACATAATGCAAGATGAAGGTCAATCCTGATGACACTCAAGTGAGGAAGGCAGATCTAGGAGAAGGTGGAAAATATGGTGAGGCTGAATTTTCCCACTTCTAAGAGGATGTTTGCTTGACATTTCTTTTTCGGATAAACATCATGGGCGGAAGCGCATAGTCATTCCTCGACATCTGTTGGAAAGTAATCACACAGAAATCACTGGTACCCGGTGATGTTTTGGACGGTAGTATCTTCCAGCTTTCACCTCATTGCACATATTCATACTGTGAACTGTCTCTTTGTTGTTTTGAATATATGCTGCAACATATGGTCATTTCTGTCATGAGACCTTTGTAGTTTCATCCTGTTGAGAACATGAATTTGATGCTCCACAGATATCAGGCAATCCTTATCATATTTCCTAATCATGTAGTTGCTGCACTTATACCTATTTCTCTCACCTGCCCACATACATAACCCTAGAAGAACATTGCGGGGGGGGGGGGTTCACCCTGCATGCTTTCATGTCTCTGCAAAAGGCTTTTTGGGACAATTTTAATATATTTTAAATTATTTTAATCAGAAGCTTTGACACAGCAGCTTTTCTTCTCCTCTCTTCTTTAGATTTCTCTTTTTCTGGTATTTTCTTCCTTCTGACTTTGCTCTCTCTCTTTGGATTAAGTACTGTTTTATCTCAGTAAATTGTAAAAGATACTTTGCAATGGGTCTGTGTTTTTGAATACCTTTGAATAAGTATCAATAGATAAAACTGAAAACAACAAAGAATGTTTTGAGTAAATGCAACCTTGCTTACATCAGTTGCATTTCGTGGTTATGAAGGGCCTAAAACTTACACCCGTTATAAACATTTGCATCACTGGAACCTAAAACTGAGGGATGTGAATAAAAAGGAATCAAGTCATTCTGCATCAGTGAGGATGACCAGTTCAATATTTATAAAAATGACTTGATTAAGCATAAGATTGTTAAAACAGGACTATACTCATGGGGGACAATGTGTGTGTTTCTATCTCTCTCTGTGCATGTGTTTTTCCATTGTGAATTTGCCTGACGGAAGCTTTGAAGCTTTAGGAGCTTCAGTGACGGAGGCTCCTCTGCAGAAAGAATGGAAAGCTAGTCATATGTCAGGAACGAGAACGCAGCCTTGACAGATTCGCATGGTGGGAGCTGCACATGCAAAGCAAAACGCCATTCAGCGCTATGTAACTTTGTGATTAACTTCCTGGCGGCGGGCATGAAATCGCCAGGGAAAGGAGAGTGGGTGTAATTGTTTACTTTTGCCTTTCAGAATGATGGATTCGAGAAAGGAACAAAGGCCTGGTTGTCCTGCCAGCCTAGCACAAGGTGTTCTTCACCACATCTTGAAGGAAGAACAGGCTTATTGGCTTCGTGAGGACTTTGGGATAATGCATTTATGGAAGTAAGGGAAAAGGTGGGTGCACTTCCTAAACTTCCTTCCTTGTGGTTGGCATGGTTCTTTGTAGATGAATGCATCTATACATTAATTCAGCTTCTCCTCCTCCACCACCATTTTGGACTACAACTCTCAGCATCCTTGACCATCGGCCATGGTGGATGGGACTGATGGGAGTTGTGGTCCAGGACATTTGGAGGACTCCAGGTTTGAAAAGGCTGTCTAATGAACTTAACCCTTTTTGGTCATTCTCCAAAGTCTCTTCATTAAGAAGTGTCTTCTTGGTAACTAAACCAGGGGTGGGGAACCTGTGGTCTTCAAGGTACAACTCCCATCATCCCACTGGAATTGTAGTCCAGCAATACCTACATTTTAACCATTCTTGGTTTAAACCTTTTAGATTATAAGTACTGCTTTTAATTTGCTGAGCCTTTCTCTAGTAAAGGGACCCCTGAGCGTTAAGCCCAGTTATGGATGAATCTGGGGTTGCGGTGCTCATCTCGCTTTATTGGCCGAGGGAGCCGGCGTTTGTCCACAGACAGCTTCCGGGTCATGTGGCCAGCAGGACTAAGCCGCTTCTGGCAAACCAGAGCAGCGCACGGAAACGCTGTTTACCTTCCCACCAGAGCGATACCTATTTGTCTACTTGCACTTTGCCGTGCTTTCGAACTGCTAGGTTGGCAGGAGAAGGGACTGAGCAACGGGAGCTCACCCCATCATGGGGATTCGAACCGCCGACCTTCTGACTGGCAAGCCTTGGGCTCTGTAGTTTAGACCACAGCGCCACCCGCGTCCCAAGCCTTTCTCTATTTTATAGTAATTTCTTGTGGTTTGTACTGTAGCTTTATGAAGAACTGTGATATTTTTATTTGCTGTATGCTGTATGCTGCACTGAGTAATCTATCACATTAAAAAGACAGGATAGAAATATTAACTTTGGTCAGGCAGCTTTTCACATATCTGTTAACTTCTTGGTGTTCTCTAAATGACCTTATGAAGCTATTCACTTCCGAGAGAAGCTTACATTGTTGGCAATTTCCATGTGGTATTCTCTGCCTTCTCTTTTCATGCTAATCTCTGGTTCATAAATTATCTGAAGGGATTAATCGGGTCCCCCCTTAAAGAGGGCACGAATTGTGGTGAGACCTGGAAAACTGACACCCTGTGTTGTGGGTGGGTACAATTGGTCAGCCACAACACCTGATTGGTAGGTCCCTTGAAGCTGGGTGCAATCTGGCCAATGGGACACAGTCCAAACGGTTTGAGGGACCTATTTATGCCCATGCATGTGACCCAGAGCTTCCTCTTTCGGTGCATGCATTCAGAACACCCGCCCACCTTTCCTTACTTTTAGGGCTTTGCGCTTGACCTTGCTATGCTATCGTGTGTCGTCTGTCATTGGGACAGGGGCACGGCAGGAATTTCCCCCACTTGGCTGATTGGCTGTTGCCATTTGGGTTTCGCCTGCCGCCTAGCAAATCGTCACAACTTGTAAGGTTGCGGATAGGCTCTGGTTCAGGTGATAGAGATGGGAGAAGGCTCTTGCCATCTCTATGTGAAGGGTATTCCATTAAAGGAATCCAGGGACTCAATGATTTGGTCAACCTCTGTGAGGGGGTTGTGCCCATGCCTGAGTCCAGGGAGACATTTGGGTGGCGGACTTAGCCCGTTCCCAGCTTTCCGCTTATTGAGATATTCACCCTAGGCTGACCTATGCTGGAACCCTGGGTCAGCGCTATCTGCATAGAAGGGAGCTAGTTGAACCGGGCCTATGAGCCAGTCACTTTCTGTAATCAATAAAATTGTGGCCTAAATTCTGCCGAAAACCAAAACCAAAATTTTGAGTCAAGTGTGAATTTATTTAGGGGGGAGGTTTCTGGGTCTGAACATGCAAATATGTACTTAACAACTATCATTGACTCCCATTAAAATTATGTGTACCTGGCATCTCTAAAACATTAAATCTTTATTTTCCAAACACTGTGAGTGTTCAAAATAAGAGGCTGGGGTTTTTTTGGAAAAACAATATGTGCTAAGGCAATAATCTAAAAACAGTGCAAACCAATATTTGACAGAAGCCCTATGCTCTTTCTGGGGGGTGCTAAATGTTTTATACTGAAAAGTTGGGGCACTTCCAGACTGCCACTATTTTCAGTGAGATTCCACCACAAACTGGCAAATTCAGGTTGCACACTTGATTTGGTGCTCTTGCAGAATAAACCATCTTCTCCCTAAAATTGGACTTTTGTCAGAAGTGGTGGGGAAATACATTGGGAAGTGGGGAGAGCATTTGCTTAATGCAATATTCTATAACCCCCTCCCAAAGAAAACCCAAATATGGCTTCTTCTTCTTCTTCTTCTTCTTCTTCTTCTTCTTCTTCTTATTATTATTATTATTATTACTACTACTACTACTACTACTATTAATACCCCGCCCATCTGACTGGGTTGCCCCAGCTACTCTGCACAGCTTCCGACATATATAAAAACATAACAAAACATTAAACATTTTTTAAAAAACTTCCCAATACAGGGCTGCTTTCAGATGTCTTCTAAAGGTTGCATAGTTATTTATTTCCTTGGCTAGGGGGTTGTAGAACTCCATACCCTCCAACATTTCTCTGATGAAAATAAGGACATCCTAAGGAAAAGTGGGACATTCTGGGATCAAATAAGAAACCGGGGCGGCTTCTATAAATCTGGGAGTGTCCCTGCAAAATAGGGACACTTGGAGGGTCTGTATTGAGCCAGAAGCCTTTATACTGGAAATTAACCCCATAATTGCCTGGGCTGTTGCTGTTCGGATACCACCAACAGACCTGTCACCCCAAAGGAATCTAAAAGGCATTGTGAAAAGTTTGCTGGGAGCTATTGGTTCTTGTTGCCATAGAGATTGGCATGAGATTGGCAATAGCACAGTTTTAGAATATTCTTTTAAAAACACGAAACCAAGGCAGGTAATAAATAGATCTGTAGTGTTATGTTCCCGTAACTCATCTCACGTTGCTATTTTAAACCTCACATTTCATTTTCCTCCTCTGACTATGACTTATCTGCCTATTTGAATGCATATGTTGAACATCACCATGGCACCACAGAGGACTGAAAGCTTAGTTTCTGCAGTGCTTGGGCAAGGAGAAGGCACAGCCCGTCCCCTCCCAGTTAGCTAAAATGAAATAATTTCCAAAGTGCATGGACCCAACATTTCCTTGAATTAAGCTTAATTTCTTTAAAAAGCATGTTCATGTTGCCTTTTTCTAGAGAGAATAATTTCCCACTCTTCATCCAGTCTAAATTTAGAAGCTACAGTATTTCCACTCTCTATTATGTTACTAATAAATATACTGTGATATTTATACCACCACCCCCTTTCGTATATATTGCCTTAGCCCGGGTCCTTAATTTCTAGGTATGTGGGTGTTCTGTGCAGATTCTTGGGAAACAGTATAATTTTAGAATCAGCATTCAACTCACTGGGAAATTAAACTCCACAGTAATGACTCTGTTGGAACATCTCGCTGATTTGGAAAAGTGGGGAATATGTGCAACAACTTCCACAGGGCGTATGGGGTGTTGGGGGGGGTAGTACCTCCGGTGGGGGACATGTCATGCTCCTTCTGGGGTACTTTGTCCACCTTTGGTCCTCAAGCTGCACTCAGTTCTCACCTGTGGCTTCTAGAAGCTGTCATCATGCAACAGCAGCAGCAGCCATACCCCAGGAACTGGCCAGCAAAACCAGGTGAGGGTAGCTGATGGGTCTTGAACCCTCGTTGAGCTAAGGATTTCCCCCTACATGCAAAGACATGGCGGATTGAGTAGATGAGATCAATAGTGGGTCCAATGGTCAAGATGGCATTTTCTGCATGTGCTGTAGAGGGAAGTGATGGGCAGATGGGGCCCATCAAATTGTGAAGGTTTAACTCTGACCCTAAACCTCCACTGCCTTGAGGGATATCTTCAGGAGCTGAACAGGCTAAGCCTAAGGAGTAACCCCTACCAGAGTAAAGTCCCTAACACACTTGGATGGCGTCTTGTACACCTCCTTCCGGCAACTCCTGCAGCCAAGCTGGTGCCAAACGTATTGCTCTGCTTTCCTTTGGACCACATCAGTGAGGCCAGGAGTGGAGTCTTGTTGTCTGGGCAGCCCAGGGCCTCCATACACACTGCCCAGGCTTGCACCCCACAGTGGTCACTTTGGTGCTATTAACGCAGCAGTTTGACTTCACCCCCGGAGGCGCACTCCACTGTCTCTCAAGACAGATGCATGCCAACAACACTTCCACAGTTTACCTGGCATCTCAATAAAGACAATTTTTATATTGATTTGATTTTTTTAGTTAAGTAAAATTCAAATACTATGTAAGAAT
Source organism: Podarcis liolepis (assembly GCF_965112155.1). Classification (NCBI taxonomy): domain Eukaryota; kingdom Metazoa; phylum Chordata; class Lepidosauria; order Squamata; family Lacertidae; genus Podarcis; species Podarcis liolepis. Next base: position 69,745,497 of record NC_139559.1, on the reverse strand, counting down.
CTTTTTTTAAAAAAAATGCATGAAAAGTTTGGGGAATTATTATTATTATTAATTTATACCCCGCCCATCTGACTGGGTTTCCCCAGTCACTCTAGGCGGCTCTCAACAGAATATTAAAAACATGATAAAAGATCAAACATTAAAAGCTTCCCTAAGCAGGGCTGGCTTCAGATGCCTTCTGAAAGTCAGGAACTTGTTTATTTCCTTGACATATGGTGGGAGGGTGTTCCACAGGGCGGGCGCCAATCATAGCTGTCAAAGTTTCCCTTTTTAAAAGGGAAATTCCTTTATTCCAAATAGTATTCCTCGCAAGAAAAGAGAAAAGTTGACAGCTATGGCGCCACTACCAAGAAGGCCCTCTGACTGGTTCCCTGTAACTTTGCTTCTTGCAGTGAGGGAGCCACCAGAAGGCCCTCGGCGCTGGATCTCAGTGTCCAGGCAGAATGATGGAGGTGGAGACGCTCTGATAAACTGATAAAAACAACAACAGGGCAGGAGTTGGGGAAGATATTTCTTTTGAACAGAGGAATTGTGTTATGTCCGAGGGCATAATACAGACAACAGGTATAAACAAGAGTCCACATTGGGAGGAAGTCAAAAAAATTACTATATTTTTGGCTATTTTATTGTGGTACTATCTGCAGCAGTGCCAACATGTCCCGGATTAGTTCATACTTATGGGCTCTAAAAATAAATAAGGAATATTGCCATACTAAACCTCAACTCAATTTTACAGCCATATGGAAGTAACATAAACTCTGATTCTTTATGTAATAAGAGCAATGGATAATTGTCACTCTGATTCGGAAAGATCAGCTCCACAACTCCAGGGAAATCATTTTGGAGGTTGTTGGTTGTTGTTTTTTACACAGAGTATGACTAGGACTATTACATATATTATGCCTGTGCTATCTTCTCTCCCACACGCCCTCAAAGTTGTGTAAAATGATTTTTTTGTCTAGCCTCTGATCCTGATTGTGCAGTCAGATCAATTTTCCTTACTCTGTGCGGCAAGGAGATTGCCATGTCTGCTGCTTTATTCGATATCAAAATAAGATTCGGATCGCTGCCTTAGTTGAGTCTCACAAATGTTAACTGTGACGGATGGATGCAAATGATCTGATTTTATTTTCATTTTAACTCAGCAGATGGGAGTACATGCTGTTCTTCACTCTGTTTTTCAGTTCAGCGAGAGTTACTAATAAGAGGGTGTAGCAAGCAATAATGGCATTCCTTCCCTGCTGAAAAACAGATTTGGACATAAGAAAATTGATTACATTACGAAGAGGATGCACATTCAGATCAGCCTGTTTAGCCTTTTAGTATATATGACAGTGACATGGATGGCGCTGTGGGTTAAACCACAGAGCCTAGAACTTGCTGATCAGAAGGTCGGTGGTTCGAATCCCCGCGACGGGGTGAGCTCCCGTTGCTCGGTCCCTGCTCCTGCCAACCTAGCAGTTCAAAAGCAAGTCAAAGTACAAGTAGATAAATAGGTACCACTCTGGCAGGAAGGTAAACGGCATTTCCGTGTGCTCACCAGAAGCGGCTTAGTCATGTTGGCCACATGACCTGGAAGCTGTAAAGCGAGATGAGCGCCGCAACCCCAGAGTCGGCCACGACTGGACCTAATGGTCAGGGGTCCCTTTACCCCTTTACTATATATGACAGTTGCTTAATGAAAACTTTTGAGGAAGAGATTTGTGCAAACACTCCAAGGAATCTGCATCATGTCAACGCTTTAAAGCAAAGGGCCCTAGTAGTAGACTTAGGAACCAGATTTTTCTTTGTTTTGGCCCAGTTCATATGCCACAGAAAACCACAGATTATGGTTTACAGTGGTACCTTGGTACTCGAACAGCTTATCTCCCGAACAAATCGGCTCCCGAACACTGTTTCAGTTTGTGAATGTTTTTCAGAAGCCAAACGTCTGACGCAGCATTCGCTTGAGTGCAGGAAGCTCCTGCAGCCAATCGGAAGCCACACCTTGGTTTTCGAACGGTTTCAGGAGTTGAATGGACTACTGGAAGAGATTAAGTTCGACAACCAAGGTACCACTGTATTCTAATCACAAAAAATTGCTTCTGCCTTTGCTCCACCCATTGTGCAAGCATTCCTTAGTGTTACGTCATGGTTTCTTTCACTCCATTTCTGCAGTAATTTACATGCAAATTAATCCTCACTAACATTTTCGTGTGGATTTATCCCAATATACACATTTTTGCATGCTGTTTTGACTATATACACATTTTCCAAGCAGCCCCCCCCCCAAAGGTAATGATTATCCGTATGCTATTTTCACTCAAGTCCAATTTTTAATGAATATTTCTCCCTAGTATGTGTATTTTTGGTTAGAAACATTGTTTGGTTGAAAAACTGCACTGCAAAATTTAGAGATTTCAAAAGATAATTGTGATTTGGTTCCCACGTCAGTTTAAAAAGTGTGAAATAAATAGTTTCTCATTAAAGTGCAAACAGAATCAAATTTCTCCCTCATCTCTGCTTCTGGCAGTCTGAAATTTATTCCACCTAATCTTAGTGGAAGCCAGCAGTACACAACTGAGAAACAGTCCCCTTTACAAATGTTCCATTCTTCCAAAGATAACCTCTATCGGACTGCCGTTCTCAATAAAGTATCACTTCCTTTTCATTCCTGTCTAAAGTCTGCTCCCCTTATTTTAAAATGCAGAGGCTGAGGCATGCAGGGCTCCATAAACCATGAAGCAATGATGACTAAGGCTCTGAATTTCCTTCGATCGCTAGGGGGAATGGACAGCCTCATTGATGCTTGCTGGCCACAGGGGGCCACTGTTGCTCCAGTAAAAATAGATGAGTTGTACTGTACAGGTTATTTTCCTGAGCTTGCCCACCGTCTGCAGATGCAGAAGCGAATATGTGTGTTGTGAGAGATTCATTTCGTCACTGTATTTTTCCTAAAAAGTGAATAGGCAACGTTTCACCACATCGTTATGCATTTGTTTGGATGGAATCTGGGTGCCAGTCACCATCTCTGCTGCTGGAAATGTGCAACCAAATATTTAGGGGGTAGCAGGGAGAAGTTACGCCTGGTGGTAGCGAAATAAGTGTCCTTCTGATCACCGATGCTATCACAGGCGCTCGTCAACAGGTCAGCTTCAGTCCATGCAGTATTATGATTGCAATGGATGTGCAATTTCAGGTGAGAAGCAACACTTTCCCAACTGCAGTAAGTTGCTATTTGAATGTGAGGAAAAGATACCCTAATAAAAAGGTCCTTCAATTCTGCTTTGTTCAGACCTTGTCTAAATTATAGCATTGTTTCCATTTCAGGGCACTGCAGTTTAAGATGGATAATGACAAACTGGAGCATGTCCAGAAGAGGGCGATAAATATGATGAGGGACTTGAAGACCAAGTCTAATGAGGGGGAAATGGAAGGGGTTGGATATCTTTACTCTGGAGAAAGAGACATGCAGGCGATGGAAGCTGAACACACACCTGGGCCATTCCTAAACTCCATGTATTCTTATTCCTTCAGGCATTTTCCTCTTAAACACCCTGATCACTAGTGGAACCCAAGTCAGACTGGGGGAATTGGCCTTTTTCATGCAAAAACTAGGCACACCAATTTGGCATATTCGCTTCCACATATTCCTGTTTTTTCAGTCATGGATATGAAGTGCTATTCCACCAATTGCCAATCAAATCGGTGGAATGAACTTGATGGAATGTATCCAGAGGTTTTGATGTTGAAAAGTTTGTCTTTGTCCCAAGTTAATTTGCCCTGAGTATTCTGTTTACACAGTATTTTTATATTCCAGTACTAACCAAAATTATGTCATGTGTACTATGATGGGACATGTCATAGGCTCAAAGGTCAGTTGTTAGATATGTTTGATTTGTACACGTTTTAGGTTATAATAACTTTCCAATGTACAAATGTATTAATAGCACCATTTTAGTTGTTCTAGGAGTTAGGTCTTTAAAATAATAATAATAATAATTGTCTGTTTTCTCCAGTGCTTTGATTTTGCTGCTCTAAATCTGCATGACAAACATGATAAAATATGCCAAATCTAACAAGATGCACAAAAAGCATCTTTTCTCACTTCCGAAAATTTTTTATTGCCAAGTGTAAGTGTAAAGATCTAATTGTTTGCATAACTTTTTACACCTTTTACCGGCAAGTTCTGTCACGTCAGAGCCAAAGCTACACATATATTATTGATTGCTCATTCCTCAACCAAGGACCAAAATAAACATAGCATTAGTTGTGGGAATGCAATTAACACCTTTTTAAAAAAAGAAATCTAATTAGCAACCACTGAGGGAAGGTCAGAATTAGGAATGCATGCAGGAAGGGAGGAATTCATTCCTTGAACCTCCTTTGGATAAGGCACAGTAGGGACTGTGGTGTCTTTGTGATATATGGTTTATTTACACAGATATACAACCTGAGCCTACGATGGAGGGGTTCGCAGCATGAACACCACAAGAAACTCTTGTTTCTCCCATAGCCACAGCCTTGGATTCAAACAGAAATCAAGCATTGCTCTCAAACATTGCTCAGATTCTCTCTCCAGCTTGCTGCTTTTCTTCTAAGTCACATCACTGCAACTCAACTCTAAACCCTGGTTTTGTCTTGTAACTAACCACCCATTTGCCGTCTCACAGAGAGTCCCTTTCCTTTGTTCCCCTTAATGGCCCATCACGCAGGTGATCACCTCAACAAAGGAAGCTAGCCTGGCTTATATTTTAACACTTGTTGGATCCAGGGCTTGGAAGGGTCTCACATGTAGCCTACTCCCCCTCCCCCAAAACTCATAACAATATTTTGCCCTGAGGTATTAAATAATGGTAGGGCTGCCAGGGTTGTTAGGAACGCCCAGTCTTCAGTGTTGCACTTCCATGAAAATTCCAAGTGCAAACCTGGTTTGTAATCTGAGTAATTTGTGAGTATGGTGTGTATCCAGTGTGCCACTCAGGCAAATGTTCCCTCAGAACACAGATTTATGTGAAGCAAACTTACTCCCCTTCTTCTCCACCTGCCCTGGGAGCAGATTGTGGAACAAAACAGGTTGCATGTGGGGAGAGAAATCCCATTGTAGATTTGCACTGTCACCTACCCCACCCCCCAAATAGTTTAATATTGCATTATGTAGAATCATCGAATTGTAGAGTTGGAAGGGACCCCAGGAGTCATCTAGTGCAACTGCCTGCAATGCAGGAATCTCAACTAAAGCATCCATGACCAATGGCCATCCAACCTCTGCTTACAAACCTCCAAAGGAGAGTCCACCACCTCTCACGCCAATCTTCTTCACCGTCAAACAGTTCTTTCTGTCAGAAAGTTCTTCCTCGTGTTTAGTTGGAATCTCCTTTCTTGTAACTTGAATCCCTTGGTTCCTAGCCTCCAGAGAAGGAGAGAACAAGCTTGCTTCATCTTCCATGTGGCAGACCTTTAGATATTTGAGGAATGTGTCTATTGCAACTTCTAATTGAACAATAGGAAATGCTGTAAGAAGCCAAGTTCGCAAAGGAATGACCGTTCTGTTAACTGGGTTAGTGGCAGCGGTATATTTTTGAACAATGTATTCTTTTCACAAAACATAATTGGTAACGAACTATTTGTGGAGTGTTTCTTCATAGCCCCAGGGAGCTTATAATGAAGGTTTCCTTGGCAGCTTGTTATTTGGCCTCTGTATGAAATTCCTTAGTTTTCCCCATTTTCTACACAGATTTGTTTTCTTAAACCAAGGACTAAAGTATGAGATATCCATGGTATCTTAATTAAATATATTTTACGATATTGTGCATATTTCATATTTTAGTTTTGGAATTACAATCTGACATCTGCAGTATATTATGCTGCTTCAATTAAGGATGTGACTAAAGATCTGAAAGGTTGTGTCAACAAACATTCCAGATAATTACTTATCTCCTTGGCTCTGGAGGGGACATATAACTCCATACCCTCCAACATTTCTCAGATGAAAATAGGGATGTCCTAAGGAAGGGACACAGGTGGCGCTGTGGGTTAAACCACAGAGCCTAGGGCTTACTGATCAGAAGGTTGGTGGTTTGAAGCTCCCGTTGCTCGGTCCCTGCTCCTGCCCACCTAGCAGTTTGAAAGCACAAAGTGGAAGTAGATAAATAGGTACCGCTCCGGCGGGAAGGTAAATGGTGTTTCTGTGCACTGCTCTGGTCCACCAGAAGCGGCTTAGTCATGCTGACCACATGACCCGGAAGCTGTACGCTGGCTCCCTCAGCCAATAAAGCGAGATGAGCACCGCAACCCCAGAGTCGTCCACAACTGGACCTAATGGTCAGGGGTCCCTTTGCCTTTAAGGAAAAGCAGGATATTCCAGGATCAAATCAGAAACTAGGATGGCTTCTGTAAATCCGGGAGTGTCCCTGGAAATTAGGAACACTTAAGGTCCGTTACTTCCAGGTAAATGGGTATAGAATTCTACCCTAAGGCACTGTTACCCCCTCACTACATCTTTCCTACTAAACCCCCCCCCCCCCGCTGTTCCTTCACCAACCATCCCTCTAGGTTGGCAGCCTTCGAACAGAGTACAGTGCTGTGATCATGGACAGACACCTACAGCCACATTCAACAGATCAAGTGTACCTGTGTACCTAAGAGCTCTTTCAATGGCTGTTATAAAGAGCTTATTTTAAATGACAAAACCTTGTCACACAGTAAAGTTAAGGAAACATTTGAAACGGCTTTGTGCAAAGTAGAAAACAAGAAAGTATAAGTACGATTTGAAATAATTATGGTGTGACCGAACACAGGCGGAGGACAAGGGCCTTGCAAAATACTTTGCAGGAAAATGAAATATTACACACACACACACACACACAGCTGGATTTTATAGCTGTGCTATATCATTTGTCCACATGCCCCGTTGCACCCCCACATTGTACTGTATTAACTCACTGGCTTCCCATACAGTTGTAGCACAAGGGTAATCAAATCTTACACTTCAGTGTAAGCTGATAACAGTGGTTAGAAAGGAATGTTTCTATGGATCACACAACTAGCACAATGAACTGTGAGGCTTTCGTAAATTTCTTTGGAAGGAATCAGGTTATGATACCCTACTTCATAGAAATATACTAGGCCAGCTGGTCCAAACTGTTGGGGCATAAATTATTGCCTCTGGTGCAAGAATAGCTATAATGTTGTGTAGCTCAGGGAGTAAGTTCAGAGAGCAAAGCATTTAATATCCAATGACCATTCCAGGAGATTAGTATTTCTGCAGTATTAAAAATCCTATCAAAACACTGTATGGATTTTCCATTTGCAAGACCATGAGGCCATATATTTAATCTCTAGGGTTGTAAAATGAACATAGCCTTCTAGATTACTGCAGAAGCATTTATAAACGATACTGACCCACTGATCACAGAGCACAGCACTTTCTGAAAGTGCATTCTTTTCGCAGGATTATATGGATTCCTTTCTTCAATTTAAATGCAAAAGCCTTCTATTAGTTTCTCAATGGTTGGGTGCCCATGTTTAGGACCTCAGCCTCTGCAGGAGAAAACTTAGAACAGTTAATAATTGTTCTCTGTGCCACATGCCTCTTATTTTTGAAGTCTGTTTTGCCAGCACTGATTACATTTCACTGAATCTGCTATTTCAAGTGTATCTTGCTCATGCTATTCTGTTAGGAATAATTATTCAACTGGCCTTTTGGACAATAATTTTTGTCCTCTGCAAAATTACTCTCATCACTAATATCACAGTCTCAGCAAGGGGCACGAAATCCTAGGTAGTTTTGGTAGAGTTAAACTGTAACCATAAAACATGCACACTCAGATTAAGACAGCGATTGTGAAATACAAACCCTTCACAGTCTGAATTTCTAATCCTGACTTGAACCCGGAAGCCTGGGATTTCTTTATAACCACAGAGTTGTATTCTGTGGAGGCTTTTTAATAGCAGAAAGTAGTGATGATGAAGAAATTAGATTTGGTTGGACTTTTAATAACAACTGCATATTGGTTGGAGAAGTGGGAATTTGGTAAAGTAAAACACAATTATCCTTTGAAATTTGCTCTTCTCCAGATTGTGATGCAGTTCTTCAGCCAAATAACGTTTACCAAAAAAGCATGTATTACTTAGTGTGCATGCCCACAAAATGCAGATATGAAAATAAAATATAATAATGAATGTTATTAGTGAAAATTGCTTGCCAAAATGTGTATATTACTCAGAATCACATACATAAATGTATGTATGGGGTGGGGGGGATCCACTAACATGCTGACAAAATTTCTGTGTTGTTGTTTTTAAAAAAAATAAGAAACAGAAACTAATAGTCCTAGTGTGGAACAAGAGACAGATTAAATTTCACATTGTGTTCACATAGTTGCCCTCTTCCCTTTTATCAGCTTCTTCTATGTTTGTTGTGCATATGAACCAGTGCTTTTTTTCTGGAGGGAGGCAGGGGTACGCATACCCCTAAACATTTTGCGAATCTTTTGTACTTTTGTCCATTTACTGTGTTTATTTTCCCTGATTTGAACTATAAAATGGTGATTTTCTTGAGTCAAAATGAGAGTACCCCTAAACACTTTTTTAAAAGAAAAAAGCACTGATTGAAACCAGTGGCGTAGCGTGGGTTGTCAGCACCCGGGGCAAGGCAAGTAATTTGCGCCCCCTAACCCATGGATTTGCGCCCCCTAACCCGTGGATTTGCGCCCCCTAACCCATGGATTTGCGCCCCCTAACCCTAACCCCCAGATGTTGCGCCCGGTGCGGCCGGCCCCCCCTGCACCCCCCACGCTACGCCACTGATTGAAACTAATTCAGAGCCAGTGCAAACATTCAGACACAGGTGTTATGTATGTAGAAGGAAGGCTACTGTTTATTATTCTGTTATGTCTTACCCATTTTGGACCAACTGCAACCATATCCGCGCGCGCGCACACACACACATATTATGATAGTCTAATGTGAAGAATATCAAGGCATGTGTGACATTAGAGGGCCCTTGTTTCTCAGCAGCAGACACCAAACAAAGATGGTGAAAAGTGTTCCTAGCCTTAATTGCCATGTGAGCTATTCAGAAGCAATTCCAGATCCAGATATTCTCAAACTGTGGACTTGCTCCTTAAGGCAAATGCAATTCTATCTAGAACAAGGCAACTCCCACCATCAACACCCATGTTTTCTGGATTACGTTTCACTCAGTTCGACCTCATCTAGCCCACCTCTAACCTGACTCAGAACCGAGATGGTCTCATGAGACCAAGGAAGAAGCTGAGCTTTGTAACAGCAGCGTGCTGATGATACCTTACCCCCAAATTCCGGACTACCTCACCCAGTGATTTCATGCAGATTTTAAAATAGCATAGGGTACAAGATGGAACTTGCAACATGCCACAAAGCAGCTGCCATGGGGTGGTGCAGAAATTTGCTATGTACAAAGTATAAGACTATTATCCAATTAAAGAAATCTTAGTTGATTAATCGTATGGTCTGCAATCCATTAATTAATTAAGTGTTATATGAGTTTTAAAAAAAAGTTCTGAAAAAGTAAACTCCCTTATGTGTTGTAAGAACAAGCAGCCATGACCTTAAAGATAACAGAGGCTCAGTGCTGTAACATTGGCTGGGATTCTGCAACTAGTGTTTCAAACAAATTAGTTTTTATCTGCAGAGTACAAGGTTGCTTGAATGTCAGAGGCACCTTTGCTTGCCTGCCAGCGCCTTCTCTGGTACCCTTTCTTACTGAAGTAATATGCCGTTTCTCCTACACTTTCCTACTCTGTTAAATGCCATGCAGATATGTGGCAAGAGAAGTACTGTTACTTAAAAAATTTTAAACCCTGAAAAAGTACCAGCTATAGGGTGTGTGTGTCATATGTGTGGTGTGCATATGTAGTGTGTAAGGGGAGCGGGTGGCGCTGTGGTCTAAACCACTGAGCCTCTTGGGCTTGCCAATCGGAAGGTTGGCGGTTTGAGTCCACACAACGGGGTTCGAAAGCACACCAGTGCAAGTAGATAAATAGGTACCGCTGCGGCAGGAAGTTGCACCAGAAGCGGTTTTATCATGCTGGCCACATGACCCAGAAAGCTGTCTGCAGACAAACATCAGCTAACTCGGCCTGAATTGAAATGAGCGCCTCACCCCATAGTCTCCATAGACTGGACTTAACCGTCCAGGGGTCCTTTACCTTTTGTTTTAACCTATATGTAGTGTGTACACATACATCAGCTCTCACAGGGTTGGCTAACCTTGAAGGTGGCTCTCAGGCTGAAGAACATTAAAGCATTCTCCTTTATTCTAGAAATAAAAGTTCCTTAAGGAAAACAGGGATCACACCTTAGTTATTCACTCTTCCAGAATGTAATGGGTGACTCATATATAGAGCTGCCAGACAAACCAAAGAAAACAATAGCATTGCCCACTTAAAGGGAGCTTGATATACAGAGATTAGCAAGTCAAGTTGCCATGGCATGGAGACAAACAAGACCACCTGCTAACTGCTGCAGATCAAGCACTATGCAAAAGACGGTTATGTTTTTTGTTTTGCTTTTTAAAGCTGGTACCCTTATTGCATTCCTATGGACATGTGCGTCTCAGATGCATCTCAGAGCCCACAGCATGCCTAACACTGCATAGGATTGCAGCTTTACTCGGAAGTCATTCCCACTAAACTAAGGTTAGCATACGTCCCCGTTTCCCGGGGACAGTCCCCGGATTTACAAATCAGTCCCCATACAAAATCCATTGAAGTTGAAAAGTGTCCCCGGTTCATTGGGGGGAAAAACTGGTTACCTTACACTAAACTCAGTTGCCAGGTCAAAAGTAGGATGTGGCCATGATCTTCAGAAACTGGATCTCAGTTGAGAACAGAGCAAAAAAATAACCTTCTGAAATTCTCTGCATTTTTTTATGGGTGGTGAAATTTGGGGGAGTTTTGCCAAACTGTTATTTGGAGGAAGGGCTCACTGTTAAGCAGCATGACTGGCATAACTTCCTCCCCCCCCCCATGCAGTAGTAGCTGCCATGGCTGTGGCTGCCACTTACCTGGATGCTGAGAGACCAGGTGGGCAGGGGAAGGTCAGGATGGAGGGAACACACTGCTGGAGCCAAATCTGGTGGTCCTGACAAGTGTGCCTGCGCTGCACTGACTTTTCCACCTGCCCAGGTAACACAGCAGTAATTCCACAGAAATGCCCCACCGGGTTAGTCGTGTTCGCTTTTGCTACACTGCAAGCAACCACAGTGGCAACAGTCGGCAACCTGGCCAGCATTTTGCTCTTGCTGCAATGCTCCAGTACTAAAACTGGTGCAAAGTATCTTATATGTGTGAAAGAGTGAACTGGGTGGCTGAGTTGTGGACTCTCTTCAGGTTTTTAAGTAAGAAGGTTGATGGCCACCTGCCACAGATGCTTTAGGTGAGATTCCTGCATTGCAGGGGGTTGGGCTAGATGACCCTGGGGGTTCCCTTCCAACTCTACGATTTTATCATTAAATGCAAAAAAAAAAAAAAAAAAAAATCAAGGTAACGGCTCTGTACTTATCTTGGGAAGCAAAACAAAAATTATTAGAAATTTTCCCAGAGGGGAGGAGCTTCGGTTACAGAAATCAGTCACCACCTCTCTCCTTTCTCCCTGGAGAGCTTTTAATCATGAGAAAACTGCGAGCACATCACAGACACATCTTATGCCCTTTTAAAATGTGCTTTTTTGTGGGGTGAGGGGCTGTTGGCTTTTTTATTATTATTATTGTGTGTTTTGTGGTTTTACATCTTGATTTTATTTTGTGAACCGCCCTGAGACGGTATAGGCTGGTATATAAATAAAATAAAATAAAATAAAATAAAATAAAATAAAATAAAATAAAATAAAATAAAATAAAATAAAATAAAATAAAATAAAAATACACTCCCCCCCCCATCACTTGAATCCTGTGTCCCGTCCCGTCCCCCCAAAAAACGCTCCCCAGTCCTCCCAGAACACTCTCATCTCTTCTGACTGCAGCCTGGGAAACTCTATATAGCCTTAGCCTCCCAATGCAGAGTGGCCCCTTTTCTCAGAGGAACGTTGCAACAGGTGAGAAAGGCGCTTCTGGCGCGCAGGGTGGGCGGCGGCGTCGTCAGCAGCAGCTGCAGAGCCTCCCAGGGCCTCTTGTTGAAAGGTCTCCTAGCAACCTCCCGGCCAATGGGGCGCCGCGTGGGGAAGGGGGAGGCGGGGCCCGCGCAGTTCGCCCGCGCGTGGGCAGGGCCAGGTCGGTTAGTGCCGGAGGCGGCGGCGGCGGCGAAGGAGGTAGAAGCAGCCGAGGTCGCCAGCTTGCCCCGCCCCCTGTCCTTTCGCGGCAGCAGCAGCAGGTGGGCAGCGCCAGGTGCCTGGCAGGGGAGGGGAGGGAAGTTGCCTCTCAGCCCAGCGGGGGGGGGGGGGCGGAGCTGCCCCAGGAGCAGGTTTTGGTTTGGGGGGCGGCAGCTCACCCCCCCTACCCCGAGGTGGGTGGGGGGTAGGGAGAATACCAAGGGGAAGGGTGGGGGGCAGATGCATAGGGAGGCGGTGCACACGTGGTAGCGGGCCTTGTGGGGGGGGGGGGCTGCTAGCTCGAGCTGCAACTGCATTGTAGATTTTGGAAGGGAGCACGAGGGTCATCTAGTCCAACCCCGTTCTGCAATGCAGGACTCTCTTTGCAATGCAGGACCCTCACGACCCTGAGGTTAAGAATTTGGGAACAGGGACTCAAGCACCCACGTGCGCTTGCACCGCCCACGGGGTGGGATGGGGCTTTGCATACAGCGTTAATCCCTAAATCCCCTGTGGTGACGTGTTGTTTTTTCTCTCTGTCTATCTCGTCCAGTTCTGATCTCTTGTCTGCTTGTAAGTAGCCAAACTGGATTCCCTGCCTCTCCTCCCCCACCCCGAGCTTTTGGAGATTTAAGTCCAGCCCCCCTCTTAAGTTGATGCGAGCTGTTTGTGGATCTGGTTAATCATTGCTTGGGACAGTCAAGGTTGTCTGCTAGTTTGGTATGTCACAGGGATTACACCTGGTTGTTTTCCAGTTCACACTGTGCTTGAGCTGCGAAGTGTGGTTCTTGTGCGTTTTCTTAGCTCTGGTGGAAAGAAAAAATAGCAACATCATCTAGCATTAGAAGGACAAATGGAAATGATAGTGTTATACTTACTAAACTTATTTTTATCCACCAGGCTTTTTTAAAATTGTGGTTGTAGAGCCTTTATGCAGTCCAGTTTCCCCAGATCTTTCCGGAGATTGCATGCTGATTCTCGTTATAGCGCAAAGACATTGTCCATCAGTTGCAGATAAACTGTTTATTGTCCCCTCCTCTTGCTACCTTATGCTTAGTACTCATGCTTCCCCAGACATCTAGTATAAAACATACGGGAGACAAACAAAGAGCTTGTTAGAAAATTTTAATGTTAGTTATAGAGTTGTATAATTGCATCATTTCTGTGGCCCCTTAAATTATCCTTTGCAAAATTGGTTTTGTTTCATACGGATAACAGAGCTGTCTATTAAGGAGATTACTTGCCAAATGAAAGGCTTAAGCTTTTATAAACTCTCTTTGCAATCTAATCTTAGAACACAGTTCTCCATGTGCTGTTCCTAGTTATGGTGTGCAACACCGTCTCCTATAATGGCTTAACATACATCCTTACCCATGGTTAATCTCTGAAGCCATGAGCAGCTGTGAACGAGATTTGAAATAAAGTTACGTGATGTCAACTCTTTTATGGATGCTTTGTCTCAACATTTGCAAAATAATCTGAACCCTGTTAGGGGAGGTACATATGCTGCCGCAGAAAGAGGGTTGTGTTTTTAAGAACTTGGAGCAAGCCTCTTTTCTTTTTGGATGACACAGCATGTGGTATTGAAAAGGCAGATGGTGTAATGTGATTGCACTGTAGTGCTGTAGGAACCTATTTATCTTCTGTCACTTAATTCTGAACTAGCCAGGGTTCTAAAATCTCACTTTAAACCTATTTATCAAGTCTAAATAATTTACAGCACCATATGAGCTTATAATCAAGCTGTTCTGCATGGAAAGGCTTGCAGTAAAGCTGTCGATATGAATTTGTTTTTAAACCTACAGTTAAAATTTGCCACTCTCATAGTCTGAATTCAACCTTGTGTTCACTCTGTTCTGTGAAAATATTTATTCCTGGGGAGGGAATCCTAAGGCACAAATCGAAAATCCACACTGAAGCAAACCAATCAATTGTTGTATGTTATATAGAGTGACAGGAAACATAGATGGGCTGTACAACACAGATGTAGTTAAGTAACATCTAGTGCTGGTGACTGTTAAATTGGGTTGAATTTTGTACTACCCGAAATTATAAATTCATTCTAGGGCTATTGAAAGCCAGTGTGGTGTAGTGTTTGGGTTCAAATCACTATATGGCCACAAAACTTGCTGGGTCACCATGGGTCAGTGGTTGCCTCTTCGCCTATAATTTGATCTCTTTGGAGGAAGTGAGCCTAAAAATGTAATAGCTACTGGCATGTCAATGTCAAGAAAGCATTTCTCTTACATAAAATATAGGTATCCACTATGCATCTTTTGAGCATGGATGCGTAAATGAGAGAGTTTGCTACAACCAGAGGTGAGGTAGCTGGGTAGAGGAGACTTTGGACCCTATAAACTTTTATTTGTGAGAGGATTGGCTCATGATTTCCATTTTCACTTTTAGCATATTATAAAGTCACCACGGGGTTATTTTCCTTAAGACGGTTTTGCTCTTTCCTATGAATGTGGCTTAAGCTGATGTTTGTCTCCACTTCAGGGAGCTAGTTCTGAAGTTTATACCCTGACGCCATCAATACTTCTTGCTACATGGAGTGATGAAGTAATCACCACGCAAAATTGGCTTGGTAGCATAAAAAAAAGAATAGAGGTAAATCGTCTAACAATTTTGTTCAATTCTGATGTCATATTCTGACCTCGAGTGAATCAGATTTTCTTCCCAGTTTTGAAAATCATGGAAATATTGTCAGTAATGTCTCTTCCCTCTTTGTGCAGCACACTTTTTTGGGGAGGAATTAACACCGATTCCTGAATGCTTCTATTTTCCCCCCTCTGTGAAGAATACAGAGTTGATGTGATTGCATATTGATAAACTTCCAATGTATAAAATGCTTTCATTGCTTATAAGAGCACATTTGCCATACACGGATGATAAGGCAATTTGTCTAACGCAACCCTGTTACTTTTCCTTTTCTTCACATGGATGATTAAGTATTGATTTGTAACTTGAGGTTTACCTAACTATCGCAAACCTCTGCATGGTGATGCATTTATGAACAGTTAGCCAGGCCCATGGATCTGAAAATCAAAGAGTGTGGCTTCTAACATACATAGAATGCCTTCTGTGCCTGCTTTAGCCTCTCATTTGATTTAAATACTCACGTTAATCTAAAACGCTCTTGCTATTTTAGGAGATGCTTACGTAGGAGATTTAACCCGCAGTGGCTCATAATGCTTCTCTGCTGAAGCAGTTGATCTGTTTCTCTGGATGCGTTAGTTGCTATGGGAGATTGGAACACTGTTACAGTGCCAGCACTGTCCCCAGGTGAATTATTGAAGTCATAAGTTAAATTTTGGATGTCTTAATGCAGGAAGGGTTGATTATAATTATTAAAAGATCTGAGCAGTTGATAGTTGAGACTGACCGTCTGTATACAAAATAGTTAAATTAATCTTTAAAATGGAAATGCATAACTATGTAACTGCTTCTAATAGGTTTTGCTGAAGAAAGTTGGTTTTTGCAGAATTGTGATATATATATATATATATATATATATATATAGCGAGCGAGAGAGAGAGAGGTAGCTAAGTATTTCCATCTAACAATCAACAGAAAATTTATTGTAATGTTCAGAATGTTGTGACTAACGTAGTAAGCTTTGTTGGGGAAAGTTGAGGTATAAGATACTGTATCTACAAGGTCACTCGTATTGATTATACATAAGAAAGAAGGAAAGCACATTCGTTATTTAATCAGATGCAAAGCTTCACAGTGAGAGATATTGCCACAAATCTTTTGGAATTGTTCTTATAATTAGCTTGCTGGATGTCATAGCTCTCGGTTTCCAACGTTTAGCTGCCATTGGTTAGTCATCCAAATTCTTCAATTGTGTATTGTTTATTTTTGTTACGCAGGAATTACACTTGCCTTGAAACCAATTGAATGGTCTCTGATGATGGGTATACATGTTTGAGTAAAACAAAAACGATTGGTAATATTTTTGTAATATTTTGCTTTTTCCTCTCCAGATAATATCACTTGGTATACCTCAGGCAGAAACATGTCCCCCTCAAGCTTAAGTGCACAGCAAGCGCATTGCTCACCACTGCCTTTGTCCAAAAGTGCGCACAGCTTTTTCAGTGCCTTCTGCACAGAAGAGAATGTTGAACAGAGCCTCTCCTATCTTAACAGGGTAAATTGACTTAATTGTGTAGCAAATATAAGCATGCTTTTTGAGGAATGAATGTGCCACTCCCACCCACCCACCCACCATTTGCTCCTTATGGCAGAAATAGTACTCTGTTTGATAAAGACCTGAATGTTGCCAGAGATTGGTTTAAAAGGAATTTGTTCTGTTGCGCTAGGAGCTGACCACGCTGGGCTTCCCTTCGCTTTATGCAGACTCCAGAGGCAAAGAGTTAAATGTGGTATCGGTTTTAAACTGTGTGAATGACATGCTGCTGCTTCAGCGCAAGACTCTGCGAGCTCAGGAAGAAACAGAAACCCAGCATCTAAAACTGGGTAGCGACATGGACCACCTGCAGAACAGCTATACTAAGTTAAAGGTGCAACATTTTATTATTAATTGTTTTATTTTATTTGGATTACTCATTTGCTCTTGATTCCATGGCAGGTTACAGCCATAAAATTCATTGAAACGCCACCAACATATCAGAATGCAGCATGACAGCAGATAATAATAATAATAATAATAATAATAATAATAATAATAATATATTTATACCCCACCCATCTGGCTGAGTTTCCCCAGCCACTCTGGGCAGCTCCCATTCAAATGTTAAAAACAGTACAGCATTAAATATTAAAAACTTCCCTGAACAGGGCTGCCTTCAGATATCTTTTAAAGATAGGATAGCTGCTTATTTCCTTCACATCTGAAGGGAGGGTGTTCCACAGGGTGGGCGCCACTACTGAGAAGGCCCTCTGTTTGGTTCCCTGTAACTTCACTTCTCGCAATGAGGGAACCGCCAGAAGCCCCTCGGCGCTGGATCTCAGTGTCCGGGCTGAACAATGGGGGTGGAGATGCTCCTTCAGATATACTGGACTGCGGCCATTTGGGGCTTTAAAGGTCAGCACCAACACTTTGAATTGTGCTTGGAAACGTACTGGGAGCCAATGCAGGTCTCCCAGGACCGGTGTTATGTGGTCCCGGCGGCCAGTCCCAGTCACCAGTCTAGCTGCCGCATTCTGGATTAATTGCAGTTTCCGGGTCACCTTCAAAGGTAGCCCCATGTAGAGCGCATTGCAGTAGTCCAAGTGGACAACCAAACATTTACCACTGTCCACCTCAGATCAACCCCCTCTTAAAGCCCAGGCAACTCAGTGTTTAACTGGCACCAAAAGATTAATGATGGTTCAAACTGTTTTCCAAGGAGGAGCGAGTTCCATAAACAGGGTGCCATCTTAGAGAAGGTGATTTCTCATGCCATTGTGCAGTGATTGCTCCCTAAGAAATGAACAGCGAGAGGGGCCTTTCCTGATAACCTTAGCACAAGGGGCACAAATAGGAAGAGATGGCTCTTTCAAATATTTGTGCCCCGAGTCATTTTGCTTTTAATGCTAACTCCTTGAATTGGGCTTGGTAGCATACAGTAGGCGAAGATTATTCTGAGATACCAAGCTGATCACCTGGTCTGATTTCTATTTATCTTCTGAAGTAGAATTTGGATTTATTATTGCAGGTAAATAGAATATTTTAAATGTGCGCTTTGATGTCAACTGACTTACTTAGAATGCCCTCAGTATTTTGTAAGGGAACTCGCTTCAGCCTTGTCATGGATGCAATGTTTAGCTTCCCTGTGTGCCACAATATAGGCATGTATTTTTTTAAGAGTATATCACATGAAAAACTCATAGCGATTAGAGCAAATTCTTGAAGTTGCATTTCACATCAGGGGGCCTTTTACTGCCATATCCTTTTGGTTGGGTCTTCATAGCAGTGCGCTTTATTTAATTCAGAGCAGCGCTACAGCCAGGGCCTTTTTGCAACAATATTCACGGGTATGGAGTACTGGAACATTTATATTTTATTTTTATTTTTTTGCTGCCTGTGCCAGCCATTTTATGCAGGCACTCATGGCACTTTTATCGCTATATGAGCATGGTCATCTCTCTCTCTTTTTAAAAAAACCACTTGCTATGGTAGATATCCTGGTGGTTCTCTCTTTAACACAGCATGGTTAACACAGCACACTTTGCATGCAGTATAAATGACTCTCAGCCTTACCACTTCTAGCCTTGTGTTAATGAATTAATTGCAGAAGGCAGAGTGTGCTGTGCAACGCACAGGGTCGCAACTAGGATTAGTCCCACCTTATTCCAGGTCTGCAGGTTGGAGGCAAATTGAACAACTTCATTAAAATACAGAAGAACATAGAACTTGATTTCAATGCATTCCGTGAAGGTAAGCTGTTGTGCTAATGCCCTGGGGTTCAGACTAATAGAAGCCAATCGCTTAGTACTAAATGTTTGTTTCTGTGACCGAACACTACAATCTCAGTAGTTTGGCAGCAGCCAGTTGTATTTCAGGTAAACTTGTGAGAGTGAATTGTGGGTCACTTCCTCTCCCCCTCTTTTTTTTTAAACAGGAGCAGCTGGAAGCCTCTAGAAGAGAAATAGTTGGACTTCAAGAAAGAGACAGGCAGTTGCAATGCAAAAACAGGAATCTACACCAGTTGCTAAAAACGGAAAAAGATGAGGTTAGTCAGCCTGTACGTTGATGGCAGTGGCATCGATAATTTTTGCGAGACTGAGCGAACTTTTAAAAAATATTGCCAGCCTTTCATTTAAAAGGAAATTCACTAGGTGTGGAGTTGTTGAAACCTGTGTTTGCAGCAGGCTTGTGTAATTGACAATGTGTAAGCTATAGCCCTCCAGATTGCGATGGACTACAACTCCCATCATCACTGACCAGCACTGGCTGCTGATTTTCTGGGGTTCTAAAATGTGAAAGCGTCCCACACAAGTACACATGGTTGCCTTCCGCAATTTGGAAGGTGACGTGACCAGGGGCTAGAGCTGGCATACTCAATGCGGGTGGTGCTGTGGTCTAAACCACTGAGCCTGTTGGGCTTGCCGGTCATAAGGTTGGCGGTTCGAATCCCTGCGATGGAGTGAGCTCCCGTTGCTCTGTTCTAGCTCCTGCCAACCTAGCAGTTTGAAAGCACGCCAGTGCAAGTAGATAAATAGATACTGCTGTGGTGGTAAGGTAAAGGATGTTTCCATGTGCTCTGGTTTCCATCACGGTGTTCCATTGTGCCAGAAGTGGTTTAGTCATGCTGGCCGCATGATCTGGAAAGCTGTCTATGGACAAACGCCGGCTCCCTCACCCTGTAAGCAAGATGAGCGCCACACCCCATAGTCACCTTTGACTATGTCCAGGGGTCCTTTACCTTTTACCTTTACTCAACCCAGCAGCTCACCTATTTTGTGTTAAAGAAACACATTTCTAGGAAACTCTGCACTGTATCTGCAGTTTCACACCACAGGTAATCAAGTTGTTTTCACGATTATTAACTCTGAAATGAAATAGAGGTGATTTAACGTTATTAGCATCTTAGTTTTTCATTCTAAATCTGCTCAGTAGCTTTGAAGTAAGGTTACCAGACGTTCCTGTTTCCTGGGGACAGTCCCTGGATTTACAAATCAGACCCCATACAAAATCCATTGAAGTTGAGAAGTGTTCCCAGATTCATTGAAAATAATCTGGTAACCTTACTTTGAAGGACTTCTTGGAACAGTAGGGAAGGTTGTGTAGGCAAAAGAGAATTTGTGGGTCACCCCTCCCCTTTTATTTGGCTCAAGGAAGCTTCCACTGTATCAAAGAGCTTTCCAGAAGCAGTGACACAATTGTATCCAAACCAATAATTGGAATTTCTGGCTGCATCAATAGCAGAAATACTGACCTAAGCAGTTTCATTTTAGGCAGGAATTTTAATTCAAAACCAAGAGTAATCTTTTCTTTAAAAATATGCATTTTGTAGGTACAGAAACTACAGAACATTGTTGCAAGTCGAGCCACCCAGTACAATCATGATATGAAGAGGAAGGAAAGAGAATACAACAAACTGAAGGAGCGCTTTCATCAACTTCTTATGAACAAGAAAGATAAAAAAATGAGTATGTCTTCTAAATCTTTTTCTAGGGATGGGGCTGGTCAGTTTTGTTCCCCATTCTAGTTTTAATTTATCAGTCATTCCCTTTTTTGTTTCCAAACTGATAGGCATGGAAACTCCTAAATTTTGGTAAATTCTGGCAGTTTAGGGACTGTTCCTCAGGTTGCATTGTCCAAACATCATGATGTATAGTGCAGGAAAAGTGGTACCTTCGAAGAAACACAGTACAGTTGTACCTTGGAAGTCCGTTTGACTTCCAAAACGTTTGGAAACCAAAATGCAGCTTCTGATTGGCTGCAGGAAGCTCCTGCAGCCAATTGGAAGCTGCGGTAGCCCCGTCAGACGTTTGGATTCCAAAGAATGTTCACAAACCGGAACAATCACTTCCGGGTTTGCGGAGCTGGGGAGCCAAAACATCCGAGTACCAAGGTGTTTGGGATCCAGGGTACGACTGTATATTGCTTTTCTCAGAACCTAACTTGATATGAAGCCTAACTCGGGGTTGGCAGGTAGACGGCACTGGATGTTTCTGGTATGTTTAGGTTCAGACATAGCAAGGACGACAACCAGTGCCAACTTGCCAATGTCCATCTGCATGAGGCTGAAAGTGGACAGTGTAATGACACAGTCTCACTCACTTGGGCTTCTGTACTTCACACAGCATAATGCAATACAAAATGTATGGTCAATTGGCATCTTCTAGGGTGTCTGAAATGTGTTTTTAATTTATCCTTCTTGCAGCCATGGATGTTCTAAACTATGTAGGTAGAGTTGATGGGAAGAGAGGTGCATGGAGAACTGGGAAAACAGAAGCGAGGTGAGCTGGTCACCATCTAATGATAAAGGGCTTTTACTGCTTTATTTTTGCTCACAACACAGTTTTATTTTTGCATTTTTCATGCTTAGTTACTATGCGTGTTCTGCTTTCAGAAACGAAGAGGAGATGTTCAAAGCTCTCTTAAACGAGTACGAACAGCGTCAGAAACAGCTTCTGATAGAAAATGCTGAGCTCAAAAAGCTGCTTCAGCAAATGAAGAAGGAGATAATCTCTCTCCTTCCACCACAGAAGCAGAAACCCAAGGAGAAGGCTGAAGATGGCAATGGAACTGTAAGTTTTAAAACACAAACACACGTCACACAGAGCAAAAACAAAATTGCACCATAAGGTGTTGTACCATGAGATCGTATGAATTGTTTTTCACTTTTGTCTTCTGTGATTCATCTTTCAAATGGTTAGACTTGCATCTTCCACCAGGTGCTACTTGAGTAGTTCTGAACTAAGATAACCAAACAGTCCTGTTGAAATCAATGGGAATTAGTCATAAATAACCTAACTTCTCCTGTTGACTTCAGAATGTGCCATAGTCAGGCTCTAACTCCACATGTTTTATTTTCTGCAAGACAGGAATAGCAGATTTCTGTTCCTTGTGGGAGAGCATAGTTTATATATACGGGTGTGTTTTCATTAACTTGGGCATGTGGGAATTGTTGCTCTTAAACCAGAAATTAAATTCCTGCCAGCAGCATTTCATTTTAAAAAATATTTCCCATTATTACACAAACTTCAGAGCTAGATTATATTTGCAAAACAGATTAACTCCAGCTAAACTGCCCTGGTATTTGACTCCCCTTATTATTCTATCTACTCTGTGCGCCTGTATCTGCCAGTTACTTTCACTGCTTCCATAGTTATTAAAGCATCACTTGACAGTCTTCATAACATTTAACACTATAACATTTGAACACATTGTGTCATTCTTTTTTACTTTCAGTAGATGGAGTTATTGCTTTATTTTGCCACAAGAAACACCCTGGTTTATAGGATTGGAACTAGTGACTTGGGGTGCCAGGCTTAAAGCACGAGAGAAATTGGGAGATTCTTGGGGACTGAATTCATGTATCTTCTTTGAAGAATTATATTTTGTGTGGTTTTTTTAAAAAAAATGATCAAAGTACTATTTTCCTGAAATGTTCCATGCTGCCTTTTCAACTGCCTTTGCAGTATATTTGAAATAAACATGTTTTTTTAAAAAAGTTTTTGGAGCCAGCGCAATTTCACAACCAGTTCTGAGTGCATCGTGTCCAGAAAAACAGGATTTTAGAATTCTGAGCTGCCTTAACTGGTAGGAGACGCCTGGTTAAAGGCTATGGAAATATCCTTTTATTTAAGTGGTTTTCTAGAAGAGGTGTACACATTGTGCATATAAATAGCTGTGTAGATGAATAGCCTATGCTGGAAAGCATAATGTTGTAACTGTAAGAGAGATTTCTGCAAGAAATAAATTTATGTATATTTGTTTGAAGATTTATCTTTGTTTTTCAACTCAAAAAAAGTTCTCAAAATAGAGAGGAGCACTAAAATAAAAGTATTTACAGTAAACCATCTACGTTAAAACACAAACTAAATCGACAGTATTAAAAGTAGGATAACATGAACCAAACAACCCCACAATTAGCTCATACACTTTTGGAAACCACTGTTGCTTCATGGATATCTTCTAAAGTAGGCATTTCCTTTCAGGTTCTCTCAGACATGGAGGAGGACTCTGGAGAAGCAAATAAAGAGAATGTGTGGGAACTTTCTTGTGAAACAGTGCGTGAACAGCTTGCTAACAGCATTCGGAAACAGTGGAGAATGCTGAAAAATCATGTTGAAAACCTGGACAACCAAGGTAAAAGTAGAGATCTGCATCATACTTGTGACATCTTCAGTCCTTCTGTAATGTTGGTTGAGCACTTGCTATGGAAATATCTATTTAATACTGTTTTCTAGTGGTGCTGTGATCCCTCACTACAAACCATCTCAAGCAATAGAAACTGGATTTTCCTTACTACAGGGGAACAGCTAGAAGAAAGTTGCATTTAGTACAATCATTTTATTTCAGATATATTATGACAGAAAAATTTCGTTATGCCCTTCAGGAATTGGGGGGGGGGCTTACACCATTGTCTATTTACAAATCACTTAATTCATAATCACACAAGCATTATTAGCAGGTTTGACTTTAATGGAAAAAATTCCTTTGCCCTCAGACACTTTATCTCAGTTCTTTCAGTTGTAGAAGTTTTGAGAATAGCACTTCTGTTATCCTGTATTTTCAGGCATTTTGGGTTCTTCTGCTTTCCATCTCTAAAGTTTTCTCCTTCTATATATTACAACCCCTAACAAACTCAGTAATGTCCAGTGCCCATCTTTTTTATTATTTTTCCTTTGTACATTAAGTAAACAATCAAATTCTGATTCCATTCAAGTCTTTTGGAGCCTTGCTAATGCCTTCATTGGACTTTTGGCATAATTGCTTTGAAAGAAATGCTGGCTATTTATCTAATGACTAAGTGAGTCCATGTAGCCCCAGAGAACCTGAGCAATTTAACAGACAACTGAGTGTTGGTTTTCTCTATTTCCATTATACAGAGGACTGGTGAGTATGATTTGTGCTGCAACACCTCCAGAATTTATTAACTTCTATTAAAAATGGTCGATTCTTTGTAGAGTTAGATTTTTCTCCTCTAGAATGAATTCAGTAACTACTGTATTTTTTGCTCTATGACTCACTTTTTCCCTCCTAAAAAGTAAGGGGAAATGTGTGTGCGTCTTATGGAGCGAATGCAGGCTGCGCAGCTATTCCAGAAGCCAGAACAGCAAGAGGGATTGCTGCTTTCACTGTGCAGCAATCCCTCTTGATGTTCTGGCTTCTGAGAGTCAGAATATTTTTTTTCTTATTTTCCTTCTCCAAAAACTAGGTGCGTCTTGTGGTCTGGTGCGTCTTATAGAGCAAAAAATACGGTATTTCTTAATAAAAAGGCAGAAATTAACAGAAGGCACTTTTCAAACTTGCAGTGTCGCATGTGCATTCTGGGTCACCGAACGAGAAAGATACAATCTCAAGAGAGAGCCATGAGCTAGAAGTCGAGAGGCTGCAGTTGGAAATTCAGCAGTGCAAAGAGATGGTAAAAACTCAGCAGCAGCTCTTACAGGTAAGCATCTTATCAGATGCATGGTCTTAGATGAAGTGTGCAAGAGGTATCAAGTAGTTCAGCCTTAGCTTTCCACTTAACAATTTCCTCATGTTCTTTTAGGTCTGTAGTAATTAAATAATAATAATACAGATCTACAAACAGCTTTAAAACGTGCACATTTTAACATGATTTTAAGAAGTCTGCCTTGCCTGTGCATTGTTGGATCCTGGCACAAATGGAAAAGAACAAGGTCACAAATTCCTGAAGGGGATTATGCAGGCTTTTGTATCCTGGTGTGCTTCAGAACTAATTTTAGGAAGGAGGGCAAGGAAAACAAAACTCTAGCTGCCCTGCTTCCTTGCACTTTGAATTGACTAGTTTTAGAACTTTTCATGCCTGCTGCAGGTTACATAATGTTCCAAGTACAGAGCAGCTGAATTGAAATGGAATCTTTTTCTTATGCCCAGTAGTTCACTTTATAGATTCCTCCTTTCCACCAACACATGCTTTTCTGACTTTTTGGCCTAGTAGAACACCTAGTTAATTATCTTTGTCAAGTTTATTTTGACTTTTTCTGGTAACTAAATATAACTTAATTTTGGCCCAGGTAGTAGCTTCCAAATAATCACTTCTCATTCCCCCCCCCCCATACTTACGTGCAGCAGCAGCTAACTTCTCCATGTGATGATGACACCAATATGTTGCTAAAGGACTGTTACTTGCTGGAAGAAAAGGAGAGGCTGAAGGAGGAGTGGAAACTGTTCCGGGAACAGAAGAAGAACTTTGAGAGAGAGCGCAAAAGTTTTACAGAGGCTGCTATCAGGCTAGGACTTGAGGTACTCAAAATGATTCTGTGCTTTCTAAGGCTGGAGAGCAGCCTTTTTCTGTGCTTCTCAGGTAAATCAAATTACCAGGAACTAGAGCTGATCTGTGTCGCAGGCCTTGTTCATATTGTGTCCACTGTTTACCACACAATGAACACTCAAATGTTTGAAAGCAAAAGCAGGCAGGGCATGTTTAAGGGAGCTGCAGCTAGCTACAGCTTCTTTGCATTTATCTATTTGTATTTATAGATCTGCACCCCTCACTAAAACATGCCTGCTGTATGATGTCTGGTCAGCCTTTGGTTCTAATTCCAACCATCCAAGTATTACAGCTTGTGGGTTCCCCTGGGTTGGCCTAGGGCATGTTGAGCTGAAAGAGCCATGGACCTGATCTACCTCGGATGCTCTTAAATGCTTACAGTTTGTGCTCAGCAGCACCATAGTTCCAGGCGAAGCTCTGCAAAAGCTCTAAAACTTTGCGATAGCATTCCTTCTCTGTTTAGTGTGGGAGGTACGCAAGCATATTTTTTTATTCCTCTTTCTACAGGAAAGCAGAGGTTGTGTGAGTTTAGATCCAGTGAGCCAGTGTGGTGTAGTGGTTAAGAGCGGTAGACAAGTTATCTGGGGAACCGGGTTCGCGTCTCTGCTCCTCCACATGCAGCTGCTGGGTGACCTTGGGCTAGTCACACTTCTCTGAAGTCTCTCAGCCTCACTCACCTCACAGAGTGTTTGTTGTGGGGGAGGAAGGGAAAGGAGAATGTTAGCCGCTTTGAGACTCCTTCGGGTAGTGATAAAGCGGGATATCCAATCCAAACTCCTCTTCCTCCTCCTCTTCTTCTTTTAACTAAGCATCTCTTAGAAGCTCCTTTCTCACTCTTTCCTGCGCTTGCTCAGAGTGGATCCAAATTCTCTCTTTGCTGCTTGTTCTCAGGCATCCTCTCCCTCTTTCATTTCTTCTTTCCTTTTGCCTTATAATCCTTTGAACCTATGAAAATCCGTGATGTTAAAGCTTCTGCGTACTTCAAGTTAGAAGACTATGATCAACTCATGTGTTTTTCATAAGAGCAGAATAGTCCTTAGGTCAGATCCTTCTTTCATCTTTGAAGTCGACACCATATTTCACAGGACATTTTTCAAAGGAGCTTGCTCTTACTCCCTCATGTCCTGAACCCTTTGCTGTTGTCCCAAATGTTCTCTGGTTGCTGAGCAAAACCTGGCACAAATTACCGTACACATCATTCAGAGAGACAATCTCTTTGTTTCCTTCCATCTCACCTCCTTGGGGGAAAAGGTCACCAGCCCTGCAATTGCCAGGTGGACCAAAGCCTGCTTAGCTTTGGCCTGTGAAGCACAGCAAATCCCAACACCTCTGAACATAGGAGGTGAACATTCCACCAGTGTGGCTGCCGCCTCAATCAAATGTCTTCTGCAATCCTGGAAAGCTGCCAGGCAGCAACTTTGGTCCTTGGATAAGCACCTTCACAAGATGCTACAATCAGGACTAACGCATCTCCCCATTGGCCAGTGTTGAGTGGGTCCCCAGATGTTGTGGGACTACAACTCCCATCATTCCTAGCCAGCATGATCAGTGGTCAGGGATGATGGGAGTTGTAGTCCAACAACATCTGGGGACTCACAGGTTGAGAACCACTGCCGTAGGCAGTGTTTTCAGCCCAGAGTTGTCCTCCCTTTGTAAACAGCCACTTGCCCACCCAGTATTTAATAGAGCCTGTTACGTATTCCATCTTGGGAGAACTCCTTCACCAAACAGAGAATGGAATGTTGGTACTTGCAGGGAAGCTCATTTCTGATTTGGGGTGCAGATGTATTAAGCTTAAATTGGCTATCAAATTGTGCAGGAGGCTCTTTCATGGTCTCCTATAGCCAGGTCATTACGTGCATTATTAAATTGCTTTTTCTGGTGCAGACTTGGCCATGATGTGAAACTTATGGGGGTGGGGTGGGGAGAGCTTAGTTTCAGTGCCTGAAGTTGCATGGTCCATGTTTTCCTGTGTGAGTGGGAGATAACCCACCTTTGATACCTCCACTAACCAAAGCAGAAGGGGACCTCCAGCTGAAGGCCAATGTTATGATCTTCTTTAACAGCCTGCGTTCAATTAATTTATTAAGTATAGTGCCAAGATGTATGTTGATTTGTTGTGGTAATTTTGGGTTTTCTCTTGGTGTAGAGGAAGGCATTTGAGGAGGATCGCGGGACTTGGCTGAAGCAACAGTTCTTGAGTATGACTCCTGACCAAAATAAATGCGACAACGCGAAACCTCAAAGTGCCTTCTGGGGAAGTAAGACTTTTATAAAAAAACTCTTCACAAACTCATTCTCCCTTTAACAGCAGAAATGCCTACCTTTAGCTGTAAATCTCTACGACTAAATTTGTGGTGATAAGTGCAATATTGTTCACTGGGTTTCTGTTGTATGCACTTAGCGTAAGTAAAGGACATGATAAAGGACAAGGCGGTGTACTGCAATGATTTTATTTTGCTTCCTAATGAACTGCTCGCTGCACCAACAAACCTCTATTAGCTTTCTGGTTCTGACAGCATTTGGCCTTATTTTTTCCTAAGAAGCAACATTTGTTTTGCAGGTACCGACTCGGATTATCCATTATCAAATTTCAGGTATCGCCAAAAGAAACTGAACCACATGACCAATGCCTCCAAATTCTCAGATGTTTGTCAGGCAGCTCTGCATATCCTTGAGAACAGGTACCCGCATTTATTCTGTCACTTTTGCCTTCCCTTCCCTACAGCATCAGAAAGTTAACAGGCTGTGGTAGAAATATTCACGAACCTCAGAAGTTTTTGGATTAGATGTTTGTTCCAAGAGATGTTAGAATCACTTGACTCTGTGTAATAATTGTTCTCTTGCATAGGAGCCAACTCCTAAGGGCCCGGGGGGGGGGGGGGCTTCCGCCCCCACAATAAAATATTTGAGGGGGCTGGCCCCCAATAAAATTGATGGGCATTCCCAAATGGGGTGTGTGCACTGTGTCATGTGATTGGTTATGCTTCCCCACAATATTTATTCAAGTTGGCACCCTTGTTCTTTCTCTTATGTAATCTTTTCTTAGCTGTTTCCTGGCTTCAACAAGTATAATGGTTAGACAGTTGGATTAGGGTCTGAGAGACCTGGGTTCAAATCCTCACTCAGCCATGAGGCTCACTGGATGGTCTTGAGGCAGTTGCCTTCTCTCAGCCCAAGTGGGGGGTTCTTGTGAGGCTAAAACGGGAAGGTGGGTGACCCACGTTTGCCACTCTGAACTCATTTCCGGAAAGGTGGGGTAGGAATATAATAGTAAATATAATACAACCCCTCCCTAACAGTTTTCCAGTCTCACAAGGTCTTGCAAGAAGTCTGACGGGGAGATGGGTTAATTCTGCAATGAATTGGGGCATTCCAACATAGGTTTATTTTTTATTACAGTCATACCTCAAAAGTCGAACGAACTCCATTCCGGAAGTCCGTTCGACTTCCAAAACTTTTGGAAACCAAGGCGCGGCTTCCGATTGGCTGCAGGAAGCTCCTGCAGCCAATAGGAACCCGTTTCAGACGTTTGGGATCCAAAGGACCTTTGAAAACCAGAACACTCACTTCCGGGTTTGCAGCGTTTGGGAGCCAAAATGTTCAACTCGCAAGGCGTTTGACTTCTGCGGTACGACTGTATTTACTTATAAAAGTATTTAAATACCACTAAATCGCATGAAAGTGGTTTTACAACATTATAAAGATATAAAATAACAAAAGAGTTTAAAACAAGCATCAACAAACCATTGTGGGGGGGAGTACTGATAATTGCCTGCACAGGAGGCCTGGCAGACTAAAAAAGTTTTCAGCAGGCATTTAAAAGTTGTCACAGAAGGCGCCCGATGAATCTCTGTTGACAGAGTATTCCGCAATACTGGGCCAATGACACAACTTGGTTTCTTCTTGTTGTCACACGAACCTCACCAACTTGGGGAACGGTCAGCAATGCTCCTGCATAGGGTCTCAGTGACTGAGCTGTGATATAAGGGTTCAGGGTGCTCCCTGAGTTGCCTTGGAGTGGACCTAAGTTGTTCAGGGACTTGTAAATCAATACAAGAACCTTGAACCTGGCTTGGTGGTAAATGGGCAGTCAGTGCAGCTGTTTTAACAATGGTGCCATACATTTTCGGCCAGAAACTCCCATCAGCGGCCCTCAAGTTTATTGTCGCACACCTGGCCATAGAGCTGTCGTTGGAATTGTTCAGGGCAGGGCAAGTCTACACAACGTAGACCAAGCCGACTGTATCCCACCAGCCCTGTGTTTTGCTTGGCATGGGCCATTCCTTGCACCATGGAGGTAGAAAATGAAGAACCCAGTGGTACATTGCCATATATAATTGCCGTATAGAATTGGTAAACGCTGCCTGTCTTGGGGGAGGTGTCATAAATTGCGTGAGCCAGGGCTCCTCCTCCAAATTAACGTGCTTGACCCTCTCTTCTTGTTGCTGTTTCTCCTTCGCCTCAAGTGCTCCTCTGGATAAAACGCCCGATGACCGAAAGCCAAGCCAGGTTAGAAAGGAACAGTTGAGGAAGATGCAGACTACTGATGCCAGTCCCGTTGCGCAAGACGATGTGGACAGCTTGCACATGCTACTGCCAGCAAACTTATGCACAGAGCACATAGATAACTTGCCTTAGATTCTCGGACCTCTTTCTCTCTCTCTCTCTCTCTCTCTCTCTCTCTCTCTCTCTCTCTCTCTCTCTCTTTGCTTAACTGGATGTGTCCATAAACTTTCGTTTGGCGAAACAGGGTGTTTGTTTTTCATGGAAGCAATCAGCGGACATTGATAGCGGTTGTGCTGTATGTGTGGCTTTTTAAGGATTCCCCCCCCCATCCCAGCCCTCACTTTGGACCTTTCCTGTCTGTACCCTTTTGAAAGGCTGTTTAAAAATATATGTCTTGAAACAGATTATATTCTTAGAACAGAAGACGTTCTTGAACGGAAGGAATATGTGAATCTTCTGATAGCGAAATTGTATTTTTTACTTCAGGTACTAGTAGTGCTTTTAGCACTAGTATGGGGGGATATTCACTTGCGTCTCAAGTGTAACTGGCATTGAAACTCTTCCCCCCGCCCCCACCCCCAACTTGAATGTACAGCATATTGCAGGTGATTAAAACGGCAGGTTCTATATTTATTGTGTGACTTTGGGATTACCTCTTTTCATAAATTAAAAAGTAAGGTATTAGCTTGCACATAGATGGATACACACACACACACACACACACACACGAGATAACGTGTCAATGCCATGAAATTAAATTCATAGGTCCCAAAAAATCATAGTATTTTACATGCCAATTGTCACAGAGGTGTTTTTTTTTAAATGTGATACTATGTTTACAGATGGGGGATTTTTTTTAATGCTCAGAGAAAAAGAACCTTATAATGCATCTGCAAAATAAATGTAATAAGCGTATTCTACAAAATACAAATGAATGGATTCTGGTGTTTTATTTATCAATTGGAGACACTGTACCAAATCGGAGGTAGGTTACGATGGAGCTCCCTCTGGCTTGCCAGGGTCTTCCATCTGGCCTCTGAATTCTAACTGCTAAGCATTAAGTGTTTCATCAGCTCATGAATCTATGCTTGAAGAATCAAAGTTGTGTTTATTTGTATGCAATATAATTTTTAGAATTGATTCTTTCCGTGAAAAGGCGTTGCGGTATCTCCCTGCTACACAGTTTGCATTATGTAATGCATTTTAGCAAAACAAATAAGAACTTTGCAATTCTTTTTGCAAGTTTCTGGGGTTTCTAAAATGTAAGACTTGGAGCCAATTCACACAAAATTATTTCTTCTACATGAGAGAAGACCCGATACACTTTTTTAATGGTGTGCATGCAGGCATATACCTACTGCAGAGGTCACTCATCGTATTGGGCCAATGGCCACATTTGGAATAGCAGTTGTGAGGGTGTGACTTGTAACACAAAATAACACCCACATCTTGAAAGAGCACCACAAGAGACAAGGCAGCAGAGTGTTGTGAATGTGCCTCACCCTCCAGTGTGGGGGAAAGGCAGCTACATCACCCATCATCGTGCTCAGGGAAGCTCCTTATTCAGAACATTAAATAAAAAAAGCACATTGCCTGCTTTTGACACAGTGACATTCTTGGCTTCATGGAATGCTTGAGAATATTTGACAGTGATCAAACAACGGGCAATCTGTTGACTGGTCAACTGACACTCTTGACCTGTCAGCTCCCCAACTTGCCAACACAACACTGACATCAGTCAAACTTTCAGTTTAGGTCATACTCAGATAATCTGCAAACTTGATAAACCCAAAAGGTAAATGGAAACATGGTGAGTGAAGACACCTCAACCCCCCGTCAAATCTTCTAACTTAGCCAGCAAGTGCTGGTAGGACTTCAGATACAGTTGGCAATCCATTGCTCCACATACATCAAGGTTAGAATCCTGCAACGTGTTATACATAAGGCTGCCTCTGAAGACAGCTTGGAAACCTGCTGGTGCAGAATTCAGCAGCCTGGTTGCTTACAGGAGCAAGACAGAGCATATAATGTAAATCCTGGTCCAGCTGCACTGGCAGCCAATTAGTTTCTGAGCCCAATTCAAAGGGCTGGATTTGACCTATAAAACCTTCAATGGCTCAGGACCGCAATAATGCTTCTCCATTTGAACCTACCCAGGCCCTACGTTCAGCATCTGAGGCCCTTCTTCATGAGCCTCATCCGCGAAAAACCCAGAGGGTAGCAACATGAGAAAGGGCCTTTTCTGCAGTGGCTTCCCACTTGTGGAATGTTCTCCCCAAGGAGGCCTGAGTAGCGCCTTCATAATACACCTTTAGGCACCAGGCAAAAATGTTCCTCTTGAACCAGGCCTTTGGCTGATTAACCTTCTATGGCCTTTCAAATCTGTGGGAGGGGGGAATTATTGGTTTCCCTTTGTTCTTATTTTTATTATGTATTTGGTGGGCTTTATATTGTAATTTTACATTTTGAACCTCCCTGAGATCTACGGATGAAGGGCAGTATATAAATGTAATCGACAACAACAACAGTCCACCCCACTAAGAATTACAGTCTGAGATTGCACTCCTATATCCAATTAACCCAGGAGTAAACCCCAGTGAACTGAATGGGGCTTGCTTCCGAATCGACGTGTAGGATTTCACTGTAAATTAGTCACACTTAGTCCAGAGGTAGAGGACGTATGACCCTGCAGATGTTGTGGGCTACAGCTCTAAAATTCAAGTACAGAATGTTCACAGCAGCCAGAAAGTCTTAATTTCTCATCTTTGCTTGTATAAACAATAAAAGAGTGCCAATTTGTCACAAAAGTATATTTATATTTCGCTCCTTTAACCAGACCTATTTGTTACTTCTCCCACCAGAGCGACTTGCCAAGCCATTTAATAACCATTAGCTAATGTGGCAACTTCCAGTATTCCAATATTGAGCAACAACCAGCCAGGTAGCTACAAGAAGACAGCCCATTAGAGGTTTGAAATGGCAATCCATGTTGTTTTGAAAAAAAATCTTTAACTCCACCAGTTCCAGAGATTTCAGTACAGTGGTGCCCCGCAAGACGAATGCCTCGCAAGACGAAAAACCCGCTAGACGAAAGGGTTTTCCGTTTTTCGATGCGCTTCGCAACACGAATTTCCCTATGGGCTTGCTTTGCAAGACGAAAACGTCTTGCGAGTCTTGCAATTTTTTTTGCTTCCCCCCCTTTTTTTAAGCCGCTAAGCCGCTAATAGCCTTTTAGCCGCTAAGCCTTTAATAGCCGCTAAACCGCTAATAGCGCTAATCCGCTAAGCTGCTAATAGGGTTGCTTCGCAAGACGAAAAAACTGCTAGACAAAGATACTCGCAGAACGGATTATTTTCGTCTTGCGAGGCACCACTGTAGTTGCTGTCCAGGCATTTTAGTAATTTCTGCAAAGACCCCAGTACAAAACTGCAACCTACCTTTCTTTTTAAAGTCCACCACATATGCTGGAATGACCCTGGTTCCTTACACAATCTTGAATTAGAGATTGTCAGTTGAAGCTGTCTCACAGTGCAAAAATGATATATGACCTCTATTTTTAATGCTTGTTCCCACATACTAGATTATATCAATTTAAATGGGAAATTTAACCACATAAAATTCTACCAATGGTCTTCGATCAAAATATTCCAGTTGGACTCTTACATCCGTTTCAGGCCTTCTTCAGAGCCAATATCAATGCTAAGAAGTAAATTTTAAGCACGAGACACCAACCCTTCCTTTCGCCTTCAGTGCTCGGAAACAATAGCTCAGGGGTCAGTAAACTTTTTCAGCAGGGGGCCAGCCCACGGTCCCTCAGACCTTGTGGGGGGCTGGACTATATTTTCAAAAAAAGAAAAGGAACATATTCCTATGCCCCACAAATAACCTAGAGATGCTTTTTAAATAAAAGCACACATTCTACTCATGTAAAAACATGCTGATTCCTGGACTGTCTGCGGGCCAGATTTAGAAGGCGATTGGGCCAGATCTGGCCCCGGGGCCTTAGTTTGCCTACCCATGCAATAGCTGAAAGATCCTTCAGGAATTGCTGATCAACATGTTCCTATCTAATAAAGGAACCCACTTGATACTAATTCAACCAGTTAAAACAGTTAAAGGTTGAATATTTCTAACAGGAGTCCTGTCTATTGGGATGGAATTTTAATTTAGCCATACTATTAACACTGAATAATCAGCAAGCAATTATATTCAGCTGCAATGAAGCTGGATGGACAAACGACTCTGGCTTGTCTTGGTTCTTTGCTTCCCTGGAATGACCTTCTGGGGGGGCCAGAGAAAGTTTTCACTGACCTGCTATTGCCCCAATACCCCTTTCTTCTGGAAACCTACATGACTTGGCATTCATGGAAGATACAATATTTGCTAATCACTGTCAATATTTTTGTAGACAAAAAAGTAATCCCTTGGTCACTGTGACCGGTGATAAAAGGACACACTGCAAATTGCAGCAATGTTGCCAAAGAGGAAAACAACCCAGAGAGGCAGATTATGAATTTAAATATCAAATTTTAAAATCATGTAAATATCTGTTCACCCCCTTTCCCCTGCCTGTATCTTCATATTTTTGCAATAGTACTATTGATGGATTTTTTTGGGGGGGGGGGGATGCTGTAGAAGATCTAAAGTACATTCTTTAGAAAAACAACAACAAGTTAATGCACAAATCTTCCTTTAAGATGTTGATGAATTCCCAATACCCATCAGCTCCAGCCAGGATGGCTAATGGTCAGTGGTGGACATTCTTGGACTGTGGGTCTGGGCAGTTGCCTTCATTTAACATGGATCTTGAATGTGTGTCCACTGCCTGCCTCAGACTCACAAACCCTCCAAGTGTCCCTATTTTCCAGTGACAGTCCTGGATTTACAGAAGCCGTCCCGGTTTCTGACCTGAACCTGAAATGTCCTGTTTTTCCTTAGGACGTCCCTACTTTCATCCAAGAAATGTTGGAGGGTATGATAAGATGTCCCTATTTTCCTCAGAGAAATGTTGGAGGGTATGGAGTTACACAACCCCTGAGCCAAGCCGTTAAGTAACTACAACATTTAGGTGACATCTGAATGCAGTCCTATATAGTTTTATTATGTTTTTTATATATGTTGGAAGCCACCCAGTGTGGCTGAGGCAACCAAATCAGGTAGGCGGTGTAGAAATAATAAAATTATTGTTTTTATTATGGAATAGGACATCTCTATTTTCATCAGAGAAATGTTGGGGGGTATGGACTCATTATGTCCCAAACTACAACGTTACTTTTTACTCACAAGGCTTCCACTCCTCTCTCCATCCTTCTTGAGAATGACACCATTGCCTTGGCTTTCTCTATGACTAATGCTACCATTTCCTTGTAACAAGTTTTGTCACTTCTCTCCTTAAAACATAGCAAAATATGCCCTGCCACTTGTTCCCTTAGCACCCAAACCAACCCTTCAAGCTGACACCTCCTGTTCATTCCTCACCCTTGACTCCTGCAACCTCCTCCTCCTCTCTGTTAATCCATTAGCTCGCCTCAGTCTTCTTGCCTCTGTCCAGAACGTAAGCCAAAATAGTTATTGTGTTGCACTGATCAGGGCCAGTCCTACCATTAGGCAGAGTCAAGCAGCTGCCTCAGGCAGTGGATGCAATGAGGCGGGGAGCAATGGAGGACAGAGGACAGAGCTGTGTGCCTGACCTGCTCCCCATAACCTAACCTGCTGTCTTCAGTAGTGGTGGAAGAGACTGCAGATATTCAAGTAAGAGTCAACTGCTAATCCAGCCGGCTTTTGAACAAGAGCATCATCTTGACCTTTGCCTCAGACAGGAGATGGTCTAGACTACAGGATGCCCCAGGAAGCTCCCAGCACAGGTTTCTTGCCATCTCCCAGATCTTTCACAGGCTCCTTCAAAGCCCTCCATGGTCTTGTCCATCTATCTGTGCCACACCTTTCAGCTCTTATATTTTGGTATTTCTCAGCCCCTCCACTTTCAACATGTTAAGAAAAGGATTTTGCTCCATCAAACAGCTCTGCACCTTCTCCATAAGGAGGCTACCTCTTACCATGAGGCAAGGTGAGGTCACTGCCTCAGAGGCAGAAGATCCATTCCTTAAGGAATGCATTACCACCTGTTGCTGCCGCAGTGGCAATCTCAGCTGTGGTGCATTCCTTGGAGGCCACATCTGCTGCCTCCTCAGCAGCCCCCTCCACAATGCTGCCTCTACAATGGCCTCTGGGCAAAGAGGAGGTGCTGCTGGTCTTCCCCCACCCTTGTTCTCAGTGTAGATCATCCCTCGCTCCTTCTTCTCTGGCAGAGTGGGTTCTCCTGAGGCGCCAAAATGTCTTGGCCCAGCTCTGGCTGCAGTGGAGTGAGAGGGACATACTAATATGATGTAAGCTGCCCAGAGTGGCTGGGGAAACCAGATGGGTGAGGTATAAATAATAACATTATTATTATAGCAGAGTAAGAGTCCTGCTAGATTAGGCCAAAGGCCCCTCTAATCCAGCATCCCAGACCTTCCAAGTGTCCCTATTTTCCAGGGACAGTCCTGGATTTACAGAAGCCGTCCCGATTTCTGATTTGATCCCAGAATGTCTGGCTTTTCCTTAGGACGTCCCTATTTTCATCAGATAGATGTTGGAGGGTATGAAGTTATCTGACCCCTGAGCCATCTGAAGGTTGCCCTTTATAGGGAAGTTTTTAATTTTTAATGTTTTATTCTGCTTTTATATATGGTGGAAGCCGCCCAGCCAGATGGGTGGGGTATAATAATAATAATAATAATAATAATAATAATAATAATAATAATAGGATGTCCCTATTTTCATCAGAGAAATGTTGGAAAGTATGGCATTCTGCTCTCACAGTGGTTAACCAGATGTTTGACTATACAATGGTAGGTCCAAGGTTCAAAATAACTTATCCGTATTTGTCAGTAGGTAAACTATTGCATCATATGTTAGGTTAGAATGACCAGGTCAATGTCTCTCTCACCTAAAGTGATGCCTAAGATGACTGCTGGGCATGAGGAAATCTACACCCCCAAAATTATTATTTTTTAAAAAAATCAGCGATTGCCAAAAGAAAAGTTTGCTGAGAGAGATAAACATCTGCATGTTCAGCAAAATCTTGACCAGTATGGATCACGTGATGCTGCTGATCTCCCTATAAAAAGCCCACTGTGGCTGAGGGCTATCATTCGCCTTCACCATGAGGGGAATAGTCCTAGCCCTCCTGTTCGCCCTTGTGGGTAAGTCAGCAATTGCTTTTACTATTATCCTTTTGCAGAACTCTGTAGAGTTTAGCAAAAAAAGAAGAAGGTTGTTTTCTGCTGTCAGTACTCACATTGTGACTTATTCAATTTCTCTCTTCTAGCGTGCCAGAAGATTCCATACAGTAAGTTCATCAGTATTCTAACCTTATTTTAAAATCACCATAGTACCTTTGTTGAAGTTGCATTTATGATAGTCAACCACTAAGGGTAGAGTGGGGAGAGATTAGTTGAGTTTGTGTAGCGTAGTGTCTGAACTGCAAAATCTTGAAGTTCCTTGTTTAAGTGTTGTTAAGTGACCCAAAATGCTTAAATCTTTCTGAGCCTCAGCCCTGAAATATGGGGAACAATAATTATGACCTACCTTGCAGGCTTGTTGTAAGAATTACAAAATTAAATTATGAGAAGAGCTTGAAAATTATAGAGGGCTGTCTAAATTCTAAGCTTTATTAATTCATTCATTAATGATTTTTAAATGCACTTACATCTCACCCAAAGCTCAGTATGAGTACGTTTTAAAGATACTGAAGGAAGTATGAAGTAATTTACGAATTAATAAGCAGAAGCAACAACTCACTGTTCAAAGGAAATTTCGTTTCCTATTGCAGTGTTATACTAAAGCCCAAAGAGGCTCACAAATACATAAATTACAGCTCTGCTAATTAAAACTTCTCTCCTTATTAATCAAGTGAAGTTTTAGTGTGATCATCACTGAGTAATTAATCTGACTGTTGCATGCAGTTCTAGTGGCAATACATTTATGAAACACAATGGGTGTAAATGAAACTTTGCGGATATATCTTTGTGGGTATAGATTTGAGCAGCAGAAAGCTTTTCCAGTAATGAATCCATTTTCCAGCATACACTTTAGCTAAGCCACTCTAATAGCAAACTCAGATGGTAGGTGCCAAAAGAAATGGAGCTGAAAAAGGGCAATGCTCAGGGAAAGCGGTGTGTGTGAGAGTGTTATCAGCATGCTCAGGAAAACCCAGAGGTATTTTAAAGTGTGTTTTAAAGTGGGGGGGGGGGGAGAGAAATCTCCAATCTGCATGCTCAGATGCCAGAGAATATTAAGTGTCAGTTGGAAAATAAACCTGGAAAACCAGGAGGGAGGGGATATGGACTGCAGCAACCTGAAAAAGTGCATAGCTGGCTGGCTGGAATCCTGAACAGGAGTTCTGATAATAAACTGCATAGATGATAGATAGATAGATAGATAGATAGATAGATAGATAGATAGATAGATAGATAGATTTGTTTGTGCAGTTATGCTCACATTAACCTATCCAATTTCTTTCCCTCAGAGGGCCAGACGCAAGAACCTGGTAAGTCTGAGAGGAATTTAAATCAACTGAAAATCTCCAGTTTAATTCCCACCCGGGTGTGTCTCCATCTGGAATATAGGGACAATTCTGCAGGCCAGCCTTAGATAGTTGTTGTAAGGATTGCAGGAAGATCATTTATGTGAACTGCTTTGAACACTATAAAGTGCTCCGCACTATTGATTCACAATACTAAATGTTTTTAATTCATGAATTTCTTTAACTGATAATCAATTACTGCAGCCAGTGTGGTGACCGAATAGGAACCAAAATGGGGCAACAGAGAAACAAGAGGGTAGTATTAAGTGTGTTTGGTGAACCCCTGAGGTTCCCAGAAGTACAAATTCTTTAAAACAAACAAACAAACAAACAAACAAACAAACAAACAAACAAACAAAAACACATGCCTTAAAGCAGCCCCATGAGGCTTGGAATAGCTATGGAATGTTGGCTGCCATTTGACGTGGTGGTGGGGAAACTACATAGGGAATGGAATGGAGTGAGGCAAAGAAGGGCATGGCTGGCTGACGAGAATCTTAGACAGGAACACTTCTATTAGAACATGAGGATACACCAAAACATTTTGTTTTAGGACCCACTTGTATATTTCACAGTGAAGTGGTTATGGTCTACTGTTATACACAATTTGTAACCTATCCAATTTCTTTCCCCAGGGCCTGAGACTGCCGAAATCAGTAAGTCTATCTATAACACGTCATAACACTGATTAACATGACTTTTAGGGCAGTTGACTACCCGAGGGGGGGATTAGTTGAGCTGGTATATTGCCAAAGGCTTCAAACCTATACACCATAGGTGGGGAAACTGTGGCCCTACAGATCTTCTTAGACCACAGGCTCATTATCTTGCCCATTGACCATTGATGTGTGTTGAAGCCCAGCATCACCCCTGCTATTATACACACCTACCAATGGAAGTAAGCTCCATTGCACTCAAGAGAATTTACATATTTCTGAGTAGATAGCCATAGGATTGCACTGTGCAGCTGAGCTACAAATTTGAAAATTCCCAGTGTATATCCTTAGGCGCACCACCCTATTTGCTCCTCAGCCACGAATCTATCTGCAATATGGGGATAATAATACTGACCAAATCAGTATTACAAAATAAACGACCTAAAGCGCTTTGAACGCTCAAGTCCTATCTAAACGTTGAACATTTTAGATTAATCATTTAGTGACATTTAAATGCACCCACATCTCACCCAAAGCTCAGGACTGGAGACATTTTCAAGATGCTGAAGGAAGTATAAAGCAATGGTAGTAAGCGAAAGCAGCACTCATGCTTAAAAGAAACGTTTTCTTGCCTGTTTCCTATTGCAGGGCAAAACTTTAAAATTGCAGCCCTGAGGGCAAAACATCACCCTGCAATTAATCCACTAAAGTGTTAAATTAATCACAACATAGATTAAGCTGAATAAATATTGACACCCTACTGGGTGTGCATATATGGAATACAGCAGGTGTAAATTGTTCTCTCTCTTATTTTTTGTAGAGCCACGCTTTGAACATGGGAAACGCTACCACTACAAGTATGTCGCCGACGTTGTCACCACAGTGCAAGGATATGAGATGGGAAGATCTGTTGTGAGGCTGACTGGAGGGCTAGATATCTATGGAGGCGATCAGGAGAATATTCTCAAGGTAAGCATCATCATTATGCAGTCCCTTTAAATAGCCATCAGACTACAGAGCATCCCTTCTAGAATTCCTGATGCATTGCAAGCAAGGAGGTGCCATCTAGCTTTCACTGTAAACTCCAGTGCTCTCCACCCATCATGCAATCCTAAAATCAAATGTGTATCCAAAATAGAATCGGTGGGAGGGGAGAGGGTAGGTGATGTTCTTGATGAACCTTAAAGTAAATGTATGATGAGCTTTAAATTAACCTTAAGTTAAAGATTAAACATGAAAAAGTAAAGCAGCTGTTTACCAACAACAACATTTTAATTTCCCCCCCAAATGTGGATTTCCTCAAATTTCTGTTGTGGTGGCCCAGAGAAGGCAGGAATGAGGAGAGGTGAAATGAAGACAACTAGACCAGCCATAGTACTGGGCAGAAGAGAGAGAGGCAGCTGTTTTGGGGTGTCATGAAAGGGCAGCAAATCATATTGACTAAATGTTCACATGGGACTAAAATCACCCATGGATTGCAAAGGGGGAAAGCTAAGTTGGCTTTCATTTCACTCTTTGACAACACAACTGTTTAAAAAAAATAGTTGCGAACTTTTCACAAAACATTGTTTTTGGGGCTATAGTTCATAAAATAGTTCCTATGCACATGTTTGCTTTATCTCTACTACATTATATAACAGTACACCGGGGAGCCAGTTTAATTACAAGGAAAGAAGGGGGAATTAAGTTAGCTCTTTATTTAGATCACTACACCAGCATGGTGCAGTAGTTCAAGTGTTAGACTAGGAGTTAGGGGACCGGAGTTCAAATCCCCACTTAGCTGTGATGCTCACGGGGTGAACTCAGATCAGCCACAGTCCCTGAGCCTAATCTACCTCACAGGGGTGTTGTGAGGAGAACAACCATGTAGACCACCTTGAGCTACTCTGAGGAAAAGTGGGGTAAAAATGCAATAATAGTAAGAACAATACGTTTATCGCTTGAATATATTGAAGATATTATATGCAAAAGTATATCTAATGCAAAAAAACAAAGACAGTATAATCATTTTTAGGGCATCCTGTTTGTATTTAAAACACGTTATTTGGTATAACATGAAAGGGCACGATGCAGCCGAAACTAATAATTGTTGCC
Organism: Podarcis liolepis; assembly: GCF_965112155.1. NCBI lineage: Eukaryota > Metazoa > Chordata > Lepidosauria > Squamata > Lacertidae > Podarcis > Podarcis liolepis. Next base: position 69,704,422 of record NC_139559.1, on the reverse strand, counting down.
CTGCAATCTGCACACACTTCAGTAGAGCTTACTTCTGAGTAGACGTGTATTAGATGGCACTCTTTATCTCTCCCGCTGAAGTCAGTTGGATTTACAGGTGCTTCGCTTAAGTTAGATTAAGACACTGTTCTTCATTTCAGAAACAAAATGAAAAGCAATTTGTTTACTCTCTCATCTTTGTCCTCAGATTGCATCTCTGAAAGTTGAAGATGCTGTGGGAATCTTTCCGGGAGAGCCTCCATTTGTAGCACCCTCCAGGCAACCTGAATCACTTATTGCTTGCACCAAATATTCTTTCCTGTTTGGCTACGTCAATGGCAAAGTTCAGAACATCCGTGTGCCAAGAGACCCACCTCTGCCTTGTGTGAATCTTGTCAGAGGCTTCCTGAACGGATTTTCCATGTCAATTAAAAACCAGAAAGAGTATGAGCTACAAGAGGTTCGTTTCCTCCATGTACATTTAATATGCATTTGGACTCGTCTTTTCGAGCAGCTTTAGTTTACCTCAGTACTGAACTATCTCACTTTTTTTTTACTTTCCCCACTGTTTTCTGTTCCCCTGAATGACTCCTGTGGTTTTCTGCTTTTCTGTCTGGCCCTACCATTTGGTAGAGTGAGGCAGCTGCCTCAGGCAACAGTTGCTGCAGTAGCAAGGCCTTGGAGGGTGGAGCTATGTGGATCACATGGCCTGCCCTCTGCCCCTTAAGTTAGCCTGCAGGCCTCAGGTGGACACTTGTCCTCCTGTCACCAGTGCTGAAACAAGCCAACCTGATCAGCACCTATAAGTTGTAGGAGGAGGGAGGCAACATTTTGTTCACCTCAGGAAGCAAAATGTGTGATGCCACCCCTTTCCCATCTCACTCCAAGCCACCAAATTTCCCATTTCCACCTAGATAATTAGAAATGCTATTCAGTTAGATACTTTCTCATTGAGTAATTGAATTTGCAATTGAGGTTTCCTGGACAATGCTATTTTTCTAGAAAAAGAAGTGCCAGAACTCATCACGAACACCTCCCTTGTTCTCTTGTAATGGCAATTGTGCCCACCTGAGAGGTGCCGGAACTGAGTTTCAGGGATTTCAGATGGTAGGGTTTGACTCCCACAGTTTGGGTTTCCCTCACCATGAAATCCACAGGCCTATGTCAGTGTTTGGGGCTTACTCAAATAACTGCAAGCCCTACTTCTATCTGGCTGTCTAGAATATCAATAAATAAATAACATGTGGTGTTTTAAAACAGAATAAATGAGATAAGTCATGCAGTTAGGTAATCTTATGCTCTGGAGACTTAATAGTCTAACCAGGGTGGGGGTCTACTTAGACGGTAAAGTGTATTAAAGTGTATTAATTCACTTATTTCATAATGTGGTAAGCCAGCCTTCCTGATCATTCCATTGAGTGGGGCCCTGGATCTCTGCCCTGAAGTCCAGCCCCTTATGAAGCCACTAAATGAATGCTGTCATGGATGTGCATCTTGCCATTCATGGTTCATTATCTGTCATGGATGCTTTAGCTGAGATTCCTGTTTTGCAGGAATTTGGACCAAAGGACCCTTGTGGTCCCTTCAAACTCTACAATTCTATGATTCTACAAAACACTCAGCTGTGGAAATTGTACATGCCTAACATTAGTTCCAGTGTCCTGGGATACACCCCACAAATTCCTTTGCATGCCTTCTTCCTCTCATTTAAAAAATAAAACCAACCCCCCCCCCCGGAGTTTATCATGTGCCATTCTACAGAGTGACTAAATCTATACTTGCAGGATGGAATTGGAGGTGAGTGCCACACAAGATACGTCATCCGAGATGACAGGAGGAGCAGCACAGTCCTCGTTTCTAGGACCAAAGACTCAAACAACTGCAGGAACAAAATGGAGCGCAGCATTGGAACGTTCTTCATCCACCGTAACCCCAACTGCCTGCTGGTAAGAATGTTGGAACGTGATTTGCTTACAAGCGAGGGTAACGTCCGCCTGAAAGCCATGCTAACTAGAGGCGCTTCCTTCTGTGCTATAGCAAAACAGGATGATTCAAGGGACTGAAGCTTTCACCTTCAAACTGAAATATAATCCCTCTGGAGCTGAAGCTCAGATCATGCAAGTCGATGCCGAACAAGTCTACCAGCTTTCTCCATTCAGTGGAGCTGAGGGTGCCGGAGTTATGAAAGCTACGTAAGTAACCATAGCTTAAATAATAACTTTTAAAAGAGTCTGCAAGTGAGCCATGGTTCCAGCTAGGCTATGCACAGTGGCGTAGCATGGGTTGTCAGCACCCGGGGCAAGGCAAGTAATTTGCGCCCCCTAACCCGTGGATTTGACCCCCTAACCCATGGATTTGCGCCCCCTAACCCTAACCCCCAGATGTTGCGCCTGGTGCGGCTGGCCCCCCCTGCACCCCCTACGCTACGCCACTGGCTATGCAAGAGTTGGTCTTAGTAGCAACTGGGTTGCTACTAAAAGCATTTGCAGCATTGCAAAATAAAAATAAAATAAAGAAAATCCTCCCAAATAATAGCTGCTGTTATCTGTTGTAGGTAAAGGCTGTTCATGTCCACTTAACTGCTTTACACCAATGAAATATTAGTTTTAAAGTCCTGGGCCTGGAGACAATGGGCAGAATTAACCCAATGAGTTCTGACAGCATAAGCTCTGTGTAAGGACTTTCACCTAGGCAATGGGTTTTCCCCTACCTCTGTTCCTCACCCCATGCCCTTCCCATGCCTTCCTGTATCAGGAGAATCCCCAGAACATTGACCAGGAGAGGAGAGGGAGAGATAATTCCATCTGAAATGATGAAGCTGGTGAAACATTTAACATAGCACCACGCTGTTGAGTATTTTGCAAACTACAAATGGCAAAGGGAAAAACAGAAAAAGGTTTGGGATGCGAAATCAAATGCTTGCCATTACATGGGGACAGGTGTCATTCGTGTGGTCTACATTCTCTTGATTTCAGTATCCCCACAGACTTTAATACATCAGACTTCCATTCAGGAGTAAATGAGGCATTGCACAGAGTGTAAATTAACAGCAGAAGTTTGTTGTATGAACACATGGAATGGAAGTCAGGCCTGCAAGCAGAAACAATCCAATCAAATATTTCCCTATCATCCTCTAGAGATGCAATTCTGACTCAGTCTTGGCTACATTTCCACCAGCTTCCCCATATCTCCCAGTTGTCCTCCTCCTAATTTTTCCTGGGCCAATCTAGAAACTGCCTGGATGAGCAACAGCACAAATCACTGAATGGTACTTGTGGTTTTCTCTTCCCTTCCAGGCAAAGGCTCACACTGACTGAGGTGACAAATGAACATGCCCAACTGCCACAGGCTCAGCTTCGGAATGTAAACATTCATTACGAGTTCCCAGAGGTTCTTCCCCAAATGCTTGTCAGAACCGGAGACGTTAAGCAACAGGTAGGGAATGTGTTGGCATATGGAATGGTTCTACGGTTCATAAAGCCGATAAGAGAGCAGTGTGCATTTCTCCATCACAGTGAATATATTCTAGTTACTGTTTCCTTCTTGTTACTATGACAGATTGAAGAGCTATTGGTTGAGCTTGACCGCTTCCCACAAGACATCCGTGGAGACAATGCCCACAAGTACTTACAGCTTAGCCAGCTGCTCCGTTATTTGAATCTGGAAAATTTGCACCTTCTCTACAATAAGTTTTCGAACAAACCTAACGCCAGGTACGTTGGCTGTCTAGCACATAAGACACAGCAGTTGCAAACACACTAGCACCAAAACATAGGTTTCCCCCCTCCCCTATTCTGAATCGTTCATGCTCATCATCAGCATGCTTCTTTCAATCTAGATTGATTCTAGATCCTGTTGTCCACAAGGGTGGATGGGCTCTGAACCAGCCAGTGTTTGCTCTGTAGTGAAGAATGAAGAATGAAATTTTCAGAATGTTCTTTTTCTGCTCACTGCAGGAATGCCTTCCTGATTGGAGTCGCCTCTGTTGGCACTATAGAATCACTGACATTCCTCAAAGAAAAAGTTGTCAAAGATGAACTGCACGATTTGGAATTGTACTGGACAATTTCCCTAGCCTTACACTCTGTCAAGCCTAACGTAGATAAAGCTGAAGAAATTGCTGACGTGCTAATCGTAAGTACATGTAAAATTATAATTGAGTGTATCAGAATGAACAATGTGTTACACAGGAAATCGCATTAGCTATAAAATCTACAGGAGAAAAAATTATCACAAAGTAACAAGCAGCTTGCTTCAAATTCTGGTTCATTGGAAATCTTTCTTTCTCTCACCCACAGAAAATGCTCCCCAAAATAAAGAATACTGGATCAGTTTGGCTTGTGAAGATTTTCTACCTGGGATATGGTACCACCGTCTACAAACAATGTGTTCATTCTCGCTCCTGCTCCAGCAAATTGCTTGAGGTATATGGTCCTTGTTCCAAGTTATCCCCCCCCCCCAAATAAAAAGAAGAATGCCTTTCCCAGAGAGAAGGGAGAATTACACACCTTAAACTATTAATTTTGAAATCCCACCATAGCCAGAATGTACCTGCTCCGCATAGGGACTTGATTAGCTTCCCACACAAAGATGTATAGTTTTCCTTGAGTGAATTTCGCCCTGTGCCTTTCAAGAAGGCCAGTTGTGTGCTTGTGAAACATTTGGGATCTTGGGTTAGCTTGTCAACAAAGAGTTCTTGCCTTTTTTTGGAGTTTTCTTTGTGTGAATGGACTGTTGGACCCCTAAAGTCTTTTCAGTGCCATCAGTGCCACGTTCCTATACTTTTGCAATCAGCACTTAACATATTCTGAAACCATAGAGACACTTATAGGCGGTTCCAGTAATCTATGGTCCCTCTCAATCTCACTCTTCATCTTTCCCTCACTGAGCGAGGATAGTGACATGTACAACATTTATGGGGTTCTGAATGGAATTAAAAAGTGTTCATCTCATTTGTCTGCAGCCTCTGCACGACTTCCTAACTGATGCAACCAGGGAACACAATGAAAACAAAATTACTCTGGCTCTGAAAGCCATCGGCAATGCAGCTCAGCCAGCCAGCCTGAAGCTAGTGAAAACCGTGATTGATTCCCACAGATATTCAGCATACATTCAAGCAGTTGCTGTTCAGACTATGGCGCGAATTGGCAAACAGGAACCTACAAAGGTAAGAAGAGCAAAGGAAAGTCACCTCGATATATTGATTGCAAAGTATTTGGCATTATGAAGTGGCTGAGATTTACTGCTGTCAATGGACTGCAAACTTACACAGTCACATCTGATAAAGATCTTTTTAAAACAACAGCAGCAACCCCTTTCTCAAAGCTATTTTAAACTCTCCCATACATTGTTTTCCTGTCTGTGAGTTGATCCCCAAGACAGATCCATTTAAATCTGAGCATTTGATACATCCCTTCAATGCGCTCAACTGCTGCCAGGTAAATACTATAAGTTGATCCCCCACATGGTGGGTTTCTCTTTCTGTAGGTGCAAGGCATTCTCCTCCAGATCTTTGCAGACCCTTCATATAATGTGACCATCCGAATGATGGCTTGCATTGGCCTCTTCGAAACCAACCCTGCCATCCCAACAGTGACAGCTATTGCCAATGTCTTGCTCAAAGAGAACAATTTGCAACTGGTCAATTTCGCCTACTCTCACATGAAAGCTTGGTCAAATGTCAGGATCCCACTGTACTACAGCCTGTAAGTCGATCTACAACCAGATCACCTTTCATGCAATAAATCTGTTGCTGCTCTTCATTAGAGTTGGTTCTGGTCCTACTGCTAAACTGGTAACATTTCAGTGGGACTCAAGTTAGTAAGATTTATTGCAGCAGGTTTGCTCTAAGCATAACTAAATCTGGATCCAGTTCACTGTAATTGAGCTGTCTGTTCTGCCAAATTTGGGAAGTGCTTTCATTTTTATATGTGTTTTCGTAGTATTTTAATAATCAAATTCTCATTGAAGACCACCTTGGGATTTGTTGCGCAAAGGGCAGAACATGAATGCATTAAGTAAACAAGCAAACATGCATGTAGAGACTTTTGCTATTACCTGCTGCTAATTTCAAACCTGTTTTATTTAGGTCTTCTGCATGCAGTATGGCTCTTAAACTTCTGAACCCCAGACCCCTCCACCAGAGCAAAGTTTTATTTGTCAGTGGCTTCAGCAGTAAGTAGCAGACAACTGTTCATTTCCTGGCTTTTATCCAAACGAGCCACCATCTTTTGGATATCACAATCTGCTCCTTAGCACTTTGGAACTAAAAGCATCTATTCCAAAGGGCTCGATGATTTTAAAGACCCTTTAACATACTATGTTGGACATGGGCATAGCAGGGGGTGGCAGATCCCCCCCCCCCAATCAAGCAAATAAATAAAAATACTTAACTAAAAGTAGAAGTAAACCGAATATTTGAAACTGAAATTTCAAATATTCTGTTGTGTTGGCAGCAGTAACATCCTGTTGAATTTCACAAACGAAAAAACCATGGATGGTCCACAAGTTTCTGCCAGGGAAAATCTTTCCAAGCAGTAGTAGCCAAGGGATCCCATTTTGATTCACAAGGATTAATAACACAGCAATGGCTCATTGTTGTCGCTTTTTCCACCGCAGGCAAACACAGAGCAGGATTCCTCGTGAAATGGTTTATGATCGAAAGCCCCCAAACAATGCTCCCTTCGACTATAATCTGGAAAACAGAAGTAAACTTTGCAGGTTCAACTATTCAGCCTCTAGAGGTTTGTGTTACATTTTATTCAGATCATTTCTAGGGGTTGGGAGATAGGGATGCTTGAGTGGTTTCTTTTGCTATCATTCCATGTTGCTCCATAGATGCTGAACATTCTCTCAACTGCTCTCAAAACTTTCCCTCTGTTTTTTGTGTTTTCTAAAGGTTAGAGTGAGAACTCAGGGCCTCAAGGAACTTCTCTGGAGGAACACGCATCAATTCGACAAATACCCTGCATATCAGAAGATAAAGGACACTGAAGCAAAAGTATGCATATTTCCAGATTCTCAATGTATTCGCCATAGGGGAATGATGGAGGAGGTCCTTGTCAGGGTGGTTACACTAGTGAAACCCTGGATTTGGTGCCACATTTCTCCACTTCAAATGGAGATCCACAGTGTGGCAAAAGCTGCAGTGAATAACCTGATAACCCATTCACAGCTAAATAAATTGAGCTGTTTTTGAGGGCATTGTAAAATCAAGGAAAGCTGTAAGCATTTGCAACAGGAGTGTATTGAGGGCTGCAGAATTAAATAGAAAAACCATTTCTGTTGCTCTTTATTTCCTTAAATTAACTTGAATAAACCCAGTATTGAATAACCCTCATGGGCTTGATTTTCAGCTGCCAGGATTCAAGGAGTTCCCTCGTGAGATTCCTGTGATATCTGCCTCTGTCAAAATGTTTGGCCAAGAACTGATCTTTATGACCACTGATGAAATGCAGGCATTTATGAAGGTATGGAAGTTTGTGTCCCCCCACCCTCAACATATTTATCAGCTTTGTCTCCTTGTCTTTTAACCTATTGCATCTTTGCCCTATAGAACATGCAGCAGCAAAGACAAGATCAGCTGCCCATGCTGCATAAGGTTATCGAAGGCCTTAAAAACATCAACCAACATTTTATGAAAGCTGTGATGCTAGATGTTCAGTACGTGGTTCCAACAGTTATCGGTCTGCCATTCCAAGCAAGAGCCAATAGCATCATCATGGCACACGGTTTATTAAAGGGTAAGCTTGGAGATAAACAAATTTCACAATGGTTTGTTGGAAATCACATACGTTGGAGAAAACCACAGAGCACGACAGATTTGAGACCCAGGTTTTAGGGAACAGGCTTAATTACTTTGCTTCCCCCAGAAAATAATTGGAAGTGTCATTTCAGAAGGGTTGTGGGAATTGTGCCTCTGTGAGGGGCAAATGGCAGTTCCTGGGATCCTTTGGGGAAAACCATGGCTGTTGAAGTGGTATAAACGTGCTTTAAATCTAAGGTGTGTGGATGTGATCTACTGCATTTCACACTAGTCTAATTTCAATGAAGTTATTTCCTATTTACTAAGGTGTAATGAGAGCACAACAAAGGTCTGTCTTTTGCTTCATCGAAGCATCATCTGTCATGCTCATGACAACTTAGTTAATAGCACCAGAGTACACTAACATCCCTGCCTGAGTTGTAAGCAGAAGAGCACTCCGTTTTTTTCTACAATGTTTCATCAGTTAATGGCCTATTTCTTTGATATACCAAATCATTAGCAAATATATTTAAAAGCCCTATATTTACTAATGTAAATGGTTCACTAGTAAATGGTTAAGAGAAACTTCATAGATGTTTGTCTATGTTTTGAGCATTTTTGTTTTCCCTTTGTCTCTCTAGCAAGGACAGAATTATCTCATGGTGATCTCAGAGAAGCCAATATCCACCTTCAAGTTGACAGCAAACTTGCGTAAGTAAATGAACATTATTAGATTGGAAAAATAAGGAAATGGGAGAAACGAAGCACACAGATTATTCCAGCATACTAAAATGTTCTCATTCTCATTGCCTTTTAGCCTCCAGGGCTACGGAATGATTTTCTGGGGAGTGAACACATACGACATGCAACACGGTTTGGAAATGAGAGCCCAGATCCGTACACAAGGCGTATTCAACATGAATGCCACAGTGGACATCAGAAACAAGAACTTCAAATTTGACATCGCCCCACCCCGTGATGATCAGTTTGAGTTGGCAATGGCAAGGTAGAGTGGCTATTTTATCATTTTTCTTGTTAGCTACTGCCCCTAAAGGTTTTTCCTCATAAGTAAGGATACATACAACTTGACCATAGGGGATTTTTAGGTAAGAGCCAGACGCAAAATCAAGGCTTATATCATTCTCTGTTATTGGCTTCCCCAAAATCCTGTTTTGTGATATAATTCTCCATTTTGAGCGGAGGATTAGTATGAATATATGAAGTTGCTCTAAATAGAGTCAGGCCATAAGCTTAACTTGCCCAGTGCCATTTCCTATGACGAGCAATTCAAGGTTTCAGACAGAGATGTGTCCCAGTCGTGCAGCCCAAACCATCTTTTAACAATGTCAAGAATCCAAAATTGAGCCCCGGCATCCTGTATCTTCAGAGTCAGCCTCTTACTTCTCAGCTAGTCTCTCTCCTCTTGCTGTGTTCCTAGCACAAATGAGTTCTTTTTGATATGCCCGGCTTCATATTTGCATGTTGAAAAGTTTTCATTGCATATCCACACAGCCATGAGGCACATACTGTTGCAAGATACATACATTCTGAGAAGAAGGCTTCAGTACTTCCCGAAAGACCTGAAATAGATATTTTGGATGGAGATTTCGACTCAGAAAAAGGCAACATTAAGGTAAATTGTGTGTGTGTGTGTGTGTGTGCAGATGTGTTCTGTGGTAAATGCCATTATACCCTGTCCTTGTATTTAGCTGATTGTGGTTCAGATATGTCGTCTTTTTCTTCTTCTATAACTCTCCTTTTATTTAGTTAGTATTGTTTAGAAATCTGGGGGAAATTGTCCTTGTGTATTTAGCGAAATTAGATTCTTTCTTGAAAGTGCTTGGACACTATGGATATTCACAGATAAAAGTCAAATGATGGTGGCTCCATGCTAAGTTTACAACTAATATAGACATGCCTTTTGCAAAAGTTAACGTGCCATGGTAAAGATGTAAATTATTAGCTAAAGGCTAAAGGTGTCACCTCAGCAGAGAAATCTTGAGTCATCTTATGAGTTTTAACTCATTAATTAATCAATTTAATTATGGATCAAAGCAATAGTTCTGAAGAAGAAGAAATGCTTTTCTTTCCCATAATTTATATCCACAGGTGATATTTTATAAAAGGTACTCCCCACACTCATGAGATGGGCTTATAGTAATAATAATAATAATTAATAATAACAACAGTAATAGTAATATAATAATAATAACATGTTTCCAGAGCCCTCCTAGAACACACACACCCCTCAGATTCCACAGGGTTGGGTTTTTTAAAAATTATTATTGTATGGTGCCCATTTCTGGTTTTGGCGTATGTTACTGTGCCGGGATATATTTCTAAATACTGACAAGCCTCTGTTCCATTCAGCAATCAAGCGATTCCTACAGATATAAGCCCACTTGCATATGGGTGCCTTGGTGCATGACTCAGTTGTGTTTGAAGACCATCAAGAAAACAAAAGACATGCCCAAAGTGACTTCTTGGTTGCACTACCTGTGCGAAGAACATCAAGTGCAGCTTCTCTATGTACAAGGTATTATCATATGACCAAGACATTCTCTTTGTAAGCACCCACAAGGTTGCCTTCCACTTCTAACGTTTATGCACGCTTTCTAATCTATACAGCTGTTCCTTTGGAGAAGATTCAAGGGGAGGTCCAACTTGGCTCTGGAGCACTGAGGACGAAAAGGGATGTGAGAGCTTCTGAGGCAGCAAAGGTACGTAAGCGACACCTGATTTTAAGGTGTCACTTCTACTGTCCAAACTAAATATTTCTGTGGAACAATCTATAGAGGGGGGCTATGGTGGGACTGCGCCATTTTAAAGGGTTGAAGCCGTCCATGTAAGAATCATGGGGTATGAGGTGCTGGAGATGAAATGTATTTCTGAACAAATGAGCACCTCCGTTTTGCCCACCTCCTCTTCTCTGCAGCGACTAACATAGCTATGCATGTATTATAACAAATACAGCCAGTTGAACAGCTATTATTATTTGCCCCTTGTTAAGGAAAGCAAGTGAATGATGTCATGATGTATATATATTTAACCGAGGTGTTTCTTTGCTTTCCTCTGAATCACGCTGCAGCGTGGAGACAAAACGCAGAAGGATGCAAGGGATGCCAAAGACCACGATGATGAGCATTACAGAAAATCGGATCGTTTCCCATCTCCACCACCCGGTTCTACTAAAAAATGGCCCAGCAAAAAGAGCAGCAGCAGCAGCAGCAGCAGCAGTGACAGCAGCAGTGACAGCAGCAGCAGCAGTGATAGCAGCAGCAGTGGCAGTAGCAGCAGCGACAGCAGCGACACCAGCAGCAGCGACAGCAGCAGCAGCAGCAGCGATAGCAGCAACAGTGACATCAAAGATAAACATCCCCGTAAAACCAAGTATTCTCCACAGAGAAAGTCCAGAGACAGTTCTTCCAGCAGCAGCAGCAGCAGCAGCAGTGACAGCAGCAGCAGCAGTGACAGCAGTGACAGCAGCAGCAGCAGCAGCAGTGACAGCAGTGACAGCAGTGACAGCAGCAGCAGCAGCAGCAGCAGCAGCAGTGACAGTAGTGACAGCAGCAGTGACAGCAGCAGCAGCAGCAGCAGTGACAGCAGCAGTGACAGCAGCAGCAGCAGCAGCAGCAGCAGTGACAGCAGTGACAGTAGTGACAGCAGCAGCAGTGACAGCAGTGACAGCAGCGACAGCAGCAGTAGCAGCAGCAGTGACAGCAGCAGTGACAGCAGCGACAGCAGCAGCAGCAGTGAAAGCTCTGACATTTCCCAGGAAAAGGTAACTATTTTGTCATTGCTCTCAGTCGAATGCATGAGTGTGGTTGGAATGCAGCCGTAGCCACCACATTTGAAAGGAAAGAGAAAGCAAGCAGAACTGCTTCATGGGCGCCAGCATGTCTGGCTAGGGCAGGCAGCAACTGGCACACCAGACCAAGCAGCCACTGCTCTTACTCTGAGGCCGGGCCACATGGGGAGAGGTCTCATATAGACTGCTCCCAAGTCACCCCCAAATCTGCCAAGGTCTCCTGAGACGTCACAAAGATTGAAAAGAGACTTTGGTGAAGCTTAATGATGCTTGAGGTGGCTTTTCTGTGGTGGCGGCGGAGGCAACAGCAGCAGCAGCAAGGGGTGAAGGTGCCAACAAGTTCTGCCTCGGGTGACGAAACAAGCTGGGCTGGCTGTTTCTACCTAATATTCCAACAGAAAAGGCTTGGATTTTGCTAATTATATTAATGAATATTCACTTTCTCTGACAATATTTCCAAGAGGTTCGTCTTCAGAAGCACCCGCTGTTAAATTTTTAAAAACCAACATTGTTCATGGGGTTAAATCTGTCATGTTATCTTTTTAAAGTTTTGTTATTCTGTGTTGATGCCATTGAAAAAAGCAATCCCTTTTCTTGAAAACTCTTAAAACTTTCTTCTTTCCTCAGGGAAGGCATTCCAAACTTCTTCAATATTCTTTCCTGTCAGTGAAACAGCAGGTAAGATTTTTGTTTGTTTGTTTTTTGTTTGTTTTTAGTTATGGGGTGACATAGAAGGCAGATTGCACTAGCAGCAATTCAGTTTTTTAAAAACATTGTTGCAAAAGTTTGGTGCCATCCCCACTTTCTGCTGAGTGGTAGCAAGATTATTGGGGGGGGTGTCTGGGCACTCACCCAGGGTCTGCGTTCCTGTGGAGAACTGAGACACGGCGGAGACTGTTGTATCTTTAAGAAATATGGTTTATTCACCTATTTACATCTCCTGTCTGCATGGAGGGAGTAAAGAACTTACAGCATCGTCGTTTCAAGAGGGGCTTTGTCCCTCACAGCACTGCAGCCCTGGAGCCCAAAGGATCTCTCCCTGCCAGCCTTCAGCCAGCCTGCCCAACAGGGATGCCATGTCTTTTCTCTTCCTTCTTTTTCTGTCACCTCAAACTCATACCGCATCACCATGGCAACCCAAGCCCAGGCTCTCAGATGGGCCATCAACCCCCTTTGTCATGTTAATGCCTCTATCCCACGTGAGGCCCTGGCTTGGAAAGAAATATTAGCCTGTAGTTTTCCACTGACCTCAAATCTTCCCTTCAATACTCCAAATAATCAAAACCACAATTTCTAGGGAGTTTTTTTGGGGGGGGTCACCCCCATTCCATAACACCACCCTTTCTATTCACCATTACACCATTTCTCCCAAATTGTCCGCGCCATTTTCTTGCAAAGCCAGATGATGATATTCTCAGCCTGCTGGATTGCTGATTTCTCGTTATCGTTATGACTAGTATTTTAAAATTGCACTGCAGTTGCAATCCTGCCCTTTTCCGTGTGAGGTGATGGTGTAATCTTCTGGGTGAAGGAGTGCTTGGTGACTTTTTCAGCATTACTGATACTCATCCCCCACCCTCCCACTCCCACCGTCTTTGTTAAAATGCATAGGGTGGTATACTGTAGTCCGAAACAATTTCATGATGGAGACCAGGAGATAACGATTATATACTTTAACAGCGTTTAACACCCACAAGGAAACTGTAGAGGCTGGTCCATTGTGGCAAATGGAGCCCTGCCACACTGCCTCACTTGCATCCAGTACAGGAGGAGGCCCTGACTGCCAACTTCATCCTTCTTAGTTGCAGTGTCACCCTTTTAAAACACAGCAGGGAGCAGGGAGGTGGGACTAGAATGAGTTAGCTCTGCTTGTCATTGGCTCCGTCTCCACCTATCGTTGGCCTCTCCACCTTTCCCTCTGCCAGTCACTGCTGCAAAGAAAACTGCCTTCATCACTGCTTAATCTGGGACTAACTTTAAATCTTGACGATGCTTTTTCTTTTCATTTTTTTAGCGAAGGCAACAGCAAAGTAGCTCCTCCTCCAGCTCCAGCAGCTCCTCTAGCTCCAGCAATGAAGAATACACAAAAGGCTCTTCGGTCAGTATCCCTTTGGAAAATGGCAAGGCTGAAGGAAATTTACAAGCTGGGCATATTTGGAATAAATTGGAAAATATATTAATCACTTATAGCTTATTTGGGTTTTATATACTTAATTATCTTTTGATGTATTCATTGCCTTTTGACTCAGTAGGGACATCAAAGTAGTTCTTGATAAATTAAAATACAAATAAAACCCCAGTAATAAATTAGTATCTAGACTGAGTAGGCTAGAGCAGAACAGAAATCTGTTATGATGAGGCTGCCTCAATGAGCCATTTCTGAAAGGGCCAAAGAAATAACTTAATCATCCTTCCAAAGGTTTCAGAAGAGACTCAATTGACTCCCCCCAACATTTTATTTATTTGATTATATACCATCCTTCATCGAAAGATGGCACGGCAGTGTACAACATTAAGAACACATTTTACTGGGCACGATAATAAAAACTCAATAAACAGTATAATAATAAAATAATCATAATAACACACACCCCGCCCCAGCTTTAACAACCCATATATTATTTAATGGCCAAAGGCCTGGGTAAAGAGGAAAGCCTAAGGGCATGTAATAATGGTGCCAGGCGAGCCTCTTAGGGGAGAGTATTCCACAAATGGGGAGCCACTACAGAGAAGGCCCTCCCAGACCTTACGTGGAGGAGGTACACATAGAAGGGCCTCAGATGATGAATGCAGAGTCTGGGACAGTTTATATGGGGAGAGGCAGTCCTTGAGGTATTGCGGTCCTGAGGTGTTTGAGGCTTTATAGGTCAGAACCAGAATTTTGAATTGGGTCCAGAATTGCTAATTGGCAGCCAGTGCAGTTGGGCCACAATCGGTGTAATAAACCATCTTGTCTCAGTGAGCAACCTGGCCACTGAATTCAGCACCAGCTGAAGCCTCTGAACCGTCTTCAGAGGCAGCCCTGCGTTTAACACTTTGCAGTAATCCGATCTAGAGGTTATGGAGCCACTGGCATCTGTCGAGTAGATGATACTAATAGGTCTGAGTAATTTCTTTGACTAGACAAACAATCTAAATAATGTTGTTTTCCTTCTTTTTTGGTCCCAGGAAAAAGTAGCATCCTTTGCTGTCAAATGCCTCACTCGCAATAAGAGACAATACGGAATCGTCGGCGACGTTTATCACGGCTCCTCCATGCTGAAAGTGACAATAAGAAACATCACACGGCCAAGCAAGCCAGTTGTCTGCTTCCAAAGCATAATGGTCACCCCTCACAAGCTCAGGGTGAGTCTCTTCAAAGCGTGTTGACCCCTCACAGAGCATTCAATCCAAATGCTAATGCTGCTTTTTAACAAAAATGTGCTGTACTCTGCCACTTAGACCACTCTAGAAGCAGGCTGGGATTGCAAAGACTACCAGGTCGCTGCAGAAGTCGAGACGGGTTGGTTTGCTAAAAGGCCAGCAGTTCAGTTCAAGGCTAAACACAAAAGGCTTCCTGCAGTAATGACGAACTTTGTGGAACAGTGAGTAGATGTGCATCTTCAAATGATTCACTTATGACATCCCTGCTAAGTGTATTGCAGCCAAGCATATGGGTGTGTTTACTGTGACCAAAAAGGAGATGTCCAGTTTTAATCTAAATCCCATCTCAGACATGTTGCTGGAAGCTGCCCAAAATGGCTGGGAAAATAGAAAGTGGGGTGTGAATACCTGCTGAAGAGGAACAGCCTTCAAAAAGCTGTTAGCTTTTCTTCACAAACTGTTGTCACTTTTGGAGCAGAAGCCAAATCAGGCCTATGGATAATTGCTACTTATCATCCCTTTATGTCCTTCTGGCAATAAAAAATGGGAGACATTTAGCCCCGGCAAGCCTCCTACTTGCTGTTGATATGAAGACATTCCCTGGAAAGCTCAACCAAGTAGTTGCCATAGGTTTCCATCTCAGGACAGGCAGCTATCTCTGAGTACATTGGCAAAGAGCAAACAAAGAGAAGGGGTGACAAAGATTCAGCCCCTCACCTCTTTGACCTGCCTTACACTTATTTAGTTTAGTGTGGTGTGCAGCAATCTGGGATAAAACCATCCTTGCCCATCAAGTCAGTCACAATCCAGAGCCTACATTTCTGGAAGATTTCTATGGGAAAGTCCCCGCCCCCCCGCCCACCGTTTGAACAACAAAAACACAATACTCAGTGCCAAATGTAAACTGCCCACCCTGCTGCCTAAATCTTCTTTAAATTTATCAACATGCCCTAAAGTCTGAATTTGCTTTGTGGTGGGTCATCTGTGATGGTTTTATGTTAGTCCTGAAGGCTATTTGAATGAGACTGCTATAGTTGTTGTTGTTTTAGCTTCTTTTCATGTCTAAGACAGTCTTATATGGCCAAGATTCATCATCTCTCAGTTTTTTATTCTTAAACAACACCTAAATTTTATGTCCACTACATTCTTATTTCTGCTTATTTTGCCCGGCCATTATTATTGTTAATTATTTCTTCATATATGTACCCCCATGCATAGAGTTACTGCTAATCACACCTTTTATGTTACTACAGCCAATTAAGAAACATTTTCTTTTTTTTTAAAGAATAACTACAGTGATTCCTGGAGCTGCTTACATGATGGGCTACTCATACAAAGTTCAAAGAAATCCCTCTCAACAGGTTACACTGGTTATAGCTCTAACTGATCCTAGAAGCTACGCTGTGATCATGAGGACACCCACTGTGAGTTGCAGATGACATTATTTGAGATGTGACAGGTGTGAAAGTATTATTTTGAATGAAATTCAGGGGTGTACATGTCCACCATTTTTATGACCCTTTGGTTTTTTGGAACTGGGACCATGATTAAGAGGGATAGCTGGCAGTATTTATAATGTATCGCCAGAGGTGAAATTCTTGACCATTTTAAGATGACCTCTGGTTGTTGTTCCAAGAACTGAGTTTACAGTCATGTGTAAAGAGGAAGCCTTTTATACTAGTCTTCCTGTGTGCACTTAGTACATATCCATTTGTCCCCAAAGTGTACATTTAAAGTTGTTCAGCTATTAACTTCTGATATACAATGCAATACAAGTTATTGGACCAGTATGATTTTAGTTGACCAATCATACAAAGAGAAAGGAATATGTTATGTACTGAAGTTCTCACCCTGGGCCAGCAGGGGGATACTGTAGATAGTTTTCACTCAGGTCCACATATGCAAATAAGGGATTGAAAGTGACGTTCAGTGATTGGATAGTTACAGAAAATGGTTACTGTTGCGTTCTAGTGGAGCTCTATATAAGCAGGCTGGCTGAAGCCTTCAGTTCAGTTCTGTTCTGGCCTGTGAATAAACAAGAGCTGTTTGAAGAATTGCTGTGTCATCTGATATGTTCACCCACAACTTAACAGAATACTTGAGGATGAAGTGAGAAATCATTCATGTATAATGATGTTGCTGAACTGTGTGCGAACAACGTAAGGGTTTGACATGTGAACCGCCGTGAGATTTACGGATGAGAGGCGGTATACAATTTAATAAATATTAATAATAAAATAACACATCCTTGTGCCTGTTTGAAGAACAAAGAGAAAGACAACACAGCCAATTTCTAATTTGTTTTCCTATTCCTTTCCAGGTGACCATCTATGCTGAAGACTGCATGATTCCATTTTCACTGCCTATTGGCGATTCTAACCAACCTTCAAAACTCTGGGATGTTCCATCAGTGATACTTGCTAGTCAGAATGGTCAGTAGTTAAACCATTCCCATAGAATCAATAATAATAATAATTTTTTTTTAGCGAATCAGTTTCATTGAATGCCTCTATGTATTTTTCTTTACAATTATCTCAGATTATTGTGAATGCAGAAAAGAAAGTGAAAGCTGCAAAATCCAGTATTCCCAGTATTTATTTCTTAGCTGAGCTAAAATGTATCAAGACTTCTTGCATATTCACCATAGTTCCATTAAAAAAAACAACAACATAATTTTAAATCCTATTTCAGAGGCCTTTTACTTAAAACCCAGTCCACTGCCAGCTAATTCAAATCTATCACTTAACAAGATTTGTCCTGGGTGATGTTCAAACGATTAAAAACCAAAATCTTTCTGCTAAAATTATATACAAAATGTAGGGTTTCCGGGCAGAAATCAGCAACAATTATGGGAAAATCCGGACGTATGGCCACCCATGTTGGCAGTGTTGTTTTTGCTGATTTTCCTGAAAAACATCAATTTTCTTTTGTGGTTTTGCCAAAAAAGCTGAACAAATTTGGCCAAAAAAAGCTCTGGATTTTTGAAATATGGCAACCCTAACAAAATGCCCACGTTATTCTCCAAGTTCATTATCTCCTTGGCCAATATGTTTGTTATTGATTGCTTCCATAATGTACATAATATTTAAAAAATGTTTATCCCTCTCTCTCTCTCTTACTCATATTTATTTCTCTGTTATCAGGTGTCTGCAAAATCGATGGTCAAAAGATCACAACCTTCACTGGACAAAACTTTGACAAAAGATTGCCTCCAGATTGTTTCATGACTTTGTTACAAGACTGTACCTGTGACAAGAAGTTTATGGTGCTGATAAAATATGAATCTAATAATGCAAACAACATCCTACTCAAATTAACCATCGCTGGCAGGTAAGTACTCCTAACCACAGTATCTTTGCACTATTCTAATCCAATCACAGGATGAAAGGAAAAGTTTCAGCTTCCAAAAGAAAAGAAAAAAGTGCATGTTTAATGTTTTGTTGTAAAATATTTTAACCCTACTCTTCTTCCAAAAGAAACCAGAATAGCTTGCATCAAGATTAATCAACATTAAAGCAAAAAAAACAACAACCCAAAAACAAATACATAATACATTGTTTTATTTCAGCCATGTAACTAAATCATACTGGGCATCTGGAAACATTCAGTGTAGGGGTTGGGTGGGCCTTCAAAGGGAGAGCATTTTACAAGACTGGTGTCATTAGCAATCCCACCCCTTATGTGCTTCAGCTGGTGATGGAATCCAAAGCTGAATCTCACATGTTGACTTGAAGGTGCCAAGTGGCTAATTTGGGCAGTATTAACACTTCTGGAATATATGCTATCTGTTCAAGCCTTTTATCTATTCCTCCCTTGGTTCTCTATGTTTTCCTCTTAACACTGTAAACAAACAATTCTCTAGCTTCCCAGATAAGCTTACTTGCTTTTCAAGAATTAAAACAATGACAAATCACAGGACAGGACAGGGAGTGATATTCTAACTAAGAATCAGTAGCTAGCAGAATGCAGCTTTAGTTTTAAATGAATCTGGTGAGCTTAGAATTGGGTTTGGGGTTTGAATGAAATTAATATCTGGAAAGAAAAAAAACATTAAAGGATGCACAGTAGCAGATTCAATTATTTTGTTCCTTTAATAATAGTACTTTGATAAGAGAAAAATATAATATAAACTGTTTTATTGGATGTAATTGAAACTCATTGAGAGAGAATTCATTAATTTCTTCTCCCCCCCCTTTTTTTTAAACAAGTGAAATTACCCTCAAGAATCGCAATGGAAAGAACATAGTAGAAATTGATGGTTCTGTAATACCAATGGCACGTCTCCCAGTCAGACATGAAGGTATGTAAATGTATTTTTACAAGTTAAGTCATCTGTTGTCTCAAGGTGGCAGGCAAAGAAAGAAAGAAAACACCAGTATAACACCAGCATGAAATAAATACTGGATGAGTGTTTATTGTTCCTGCAATTCAGGGCTGGGATGTTGTATTTACACAGATCAACATGCACAAAAAACGGAATAATAATGTATACTCTCTCATTTTAAACTATACTGAAATAAATAATGGAGGCATTGATGAACAGGAATTTTCATTTGAACAGGATCAGTAGTTTAATCCGAAGAATATTTTATTTTCTATGTTTACCCAATTCTCAATGGATTCATCAGATTGTCTTTTCTTTAACTTACAGAGTTTACCGTTAAATCAGACCGCAAAGGTGACGAAATTGTACTTTCTTCTTTGTTTGGAATTGACGAGCTGATCTACAGTGGACGTAATGTTCAGGTATTTTTCTTCTGCAGCTAATGCTTTCAAGGTTTTAAAACGATTTGCAAACAGCAAAACAAAACCTGTGCTTGCCTATCAGATCATCAAAGTACACTGCCCTCTTCAGCTAATAATGATAATGCTCACAGTCTCAGACTCCGCTACTCTTCGAATCAATAAAACATAACTGGGATGTTCCCAGTGCCTTTCTGATAAGCAGTGGCTGGAAGAACAGATGTGTGAAGTTATAATCATCAACGCCAGTTTTAAATCTCTCCACTCTCCAAGATAACTTTAAACTTTAAAGTGAATTATTTCACTCTAGCTATTGAATGTGTCACTAATGCAGAGAGGGTAGAGAAATCCCCATTAGGACCCTGTGTGGTGCTGGACTGAGGCACATAGCTGTAAAGATCTAGTAGACTTGGAATTTGAAACATGCTCCCCTTTGCTGTATATTATATTTTCACTGCTTGCTTTGGCAGAATGAGCCAAATTCTTATTGTCAACTCAATCCCAACTACTTCCCCCCTCTTTTTTCCTCTCTTCATAAAGGTAACCGTTACTCCCACTATCGGATATACCTGTGGTCTTTGTGAAGTATATGGCGGAAATGCAGAAAAATTACGAACACCAAGTGGCTACTCAGCTAAAGATCCAGAGAGCTTTGCTCAGTCCTGGCTGGTCCCCGATGAATGTGGTGGAGGTAGGTAGAGTCTGATAGTTGGTTTTAATTATGACTAAGGTAGCTAGGTCTGGGTTTGAAGGGATCATGCAGAATTTAGCCCTTCCTCCATCAGTAAGCTTTGGTGGACTTAACCTGGCTGCAGCAGTAGAGGGCAGCAACAGGCAGTTGGGTCTAGCTGCCATTTTAATTTCCCATAATGCCCCAGAGCAATGCCAGATCAGAGACAATGTGGAAATTGTAAATGCGGCTAAAACCAGCTGCACATCATTGCTCAAAGCAATAGGATAACAACAACAGCAACAATAAATGAGGTAGGCAACTGGGGTGGAGTGTCCACAGCTGCCCAAGGTTGCCAGTCAGATAGTCATCGAAAATGAATAGAAACTTTCCACCTTTGAATTAAATTGCTTGAATCCATATACCTGCTAAGTGACAAGCATCAAGATGGTGACTCTATAAATGTTGCTTTTCTTGTTGGGTTATGAAGCCCAGTTCATTGTTTTGTTGGACTTTATCACTGTTAAATATGGAATTATGCTGTAGAACCTCTGGCTTTTTTAGTTGTTGTTTTTTTAAAAAAACCAATGTCTTAAAAGGTTTGTACTTAATCTGTTGCAGCCTGCAAACTGAAACACTCAACTAGGAGACTGGAGAAACCAATCCGGATTGGAGAAGAAGATATGCAATGTATTTCTACTCTGCCCGTCTTGAGCTGTAAGGACAAGTGCAGACCCACCACAACAACAAAGGTGTCTTCTAGCTTCCACTGTCTCTCAGCTGGTAAGTCTACTGGTTTGGACTACACACTAAAATTACACCAGTCATGCTTTAATTTTTGCAGAATGACATTTTGCTACCTTTCTGGATGTCCCCAGGGTTTAAAACATCTTTCCTTTAGGGGGATCAAAGAAAGGAGCAGCAAGGAGCCTGATTTTATTGGAGTTCAGAATGCTATAACAGCAAGCCTAGGCTCATGGTTTTTTGCTTCTATGAAAGATTAGGCTTTTGCTTGTAGCGTGCTTAAAGCACCTGAAACTCTCTGGCATCAGTAAGCACTGTAAATAAATTTGCTTTTTCTCCTTTCACGGATTGCTAGATTGGTGTATAACATATGCTTTTATATTAATAATTGGTTAAACATGGGCTTGCGTTAATAAAAGTTTATTCACTATAGTCATAAGAATGAAAATTGCTCATCATCGGCATCTCTAAGGAAGTCTACTCAGATATAAGTCCCACGGAGTATGTCTAGCATTGTAGCCTGTACTGGAAACATGATTTGAAATGAATTTGCCACATATGAAGCACATTAGTGAGTGAAACTATACATGGGAGATGCAGGGGAACAATAATGCTCTCTTCCCTCCCAAGAGTTCATTGGCAGTGCCTTTTGAAAATAGCAATGCTAGAGCGAAGGTTTTTTGTTTTGAAAGTTGTGGCTGGGAGACTCCAGCTAAGCCTTCAGGTGTAGGTATAAGAAGCACCATTCATTTGGCAAAAGTTTAATCCTTCTCACGTTTTTTTTACTTCTTTCCTTTTGTTTCTAGCGGCAACCTTGCCAACTGATCTGGTTACCCTCGCTGCAAAATCAGAAGACCTGGTTTCCTCTGTTGAAGCCCACGTAACATGCAGTTGTGCTGAAGAACAATGTGAAGCATAACTTTCCTACTGAACAGATTAGAAGCCCAAAATACCGTTTACTGTGGGAGGCCAGTATGTTAATTCTAGGCAGCCACACAGAAGTTAATTGAAAAAGCACTGCTGAGCCATCTGAAATCGAGTCATAACCCTGCAGAAGCAAAGGCAATTATGAATGAAATGGATGAGTTTCTAATAAACACTTGCATTCAGAAAAATAAAGTGGTGGTTTCTTCCTTTCATTAGTTATGCAAAAAGGTGACGTGATATGTTTGTATGCATGAATGAATGATTGGGAATTTGGGTACTGTGACTGTGTTTTATTTTTTTAATAGTAAAGAGGCAGGAGGAAATATTCTTTTCCAATTAATTTTTATTGAATTTCATTTTTTAAAAAACCCAAATTAACATCAAGTTTAATATCAAATTGAATACATAATTTAAAAGTTGACTTCCCACCCTTCTTCCATGGTAGGAAAAGTGTTAAATGCATCAAAATAAAAGGAACAATTTCTGTCCCATCAGGAAGCATGGTACAGGACTATACTTTTTTTATAAACATTATATGCAACCAAGAATGAAAAATTATCTTATCAGAATTCCTGGGAGTTTGTTTGCTGGAAGTAAGATTAGCACCCAAAACTGTGCCATAATTATCTGTGGGCCTGTAAACATGTGTAATGATGCAGTTACACGTTTTGTGTATTTATTCACATAAGAAATATAAATCAAAATTCCCACAACACTTAACAGGTACACACAGACCATGCTCAAAGCATGGAAGACAGAAATAGGCAAACTATCCCCAACCCCATCCCCACTAACCCCCCATTATTCCACCATGCAGCACAAGACCTCTAGATAAAAAATTGGCAAACCAAAGGCTTATATCACCTAATCGACTTTTATAAAAATAACAAACCTTTGCCAACACAAGAAATACAAGACAAACTAGAAGACACCCAAATGCCCTGGTTAACACAACACCAACTACATGCCCTCTTAAACAACCCAACAGTAAAATCAGCAGCAACTCGGCCCCTGACAACCTTCAAAAACCTCCTCCTAACAACAAAGGGAAATGGTAAAGGGATGGTTTCCGCAATATAGAAAATACTACTCCAAAATCCCACAACCCCCCTAGACGCAATCAAAAAACAATGGGAGAATGACATAGGCTATGAGATTAACCCCACTCAATGGACCAGAATGTGGTCTAAACCCCCCTTTAAATCCATATCAACGAAAAGAAAAGAACCCACTCTGAAACTCACCTACAGGTGGTACCTAACACCAAGAAAACTAGTGCTAATATGCCCAGGAACCTCACCAAAATGCTGGAGAGGGTGCACCTCCACAGGCACATCCCTCCACATATGGTGGGAGTGCCCCAAAATCCAACTATTCTGGACAACAGCCATACGAGAAATATGTAAAATAACTAAGCAAGTATTAGACATCACCCCAGAATTGGCCCTACTAAACATCTTCCAAGACACAATGCCCATTTACACCACAAAGCACTCATAACCCACCTACTTTCAGCAACCAGAAACACCATAACCAGACACTGGAGAGACCTGTCAGGAGTAAGCATGGACCAATGGTACCAAATAGCATGGGGAACAGCCCTACTAGAAAAATTAACCAGTAAACTGAAACTGACACGGGGACAGACAGAAGAAGACGCCTTTACCCCGGTATGGCTCCCCTTTATCACGTACACAGCCCAATGACAACAAGACAATGACAATAATCCACCAACAGCATATAAATCAATATGACTAACCTGATTCAAAACACCCACCCACCCCACTCACACACAAAAACAAAGCCAATCACAAACAAACAACCACCCCCTAGGCCAACCCCAACCTCTTTCATCACCAAAGGTACACATGTGAACAGCGGAGAACTGGCACGAGTAACACTGACACCAAACCCTACATACATTAAGCAAAATAGAAACATTGCCACCCAACCCCACCCATCTCCCCCCCTCACCCCTTTTCTTCCAAAAGAAAAAAAGAAATATAAATCAATGTCAACCCTGCCAACCCTACCCTAGAAGCATTCTTATGTTTTTAAGACCACACAATGAACAATAAAAGATGTTCTCCTAATTCCACCAAAATTAAAGCACAGCATTGACATGCTACCCTGAACCAGCTAAAATGAAAAAGTACAAAAAAAAGACTTCTGTTGAGTTCAGTAATACTTCCTCATCCCTTTTGGGTGTGGAAAACCTCTTAAATATGAGAAATCAGGTGATACTACTGCAATTATTAAACCAAGC